>NC_072005.2:43065681-43670909 GCF_028885655.2 Pongo abelii | reverse complement strand
CAGATAGATAGATAGATAGATAGATAGATAGATAGATAGATAGATGGATAGATAAAATAGCATAACTATTGAATGACTGGATGGATGACAACCTCACTCAGGACCAGGGAGCACTGGCTCAGTCGGGATCTGTGACCCAAGGCAAACAGGGCCTGCTTGGTGCCCGAGTGTGTCCTTCCCTGGGAAGCAGCACAGCCAAGAAGCTGAAAGCAATGCTTGGAGATAGCATGTAGGGGGGGGATGGGCTGTCCTTTCACAGGCCTTTGATTAGAGGTGGAGGGACCCCCTGGGTATTCAGGGCTGCCCTGACGTGCTCCAAGCATCTCCCTCTCATGGAAACATGATCCAGTCACGGCCATAGAGGCTCAGTGGGGCTCAAGCACTCCGGAGGGCTCAGGGATGTGGCATCAAGTCCGAGGGTTCCTCTCTAAGGCCCAGGTGGAATAAGGACTCCTCCAGGCATGCATCCAGTGACTCAGCAGTTTCTGGGCACATACAAGTCATTTATTTATCCAGGAAGAACTAGTTAGTCCTTAAAATGCATCCATTCATCCATTCACTCACACAACAAACACCTACCATGTTCTTATAAATCCCTCAAAAAAGTTCTTCCAGCCAACAAAGCCCTAAAAACATATTCATTTATTCACCATTTCCCAGTCATGTATAACTCATTCATTCATTCTACAAACACCAAACACTCGAAATCCATTCATTTACTCAATCTATTTCTACTACACGCCACTGCTGTGGGTGCTAAAGAAAATCTCTGAGCAGGACAGACTGTGCCCCTGCTCTCATGAATGGACCTCCAGTAGAGAAGCGCCAGAGAAATAAGATAGAATTTCCAAAGGTGGCCAGCATTGTAAAGGTCATAAAATGTCTGGGCGCAGTGGTTCATGTGTGTTATCACAGCACTATGGGAGGCTGAGGTGGAAGGATCGCTTGAGCCCAGGAGGTCAAGGCTGCAAGTGAGCTGTGATCACGCCACTGCACTCCAGCCTGAGTGACAGAGCAAGACCCTGTCTCAAAAATGAATAGATAGATAGACAGATAGATAGATAGATAGATAAATAGATAGATAGATAGGACTGAAGATCACTCTAGTTGGGAGGGGGTCAGGAAGACTCCTTGAAGGGTGGTGTCTAAACCAGGATCTGCAAGAAGAGAGGGTACCTGCCGTGGATGAGCAGGGAAGCTGGAAACAGCCAGTATCCAAGGCCAGATGGGGATGCTCGGGGGACTGGTTCTCCCTGCCGGCATACAATAGAGGTACCAGAGAAGCTTTATAAAAATATAGGTGTCTGGGCCAGGCATGGTAGCTCGTGCCTGTAATCCCAGCACTTTGGGAGGCCAAGGCAGGCGGATCACTTGAGGTCAGGAGTTCAAGACTAGCCTGGCCAACATGGTAAAACCCCATCTCTACTAAAAATACAAAAAAAAAAAAAAAAAAAAAAAAAAAATTAACCAGGTATAGTGGCACGTGCCTGTAGTCCCAGCTACTTGGGAGGCTGAGGCAGGAGAATCGCTTGAACC
Source organism: Pongo abelii (assembly GCF_028885655.2). Taxonomy (NCBI): domain Eukaryota; kingdom Metazoa; phylum Chordata; class Mammalia; order Primates; family Hominidae; genus Pongo; species Pongo abelii. The sequence continues at coordinate 43,669,373 of NC_072005.2, read as the reverse complement.
CAGGAGGTGGAGGTTGCAGTAAGCCGAGATCACACCACTGCACTCCAGCCTGGGAGACAGAGCAAGACTCTGTCTCATAAAAATAAAAAATAAAAAAATATATATAGGTATCTGTCCACACCCTACTCCCAGAGATTCTGAATCAGCTGGTTGGGGTGGGGCGCAGGCCTGAGTGCCTCTTAAAAGCTCGGCAGCTGATTCTACTATGCAGTCTTAGGTGAGGACAGAAGGAACAGAGAGAGCAGAGAGAAGAGGGTCTGCCTCCGAGCTCGGAGAGGCTGTACATCCAAGTGGGCAGGCGGGTGATGGGAGCCAGGACATGAGCTACAGCAGGCCCAGCAGGGAGGCTGGAGCGCAGGTGTGGTTGGGGAGGACCAACTGTCAACAGGGGTGGACACTGCTGAAAGAGTCACGTATGGTGGCAGTTATAGGTATGAAGGGCACTGGTGACCTTTGCAGGAGTTATCTCAGGGGTTCACTGATTCAGAGCGCCTTGTCCTCGCCTCCCTCCCATTGTACCCCCATGCTGTCTGTTCCCTCTACAGGCCAGGCAGAATTCCCTCTTTCCTCCCTCTGCTGAGCTCCCGGGGATGTACATGCACCCTTGATATGGGACTTAGCCCACTGGATTTTTAAGCCTCTGAGTATCTTTTGTCTTCCCTAGACTGTGAACAGATGCATGTCTGGGGTGGACTGGGATCTAACATATTTGTTCTCACATGTGGGCGGGGCAGTGGAGAGGGATAATACGGTGATGACGGTATTAAACATAAGGTCAACACTGATGAGCTCTCCTGATGCGCCAGATTCAGGGCTACACACTGGCGTGTATTAACTGGTGTGTTATAACAACTCTATCAAGTAGGGGCTTCTTTTCCTTTTTAAATAAATTTCTCTTCTCTTTTTTGAGACAGGGTCTTTGCCACCCAGGCTGGAGTGTGGTGGTACAATTATAGCTCACTGCAGCCCTTAAATTCCTGGGCACAAGCAATCCTCCCATCTCAGCCTCTTCAGTAGCTGGGACTACAGCTGTGTGCCACCACACCTGGCTAATTTTTTACTTAAAAATGTGTTTTTGTAGAGATGAGGTCTCACAAAACCTCAAACTCCTGGCCTCAAGTGATCCTCCTGTCTTGGCCTCCCAAAATGCTGGGGTTACAGGTGCAAACCACCATGCCCTGCCAAGTAGGGACTTCCATCATTACCATCTTACAGATGAGGCAACGGTTACAAGGGGCAGGTGGGATTCAAACCTCAACAGTCTGCCTGCTACCCCTTTGCCCTGTGCTCCAAATCAGATGAAATCGTTCAAATGAGTGTGCCATGGGAATACCGAATATGTGAATAATGCCGAGTGTCTTTAAAATCCATTCATAAGGACAAAATTCCAGCAAGTCAGCAACAGCTCAGCAGATTGCACGTTAAGAATCTGACTTTTTGGCTGGGCGTGGTGGCTCACGCCTGTAATCCCAGCACTTTGGGAGGCTGAGGCGGGCAGATCACGAGGTCACAAGATCGAGACCATCCTGGCTAACACGGTGAAACCCCGTCTCTAATAAAAAATACAAAGAAAAAAATTAGCCAGGCGTGGTGGCGGGTGCCTGTAGTCCCAGCTACGCAGGAGGCTGAGGCAGGAGAATGGCATGAACTCAGGAGGCGGAGCTTGCAGTGAGCCGAGATAGCACCACTGCACTCCAGCCTGGGCAAAAGAGCGAGAATCTGTCTCAAAAAAAAAAAAGAATCTGATTTTTCCCCTCTATGTCTTCCCCCACCTTACTGGGAGTTTGAGCATACATGGGACCGCTACAGAGCTCCCTCAGGAAATAAGATGGATGAAAATCTCAGAAATCTCATTAGCTAGTGCCATGGCAGAGACTCTGCTCCATTGGCTGGAAGAGCAACAAGTGGCGTCTCAGCCATGGCCGTGAAAGCCAGCACTTCCACATTTAACATCAAAGAGCCCAGAGGACTCGTGTTTCTTTCTGTCTTTCTTTTCTTTTCTTTTTTTTTTTTTTTTTTTTGTCAGACTGAGTCTTGCTCTGTCGCCCAGGCTGGAGTGCAGTGGCATGATCTCGGCTCACTGCAACCTCCACCTCCAGGGTTCAAGCAATTCTCCTGCCTCAGCCTCCAGAGTAGCTGGGATTACAGGCGCCGACCACCACGCCCAGCTAATTTTTGTATTTTTAGTAGAGATGGGTTTTGCCATGTTTGCCAGGCTGGCCTTGAACTCCTGACCTCAGGTGATCCGCCCGCCTCGGCCTCCCAAAGTGCTGAGATTACAAGCTTGAGCCACCGCGCCCGGCTGAGGATTGGTGTTTCTAAAACAAATCTCCTCCAGCATCCAGAAGGAGCCCAAATTCCTACCCAGGGACCAAGGGCAGTCCCCACAGGAGAGAGGGAGGCCACATCCAGCTGTTACATTCAAATTGGCAAGGCTCCCACACAGGTCAGGGTTCCTGCATGACCTGTTCTGCTTTTAAGGGTGTTAAATCAGTAGAGTTTTCTCCCCTTAGGGGAACAGAAAGAATAAGTTAGAACTGTGCATCAAAATTTTAAGTTACTCTGTCGCCTGGGCTGGAGTGCAGTGGTGTGATTATGGCTCACTGCATCCTCGACCTCCTGGGCTCAAGTGATCCTCCCGCCTCAGCCTCCCGAGTAACTGGGACTATAGGTGTGTGCCAGCACACCTAATTTTTGTTTTTATTTTGTAGAGACAGGGTCTTGCTACATTGCCCAGGCTGGTCTTGAACTCCTGGGCTTAAGCGATCCTCTCATCTTGGCCTCCCAAACTGCTGGGATTACAGGTGTGAGCCACCACGCCCATTCTGCTTTTAAGGGTGTTAAATCAGTATAGTTTTTCCCGACTGGGGGAAGAGAGTTGGAATTATGCATCAACATTTTAGGTGTGCATTCTATTTATTTTATTATTTTTATTTTTACTTTTTTGAGACGGAGTCTTGCTCTGTCACCCAGGCTGGAGTGCAGTGGCATGATCTCGGCTCACTGCAACCTCTGCCTCCCGGATCAAGTGATTCTCCTGCCTCAGCCTCTTGAGTAGCTGGGATCACAGGCATGTGTCACCATACCCAGCTAATTATCATATTTTCAGTAGAGACGGGGGTTTCACCACATTGGCCAGGCTGGTCTCGAACTCCTGACCTCAAGTGATCCACCCATCTTTGCCTCCCAAAGTACTGGGATTACAGGCGTGAGCCACCACAGCTGGCCTCATTCTATTTATTTTAATCCAGCAATTCCACTTCCAGAAATCTGTCTCTCTGATAATTACATCAGTCTACATCAAGAAGGTACACAATGGTTTGACTGTTTTACATTGCTTTTAGTGCAGTAACTCATCACGCCTGTAATCTCAGCACTTTGGGAGGCCAAGGCGGGTGGATCACCTGAGGTCAGAAGTTCGAGACCAGCCTGGCCAACAGGGTGAAATCCCATCTCCACTAAAAATACAAAAAAAATTAGCTAGGCATGGTGGCAGGCACCTGTAATCCCAGCTACTTGGGAGGCTGAGACAGGAGGAACTACTTGAACCCGGGAGGTGGAGGTTGTAGTGAGCCGAGATCACACCATTGCACTCCAGCCTGGGCAACAAGAGCGAAACTCCATCTTTAAAAAAAAAAAAAAAAAAAAAGTCAGCATGTGAGGGAAAACATGAGCAGAGTGAGAGTCACCCCTTGCAAGGCCCTTACCTTCTAGAAGTCAGAATGGGGAGAGACTTCCAAGCCGCACAGTTAGAGCTCTCTACTTGAGGGCCCATGGAGTCTGAACAATTTGCATTTTTCCAAAGGCAGAGTCCCCCGTGGCCTGATGACAGGCTCCCACCCAGTGCCAATGAGGGAAGGACAGTGCACCCCACCTTGTGTTCACATATTCCCCAGTGAAATAGAGGCTGTAATCACCCCAAATGCTTAAACTGAAATGTCTAATTTTAATTTTGTTACCTGGTATAACTGAGCTTTATTTATAGGTTAAATGTTCATATGATTACACGCTTGCGTAGAGAAATGAAATTTAAAAAAAAAATAAATGGGTGAATACCTTCACAGCTGCCTCTCTCACTTATCACCAGATGCTGGAGGTCTTCCCTGGTGTGGTGGCTGTAGCAGAGTGGACAGAAGCAAAGTCTATCTTGGTTCAATTCTCAGCTCCATCACTTAACTAGCTAGACCTTGGGCAGGCAACCTAGTCTCTCTATGCCTCAGTTTTCCCATCTGTAAAATGGAGATAATAATACGGCTTAACTCTTAGGAAAGATGTGGGTTAATAAATGCCATGGCTTAGAATATCCCTGGCCTGCAGTGATAAATGAGTATTGGCTATTATCATTTCTTCTTCTTTTTTTTTTGAGACAGAGTCTGGCTCTGTTTCCCAGGCTGGAGTGCAGCAGCATGATCTTGGCTCACTGCAACCTCTGCCTCCCGGGTTCAAGCAATTCTCCTGCCTCAGCCTCCCAAGTAGCTGGGATTACAAGCACCCACACCACCACACCTGGCTAATTTTTGTATTTTTAGTAGATATGGGGTTTTGCCATGTTGGCCAGGCTGGTCTCGAACTCCTGACCTCAGGTGATCTGCCCGCCTCGGCCTCCCAAATTGCTAGGATTACAGGCGTGAGCCACTGTGCCTGGCCTTCATTTTTTCTTATAATACTTTTTTAAAAAATCTCGAGCAAACCAAATATGACCTGGCAAGGAATCCTCGTTCCTCTGGGCTCAGGGGCCAGACAGCCCAGGGTGGATCACCTTGAACAAAGGCTCCTTTCTGGCAGCCCCAGTGCCAGGGCCACGGGGAGGCGCTCCTCTGAGTCTCTGTGGGGTTGGCTGGGTTAAGGGAAGCTGTCGTGAACTCTCCTGAAGCACATGTGGATGGAGCAGCTTGTTCCAATTCTGGGCACAGTCCTATTCGCTCTAATGAGCCTTTGAAATGCAGAACTGGAATGGGATGCTTCTTGGAGTAGGGGCGCAAATGCCAGGCCCACCCAGGATCTACAGCCATGTTTGTGGAGTGGGGATGATGTGATGCAGTCAGGCGAGGGGCCTGAAAGGGCGGGTGAGAGGCCTCTGTTGTTGGTGTGGCCCCTTCTGGGTACTTAATTGGGGGCATCATCAGGGCTCCAGGCTGCCCTGCAGGGATCTCCCCGGCTCCAGCCAGGCTCATGATCAAGCCGCAGGCCCTGGCGTGGCTGTGCTGCTTCTTTTAGTGTTATTATTTTTTTTTTCTCAGTGAACAGCTGCTGCCCTAAACGTGCTGAGTGTCCCCACTATCATCATGGGGGGAACACTGGGGCCCCACAGGGGCTGCTATGACCCAGCCTCTGGGTCTGCTCCCATGGGCCACTGCCCGGGCTAGACTGATGGTTAAATATTTAGTATGCCCCCCCTCCTCCAGGGCTCACTCCTGTGGCCAGGCCAAGCCTCCTTTAGAAGACAGTGTCTTGTCAGCATGCAGCCTGACCTGCAAACTAATCCCAGCTAACTGCTACTGAAACCTGCTAAGATCACATCTGTTGGGCCTGGAGATTAAATCAATATTTGACAATCTTGATTAAATAGAGCCAGGGAATCCTCGTAAAAGAACATCTGTTAAAGTCCCATTCTTTCCATCCTGCTGCTGGGGGCCAGGCCGAGGGTGGCTCCGGCTCTGCTTGTCCTAACCTGAGGATGGCTCCAGGCTGAGGGGATGGGGGCGGCAGTGGGGCCCACCCGGAACGCCATGGCCAGGAAGGCTCCCTGCTGTGGGAGGGCTGGCGGGGATGGGAGCAGGGGTGCTGGTGCTGGACACACACACAGCTGGGCCTTGTTATCCAGGTTGGGGTGGGGGGTGGAGGGGAAACCCAGCTGCTGGCAGTAATCATCCATCATCCTAACTGGCCCCTGACCCAGGGCTGTCGGGGAGCCAGGCCCTGTGCAGAGCACATGACACCATAACACAAACTGCTGCACTGAAGCTTCTAATCACCCGCTACTGTCACCCTCGCTTCACAGTGGGGTCCAGAGAGGGCCACAAAGAGAAGGGGAGGAGGAGCCGGGATCTGAACCTGGGATTGGCTGACTCGAGTCTGCCCTCGTGACAACTCATGGGGCCACCCCATTTGAGAGCATCTGTTGTCAAAAATGAGAGCAGGCCGTAATCCCAGCACTTTGGGAGGCCACAGCGGGCGGATCACCTGAGGTCAGGAGTTCAAGACCAGCCTGACCAACATGGTGAAACTCTGTCTCTACTAAAAATACAAAAATTAGCCAGGCGTGGTGATGCACACCTGTAATCCTAGCTACTCGGGAGGCTGAGGCAGAAGAACTGCTTGAGCCCGTGAGGTAGCAGTTAAAGTGAGCTGAGATCACGCCACTGCACTACAGCCTGGGCAACAGAGTGAGACTCTTTCTCAAAAAATAATAATAATAATAATAATAATAATGATAATAAAATGAGAGCAAAAACTGGCATTTACAGACCCATGAGCCCATGTGGGCATCCTGCCCTGTGGTCAAGCTCCCTAAGCTGCACATAGCAATGGCAGCCCCCACTCAGGACTGGCCTCAAACCTGGCTCCACTGAGCCCACACAACATCCTGAGGAGGAAGGCCCTACTGTTCTCCCCACTTTACACAAGGGAACAGGGAGGCTCAGAGCAGCACGTTCCTGTTGAAGAGCACCCAGTGAGGGAAAGCAGAAGAGGGACTTGAACCCAGGCAGGTCAAATCTATGGCCATTAAAACGACTGTCATCTCTAAAGACTGGGGATAGAGCCATGAACACCGGGGGCACTTAAATGCCTGCGCTCCACTCCTGGGTGACTTAAGGCAGAAATTAGGCTCATGCTTTGGTGCCAGATTGCCTAGGATCAAATTCTGGCCCTAATACGTACCAGAGAGGGTAAGTGCCACCTCGTGAGACTGCTGGTAGATCCAGCAAGATGATCCCCATAGGGCACTCCCATACTAAGGGGCACATGGCAAGCACGCGATACATCCTTTCAACAGCACCTGCACTCACAGTGCACTCATCGGGGTGAGGGGTGGGGAGCAGCAATCCAACACCCAAATGCCAGCAAGCCACCGTTCACTGGTCTATCTCCAGCACCCAAAACAGGGCCATCATCAGGGTGAATCTTCCACTAGTATTTTCTGAATCCATGAAAAAAAAACCAAAAAAACAAAACTCAAAAATCCAAAACCAACCAGATAACCAATTAGCCAGCCAACTAGATAACCAACTGACCAGTTAACCAATCAATTACCCAAACAGCCAACCAGCTAGTTAACCAGCCAACAGGTCTCATGTCTCAGGGGCCTGTTCCCATCTCTCTTCATCTCCACCCCATCTCTGTCCCATGTTTCTTGTCCCTGCTCCATCTCTCTGCACTCCTGTCCCCCACCCCTCTGCATCCCTGTACCTGTCTCTCCACGGCCCTGTCCTTGTCTATCTCTCACTCTGTTTCTCTCTGTATCTCTTGCACACGTGCGCACACAGATGGCCAGGGCTCTGCACATGTCTGGCCTCTGAGTCACAACCCCATGTCAACTCACCACTAAGGATGTGTCCCAGGCAGCTTCTGCCTGGCCCCTCTGGTCACCTCCTCCCAGATTCCAAGTTCCCAACATCTGCAGGGAGGGAGGGAAGCTAAGGAATTGGCCAAGATTATTATAGAAAAAAAAAGAAAGAAAAAGAAAGGCTGGGCACGGTGGCTCACACCTGTAATCCCAGCATGCTGGGAGGTCGAGGCAGGCGGATGACTTGAGGCCAGGAATTCAAGAACAGCCTAGGCAACATAGCGAGACTCCATCTCTAAAAAGAAAAAAAAAATCAGGAGGCAGATACCAAACCATCTGCTAAATAAAAGAGTCACTGGCATGTGCAGCATTGTCCTGGCCCTTGAGTTCCCTGTATTCCAAGCAGGGTCTGTGTGGCCCATTCTTACCCCACCCTGAAGTGCAATATTACAAGGGATTTGGTTACTTTAATCAGAGAACAAACCCAGAAACCCCAAGAAGTACTAATTCGGAAAAAAGGCATACTCCCACATTTAATAAGTTAGTACTTAAGGCTGGGTGCGGTGGCTCATGCCTGTAATCCCAGCACTCTGGGAGGCTGAGGTGGGCAGATCACCTGAGGTCAGGAGTTTGAGACCAGCCTGGCCAACATGATGAAATCCCGTCTCTACTAAAAATACAAAAATTAGCGGGTGTGGTTGCATGCCCCTGTAATCCCAGCTACTCGGGAGGCTGAGGCAGGAGAATCGCTTGAACCCGGGAGGCGGAGGTTGTGGTGAGCCAAGATCGGCCCATTGTACTCCAGCCTGGACAACAAGAGCGAACTCTGTCTCAGAAAAAAAAAAAAAAAAACAAGTTAGCACTTAAAAATCTTTCAAGCTACATATTTTATACTTTTATCTACCTACCAAGCTCATTGCAGAGCAAAGATCTGGGAGGCAGAGGCCCAGAGGTAACAGTGGTTTCTGAGGGAGGGGAGCAACGGTGTGTGCCACGTGTGCGCTCATTCTGTCCTCACCACTGGGGCTCCCAAACTGTCCAAAGTCACGCACCTCCACTCAGGCATAGCCGCAGCCCACCTGTACTATTATTTACCAAACGTGATCCTTTCAACCAACTCACTGCCTAAACCCTTAAGAATATCCATGTTGGATTCGTTGTATTTTTTTTCTAATACTCATTAAACAAAATGCACAAATATTAAAACTCATAAAGCTTGTCTGTTTATCAAGGAAAATGGGCTTTAGGACCAGAAATGCATTAATTCCAAACCAGAATCCACCTCTCGGACATGATACTAAGTGAAAAAGTCAGACACAGAACAACGTATACAGTTCATGACTCTTTTTATATAAAGTTCAAAACTAGGCAAACTGGAACCGTGTTATTTAGAGTTGCTCATCTAAGGAACACAGCTTTCACCATGCCAGGAAATGGTGACTGTGAAGTGCAGAGAGCAGTCGCTTTTAGAAAGAGGGTTCTGGTCAGGTGCGGTGGCTCATGCCTGTAATCCCAGCACTTTGAGAGGCTGAGGTGGGCGGGTTACCTGAGCTCAGAAGTTCGAGACCAGCCTGGCCAACATGGCAAAACCTCGTCTCTACTAAAAGTACAAAAATTAGCCAGGTATTGTGGCAGGTGCCTTAATCCCAGCTACTTGGGAGGTGAGGCAGGAGAACTGCTTGAACCTGGGAGGTGGAGGCTGCAGTGACCCGAGATTGCACTACTGCACTCCAGCCTGGGTGACAGAGTGAGATTCTGTCTCAAAAAAAAAAGAAAGAAAAGAAAAGAAATAAAGGGGTTCTGGTGGTCAGAGCCCATGGGGGTTCCAGGCTGCTAGCAGGTTCTCTTTCTGGACCCGGGTTACCTGAGTGCTTGCTTTGGAATTCTTCGGTAAACTATGTATTCACCTTTTACATGCTTGTCTGTATGCATGTTCCATTTCACAATAACAGAATTTTAAAGTCTTTTGTATTGCATGAGTTATTTTTAAACAGTGATATTTTACTCTTGTATGACTTAAGCAACTTTAAAATGTATACAAATGTATTTTAAAATTTCAGCTAACATGGTGAAACCCCATCTCTACGAAAAATACAAAAATTAGCTAGGTGTGGTGGCAGGCACCTGTAGTCCCAGCTACTCAGGAGGCTGAGGCAGGAAAATCACTTGAACCTGGGAGGTGGAGGCTGCAGTGAGCCAAGATAGTGCAGCCTGGGCAACAGAGCGAGACTCCGTCTCAAAAAAAAAAAAAAAAAAATCTCAGCTGTTTGCTGGGCATGGTGGCTCACACCTGTAATACAAGTCCTTTGGGAGGCTGAGGCAGTGAGGATAGCTTGAGCCCAGGAGTTTGAAACCAGCCTAGGCAACAGTGAGAACCCATCTCTACCAAAAAAAAAAAAAATTGAGCTGAGTATGGTGACATGCACCTGTAGACTCAGCTACTCAGGAGGCTGAGGTGGGAGGATACTTGAGCTATGATGGTGCCACTGCACTCCAACCTGGGTGACAGGGCAAGACTTTGACTTTTTTTTTTTTTTGAGACAGAGTTTCGCTCTTGTTACCCAGGCTTGAGTGCAGTGGCGGGATCTCAGCTCACTGTAACCTCTGCTTCCCGGTTTCAAGTGATTCTCCTGCCTCAGCCTCCCCAGTAGCTGGGATCACAGGCATGCACCACCACGCCTGGCTAATTTTCTATTTTTAGTAGAGACAGGGTTTCACCATGTCAGCCAGGCTGCTCTAGAACTCCTGACCTCAAGTGATCCACCTGCCTCAGCCACCCAAAGTGCTGGGATTACAGGCGTTGAGCCACCGCGCCTGGCCAAGACTCTGTCTTAAAAAACAAAACAAAACAACAAAAAACTCAGCTGTTTGATCACCCTCTGTGCCACCCCAGTCACTCTCATGCCATAGCTTGAGATTCACTTTCTCTCTCCTATAAGAGACTTCCACTCCCAGAACCGGCAGGGCCACTTCGCCTGGGTGAACACAAACATCGCAGGCAGCCTGGGGGAATGTGCACTACTCCCTCAGAGCCCAGAGGGAGTCAGGGAGAGTGGGGCACCCTCACAGAGGCAGCTTCAGAACTACTCTCCATATGTGACAGCTGGGGACAGAGGGGAGGCGCCTCTACCCACCTGAGACATGCAGGGGGGCACCTGTCTTCCTTCCCAGTGGGGAGAGGCGTGTGGGAATGGGGGTTGTGGGGCCAGGCTACTGTTAGGAATGAGCACTCCAGCCCCGCCCTTCAGCAGCACTACAGTAGGCTCTAGAAAGGCTCCAGTTATGACCCTCGCTGGGTGTGAAGCTCTTCTCAAGCCCGAGGGACCAGCTGGCAGATGGCGAGGGCCTGCTGTTCTGTTTGCTCAACACCACAATCAAACATCCTGCTCCGGGACTGCAACCCAGGCCAGGCAGAGGACAGAAGGCTGGAAGGGGACACCAGGCCCTCAGGAGACCAGGAAAATGGCTCTCCAGGAGCCTGATGAGCCCAGGACACTAGGAAACCGGCCACTCCCCAGGACAACAGACTTCTTTCTTTTTTAATGTTCCCAGTGGTGATCCCTTTCTAGGGGCAATTTGGCAATTAGCTTTAAAAAATGATATCAGGCTGGGCGTGGTGGCTCAGGCCTGTAATCCCGGCACTTTGGGAGGCCGAGGCAGGTGGATCACGAGGTCAGGAGATCGAGACCATCCTGGCTAACATGGTGAAACCCTGTCTCTACTAAAAAATACAAAAAATACAAAAAAAAAAAAAAATTAGCCAGGTGTGGTGGTGGGTACCTGTAGTCCCAGCTACTCGGGAGGCTGAGGCAGGAGAATGGCGTGAACCCAGGAGGCGGAGCTTGCAGTGAGCCAAGATTGCGCCACTGCACTCCAGCCTGGGCGACAGAGCAAGACTCTGTCTCAAAAAAAAAAAAAAAAAAAAAAAGTTCTCACCCTCTGAACCAGGAATGCTACTTCTGTAAATTAATCCTAAATAAATAATTAGAGATGAAGAAAAATTCATAGTATCCTTTGTAACAGGCAAAAAACCCAACCTCAATGACCAACACCAGGAGTACCATTAAAGAAATTATTGCACACCCCTAGGACAGTAAACATCTATAGGCTATGCAGATGCATTCACAGAAAAAAAGGAAAGACTCGATAATTTGATGCTGGGGCTACTAGTGGTTTTTGAAAATCTGTTCTTTATATCTTCCCATATATACACACATATATACATATATATATACACACACATATACACATATATACATATATACACACACACGTATATATACATATATATATATTTGAGATGGAGTCTTGCTGGAGTGCACTCTAGGCTGGAATGCAGTGGTGGGATCTCGGCTCACTGCAACGTCCGCTTCCTGGGTTCAAGCAATTCTCCTGCCTCAGCCTCCTGAGTAACTGGGATTACAGGCACCCACTACCATGCCTGACTAATTTTTGTATTTGTAGCAGAGACGGGGTTTTGCCATGTGGGCCAGACTGGTCTCGAACTCCTGACCTCAAGTGATCCACCGCCTCGGCTTCCAGAGTGCTGGGATTACAGGCGTGAGCCATCGTGCCCGGTCCCCATATATATTTTTTAACGACGGGGTCTCACTCTGTCAGTAGCTGAGAATACAGGTGTGTACCACCATGCCTGACTAATTTTTTAAATTTTTTGTAGAGAGGAGGTCTGGCTATGTTGCTCCGGGTGGTCTCCAACTCCTGACCTCAAGTGATCCACCCACCTCCCAAAGTGTTGGCATTACAGGTGTGGGTCACCACGCCTGGCCCCTTTCCATATTTTTTCAGATTACTTTCAGTGAATGTTTTCAAAATCAGGGGAAAAAAAAACCAAACAAGTTTTCATTCATTTGATTTACTTCCATTCACTAGGTGAGTATTTCCTGAGATCTTACTATGTGATAAGTAACAAAGCAGTAACCACGATAGCCCCCTTCTCTGTCCACTGACTAAAGGAGGAAACAAACATTAATTAAATGCACTTAAGCAAGCGCACAAATCAGTCTAAAGCAAGAGAAGGAAGGGGTAAACTGACGAAGGATGGGAGCAGGGTGCTGGAGAGTGGCTGGCCAAGGAAGATGGCATGGAAGAGGTGGTATTTAAGCCCTAAAGGATGAGAAGTTGGCCATGGAAAGGGGTGTGAGTGGGTGAAGGGGATGGAGGAAAAACAGGTGCAAGGATGCCACAGTGTTCAGGAATCTGGAGTTGACCTCCATGGCAGGTTTAGGGGGGCAGTGGCCCGACTGGCTGTCATGGAGATCGTGACCTGCCGAGGGTAGAGAGGCTTCATCAGGAGGCCAGGGTAGCCACCCACGTGGGTGCAAGAGTGGCCTAGCCCGGAAGGAGGGTGGTGCTGGTGCAGAGAAGGGACCGACTGGGGAAGATCTGACTGCTCCTCAGATCAAGAGGTGCTCAGAAGCAAGGCAGTCAATCCTCAGCCGGGTACCTGGTGGGTGCTGGGCACTGTGCCAGATGCTGGCCGCAGAGCCGCAGCCATCACTCCCACTCTCAGCCCCCACGCTGTTCAGACTCAAGCGGGAGAGAGGTGAACAAATGAGCCGTCTCAGGGCAGTATGTTCGGGCTCTGACAGTCAATCGGCTAGTTCGGCTAGTTCGGCTGGGCTCCACTTGAAGAAAACCCGACAATTTTCCAAACAAAAGCCAGCCTCAGCTCTCCTATGGGGTGGGATGTATTTCAAAGTCCTTCCCAGCCAGGTTGTAAAGCTTCTCCCAAGTGTTCCTCAGCAGGGGGCATCACTCTCAACAGGCGGATGAAGAAACAGGGCACAAAGCAGTGGCGCTCCTGGACATCACAAACCAGAAGTCAGGCCCGCAGTGGGACAATCCCGCACCCCTGCTCTGGGTTACTCCAGGGCTGGGCACCTCGGTCTCCACTGCTGGTTGTCAAATCCAAACCCATCCTCTTCTGATTCCTTGAGAGAGGCCCACATTTGTTGGGGTGGCAGGGTACTAATCCAAAAAGCTTACTTTCCTGGATTCCCACACAGCTAAGCTAAGGATGTATCTGATTATGGCCAGTGAGAGGTAAGAGGAAGTTTGCAGGGGATGGGGGATGGGACCTTTTGGCGAAGCTATTGTTTTCCTAATAAATAAATGGGGCACACCTCTTCCACCCTTCTCTTGTACTTGGAATATAAATGTCCTATCAGGGAGCAACCGTCATCTTGGGAGCATGAGGCTGAGAGTGACATGCGGAGGACGGCAAGATGAGGAGTCAGAAGGAGATTGCTCCCCGTCCCTGCACCCCCCAACAGTGGCACCGCCCCCAGCTGCCCTCCCTCCCTTTTCTTCTCATGTGTAAGAGACCACCTGTTGCCTTACTGAAGCCACTGCTTACTGGTTTTTTGTTACATGTAGCCGATTGCAATCTTGACTGATGGAGGTCTTACCAGATCATTTTACAGCTAAGGAAACTGAAGGCCAGCAGGGGAGGTCACCAGGCCAAGGTCACAGAGTCCGGAAGCGACAAGGCTAGAATGTGAGCCTCTATGCCTAACCACGTCACAGCAGCACCCCGAATCAGTTACAAGCACTGGCTTTGGAGAAGCCTTGGTTCCAACGTGCTTCTCTATTCAGTCGTTTACTTGTCCATTCCTCCACCAGCAGCAGGGGCTCCCGGGAACATGGACTCTTCACCGTTCACCTGCTATCACCAAGGACTCACGGCAGAAGTGCAGCCATCCCCACGGCCTGAGCAGCGACCGCAGGCCAGGAAGGTCATGTGATGCCCCTGGAAAGTGCGGACGACAACAGTGGCTTCGCAGGAGGCTGTGTGGGAGGGCATGCTGTCCAGTTAGTGCCAAACAAAAGGTTCTCTTATCACCATCACTGAAGATGTGGAGCTCCTCTTCCAAAGGTCTCTCCTCGTGACCAAGAGAGTGTACCAACTACGGATGATTTTTTTTTCCCCTAAACTTGGATTCAAAGACAATTTCCTCTTTTTTTTTTTTTTTTTGAGATGGAGTTGCTCTGTCGCCCATGCTGGAGTGCGGTGGCGCGATCTCGGCTCACTGCCGAGATCAGGTTCAAGCGATTCTCCTGCCTCTGCCTGCTGAGTAGCTGGGATTACTGGCACCCACCACCATATCCACTAATTTTTGTATTTTTAGTGGAGACAAGGTTTCACCATGTTGGTCAGGCTAGTCTCAAACTCCTGACCTCAAGTGATCCGCCTGCCTTGGCCTCCCAAAGTGCTGGGATTACAGGTGTGAGCCACCACATCTGGCCTCGAAGACACTTTCTCAACACAAACTAGCCATAACTCACAGGCCAATCACCTCCGAGGACTTCCAACCAATTCCTAACTGCTATGCATGCGAGTGGCCTCCCTGTGGCATGTGCCACTACGCCTGGCTAGTTTTGTTATTTTTAGTAGAGAAGGGGTTTCTCCGTGTTGGTCAGGCTGGTCTTGAACTCCCAACCTCAGGTGATCCGCCCACCTCAGCCTCCCAAAGTGCTGGGATTACAGGCGTGAGCCACCGTTAAGGGCACAAATTCTGAACTCAGGCTGCCTGGGTTTGAACTCAGCTCTACCGTGTGACCTTGGACAGGTCCCTTAAATCTCTTTGTGCCACAGTTGCCTCATTTGTATTTGGTTGGTGCAAAAGTAATTGCGGTTTTTGCCATTGCTTTCGATGGCAAAAACCGCAATTACTTTTGCACCAACCTCACAAAATGGAAATAAGAAGGCTGGGCGTGGTGGCTCACGCCTGTAATCCCAGCACTGTGGGAGGCCACGGCGAGAGGATCACCTGAGCCCAGGAGTTCAAGACCAGCCTGGGCAAGAAAGTGAGACCCTGTCTTTACAAAAAAACAAAAAATAATAAAAATTAGCTGGGTGTGGTGGCACACACCTGTGATCCCAGCTACTTGGGAGGCTGAGGTGGGAGAATCGCTTGAGCCCAGGACTTTGAAGCTGCAGTGAGCTGTGAGTGAAGTGAGCTGTGAAGCTGCAGTGAGCACCACTACACTCCAGCCTGGGTGACACAGCGAGACCCCCATCTCCAAAAAAAAAAAAAGTACCTCCTTCATAGGGTGACTGTGAAGATTAAATGAATTAATATGTGGAGCTCTGAGGGCAGCCTGGCATAGGTGACCACCAGGGAGTGTCCGTGGCTATTACTACCACTATTAAACAGATTCCTGGTGCGCCACTCCCTAGATGTGTGGCCTTGGCCAAGCTACTCAACTCTCTGGGGTTAACAGTCCATACCTACCTCACAGGATTATTATGAGAATTAACTAAGTGAATAAGTGTAAAGTACTTGAAACAGGTCTGCTTTACAAGAAGGGCCCAGGTCACCTTAGCAATCACGTCGCTTCTGACCGAGGCTTTCTTGTGTAACTGGGCTTCTCTGTGTCCTTTAAACTCTCACGTTGGTGTTGAGCTTCCCTGTTTGTGTATCTGGGCACCATCCGTCTCCCCTGGGCTCCCCTCACCTCCGTGAAGCCACCAGCTCCAGGAGGGCACAAAACATAGCTCCCACCCACACTTGCCTGATGCCAGCTGAGTACGGAGCTGCCCGCTCAATGCCAGCTTGGGCTGCTCAGTGGCACAACATTCCTCTGGCCTCTCGTGTGGCCCAGGATGCTGGTACCTCATGCAGGGGGCTCCCTGAGAATACTCCAGCACCCAGAACTCTCCAGCATGGTGTCCTTAGGAGGGCTTTCCTTAGGGTCAGAGCACAGCCCAGTGCGATGGGCAAACAAAAGGCAGTGTCCGCTCTGAGTGTGGGAGGGGGAAGCTTGGAGGGGGCTCCTCTGGCAGAGGAGGAACTCGGAACCATGTAGGCCCATCCCAGGCAGCAGTGACCGGCTGGTGGCAGGCAATGCCCAAAGAGCTGCCTCAGGTTACCCTGGCAACCCAGGGACTTACCTCAGTGCCAGGGATGGTGCCTGTCACTAAATGAGGTGCCCCTGACAGGCCATTAGACCCTCTGGCTTTCTCATCTATCAAATGGGGATCGAGTTCCCTCTTTGATCCATTGCCTGCCCTTTTCCTAGCCAGCTCTGAAATACAGGGAACTACATTTCCCAGGACTGCTGGTGAGGCTCAGCCAACAGGGGCAGTGGCAGAAGCCTGGAAGGTAGAGGTGGTGAGAAGCCGGGTGGTCCTCCCTCCACTGTAGACAGCATCTCAGGTGGAGGAGGCCCCCGCCCAACACTGCCCTGGGTTCTGCTAAGGTGCCCTCCTCCTTGCGCCCTTTAGCTCTGGTTGCTCATCTAGGGACTGGCCTCTGCCCCTTTTTGGTTTCTCTGCTCCTCCCCAACTTTTTTAACCAAATTCCCTGTATTGAATTCCTTCCGCTAAAATACCTAGAGTGGATTCTGTTTTCCCAACAGATACACCTGCCTTGTCTATGTCTTAGGGGCATCTGAGAATCAAGGGAGAAGACACACCATGGAAAATGAAAAGCACCACAGGATGATTTTATAGAAATGTCCTCCTCTCTTCCACGATGTTCAGGCACGCTGTGGGCATGCAGTTTAAAGCCCCCCAAATAAAATGATACAATGTTCGAGATTTGTTTCAAAATGATCCAAAGGCAGAGGAATGGATGAAACAAGACTGGCCATGTGTTGGTCACCAAATAATCTGGTGACAACTGTGTACATGCAGGCAATATATGCTCTTTCTACCCCGTAAATGCCTGAAATTCCCCATTACTAAAAAACAACTCAAGCGGGGCGTGGTGGCTCATGCCTATGATCCCAGCATTTTGGGAGGCCAAGACGGGAACACTATTTGAGACCAGGAGTTCAAGACCAGCCTGGGCAACATAGCAAGACCCTGTCTCTAAAAAAAAATTAAAAAGTTAGCAGGTGTGGTGGTGTGTGTGCCTGTGGTCCCAGCTACTCAGGAGGCTGAGGTGGGAGGATCACTTGAGTCCAGGAGTTCGAGTCTGCAATGAGCTAAGATCGAGCCACAGAGAGACCCTGTCTCAAACAAACAAACAAAAAAACCAAACCAAACTAAGAAACAAATCAAAACCAACAGGTCCCTATTCTGTTGGTGGGGGTACACCAGGTTCTAGTGGCAGAACCGTCTTTGAAGGCAACTTGTCAGTTCATTACATCAAAACCATGCATATCCCTGGACCCAGCAATTCTGGCTCCAGTAAAAACACTGGCTCAAGGACCCAGAGCTTCTTGGACGAGGCTCCCCACTGCAGCACTACTTGAGAAAGACGAAAAGAAGAAACCCAAGAGTCCCTCATTAAAGAATAAGTAAATACATTTTGATATGTCCATATGATACAGGCAGCCATTAAAAAGAAAGAGGGTACATTTAACATGCTAACGTGAGAACATGTCTAGAGATATTCATCAGAGACAAACGCTAGCTGTGAATAAAAATATTTATCACATCACATTAAAACCTAGGTGCTACCCAGAGGAGAAAACTCTGGTAAATGTAGTGATATCCACAAACATGAATATAGCATTTACCATGTGCCAGGCACTGCTCTAAACACTTTACATATATTTTCTTTTCTTTTTAAGACAGAGTCTAGCTCTGTCACCCACGCTGGAGTGCAGTGGCATGATCTTGGCTCACTGCAACCTCCACCTCCCAGGTTCAAGTGATTCTCCTGCCTCAGCCTCTGGAGTAGCTGGGATTACAGGTGTGTGCCACCACACCGGGCTAACTTTTGTATTTTTTTGTAGAGATGGGGTTTCGCCATGTTGCCCAGGCTGGTCTTGAACTCCTGGCCTCAAGTGATCCATCAGCCTCAGCCTCCCAAAGTGCTGAGATTAAAAGCATGAGCCACCATGCCCAGCGCACACATCATACTTTTAAAAATTAAAAACTACACACATGGAAATGAATATACAGCACTTGACTCAAATGTGGAAGAAAGGAGTAGCTCCAAGCCTGCTCTTCGGACAACTTTGACTATATTATCTCTTGGACAACCCAGGAGAAGCCAGAAATTCCTCCACAGGCAGAGCCATTCTGACGTGCATTGAAAGTGAAAGGATACAACATCTGAAAGTTTAGAAACTTTAAAACAATAATAATGACGGTGATAGTGATAATAATTGCTAATGCTTTCAGATCACATATGTGTTAGGCACTGTTTTTTTTGTTGTTATTGTTGAGACAGTCTCACTCTGTCGGCCAGGCTGGAGTGCAGTTGTGCGATCTTGGCTCACTGCAACCTTTGCCTCCTGGGTTCAAGGGATTCTCCTGCCTCAGCCTCCTGAGTAGCTGGGATTACAGGCATACGCCACCACGTCGGGCTAATTTTTGCATTTTTAGTGGAGACGGGGTTTCATCATGTTGGCCAGGCTGGTCTCGAACTCATGACGTCAAGTGATCCACCTGCCTCGGCCTCCCAAAGTGTTGGGATTACAGGCATGAGCCACCACGCCCAGCCAGCACTGTCTTAAATGCTTTACATATATTATCTCATTTAATCCTCAAAATACCTTACAATATAGATACTACTATCATTTCCATTTTATATTTATGGCAGTTCTGAGGCTCAGAGAGGTGAACTAACTTGCTGGGTTACATGGCAGGGTCAGGATTCAAACGCAGGCCAGTGGCTCCAGAATTTGCCTTCCAACGCCTGTGCTGACTGGGCCTCTCTTGGAAAGGGGAGCCTAAATTAGGTTAACAGGGGCATGAAGAGGCACTCAGCCAGACTCACCATCAGAGCATTAAAACCCCAGAGACCCCACTTGACACCCTTCGGATTGGTGAAATTGGGAAGCAGGACAACAGCAAAGTGGCGAGAGGCAAATGGGGAAGCGGGACCCTCCTGTGCTCTGGGGGGAGTGTGGGTCAGAGCAGCCTCATAGAGAGCTCAGGAGTTCAAGATCAGCCTGGCCAACAGAGCAAAACCCCATTTCTACCAAAAGTACAAAAATTAGCCGGGTGTTGTGGCAGGCGCCTTAACCCCACCCCTGGGGAGACAGAACGCCCATCTCCGGCTGCAACTGACTCCTGGGGGTAAGCCCCATGGGTTCCTAAGGCGAAGGTAGGCAGATGCTCACTTGAAGCATGGTTTGAAGTGGGGTGGAGCTGGGGGCAACCTGGATGCCCAACACCAGGAGACCAGACACGTGAGCCGTGGCAGATGTACAACATGTACAACTGTTCAGTTGCCAGATGCCATACACTGGACACACATACAGCAACGTGGCTAGATGGCAAACACATGCTATTTGGTGAAAACCAGAAGAAACCGAAAGAATGAGATACGGAGCTCCAAACCCCAGAAGCTGACTCTTTACACAAACCTCAATATATAATTTGCAAGGATGTGTGCACAGCTACAGACACACCACAAATATTTCAGACTGGGGGAAGGAATGAAAGAACCTATAGAGGATGAAGATGGAAAGAGTAACAAAAACCTTCCCAGTGACAAGGGAGGAGACACCCATTTTTTTCCCCACCATCAGACTGCAGTCTTTGGCAGCCAGACTCCACTTGCCCCCTGTCCATCCCCTCCTTTTTTTTTTGAGATGGAGTCTCGCTCTGTCGCCCAGGCTGGAGTGCAGTGGCGCGATCTCAGCTCACTGCAACCTCCACCTCCTGGGTTCAAGCGATTCTCCCGCCTCAGCCTCCCAATAGCTGGGATTACAGGTGTGCGCTACCACACCCAGTTAAGTTTTGTATTTTTAGTAGACTCGGGGTTTCACCGTGTTAGCCAGGATGGTCTCTTGACCTCACGATCTGCCCGCCTCAGCCTCCCAAAGTGCTGGGATTACAGGTGTGAGCCACCGCGCCCAGCCTGCCCCCTTTTTTGGGTGTTAACTGAGGGTGGATGACGCAGGAGGCAGAAATTGGACACAAGTCACTAAACTTCTTCAAAAGAAAGCCACACTTCTTTGTTCTCAAATGCCACAAAATCTGTTAGGCCTGACACAATTTGCTAACTTAGGGAGGGGACTTGGTCAGGGACTGAGCTTGGCAGGCATTTGGTTGTCTACTCAATTTCCACTTCTGCTTTTTTCAGCTCCTAGACAACGGAACCCAGTTGGTCAAGAGTGATCAGGATGTGGCATTCCTCTAGTAACTTGACCGGCCTGGTTGAGGGGCACGTGACCTCAGCTGGCCCACCTGTAGACTGAGGGGAACCACTTATAACCATCAGTGGGGGGTGTTCTCTCCCTCCTGATGCCTGTGGACAAGGGCAAGTGGCCCTGATTATCACTGGAAGTCATTCTGGAACCAAGAGGCATACACAGAGGCCTTTGGAGGCTGAGAACCTCAGTCCCTGACAGACACGCTTGAGCTGCTGATCCTATCCACCTGGTGCCCATCCACCCCTGGGCTTCTAGAACACATCACATGTCTTAACCATTGGCCAGATGGTGCCAGGGTTGTTAATTGCAACTAAAAAGCATCCTGACTGAGAACCACAAAGTAGCCTGCTATCTTTTAATTGTTAAACAAGAGAAAATCTCTGTAGGAGGGAAATGGGGCATTAGAGGCATGAACAGGAAGGGCCAATTCATCCTAGTGTATGGGAAATGTTCACCCAGGATGCATGTCCTCTGCCCACCCAAAAGCACACGCACGATTCTCTGTGCACGAGAGCTCAGGAAACCCTCTGCAGTGGGTCACTGTTTCCCTCACATCCTTTACCACCGTGGAGTTACCGCCAGTTTCCCGTGTTGTATTTCTCCTGATGACGGCAGGGGGTTAATCCCCAGCTGACTGGAGCTGAGGATGAGAGACAGGACCAGAAAACCCGGCCTGGCACTCCTGCAGCTGCTCTGTTCCTGAATCAAAAGTCGGACTTCGGGATCTGGACTGCTGCTGAGGTCTCTAAAATGACACGTGGTCCAAGGCCCTCCATGAGGAGACCTGGCCGGCTGCGGCGTCGCATCCCTCCATCAGCATCAAGGGAAAGATACCAGTGTGGCAGGGGCGGGCAAAGGAGCGTGTGCTCTGGGGTCAGCCTGGCCTGGGTTCAATCATCGCTCTACCCACAGATCGCCTGTGACTGCCTCTACTATAAAGTGAGTGGCAGGAGGGATCGAGGTTGAAGGAGGAAAAAAATAACACAAACCTACCCAGTGAGACATCGTGTCACTGGCCACGTCGGTTCATTCATTCAACAAATATTTATTGAGCAGCTCTTTTGGGCCAGGTCCTGTTCTAGATGCTGGCGATACGGCAATGCAAAAGACACAGAATTCCTATGGTCAAACAGGAGCTCACAGGCTATACTACAGGGTGTAGACAGGCAATACACAAGTCCACAAATCCACTGTGATATGTGTCATGAAGAAAATAAACCAGGTGATATGACAGAGAGGAGAATGTGTAGGCGTGTGTGTGAGTGCGTGCGTGCGTGCATGCATGTGTCTGTCAGGGGGAGGGAGGAGGCTGGTGGGAAGTATAGCAGAGTGATTATGAAGCCAGATGGTCTGGGTTTGAATCCTGGTTCTGCCACTTCCTACCTGTGTGGCTCACACAGACAACCCGACTTATCTGTGCCTCAGTTTCCTCATGTGTAAAACTGGATAGTGCCCGCTTCACAGGGTTTTTGGGAGGACTAAGTGGGTCAATACCTATAACACACTTAGCAGTGGGAACCACACCTGGCTGGGGAGCCCATCCACTTAAGGGTCTCTGGAAGAGCCACTCAAACATCCAGGTGGTGCTGTTAGGCAGCCACAGCTACAAGCCATGTGGGTTTTCTGAGACACGACACCCAAGTGCTCTCAAAGAGAGACCCCTCCTGCAGGGTCAGAGCCAGCTTGCTCTGGGCGGGCAGCTGCAGGTACAGCAGAAGGGAAAGCAAAGCCCTCTACTTACCCAGCAACTGACAGACACCACTCGGGCACAGGAGATGTCGGGTGCCCCTCCACACCCTGAAAATCCAGCACCGTCCCCAGGCTGTGGGTGAGATGGCGGATTCATGTGGGCTCTTGCTGAGGGGTTGCGGCACAGGGCCTCCCAAAACTCTCAGCCCATGAAGGAGTCATTTCCTGTGCCATGCCCAGGAGACACAGGTAATCTGGAAACTCCCCTCCCCGGCCACCCTGCCTCTTTCCAGGGCAGGGCCCAGAAGAGGGAACCGAGAGAAGCAACTTGCTTGGCATGAGGTCAAAGACTCCACCACCACCCCGCGGCCCCAGACCCACGTGGCTCCTTGAAGCTTTGTGCTGTCATCTGGCCACTCAAAAGAAATAGGGAAATGAGGAGGGGGGACAGGCTGCTGGCAGCTCTGGGCCTGAGAGGAAATGAGGCCATCTTTGCGGGGAGCAGGTGGGGGTCCCTTTTGAGAGGCCTGGAGGTCTGGAGGAGGAGGCGGGGCTGCTGTGACCTGTTTCTCGGGCCTCCCAGCAGCCTGGGATGGACCAGCAAGCTGCTTCTTTCCTAGAGGCTGATGAGTCAAGAACCAGGGCACCTTCTCCTCTATAGAAAGCTCCTTTCAACCCTGCCGACTGAGTGGCCAGATGACGGCAAAAAGCTTCAAGGAACCACAGTGGTGGGGGTGGCTCTGGAGTCTCTGACGTGACCCTGGAGCGGTACAAACTGTCCTGGGGGAGGAAGGATGTCAGGACATCAAGGCTTGAAAGTGCACACAGAAGTTTAAAAAGAATTAAATGAAGTTGTATCACTTCTCCCCTGAAAACCCTTCTATGGCTCCCAGGGGCTGTGGGAAGAAAGTCCAAATCTCCTACCGTGTGGCTCACCAGACCAGCTGACCCAAGTTTTCCTCCCAGCACTCTGCTCCTCCAACACACCCAGCTCCTCCCCACCCTAGGACCTAGCCCACCCTAGGACCTAGCACAGACTATTCTCCCAGCCAAAATGCCCCAGCCTCCAGCCCACCCCAGGCTAGTTCCTGTTCATCCTCCCAGTCTAGCCTCACAGGTCGCTTCTTCAGAAAAGCCTCCTCTGACACTCCCAGCCTGGAATAAGACCCTCACCCCAGCCTGGAATAAGACCCCCACCTCCTTCCTGCCCATTATTCTCTCAAGGCCCTCTGCACCTTTTCCTTCTTTTTTTTCTGAGACAAGGTCTTGCTCTGTCACCCAGGCTGGAGTGCAGTGGCGTGATCATGGCTCACTGCAGCCTCGACCCCCCGGGCTCAAGCGATCCTCCCACCTTAGCCTCCCGAGTGGCTGTGTACTTTTTCTTTATAGTTTCATTGCCATGGTTAAATTATGTGGCTATTTGAGTGATTATCTGATATCTATTTTTTTTTTGAGACAGAGTCTCACTCTGTCACCCAGGCTGGAGTGCAGTGGTGCCATCTCAGCTCACTGCAACCTCTGCCTCCTAGGTTCAAGTGATTCTTGTGCCTCAGCCTCCTGAGTAGCTGGGATTACAGGTGCGTATCACCACACTGGCTAATTTTTGTATTTTTAGTAGAGATGGGGTTTCACTGTGTTGGCCAGGCTGGTCTCGAACTCCTGACCTCAAGTGATCTGCCCACCTCGGCTTCCCAAAGTGCTGGGATTACAGGCGTGAGCCACTGCGCCCGGCCTGATTATTTGATATCTATCTCCCCACTAGATGGTGAGGGCGATGAAGCCAGAATAATGGTAATGATAGGATTTTACTTGTGACAACAGCTCAAGCCAATGACACACTGATGATGTTTTACAGCATTATCTCATTGATTCCTGACAACAGCTCCATGAGTCAATATTATTATTATCCTCAGTCTCTAGATGGGGTCGCCACGTTAGTCCTGTTGGTGGCACCAGGCACTCAGTAAATGGTCTGGGGGACGCCCAGATGTCTGGGTTACGTTTTCGATTCTCCTTCCCCATTATCCTCTGGGGACAGGAGCCCAGGTCCATGGAACACACTTCTGCCATACTCCACAGTGACGACCCCCAATTCCAAGGGCTCCTCTGGGTTCTAATCTCTCCCCAATCCATGAAGACATTAACACATTTTTATTGTGCAGCTATTGTGTGCCAGGTGTGACCTGAACAGAGAGAAAGCAACAAACAACACGTGTAGTCACACCTTCACAGGCCTCAACAAAGCCCTGTCTCTCTTGAACCTGCTCCTGCCAGCCTTTTGTGCCTTCCGTCACTGTCGCTGGACGGGCGTAGCAATCAGGCCCTCGTCAACCTCCTGCCTCACTGCAGGGGTCCATACTCTCCAGGTCTGCTCCCTCCTCACTGGCGCTCCCTCCCCAGCCTCCTTCGCTGATTCCTCACCATCTCTCCGCACAGCTTCGCTCTCCCCCTTCCACGCAGCTCTCCCGGTGATTTCAACACCTCTGTGCTGGGGACCCCTACTTTTCCTTCTCCCACGTGGACCTCTCTCAACTTCAGGTGTGCGTATCCAACTGTCTCCTTGCCGTCTCACGCAGCTGTCTGACGGGCACCCAGCACCAAACAGACTCACAGCCACGTCTTTGATTCTTCACAAGGCCTTCTGCCACTCCCTGCAAACCCCGACCCTGGGGTCCCTCAATGCAATATCTTCACCCCTCAGCTGGTGTCCAGGCCCAAACCTCAAGGTCATCCTAGCCCCCTCTCTTTCTCTCACCCCCACATCCAGGCCATCAGTACTCACTGTCAGCTCCACCTTCAAGATATAAACGGGCTCACCCCTCCCTCACACAGCCACAGGCAGGACCATGGACCACAGCAGGAGCGTCTGCCCCAATTTCCTGGCTCCGGCTCCTGCTGCCATACACAGCCAGAGGGACTCTATTAATCTATGGGTCAGATCATGTCCTTCCTCTGCTCAGAACACTCCCCCTATCCATGTAAGGAAAAGGCCCCAGTCCCTAGCAGACCTCCTGTGGAACTCTCCGACCTCAGCTCCTCCGTGCCCTCTTTTTATCGTAGGCACTGAAGCAGGTGTGTCACTGTATCTCACTGTGATTATCACTTGCTTTTCCATGGTGATGATTAGGGATGGTGAGGTATGCACTTTAACTAGTAATAGTAGCAACAGTAAATGGTTAACATTGACACAGCATTTACTATGTGCCAGGTGCTATGCTAAGTGCTTTCTTTATATATACGGTAGCATGATCCCTTCCTAAACCTCTTGGGCCTGATGTGTTTCGGAATTCTGAATAATTCAGATTTTAGAAAGGCAACCCTAGAAGGTTCTGAGCGAACAGTGGTAGTCTATCACATCGATATTTCTGCAGTGATAACAAGACATCAGCTTGGATCACATTCCACCTGGGACCATGGATCTGTTTCTTTCTTTCTTTCTCTCTCTTTTTATCTATTTCTTTCTTTCTCTCTCTTTCCATCTATCTATTTATTTATTTTGAGATGAAGTCTCGCTCTGTCGCCCAGGCTGGAGTGCAGTGGCATGATCTCAGCTCACTGCAACCTCCGCCTTCCGGGTTCAAGCGATTCTCCTGCCTCAGCCTCCCCAGTAGCTGGGATTACAGGTATGCACCACCATGCCCGGCTAATTTTTGTATTTTTAGTAGAGATGGGGTTTCACCATGTTGGCCAGGCTGGTCTCAAACTCCTGACCTCAAGTGATCTGCCTGCCTTGGCCTCCCAAATTGCTGGGATTACAGGTGTGAGCCACTGTGCCTGGCCCATGGATCTGTTTTAAATCCTTGAATGCCCACAACCACATTATGATGTAGGCAGCATTATCTCTTCTGTTTTACAGATGGAGAAACTGAGGCACAGGAAGGTAAGTGCTTTGGCCATGGTCATAGAGGTAGATGGGGATGGCTGGGATTCCAACACATTCCAAAGGCCATCTTTACTACTGGCTTTCAGGGTAGCTGACAGGAAATAAATCAATGTCGAATGAATGAATGAATGAATGAATGAGGTCAAGCTGGGGATGTGAGAGAACTAGTTACAGCTCACGCAGGAAGGTCAAATACTACTGAGCTAGCTATTTTTGAGTGGTTAACTTCATTTATTTTGGATACAAGATGTAATCAAAGATAAAGCAAGATATGCCCAAAATATTATCCTTAGAAAATGTAGCTATATTTCAGGGTCTTTCACTTTATTTTATTTTGGAACAAGTGCTCTTTGGGAAAGACATGTTAGCTTTTAAAAACTTAAATGATGCTAGTTTGGGCAATAATAAAAAGGGAGGCATATATTATAGGAGACTTGGTAAGTATTCCCAAGGGCTTGACCCCACAATTCCAAGTGTGATAAGTCACTGTAAACATGCTCTTTAAGCAATCTTAAAATTTATATATAGCCACAAAAAAAACCCAACTAGCCAAAGCAACACTGAGAAATAAAAAGTTGGAGGCATCACACTTCCTGATCTAAAATTATATTACAAAGCTATAGTAATCAAAACAGTATGGTGCTGACATAAAAACAGAATAGAATAGAGAGCCCAGAAATAAATCCAAACATAAGTGGGCAATAAAAATGAAACTGAGCCTTTCAAAGAATGAAATCTTATACCATACACAAAAATAAACTCAAAGTGGATAAAAGACCTAAATGTAAGATTTGAAACCATAAAACTCCCAGAAAAGAACATGTTGGAAAGCTCCTCAACATTGGCTTTGGCAATGATTTTTTAGACATCACACCAAAAGCTCAGGCTACAAAAGCAAAAATAAATAAACAGGACTACATCAAACTAAAAAGCTTCTGCACAGCAAAGGAAACAATCAACAAAACGAAAAGTCAACCTATGGACTGGGAAACAATATTTGCAAACCACGTATCTGACAAAGGATTAATATTCAAAATTTATGAAGAACTCTTACCACTCAATATCAGAAAAAAATAACCAAGTAAGAAATTAGCAAAGGTCCGGGTGTGGTGGCTTACACCTGTAATCCCAGTACTTTGGGAGGCTGTGACAGAAGAATCACCTGAGACTAGAGTTTGAGACCAGCCTGGGCAACATAGTGAGACCTGTCTCTATAAAAAATTTAAAACTTAGCTGGGCATGGTGGCTTGTGGCTCTAGTCCCAGCTACTTGGGAGGCTGAGGCAGGTGGATCACTTGAGGTTAGGAGTTCGAGACCAGCCTGGCCAACATAGCAAAACCCCATGTCTACTAAAAACAAAACAAAACAAAAATACAAAAATTATCTGGGTCCTGGTGCGGTGGCTCACGCCTGTAATCCTAGCACTTTGGGAGGCTGAAGTGGGCGGATCACAAGGTCAGGAGTTTGAGATCAGCCTGGCCGACATGGTGAAACCACGTCTCTACTAAAAATACAAAAATTAGCCAGGCATGGTAGCACAAACCTGTAATCCCAGCTACTCTGGAGGCTGAGGCAGGAGAATCGCTTGAACCTGGGAGGCGGAGGTTGCAGTGAGCTCAGATCACGACATAGCACTCCAGCCTGGGTGACAGAGCGAGACACTATCTCAAAAAAAAAAAAAAAAAAAAAATTAGCTGGGTGTGTTGGCGGGTGCCTGTAATCCCAGCTACTGAGGAGGCTGAGGCAGGAGAATTGCTTGAACTTTGGAGATGGAGGTTGCAGTGAGCCAAAATCGAGCTACTGCACTCAAGCCTGGGCGACAGAGTGAGACTCCAACTCAAAAAAAAAAAAAAGTAATAATAATAAAATAAAGATTCCTTTAAAAAGCAAGATACGGGCCAGGCGCGGTGGCTCACACCTGTAATCCTAGCACTTTGGGAGGCAGAGGCAGGCAGATCACAAGGTCAGGAGATTGAGACCATCCTGGCTAACACGGTGAAACCCCATCTCTACTAAAAAAATACAAAAAAATTAGCTGGGCATGGTGGCGGGCGTGTGTAGTCCCAGTTACTCGGGAGGCTGAGACAGGAGAATGGCATGAACCCAGGAGGCGGAGCTTGCAGTGAGCGGAGATCAAGCCACTGCACTCCAGCCTAGGCGACAGAGCGAGACTTCGTCTCAAAAAAAAAAAAAAAAGCAAAATAGGGACAAATGATTTTAAGACGTTTAACCAATTTAAACAAAATACTTCAGTCAGGTGAAACTCTTAAATGGGGCATTTCAACTAGAATTTTGAAGTTTTTTTTTAAAAAGGATGTATAATATAGCACTGAAAACTGTCTTAAAGCAAAGTGCCACTGTGGGGGAAGAAAGAACATGGAGAAATTTTCCTAAGTTGTCGTTTATTATTCTCATTGGAATGATGAGTCTGATTGACTCACAAACAGGCGATTATATAACCACTTTTATATGTTCACGTTTACTCAGCCACTTACCCATGTTCAGTAACTGTCCTTAAACATCTGAGTTGGTTTTTTAAAAAAACCTAACAGTGAGTGGCTGTAGAGATCACCAATTCCTAAAAGCGGCATTAAAAAAAAACTGTCTAATGGTAGAGAAATGGCTTCCTGAGCGTTGGGATACAGTTTCCAGTGACAACATACACAAATTCAAGGGGTGCCACAACACAAATGCTTCAGATGGACGTGGAGACAGTGTACTCTGGAAATATGTGTAGATGACTCAAAAAGTGACTCTTGTAATAAGGATGTCTGTGAAAAGTGTGACTAACACTGTTTCATGACATGTGAGAGGATATACGGAACATTTGAGTCCAATTTTCTCTTTCTGCCTTGAGACAGGGTCTCCCTCTGCTGCCCAGGCTGCAGTGCAGTGTTACAATTATGACTCACTGCAGCCTCTACCTCCTAGGCTCAAGCGATCCTCCCACCTCAGCCTCCCGAGTAGCCGCAACCACAGGCACACACCACCACACTTGGCTATTTTTTTTCTTTGTAGAGATGCGGTCTTGCTATGTTGCCCTGGCTGGTCTTCCTCCTATGCTTCCCAAAGGGACAGGATTACAGGCGTGAGCCACTGTACCCTGCTGAATTCAACATTTTTGATATCTGGATTCCAAACATGTCACAAAATTAATCAATTAGGAAATACAGAAAGGCAGCTGATTATGTTGTTCAAATCCCTAACGTTTCAGGTGGGCCTCCAAACTTTTTTTTTTTTTGAGACAGAGTCTTGCTCTGTCGCCCAGGCTGGAGTAGAGTGGCGCAATCTTGGCTCACTGCAACCTCCGCCTCCCCGGTTCAAGCAATTCTCCTGCGTCAGCCTCCTTAGTAGCTGGGATTACAGGCTCATGCCACCACACCAGGCTAATTTTTGTATTTTTAGTAGAGATGGAGTTTCGCCATGTTGGCCAGGCTGGTCTCGAACTCCTGGCCTCAAGTGATTCACCCGCCTCAGCCTCCCAAAGTGCTGGGATTACAGGCGTGAGCCACCATGCCCGACCCCCGCCACCACCCCCCCGGCAAACTTTTTTTCACCTCTTTGGAAAGCTATCGAACCACTTTGTTTTGGGGCACATATGATATTTTTTAGGTACAAGCGTTGAAAAAAATCTGAAAGACACACACCAGCTCATAAAAGTGATTATCTTGGGGCATTATAGGTCCTTTGATTTCTTTTTTTAAACAACAAACAAGTATTACTTTGATAATCAGAAATGCAGGCTGGGCGAGGTGGCTCATGCCTGTAATCCTAGCACTTTGGGAGGCCAAGGCAGGTGGATTGTCTGAGCTCAGGAGTTCGAGACCACCCTGGGCAACATGGTGAAACCTTGTCTCTACTAAAATACAAAAAATTAGCCAGGCATGGTGGTGCACGCCTGTGGTCCAGCTACTCAGGAGGCTGAGGCATGAGAATTGCTTGAACCTGGGAGGCGGTGGTTGTGGTGAGCCAAGATTGTGCCACTGCACTCCAGCCTGGGCGACAAAGTGAGACTGTGTCTCCAAAAAATAAAAATAAAAATAAAAAAATTAAAGAAATGCAAACAAACAATACAGCTTTATAATGTCGCTCAGTAACTCTAACTGAATTGGTCCAGGGTGAGACCCAGGCCTTGGGATTTCTTAAAGTTGCCAACATAATTCTAATGTACAGCAAGGATGGGAATCATTATTAAACATTTTCCAAATGATACTGTAGAAGATGTTCCTAGGTGTCTTTCAAAAAGAAAAGTGTTCCATAGTCAAAGAAGCGGGTTTCTTTCCTGTAGGATTTCTCAGACTCTGTAACATGCACATGACTTTTTTTTTTTTTTTTTTTTTTTTGAGATGGAGTCTCGCTGTCACCCAGGCTACAGTGCAGTGACGTGATCTTGGCTCACTGCAACCTCTGCCTCCTGAGTTCAAGCAATTCTCCCTGCCTCAGCCTCCCGAGTAGCTGGGATTATAGGCGCCCACCACCACGCCTGGCTAATTTTTGTATTTTTAATAGAGATGGGGTTTCACTATGTTGGCCAGGCTGGTCTCGAACTCCTGACAGGTGATCTGCTCACCTCGGCCTCCCAAAGTGCTGGGATTACAGGCATGAGCCACCGCGTCTGGCCCGCACATGACTTTTACATGAGGAAGATACAGTACACAGTGGACATGTGTGTGTGTGTGTCTGCTCAGAACTCCTTTCCAGCAGCCATGCCATTAGCAAGTCCTGTCCACTCTACCTCCAAACCGTACCGAGAACCTGCCCCCTCCTCTCCCTCCATGCTCCTCACTCTGGCCCCATCCGCTGGCATCTCCAGCCTAGACTAGAGCAACAGCTTCCTCCTTACTCTCACACTGGCTTCTATAATTCACTGTCACCAAGGCACGCTAGTGGCAGATCCTTGGGACATGCAGAGTTTGAAAAATCTCCCACTACCTGCCCTGACGCTGCCCAGGGCATCCCTACCTGCCATCCTCTGACCATGGAAGGTGCCTGCTTTAAGATGAAGACACCGTGACAGACAGTCCCCCAGGCTATTGTTGAGCTGCTGTGTCATCAGCTCACAGGGTCCAAAGAACCCTCAGACTTGGAGGTGGGGGGCCTGACTGCTTAAGTCTGCATGAATGGGGGTTGCCGTTACCTGGAGCCAAAAGCCTCCAATCCATACGCTCTTTATCGTTTTACTCTATTTACTGGTCAGCAGTTTTTTTCACCAGGTAAAAATTATCCTATGTATCTGCCTGGTTCATTGTCTGTGTCCCCCTCCTCGAATGCCAGCTCTGAGAACAGGGATATTTGTCGTCTTGTTCACTGCTGGAACACCCCCTGCCAAAGAGTGGGAACTCAGCATTTGTTAAAAGAATGACTGAGCTCATTTGATTCTTTCAACAGCTCCAAAAGGCAGGTGTTCCAAGTCCCAGCCTCCTCCTCACCGCCAGCCAGACCCGGCACCACCTGCCCCCACCTACCTCTCCCAGCTCTTGACCCTGCAGTTACACAGGTCGTCTTCCAGTTCCTTTGCAGAGTCAAGCTCCTTCCCACGTCCGGAGCTCTGCCGATGCGGTTCCCTCTACCAGGGACTCTCTCCCCATTCCTCGCCCCCACTGGGGGAAGGTCTACTTATCCTTCAGGCCTCCTCCCAAACGTCAGTCCTTATGACAGACGTTCCCTGACCTCTCCAGACATGTCCGGGCTCTCAGATATGCTGTCACGGCCCTCTGGGCTCCTCTGCCAGAGCACTTAGTGCAGACATAATCACACAGCTGTTGCTGTAATTACTTCAATTCTGTTTCCACCACTAAACTATGAGCTCCAGGAAGGCGGGGGGACACCTCTACATTTCTAGAGCCCCGAGAAGGCCTGGCACACAGTAGGTGCTGCATAAATACCCCACCTGTCCACTGTGGCAGTGATAGTTACTGCTCACTGAGTATCGTATTTCTAGCCCCTTGCAGTTAGGCAGAACCATGAGACAGTTCTGGGTGCAGGGGGAAGTGAACACGTGGCTTCTGGGCCCCGGTATCTAAGCGCTGCTGTGCACCTCTCCGTCCCCTTCTGTCGTGGTGTCTCTGCAGCCTGTGAGGCTTCAAAATGGGGACAGGACGGGGTGGGGGGCTGGGGGGAGCTCCTGTCAGCCTGGGTCCCTGAGGTAAAAGGTTAAGCCCCTCCCACCTGACCTGCCCATGTCACCAGTAAGAAATGGACATCTGTTGTGTCCAATCTCTAGGATTTCAGGGTTAATTTGTTACTGCAGCAGAAACTCGCCCATCAGAGGCATTCCTGTGAATGAATGAAGGCAGCTAGAAAGCAGAGACACTGT
This sequence comes from Pongo abelii, assembly GCF_028885655.2. Classification (NCBI taxonomy): domain Eukaryota; kingdom Metazoa; phylum Chordata; class Mammalia; order Primates; family Hominidae; genus Pongo; species Pongo abelii. Next base: position 43,636,898 of record NC_072005.2, on the reverse strand, counting down.
GATCACCGACTGGAAGGTGTGGAGCAGGGAAACGGCCGCCAGCCACCCCGCACGGAACTCAGTGAAAGAACAGGAAGCGGGGAATGGGCCAAGCACTCCATGGGGAGCTGCCACTCTGGGCTCCTGATGGGGCAGATGAAACAACCCAGAGCCTCCACTGCCTTCAGACAGGGCCTGCCTGGGCTGCCCTCAGCACACACGCTCCTTAGGGATCACAGCCAAGTGTCCGTCCCTGAGGACGGGGAAGGAGGCAGTGCTGAAGCCAGCAACACCCTGGAAAACCCTCTTAGCCAGAGGAAGCTGAACCAGCAAGGCTGCATGAAAGGTCTGGGCTAATTCGGGCTGACAACCTTCCCTCCGAATCACCCACTGGGGCTGTGCCCTCCCAGCTCCATCCCAGAGACTAAATCACACTGTCAGGTCTAATTTGGGGCTTGGCTGATGGGCTGAGCAGAGCATCCATGCGTTCTGGCCACAGAGGTCAAGGGCAGCCTACACTCGAGGCCAGTGCTGAAAAGTCTGAGGAATGAACAAGAAAGGGGACCAGGAGGCCAGGAGCCATGGGTCTCCAACACACACCAAAGAAACTCTCAACTTGGCCCATGAAATTCCTGGCCCAGGCTTTCGCTGTATGAGCCCTGCTCCCAGAACACAGTCCTGCTACACCTAAGCCTGTGCCAGCTCAGGGCTGGGTGCAGGGCGACCCCTCACATGTCTGGTGAATGAATAATCACAACAGCAGCAGCTCACGCTTATTAAATCTTACAGGCTGTTACTAAGCCACCTAACCTCCAACATGCAGTAAGGGCTAATGAATGCAAGCTGCCACCATCCTCCTCCTCCTCATTATCATCATCACCACCTCCACCACCGCCACCACCATCATCTCATCATCATCATCTCATTATCATCTATTATGTGACTTCTTCTGCCAGGTACTGTCCTAGGTACTTGAAATTCTTAATCCCATCTTAATCCTTACAGCCACCTTGGGAGAAAATGGAAGCTCCCACAGTTAAGCTGCCCATTTAGGCCTAGTCAGGGGATCAGCTATGACTAGACCCCAGGTCAGCTGGACTCCGGAAACCTGTGCTCTTGGCCACCGTGTCAACCCATTTTTGCTTTCATCTCCTGGAGAAGCCTGTCCCCAAACTCCAAGTGACCGTTAGGTGCCTCCTCGGCGTTCCCACAACCCCGTGGCTTCCCCTGTTAGAACTTTTATCACTCTGGGTTGTTCACCTGCAGAACTTCCCAACATACTGTATATCAGGGTAAGCCTCGTGCTCAGCAGAGGAGCAGGAACATGGGAGGTGCCTAGTCAATGATGGTTGGTTGGAAGGATGGATGGAGACCCAAGTCTGAATCTTTCATTTTACTGAGGAGGGGAACAGAAGTTCAGAAAGGAGAGCTGTCGTGAGAGTTTCACTGAAGAAACGCAGGTGGAGAAGATGGTAGCAACTGCTCCTTGATGAATCTCTAGTCCACCTCCAAAGCCCAAAAGCTGCTTCCAGGAGCCCTCTTTGACCCCTAGGCTGGGCTGGGCACCTCCGCTGGGTTCCCACTCCCCTGGGCTTCCCCGATCACAGACCTGACCACTCTGGGATCTGAGGGTCTGCTTCCCTCACCGGACAGGGAGCCCCATGAGGGCAGAGCCACCCAGCCGTGAGGCTGGCCCAGCCACCACTGCATCCCCACTACTATACAGGGACGGGCAGGGGAGGCGCATATCAAATGTGCGTGCAATCAACCAGCAGACCTCCAGAGAAAGAAAAGGCTAGAACCCTCATCCTGGGAAGAATAACTAAAAGTACAGGTATAGTTTGGAAAAAGGGAGGCCAAGAGGGGTTCCCTTGGCCACTTGTAAGTCCCTGCAGGGCTGCCAGGAATAAGACGTGCAGCTGGTGCTCTCCCGAGGACTGGACCTGAACCAGTGGGAGGTAGTTAGTTACACAGGGGCGGATGTGATTCACAAGACAGTTTTTTAATGATCACAACTTCCCCAAAGCAAAACACGCTGCTGGGCTCCGCCCTTGCTGGAAGAATTTAAACCCAGGCCAGACAGTGAGCAGCCTGGTCCTCTGCACCCCACCCCCCGCACCCCCGGACCTCTTATGAGGCAACAAAGTGTAGTGGCTAAGAACAGGGGCCCTGGACCCAGGCTGCATGCTCCCCTATCCCAGCTCCTCTACCTGGCAGGCAGCTTCACCACTCGTGCCTCAGTTTCCTCATCATTACCATGGGGATATCACAGCAGTGACGTCTTAGGGTAGTTACAAGAACTGAATGAGATCATGCACGTGAGGCACTTACGGCAGGGCTTGGCACAGAGTCAGCACCCATTAATGTTCATTATTACTGCTTTTTCTTCCCCATGGAGCCAGGCAGTGCTGGCTGGCCACCCCAACAGATACTCTCAATTCATTTTTTCTCTGGCTTCCTCCTCAGGAAAGGCTGAAAAGTTAAATAACATTTGTCACCTTCCTTGGAGCTAGGGGAGGCTATGTGACATGGCAGCAGCAACAATGTGTCCATGAGAGTAAAGATCAAGAGAATCAAAGCGGCTCTGCCCTGACACTGCCCAGCCACCAAACTAACACTGGCAGCCAAGCACCTCCAGGTGTGCTGTTGTGAGCGAGAAATCAGACCTCATTCAATCAAGCTGCGGTGAGCGGGGGTTTCTGTTCCTGAAACTTGAAGACATTCCTGGCCGAATGCACATGCCATGATGCAAATGGCTCAAGGAGCACACCCATGGTAATTGTTTGCCAGTTTCAGCTCAGGCCCGCTGCTGAGAACCCCTGACCCAGAGGAAAAACAGTGGGTGGCTGAGCCATACAGTGCTTACCAAGCCCAGTCGCTGTGTTCCACCCTTCCTTTTCAGCTGTATCTACTCCCCATCTGTACAATTATTTACATACACACACACACACACACACACACACACGTATCTCTCGCTCTATTGCCCGGGGCTGGAGTACAGTAGCGTGGCCTTGACCTCCTGGGCGCAAGTGATCCTCCTGCCATAGCCGTCCAAGTTCCTGGGACTACAGGTGCATGCCACCAAGCCTGGCTATTTAAAACATTTTTTGTAGAGATGGAGTCTCACTCTGCTGCCCAGGCTGGTCTTAAACTCTTGGCCTCAAGTGATTCTCCTGCCTTGACCTCCCAAAGAGCTGGGATTATAGAGTGAGCCACTGCACCCAGCCCTCAAGTGATGTTCAAGCTTTATATATTTAAAAAGAATCTGTATCACCACTAAAAATGAAAAATTGCTATCTTTTGCTACAAAGAAAAGCAAACTTAAAAAACAAACACAATGAAAACAAAATATAGTCACAGTCATTCATTATCTGATGTTGCATAATTTGGGTCCAATGGACTGGCAAAAAATTTTTCACTTTCCTTTTCTATTGGGGGGAACATCAGATGTGGCAATACTCGGGGATAAGACTGGCTCCAGCTGAGCAGGGCTGCCCCTCGGAGAGGGAACACATTTCCTATTCACAGAAACTGTGTTCAGAAAGGAGATGATTTGACTGCGATCTCCCAGATGGCTGTGGATGAATTAGGCTGGGGACCGCCTCACTCCCTCCTCTATTCAGGGCCTCCTCTGAGGCTTTCCTTTTCCTTGGCCACCTTGTCCGAAAATTGCCCTGTGAGGCCAGTCCCCTTCCCTGCTTTATTCATCACTATATACTCCTATATACATCCTATGTACACTATATACATCCAACTTATCCTATATTCACTTTTTTTTTTTCTGAGATCGAGTCTTGCTCTGTCGCCCAGGCTGGAGTGCAGTGGCGCAACCTCAGCTCACTGCCACCTCTGCCTCTGGGTTCAAGCGATCCTCCCACCTCAGCCTCCCAAGTAGCTGGGATTACAGGTGTGTGCCACCACGGCTGGCTAATTTTTTTGTATTTTAGTAGAGATGGGGTTTCACCATGTTGGCCAGGCTGGTCTCGAACTCCTGACCTCAAGTGACCCGCCCACCTTGGCCTCCCAAAAGTGTTGGGATTACAGGTGTGAGCCACCGTGCCCAGCCCTATATTCACTTTTTATCTGTTTACTGTTTTATTCTCCAGTAGGATGTCCGTTCCCTTAAGGTAAGGAGTTTGGTTTATTCATTCCTGAATCCCTAGTGCCTAGAAGCAGATAGTAGGTGCTCAAATGCATATTTGCTGAGTGAAGGAAAATAAAAGAATGAACAAACGAAACCTGTTCTTGTTCTTTCCAAGTTCCCTAAGGCCCTGGTTACCACATAGGAAAAATGCCATTCTTCCTGCTGTGTGAGAGGCAATGCTAGGAATTTACTTGGAACTTGGGAGCTTTTATCACATTAAAAAGGAATGTGCTAGATTAAAACAAATATCTATGAGCCCATAGGATATAAATTAGTAACTAAATAAAGAAATAAGTAAGGGGGAAGGGACAGGTCTTCCTTACAGAAGAATTCCAATTAATAAATGTAGATGGAATGAGAGGCACACAAAAACTGCCATCAGGGAAACAGCACAGCAGTAACTGCTGTAGATAAGATCTGGCCACCAATGGATGGTAAAATTAGTGGGCGGAAGTTTGAGGAAAAGCGGGATGTGGGATATTAGCATAGCCTCAAAGTTTCTCCCCAAAGGTAGCATTTTTGTTTTGTTTTAAAGAGACAGGGTCTTGCTCTGTCACCCACACTGGAGTGCAGTGGCACGATCTCAGCTCACCGCAATCTCTGCCCCCTGGGCTCAAGCGATCCTTCTGCTTCAACCTCCTGAGTAGCTGGAACTACAGGTGTGCACCACCACACCTGGCTAATTTTTTATTTTATTTTTTTAGAGCTAGGGTCTCACTTCATTGCACAAGCTGGTTTCAAACTCCTGGCCTGGAGTGCCCCAAGATAGCTATTAATTACAAAGGGAAAAGTGTAACTTTACTGTGGAGAAATCTGGCACACAGCAACTTAACCAAGTGATCTAGGTGAACACTACCGGAAATATGACGCATTGATATCACAGACCCCCACAATGACGCACTGAGGAAGGCATGCTGCCTGTGTGGCATTGTTCCAAATAATGAATAACTTCAATCAGGTCATGAGAAAACATCAGAAAAACCGAAGTTGAAACACACAACAAAATAGCAGAGCAGTCCTCTTCCAAAGTGTCTGGGTCACGAAAGGCTAGGAAAGACGGAAGAATTGTTCCAGATCGGAGCAGGTTAAGGAGACATGAAAACCAAATGCAATGTGGGGTCAAGAATAGACTCTTGGAAGAAAAAAGGACATCAGCGGAAAAACTGGTGAAATGTGATTAATGTCTGTCATTGAGTTAATTGTACTGGTCTGTGTGAATTTCCTGGTTTTGATCACTGTGTTACGGTTGTATAAGATGGTAACATGGGGGAAGCTGGATGTAGAGTAGACATGTGACCCTTGTAACCATTTTCACAACTTTTTTATAACTCTAAAATCACTTCAAAATAAAAGTAATCAAGAATTGTGCTAGGAAGCATCCTTTGACAGAAATCTGGCCCCTAGCGACTGTCCCACACACAAGCTTCAGGTACCCAGGCAAGACTGCCAGGATGAGGGAATATGATGAGAACCACTAAACAGCCAGGAGAGAGAAATTCCATCCACAGCCACTCAGTTCCCGCAGCTCAGCCGACACGGCTACCTGCGTCCAGGGTCTGAATGCCACAATCCTCCCCCTTCCACCTCCCACACTGTTACGGTCTCTTGGTTCTTCAAGGATCAGACAATGGCCCCTCCCAACAAAGCTGGGAATCATCCAGGAAGGCGTCACTGCAAACTGAAATGACATTCAGCTGGGGGCCCATGCCACTGCTTAGAACCCACCCACAGAAACAAGAGAGAATGTTCACTAGCAAACCAACCCAAACCCAACCCAGAAACCTAAACATAACATATTCACAACCTATATAGCACAGGTAAGTATTTGCCATATATATATATATATGCCATATATATATATATATGGCATATATATATATAAATATATATATAATATGTGTAAATACCCATTACCCATGCCATACATGTGTATGTATGTATGTATTTATTTATTTATTTAAATTTTTAGGTTTTTTTGAGACAGGGTCTCACAGCAGCCTTGACCTCCACCGATTCAGGCAACCCTCCACTTTAGCCCTGGTGTAGCTGGAACTACAAGCGTGCACCACCATGCCCAGCTAATTTTTGTATTTTTTGTAGAGACAGGGTCTCACTTTGTTGCCCAGGCTGGTCTCAAGCGCCTGGGCTCAATCGATCCTCGAACCTCAGCCTCTCAAAGTGCTGGGATTACAGGTGTGAGCCACCACAGCTGGCTCATATTTTTAACCAACAGAGAAACCAGTACATTCACATAGTGGGGCAATGGGGCTGCTCTGAATTTTGATCGTGGTGGCAGTTTCACAACTGTCTACATCTGTCTGCATTCAAAGAACTGTATACCGGCCAGGCGCGGTGGTTCATGCCTGTAATCCCAGCATTTTGGGAGGCTGCGGTGGACGGATCACCTAAGGTCAGGAGTTCAAGACCAGCCTGGCCAACATGGTGAAACCTCATCTCTTGAAAAATACAAAAATCAGCCGGGCATGATGGCAGGGGCCTGTAATCCCAGCTACTCGGGAGGCTAAGGCGGGAGAATCACTTGAACCTGGGAGGTGGAGGTTGCAGTGAGCCGAGATGGCGCCACTGCACTCTAGCCTGGGTGACAGAATGAGACTCCATCTCAAAAAAAAAAAAAAGGAGGCCAAGGTGGGTGGATCACCTGAGGTCGGGAGTTCAAAACCAGCCTGACCAACATGGAGAAACCCCGTCTCTACTAAAAATACAAAATTAGCAGGTCATGGTGGCGCATGCCTGTAATCCCAGCTACTCAGGAGGCTGAAGCAGGAGAATCGCTTGAACCCGGGAGGCAGAGGTTGCGGTGAGCTGAGATCACGCCACTGCATTCTAGCCTGGGCAACAAAAGTGAAACTCCATCTCAAAACAAAACAAAGAACTGTATACCAAAGAGAGAGTTTTACTCTATGTAAGGTTTAAAAATTGAATTAAAAAGTAAAGAAAAAAATAAAAGTATACAAAATGTATGATATGCTGAGGTATGCTCATGAGCAAAGATCTTCAAAACATACTATTATTGGGGATGGTGGAAGCAAGCCAAGAAGCACCGCATAGCCTGGTTCCTTTTTCTCACACAACGAACCAAAATAAGTACGTATATGTGCACGTAGGAATGTTCGTGTACGGGAAAAGGTCTGGCAGGGCACCCAGCCAGTGACTGACAGTAATTACCTCTGGGGTAGACGTTAGGCTTGTGGGTGACAGGAAGAACAGTGAAGGAAACTTTCATTTTTCCCTTGATACTCTTTTTTTTTTGTAATTTAAAAAAAAAATAATATGTGTATGAGTTGTAAAATTCTAAGCAAACCAGCAGCCACGCCTTACTCACCCTTAGTGCTTTCTAGACACTAGTGCTCTTGGAGGGTCCCAGGAGAGCTGATGTCAGAGACTGTGCATCTACATGGAGGAAAAAGAAGAGGTTAGGTCTGTGGCCAACTTAAGCCTTCCTGCTGCAATACCCAGCTGTCAGTCACATATTCACTCTTTCAACAAGTATTTACTGAACATGGCTAAGTGTAATCCCAGCACTTTGGGAGGCCGAGGCGGGCGGATCACTTGAGGCCAGGAGTTCAAGACCAGCCTGGCCAACATGGCAAAACCCCATCTCTACTAAAAATACAAAAAATTAGCTGGGCATGGTGGCGGGCGCCTGCCATCCCAGGTACTTGGGAGGCTGAGGCAGGAGAATCACTTGAACCCGGGAGGCGGAGGTTGCAGTGAGCCGAGATTGTGCCACTGCACTCCAGCCTGGGTGATGGAGCAAGACTCTGTCTCAAAAAAAAAAAAAGTATTTACTGAACACCTGCTATGTGCCAGGCACCGGGAATACAACCAGGGTTCTCCAAGACAAAGTGGCTGTCCTCAGGGAGCAGACATTCTAGTAGGGGAGGAGCACAATAAACAAATACACAATACAAAGTCACAGAGTGGAACCTGTATGAAACCTAGCGGGGTGACGCCATAGTGATGGGACTGCGACCTTACACGGAGAGCTTGGGGAAGGCCTCCCGGACGAGGGGACAGAGATGTGAATACATGAGACCACACACCCATGTGGCTACCTGGGAAAGAGCCTTCCAGAGGCAGGAGCAGATGTGGAGCATCTCAGGAGCAGCCAGGAGGCCCGTGGAGCTGGCACGGGGTGAGTGAGGGGCAAGTGGTGGCAGGGGGGACAGATGGAGGGCTATTCTAAGGACATTTCCTCAGACAACTGTGAGCAGAGGAATGACAGAGAAATCACACTTGTCCTGGTTTGGAACTTTATATTATGAATTTATGCCTTTGAATATTTAGTATGCTTGTTTATATTTAAGTGAATATTCCATGGATGAATGAATGTCTCCAGGCGGAGAAGGCACTGTCTGTATTGTTCAGCATCACATTCTGGGCACCGGCAGAGGCTGGGCACTAAGTCAGGAGATGAGAGCTGAGAGGGTCTAGAGCTGTCCTATATGCAATGGCCATTCACTAATAACAATCCTTCCCAAAGTGCTGGCTGTGTCCTAGCAGACATGCGCTGACTCGTTTCACTCTCCTGATCACCCAAGAAGATACTATTATTACTTCCATGTTACAGATGAGGAAACTGAGGCACAGAATTCATAACGGACCCACTAGCTGAGGTTGCCCAGTCAGTCAAAAGTATACTAAGCCAGGCACAGTGGTACCTGCCTATAGTCCCAGCTACTCAGAAGGCTAAGATGAGAGGATCATTTGAGCTCAGAAGTTCAAGACCAGCCTGGGCAACATAGCAAGATCCTGTCTGTTTAAAAAAAAAAAAAAAAAAGTGTACTACATACAGCCAGGATGTGAACCCAGCAACCTGGTCCCAGAGTCTGTTTCTGACCACCTGACTAGACCACACTCTGTCACAATGGTCAATGATGGCAGGGCCAACTGTGGGCTGGCAACACCTCCCTGCTCCACTTCCCCAGTACCATAATGTCCAAATGCTACCCAAATATCCCCACCAACCTCAAAGGCCAGTCAGCTCCTCCAGGAATCTCCCAGGTAGGAAGCCTAGCAAGCAGCTAGCCAATACCCCAGGGTCCAGGAATCAGGACAACTTCAATGATCATTCCCCTGGGGTTCCTGGAGAAGCCCAAGGGGGTTCTTAACCTTTCTCATGCCAGGGACTCCTACTGGCAACCTGGTGAATTAGTTGCAGACTCCTCAGAATAATTTCTTTTTTTTTTGAGATGGAGTCTTGATCTATTGCCCAGGCTGGAGTATAGTAGCACCATCTTGGCTCACTGCAACCCCTGCCTCCCAGACTCAAGCAATTCTGCCTCAGCCTCCCGACTAGCTGGGTTTACAGGTACACACCACCACCCCAGGTAATTTTTGTATTTTTAGTAGAGATGGGGTTTCGCCACATTGGCTGGGCTGGTCTCAAACTCCTGGCCTCAAGCAATCCGCCCACCTTGGCCTCCCAAAGTGCTGGGATTACAGGTGTGAAACACCACGTCTGGCCTATTAATGCTTTTATATTACAAGATCTAGTGATGAGTCCAATAACTATAGTGATTTAGAAACAGGTAGGTGTTTAAATGATATTTTGTGATATTTGCAACACTGTAATGTGATATGAGAATATCCGTGATTTCTAGTAGTGACAAGGTCACAGATATTGCTAATCCAATTGTGGTTTACTGCCCTGTGCATAAAAAAATGTTAATTTCAGTTAGAGGGTAGCGAAAATAGAGACATAATGTTTTTCCCAGCCAACCTCGTGACCCACTGAACTTCCATCCTTCAAAGGTCCATGAACCTGAGATTAAGAACCCCTCAACGAGACCTGAGAGAAGGTAAAGGCGGAGCAGCTTCCAAGGGAAAAGAACAACTGGGGAGTGTGGGGCAGATTCAGCTTCGTGAAGTTAGTATGGGAAGGGGTTCCAGGCGTCGGCTGTTTTGACCCACCCTGCATCCATTTCTCTTCCTCAGTCAGCCCCTTGGACCTCACCTTTCCCACTCAGTCCTATGGGACTGACCCCACCCATGGGTTGTGGGTGGGGGTGGGGGTGGGACTGGTCATATGATCCAGGTCTGGCCAAAAAGCCACTGCACCACCTTCCCTGTTCCCAGCTTCAGAGATGGCCCGGGGTGACCCTGCCACCAAAGCCAGGATGATCAGAGCCAGTAAACACCAGCCCCAGGATATATACTGGGACTATGAGGGAAAGAGATGTTTTATTTCCCTTGGAGCTGCTAAGTTGGTTGAATCTACTCGTGGAGCTGCTAGGGGCTGCTTCAGAGCCTACCTGAGAATAAAATCAGCACAGAAGAATGCTGAGCCAGGAGGTAAAAGGAGACATGTCCTGGCAACCTCACCAGGCCCTGGATCCAGCCTTGCCTGAAACCATTCCAAGCCGAATCTCCCAGGCCCTGTGTCCATCCACTTCCTTTAATACTTCAGCAGGCTGACCTGAATTTCTATTTGTTCATACAACCAAATGACTCTCAACTAACACAGAAGGGCAGAGGCAACTGCTGTTCTTGACGATTCCCATAGCTCCCTACCAGGCCATTTAGCAAAGTACAAAATAAAATTAGAAACAGTCACTATACATAGAAACAGCAAATACAGAAAAACTCGCTTTTAAAACACTCAGAAATGGCCTCTTGGGCCGTTGCTATTGCTAAGCTGGTCTAGGAAGCCCTCACAATGGTGGTTTTCAAGATGCTTGGCAGGGCAGGAGGGAACCAGACGCACCCAGAACATTTTCCTTTATCACTAGACTTCCCATTTTAAAAATTCCTGGGATGATCAGAAAACCCCTGCAATAAAGCTCTTGTAAAATTTTAATAGCCGCCTTTTAAATTGCAACGGAAATTGCTTTCCCGCCACTCTAATTTTTCTCCTTTCTTTCTCTAAAGTGATGCATATGGCTCTATAAAGGCTGATCAGCAGCGATGTGCCATGGTGCCAAGTCTCTCTCAGCCAGGAACCTACTTCCTGCAGACTAGAGGGAGCTGCGGATGCCCGTCGCCCTGCAGTCCCTCATGCAGGAGAGAGGAAGATGCCAAAGGGCCATGGAAACGGCAGCAAAGGAGGGCTACAGATCCGGGAATCCAGCCAGTACCCTGCTTATCCCAGGGCCCCACTTTCTACCACCTGGGAAGGGACGATGACGTTCGATTTGCCTCCACAATCCCAGCACACCCATGGCTATGACCCATTCATCACACAGGTGACACACAGGCCGAGCACTTCACTTTCTACAGCAAGAACAGAATCCCATGAGAGAATGTAAGGGGGAAATGGGTCCTGGCCTGAATGTCTCCTCCCCTCAGCCATAGGGATTGGCTCTGGGAGAGACACGTGATCCAAGCACGGCCAATCAGAGTAGGCCCTGGACATTTTGCTGCAATTTCTGGGGGAAACAGATGGGTGGGAAGGCAGGGGGACTGCTGAGGACTTCTTTGCCACCTGAGGGTGAGCAGAGGTGGGGCAGGAGGAAGGGGCCGAGAATGAAGTTAAACCTGAGAAAGGCAGAGTCTGGAAATAGAGGGGTAAATTCCTGATGAGAATACCTGAGTACTGACTCCAGTTGGGCCAGCTCTGGGATTTCTCAGGTCCCTGAACCATTAACTTCCCTTTGCAGTTTAAGTCAATTTGAGTTGGGGAGGTTCTGTCGCTTACAACAAACTAACAGCACAGGAAGGGACCTGAGAAATCAATACAGCACTCCTTCATGTTTGGGTAAACATGACCCTTCTAAGAAGCTGACGAAACAAAACTATGTCATGTCTCTCCAGGAAAAAAAGCACAAAATACTGCCTGTCTCAAAGATGTCAAAGATTTCTGAAGCCCCTGTCCGTAGGAACTAAGTGAAGAATGCTTTGATCTAGTCTGACTTGTCTGTCTACTTGGTGGAAAAGCAAACTGGGGTCCAAAATGCGTAAATGACTTGTCTGGGGCCCAGGGCCAGCTGGGGGGCAGTGCCGGGCTCCCCGAGACCCCCAGGAGGTTTCACCTTGAACTCCCCTGAGTACAGTCCTCCGAGGAGACTGCAGAGGGTAAAGGAAGGCTGCAAGCGAGGCTCTAGGCCCCCACACCCTCATCTCACCTCCGGCAGCTCCATTTTTTCCTGCTTTATAAAACGGGCCTACAAGGAAGTGTCTGTCAAAAGTTCCACAACACCATAATCAACATACTGAAAACCAGTCTTTCATATTACATTTTAGAACACTTACATGTTAATGAACTTGATTTCGACCCTCATGAAACCCTATGAAGCAGGCATTATCACCATGGCTCCAGGTGAGCTGTTTCTGCTGGGCTGGCCAGGTCGCTTCTCCCCTGACCTCAAGGTAGGCTGCAGCACCTGCCCTTTTTTGTTCCTGGACCTGTACTTCTGGGCCGGGATTTCCTACCCCACCCTCGTATTTCCATCTCAATTCATATGGAAAGGATCATCCGCTCATACCTCTTCACCTCCCTTTACCTCGTCCCCCCGAGGAAGAAGAGCTGGCCAATCTAATGGGCCAGAGATTGCGACTGTTGCCGGCATCTGCTTTCAAGTGGGCAGATTATTAGCCTGCTTGGCCCAGGCCTACCAGCTCTTTTCTCTGTGTCCCGAGACGGCAGGAGGTTCTCTTCTGTTTCTGTCTTGGAGCAGAATAAACACCCTGGGCAGTATCTACCCAGCCTCTAAGAGGGCCTGGCCACAGGCACTCTCTCTTGACTGAGTGGTGATGGGGGACAGCCAGGCCTTTCTCTTCTGTGCTGCTGTGTAAGTGGCTGGTCTGGAAGAACCAAACCCACTGGAGCCTTTGCTGTAAGCTTCACTCTCCTTTCTAGACCGCCAGAGCATCACTGTGGCATCAGGGATTACTCACCTACTAATAAAGTGGTTCAATCATCCTTCATTTAGAGAAGATTCCCATTATACCCATCCCTGTCCGGTCTTTGAAATAATGACTTAGGGAAATATCTGTTCATTCAGCTGCCTCTAGCCTACATCCCAACAAAGAAACGCTGGTAAGTGAGGAAAGGACTTTGCCTTGGGAAAATCTAGGCCCTCAACAGCCACTGAGATCATCTTGCAATTAATCATGTTTTCTCTTATGACCTATATTCTATTAACAGCACACAATAATGATTTAGCGCTGGTTCTTTTGCTGATTGATGCAGTCTACAAACACGACTAAGGTTGGGTCACTGACTTTGAGGGTCTCTTTCTCATTCCCTGTCCCCCTGACAACCCCTGGCCCCACCTCTCCAGAAGATAAGCGTGCTAGTGTGGTGCTCTGAACACACAGCTATGAGGATTTCACTGTGCTGGGGGCCCCACGGTGGTCCTGCCTCCAGCCCAGCCTAAGTAACTCCGTGGTAGAGTGGGCTCACAGAGAGACCTCTGCAGATAAGCTGCTCTGGGAAAAAAAACGCTGTGTGGCCATTCCACACACAGCAGATTGGCCAAAATGCCAGGCTGACAATACCAAATGTGCTGAAATTGTGGAGTAAGGGGAACGAACACTCAGTCACTGCGGGTGGGGGTGGAAATGGGAACAAACATTTTGGGAGAGCAATTTGGCAACTTCTTGTGAAGATGAAGAGAGGGTAACCTCAGTAACAAACTTCACTTCACCTACCGACAGGCCCAGGGCTCCCTGCTGAGCCCCCAGACCCATGTGCGGCTGTGCAAATTCTTTCTGGGTTGAAGCACAAGGTTTTTGTTTTGATTTTACTACATGCCAGGCACTGTTTTCAGTTGTGTTTTCTTTTTTCTTTTTTTTTTTTCTTGAGATGGAGTCTCGCTCTGTCACTCAGGCTGGAGTGCAGTGGCGTGATCTCGGCTCACTGCAGGCTCCGCCTCCCAGGATCATGCAATTCTCCTGCCTCAGCCTCCCAAGTTGCTGGGACTAGAGGCGCCCGCCACCACGCCTGACTTTTTTTTTTTTTTTTTTTGTATTTTTAGTAGAGACGGGGTTTCACCGTGTTAGCCAGGATGGTCTCGATCTCCTGACCTCGTGACCCACCTGCCTCGGCCGCCCAAAGTGCTGGGATTACAGTTTTTCTTCTTAAAGATAGGGTCTCACTCTGTCACCCAGGCTGGAGTGCAGTGGCATAATCATAGCTCACTGCAGCCTCGACCTCCTGAGCTCAAGCAATCCTCCCGCCTCAGCCTCCCGAGTAGCTGGGACTACTGGTGCATGCCACCATTCCTGGCTCTGTTTTTTGTTCTTTAACTACCAATGCATTTAAACCTCTTAATAACCTGTGAAGTAGGTTGTACTATGATCTCCATTTTTAACAGACCAGAAAACTCAAGTACAGAGAGGTACCTTGCCCAAGATCACACAGCAAGTAGACGTCATAGCCAGGAGGGATTTGAACCCAGTGGGTCTGGCTCTAGAACCACTAACAACGGTGCCTACTAAATGCAACAGCGAAGAGTATGAGCTTAGCCTTGAACTCTGTCTCCTTCCACATACAGACATCAATGTCTGATGGGTCAAAGACCTAAATGCAAAAGGAAAAATATGAACATATCTAGAAGACAGCACAGGTGCATATCTTCAGAACCTTGGGGAGGGCAAAGGTTTCTCATTCAGGAATTCTAGAGAAGCATTTCCCCTCTCCTCACAAAAAGGATGGGATTCATACGCGGGGTGTGGTGGCTCACGCCTGTAATCCCAGTACTTTGGGAGGCCAAGGCAGGCAGATTGCTTGAGCCCAGGAGTTAGAGACCAGCCTGGGCAATACAGCAAGACCCCATATCTATAAAAAAAAAAAATAGAAAAATTACTCAGGCATGGTGACGTGCACCTGTAGCCCCAGCTACTTGGGAGGCTGAGGCAGGAAGATCACTTGAGCCCAGGAGATCGAGGCTGTAGTGAGTCATGACTGCATCACTGCATTGCAGCCTGGGCGACAGAGCAAGATTCTGTCTCAAAAAAAAAAAAAAAAAAAAAAAAAAGGATCAGACTCATCTAACAGTCATTTTCCCCTTCACCAGTCTGCCTTTTCTCCAGCTTGGAATGCAGATATGCAGATGTGATAGCTGGATTTGAGAGAGTCCCCTTGTCCCCAGAACTACCCTGCCCAGACTAGAAGGGCTGAGTTCTCTGGGTCCAACAAGCCATCTTAAGGCCATGGCGGGAAGACGGTCAGAGCAGTGCTGGTGTTGACCTGTCAGCCACTGAACCTGCCAGTCTCTCTCCAGACATTGTTATATGACACAAAGGACAGCCTATGTGTTGAGGTGACAATGCCACTTATGAATTCTGCTAGCTGCAGCTGAATCATTCCTAACTGAAACACCTGCTGCAGCCGGGGGCCACGTGCTGTGCCACCACCCTGGAGAGTCTGCAGAGAGCCACCGACATGGACCTGAAGGGGTCTCAAAAAGACTCAGCTAAAAACCGGGCGTGGTGGCTCACGCCTATAATCCCAGCACTTTGGGAGGCTGAGGCGGGCAGATCACCTGAGGTCAAGAGTTTGAGACCAGCCTGGCCAACATGGCGAAACCCTGTCTCTGCTAAAAATATAAAAATTAGCTGGGTGTGGTGGCACACGCCTGTAGTCCCAGCTACTCGGGAGGCTGAGACAGGAGAATTGCTTGGAGGCAGAGGTTGCAGTGAGCCAAGATAGTGCCACTGCACTCCAGCCTGGACGAAAGAGTGAGACTCCATCTCAAAAAAGAAAAAAGACTCAACTCAGAGATGAATTGTGGGACTCAAAGATTTCCACTGAGCATGGCTGATCAGAGGCAGCTAGAAAGATGACCTGGTGCCCGAATTAATTCTTGGGGACCTGAAGAGAGAATAGCTTCTTTCTCCTCAACACACTACTAAGGGCAGCCGGGGTGACTGCCATTTTAAAGGCCAGGCCCAGCCCACTGGCACACAGGCACTGTGGTCGGCTGGCCCCAGGCTCACGGGCTACGGAAATCCTGCATAGCTGTGGATCCTTTTTGTTCCTGTCACCAGCCATTTGCTGGATGTGCCAACAGTTAAGCCCCTTCCTGCACTCCTATGAAAACAGCCTGTCAATGTGGTTTCGACTGTTGGGTGCTTTTCCACAAAGCACTCTCCAGACCCCAGCTAATCAGATGGAAGACAGAACAGTGGTCAATCTACCAAAATAGGTCAGGCTTTATTTTGTAATCCTCTTATTCATAACACATTGAAAGGGAAGAATGAAGGGAAAAAAAAATTACTAACAGTGAGAAAGTCTATGGTTACTTAACCTCTCTGTGCCTCAGTTTCCTCATCTCTAAAATGGGGATAATAATAAGGGTGTTGTGAGGATTAAGTAAAAAAATTACTCCACAAACATTGTTTAGAACAAGACTTATTATGCACTAAGTATGCATTAAGTGTGAGCTACCATGATTCTATTTATTTATATATATAGAGAGAGAGACGGGGTCTCACTCTGTTGCCCAGGGTGGAGTGCAGTGGTGCAGTCATAGATCACTGCAGTCTTGAACTCCTGGGCTCAGACGATCCTCTCGTCTCAGCCTCCTGAGTAGCTGGGACTACAGGTGTGCATCACCACACCTGGGTAATGTTTTTTAAAAAAATTTTGTGCAGATACGGTCTTGCTAAGTGGCCCAGGCTGGTCTCAAACTCGTGAGCTCAGGGAATCCTCCTGCCTCAGCCTCACGAAATGCTGAGATTACAGGTGTGAGCCACCGCACCTGGCCAAAGCTACCATTATTCTTATTGCTGGTGATATGGTAGGTTTCTTGAACTGATGCCCCTTGACAAGCCTCAAAATCCGACCCTCTGGTCAACCGGACACACAGAGAAAGTCCGTGCTCTGATTCTGGTCACTTAAGGCTTGAAGGTCCAGGCCAACGGGCAGAAGCTGGCTGTGATGGACCTCGGTACTGTGGGCAGGAAATGAACCAACTCCAGTTGCTAAGTGCCCACCCAGCAGCCATTCTTCTCTTCCTTCTCAGGATGCTCAGCTAAGACTACATTTCCCAACCTCCCTTGCAGCCAGCATGGCCAATGCAAGGTAAATACAAGCTGTGGGACTTTGAGGAAAATTCCTCAGCAGAAAGGCAAAGCTGGACTATGCTTTTGTGCCTCTCCCTCACCCTATTCTCACCTGGACTCCAGACTCACTAGCTTGACTCCAGCAGTCACACTGGGCCATGAAGCCACCTTAAGGACGAAGGCCCTGTGCTAGGGATGGTGAGCAGAAGGACCCTGCATCAAAGGACTCTGCTTTTCTTGATGACTGTGAAGCTGCCACACCAGGCATGGACTGCCTATCTCTGGATGTCTTACTCAGGACAGAAACTGCCTTCCACTGAGTTTATACCACTGTTATTTCCGGTGTCTGTTACTGGCAACCAAATGGGCTTTTCAAATGAGCCGGTAGTCTTGCATAGCAGATGAGCGATGGGACAGTATTTTACACCAAAGAAATCCTTCTAGTAACCTGCCACCATTTAAAGTATCCTCATGCTTTAGGATACCTTGCTCTCCTCAACACCAGGGAGAAAGCTGGAAGTTCCCAGATACAGAGTGGGGTTACGATCACTTTGCCTTAGGGAGAGGTAAAGTGAGAAATATATGAGATGTTGAGTCATTCACTCAACAATGGGCACTACCTCACTCTGGACACTGTGTGAGGTAGGATGCTAGGTACGGTGAACAAAAGCAGACACAGTCCCTGCCCTCACAAAATGTACCGTCCACACTAGGGGACCAGAGTAAAGAAGAGGGCAAACAGGTACATATATAAGTTCAGTGGTGAGAACCAGAATGAATTTAAGCCCAGAACTAAAGAAAAAGCAGAAGGAAGCTATGTGAAAAGTGGGAGTAAGGATATCCCAGAATGTCCATTAGCTGAAGAATTAACAAAATGTGGTACCTCCATACAATGGAATATTCAGCCATAAAAGGAATGAAGCAAGAATTCATGCGTCACATGGATGGGCCATGAAAACATGATGCTGAGTGAAAGCCGGTCACAAAAGACCATGGATTATACAGTTCCATTTACATGAAATGTCCAGAATGGGCGAATCCATAGAGATAGAAAGTAAATTCGTGGCTGGGTGCAGTGACTCACGCCTGTAATCCTAGCCGAGGCGGGCAGATCACCTGAGGTCAGGAGTTTGAGACCATCCTGGCCAACATGGTGAAACCCTGTCTCTACTAAAAATACAAAAATTTGCCGGGCGTGATGGTGCGCGCCTGTGATCCCAGCTACTCCGCAGGCTGCAGCATGAGAATCACTTGAACCTTGGAGTCGGAGGTTGCCATGAGCCAAGATCATACCACTGCACTCCAGCCTGGGTGACACAGCAAGACTCTGTCTAAAAAAAAAAAAAAAAGACACTCAAAGGGCTATCCAGACTGAATGATTAGATTGGTAATAAATTCTTTAAGAAAAAAAAAAAAATCAGAGAATCCCAGGAGATGGAGAAGGATGAATGAATGAGTCTGTTCAAAGAACAGGGAGCCCATGTGGCTGGATGGCTGCAGCAAGGGAGGGTGTGCCTCAAGACATAGCTGGTGCTCCAGGGGCTGTGTGGCCGCAGTCAGCTACATGCTTTTTAGTGTGATGGGAAGCAGGGGAATGATATGTTCTCATTTACAGTTTCGAAAGATCCCTCTGGCTGTTTCACAGAGATTGCCAGTGTTCAAAAGAAGCACAGAGAGGCCAGGCACGGTGGTTCATGCCTGTAATCCCAGCACTTTGGGAGGCAAGATGGGAGGATCGCTTGAGCCCAGGAATTCGAAGTCAGACTGGGCAACACTGCAAGACCCTGTCTCTACAAAAAATAAAAATAAAAAAAATTAGCCAGGCATGTGGCACATGCTCGTAGTCCAGCTACTCAGGAGGCTGAGGCTGGAGGATCACTTGAGCCCAGGAGTTTGAGACTGCAGTGAGCTATAATGACAACACTGCACTCCAGCCTGGGCAACAGAGCAAGACTCTGTCTCAAAAGAAAAAAAAAAAAAAAAAAAAAGGAGATAGCTGTTGCTATATGGTGGTGGCCCAGGGTGAGGACAGTGGAAGGAAAGGAGGACTCTGGTAAAGATTTGTTTAGGCTCAGGAACAAACAGGCCTTGCTGGTGGACTGGCCATGGGTGTGTGGTAGAAAAGGAAGATTTAAGAATAATCTTCAGAGGGTCTCATCAGTTTTTCCAAACTGACTTTCTGCTGGATTCAAATTGAGTACGACACGACATCAAGAACAGTTCCGCAAATGCCTGTTACATGAATTCAATAAACAAAGTCACTGCTCTATTTCTTTGAAGGGCCTATTTTTGTATTTTCAATAAAGACATGAAGCTGGGCAAGGTGGCTCACGCCTGTAATCCCAGCTCTTTGGGAGGCCAAGGCAGGTGGATGACCTGAGGTCAGGTGTTCAAGACCAGCCTGGCCAACATGGTGAAACCCCGTCTCTATCAAAAATGCAAAAATTAGCCAGGTGTGGTGGTGTGCCCCCGTAATCTCAGCTACTCAGGAGGCTGAGGTGGGAGAATTGCTTGAACCTGGGAGCCAGAGGCTGCAGTGGGCTGAGATCACGCCACTGCACTCCAGCCTGGGAGACAGAATGAGACTCAGTCTCAAAAAAAAAAAAAAAAAGCCAGAGGAGGCAGAAAAAGAAGTCTCTGGTAAGGAGTAGAAAACAATTACAAACATGACCGGTATTAACCAAATATATCAATAATCACTTTAAGGCCAGGTGTGGTGGCTCATACCTTTAATCCCAGCACTTTGGGAGGACAAGGCAGGAGGATCACTTGAAGTCAGGAGTTCGAGACCAGCCTGGCCAACATGGTAAAACCCCATCTCTACTAAAAATACAAAAGTTAGCTGAGCGTGGTGGCGTGTGCCCGTAATCCCAGCTACCGGGGAGCCTGAGGCAGGAGAATTGCTTGAATCTGGGAGGCGGAGGCTGCAGTGTGCCGAGACCATGCCACTGAACTCTAGCCTCAGCGACAGAGACTCCATCTCAAAGAAGACGACGTGAATTCACAGTATGTATAGCTATATATGTGTATGTTTCTGGTTTGAATAAATGGGTAGTTGATGATGTCATCTGCCAATATGGACCACTACCCACCAGTGGATGGCAGAAAAACAGGCACAGGTAAGGATACTGACTATGTTTCGATTCGTATATATAGTCCACTAAAAATAGAGCTGGCCTTAGAAGTGTTTTAAGTCCTAGCACGAAATGCTATTACTCCAAGTCAGGTAAGTTAAAATTGGGGTGGTAACAGAACCCTGTCTCCAACTGAGTATTTGTTACTTCATGCAACAAACCCAGATGGGGCTAGCTTTATGGGTATGTGACCCCAGCAGCTGTTAGCCCTTCCCTTGGTCAAATGCTCTGTTGCCATCTTGAAATTCTAAATCATTTTATCTTTGAACTCGTATTTTGTAAGCGAAGTCCGGGGCCAATGGAGCATGCATGTGAGCAGAAGAGATCCGAGCCACGTGTGTGCCTGTCACTCCTTGTCATGGCATCCTCACACAGTATTCCTGATCCCCTGTGAGCGAAGGATTCCGGCAGACCAACGATGCATGCAAGTTCAGCAAGATTGAAAGCAAAAAGTATAAGGTAAGCATATTATCACAGCTACAAGGGAGTAAGTGGGGACACTGACAGTCCCCAGAGGCCCCTCCATTAGAGCCAGGAGTTGCTTCGAACACAGCAGAAAGAAGGCGATGAAACATGAAATGCAGAAAGAAACATGAAGACCATGGAGACCTCTTACATTCTTTTTTTTTTTTTAACAGGATCTTGCTCTGTCATCCAGGCTGGAGAGCTGTGACCTGATCACAGCTCACTGCAACCTTGACCTCCCAGGCTCAAATGGTCCTCCTACCACAGCTACCTGAGTAGCTGGGACCACAGGTGCACACCACCATCCCCGGCTAGTTTTTGTATTTTTTGTAGTGACAGAGTTTTGCCATGTTTCCCAGGCTGGTCTCAAACTCCTGGGGTCAAGCAGTCTGCCCACCTCAGCCTCCCAAAGTGCTGGAATTACAGGCATGAGTCACCGAACCTAGCCACATTCTTTTTTACTTGCCACACTGCCCTGATTAGCCAACTAGGTATGCAGAACGATGACATGGAAGGCAAGAGAAAGATACGGCAACCCACAGTTCCTTTCCCTATCATTCCTTCCTTAGGCATCAGTAAGTCAAAAGTAGAATATTGGTAGAGGGTGCACATGTCAAGATATGAAATGAAAACAGTTTAAGTTGGTTTTGTGCAGCGTTTCCACTGTTCTGGTAAGAATGAATGACATATATACGTATAAGCCAGGAAATGCAGGCTGTGTCATTTAGTGATTGCAACGAGTGAAATGATCTGATACTTGCATTTAAACCTGGTGTGGAGCTGGGCGCGGTGGCTCACACCTGTAATCCCAGCACTTTGGGAGGCTGAGGCAGAAGGATCGCCTGAGGCCAGGAGTTTAGAGACCAGACTGGGCAACACAGTCAGATCATATCTCAACCAAAAATCTTTAAAAATTAGCTGGGCCGCCAGGCGCGGTGGCTCATGCCTGTAATCCCAGCACTTTGGGAAGCCAAGGTGGGTGGATCATGAGGTCAGGAGATGGAGACCATCCTAGCTAACATGGTGAAACCCCGTCTCTACTACAAATACAAAAAATTAGCCGGGCGTGGTGGCGGGCACCTGTAGTCCTAGCTACTTGGGAGGCTGAGGCAGGAAAATGGCGTGAACCTGGGAGGCGGAGCTTGCAGTGAGCCGAGATGGCGCCACTGCACTCCAGCCTGGGTGACAGAGCGAGACTCCATCTCAAAAAAAAAAAAAAAAAAAAATTAGCCGGGGGAGGATCGTTTGAGCCCAGGAGGTTGAGGCTGAAGTGAGCTATGATTGTACCACTGCACTCCAGCCTAGGCAACAGAGCAAGACTCTCTCATTAAAAAAAAAAAAAAAAAAAAAAAAAAAGAATGTGGCGTGAGAAGCATTCCATCGGGTGGCTCTGTGTGCTAAGCTCGGGGTGGACGTTAAGTTGTTGCCTGTGCTTTCTGCCCCCAGAACCTTCAGCTGGAACACAGCCCGAGATCTGATGTCCTGACTTCAGCATTTCTGTAATTCCTCTGTGCTGGTCTCGTTAGTGGCAGATTTGGTGGTGCTGCACGCTTCCCAGCTCACCAAACTCCGCTTAGTTCATCCTACCAAGTGACTGGGAAATCGGTCAGATTGCCTGTCATGGTCAGTGAGAAGTGATTCTCACCATGGCACCTGGCACCCAGGAACAGGCTGGCCTCTCCTAGCCTGACAGAGGCCCACGTGAGCATTTACCAGCACGAATGCCATGGGCTCTCCACCTGTGGGCTGGGTGGAGGATGCTCCCAGACAGGCCTCTAATAATGACCAGTGGGTGAAGTTTACTCTGACCACAAGTAAAGATCCTGGCAAGGTCTCCCAGGCAGAATGCCGGGCTGAGCTGGCCATGTGACGTGGAAGAGAATGAACTAGATACCCACTGTCCCCAACAAAATGACAATGACTTTTGTCCCTGTATTTTACATCAACAGGATCTTATCAGATTTACTTCTCTGAATCTTGCTTCCCCTTAAATGCATCGCAGAAATGCCTCCAGGCCAGCAAGCAGTGCTCCTACCCACTCTTTTTAGCGGCTGATAGGCCAAGAGTACAGACGTGCCATATTTTATTCAATCATTCCCTGAAAAATGGGCATTTGTTTTATTTCCAGGGTTTGTTTTTTGTTTTGCCACTGCAAACAATGCTGCAATAAATATCCTTTTCTGCTCAGGCTACTTGTTTTTTTCTTCTGCATGGTAGATTCTCAGGAGTTGCAGTGCTGGGTCAAAGGCTGTTTATGAAAAATGACATGGTTACATTTCGGAATGGTTTCAGGTGAAGGTGCAGAACTGCATATATAATACATGCTTGTTTTTGTATTGAGCATCTCATCTCTGGAAGAACATATGTGACATGGGTGTCCTCACAGGAGGGGACTGGGAGATCGTAAGTAGGGGAAGAAGACTATTGTATACCTTTTTTGTACCATTTGAATGTTTTATCACACGCATGTACTGGCTCATAAAACATTTTTTTTTTCAGCCCATGCTCTAAAAAGGCTGCAGTGATTCACATGTCCTCCAGCAACTTGGGAGGGTACTGAGTTGAGCTCATTAATGCTCTATATTTTTCTCCAACAGGTGGTTCTTTTTTTTTTTTTTTTTTTGGACCTGGTATGAGCTGAAATGTGTCAACTTTTACCTTCTTGTAATCTGTGACACCTATTCTACAGCCCTTGGGTAGGCAGAAGGCAAACTCCCAGAGATGCTAATTTGGACAAGTGGCCTGGCCCAGCACCTGCCAGCAGCACCAGAGAGAAACTTGGAGCAGGAGGCAACGGGAGTTCGGAGGTCATGCTGTTTTAAACTCACACTGACCAAGCTGCCCTCACTGGCTGAGCGGACTAGAGTACCCCAGATGCCCAAAGCCCCTCAGAAAGGGCAAAGGAGGCCTGCAGCACTGGCCACTGCCTGTGGGACCTGCACTCTCAAGAACAAGGCCAGAAACACGACACAGAAGGGAACAGGGGACAAAGAAGGTGGAAGAATCAAGTTCATACAAACAAGAGGCCTCTCGTTTACTTCCTGTAGGTCCAGCCTCCTTGTGAGGCTGGCCCAGAACCAAAGGCCACACCAGCCACTGCTTTCAGTCCCCAGGAAAACAAAGCTGACCTAAATGCAGACAGCAAGGGCCCGAGAATGGCAGGATATCCAACGTGATGCATCTGCCACTGCAATATTAGCTGAAACTCTGGACTCACCTGGGGAGGAGAGAGGACCGGGGCGGGGGGGAGTGGGGGGAATGGACTTGGCCAGATGAGAAAGCAGCTCTGGAGAAGATGGGGGATGGAGGAAATGAAAGAATCTCAAAATGGGCAGCAACTCCACATGCTTCAGTTAGTGGATTGAGGTTGGATGCTGCTGTTCCACAGCCCAGGAGACAACTCTGCCCCTCACCCCACACTCTGGCCTGAGCTGGGCTGGGAGCAGGGGAGGTTCCCTGTACAGCACCAGAACAGGGCCCCAGCCTTTACTCAGATGCTTCCCTCCACCTGAAATGCTCTTGCCCTTCATCCCTTAAGACTCATGGTAGCTCACACCTGTAATCCCAGGGCTTTGGGACACTGAGGTGGGAGGAACGCTTGAGGTCAGGAGTTCGAAATCAGCCTGGGCAACATAGTGAGACCCCCATCTCTACAAAAAATAAAAAAAATCAGCTGGACATGCGGGTGTGCACCTGTGGTCCCAGCTATCTGGGAGGCTGAGGTTGCTTGAGATAGGAGCTGGGAAGGTCGAGGCTGCAGTGAGCCGAGATCACATCACTGCACTCCAGCCTGGGTGACAGAGAAAGACCCTGTCTCAAAAAAAAAAAAAAAAAAAAAAAAGACACAGCCCAGCAAGGATGTGCATTCATGCATGTTGGGAGACACGGGAGACAACCCGTGTGTCTGTCAGCAGGAATCCAACAACGATGCAGACACATGGGAGAATCCTTCCTGTACCTCCTTCCCTCATCCTCCACAGCAAGTCCATCAGCAAACCCTGTTGCCACCACCTCCAAAATACATCCTGAATTCATTTCCTCTCTTTCTCCCTCCCAGGCCAAGCCACCACCATCATCTTTCATCCTAACAACTTCATGAGATCCCTCTCTGGCCTCCCCAGGCCACCTCTGCCTTCCTACATTCTATTCTCCACCACAGCCAGAGGGATTACATCAAACAGGGATCACTTCCAGCTGCTTTCCAGCTTAAAGTTCTTCATCATATCTTGGGCCTCATCATCTTCCCCCATCACCCAAATGTTCCCACCACACTGGCTGCCTTGACTTTCCAATTTTATTCCTGCCCTGGGGCCTTTGCACGTGTGGCTCTAGCTATTCTCAAGGCAGGCTTCCTCAGGGAGGCCTTCCCTGACCACTCAGATCATGGGGCCCCTACTTCAATCTATTTTTATTCCCTACA
Organism: Pongo abelii; assembly: GCF_028885655.2. Lineage (NCBI taxonomy): Eukaryota > Metazoa > Chordata > Mammalia > Primates > Hominidae > Pongo > Pongo abelii. The sequence goes on along the minus strand of NC_072005.2, from coordinate 43,611,787 downwards.
GAGCAGTAAGCATGACCGCTTTTTTCCTTTTTTCAAGACACGGTCTCACTCCACTGTTCAGGCTCGAGTGAAGTGGTGCAATCATGGCTCACTGCAGCCTGGACCTCCTGGGCTCAAGTGATTCTCCCACCTTAGCCTCCCAAATAGCTGGGACTACAGGCGCACATCACCATGCCTGGTTAATTTTTGTTATTTTTTGTAGAGAGGGGGTTTCACCATGTTGTCCAGGCTGGTCTTGAATTCCTAGGCTCAAGCGATCCTCCCACCTCGGCCTCCCAAAGTATTGGCATTACAGGTGTGAGCCACTAGGCCCAGCCCACTGGTTGCTTTATTATGTCTTGCTGATGAATATATGAGCTCTATGGGTACAGGACTCTCACCTTGTTCACAATGGATATCTAGACTGTGGAAGAGTGCTGCCACTCACAAGAGAGTATCTGCTAAATAAATGTTCTAGCAGCTCTAAGAAAAAATAAGATATATCTGCACACATCCATGTCTTCTCAGTGAATAAAGAACAAACTATGTAAGGAGAGACATTTCTGTGTGCATAGAAAGAGACCCTGTTTGTTGGTCATTGCCATGAGTTGTACCCTGGGTTCAGCACAATCTTGATGAATACTCACAACCATCCCTGGAAGAAGGTTCTGTTATTATTACCCCTATATTACAGGGGAGAACATGAGGCTCAGAGTCACTTACCCAAGGTCACACAGTGGGTAACTGTAGAGCCGGGGCTCCATCCAGGCAGCCTGACTCCAGAGTGTGTACGTTCTTTTTTGTTTTGTTTTGTTTTGTTTTTTAGACAGAGTTTCACTCTTGTTGCCCAGGCTGGAGTGCAATGGTGCAATCTCGGCTCACTGCAACCTCCGCCTCCTGGGTTCAAGCGATTCTCCTGCCTCAGCCTCCCGAGTTGCTGGGATTACAGGTGCCTGCCACCACACCCAGCTAATTTTGTTATTTTTAGTAGGGACAGGGTTTTGCCATGTTGGCCAGGCTGGTCTTGAACTCCTGACCTCAGGTGATCCACCTGCCTCAGCCTCCCAAAGTGCTGGGATTACCAGCGTGAGCCACTGTGCCCAGACTCTTTTTTTTTTTTAATTTTGAGAGACAGGTTCTCTATCACCTTAGTTGGAGTGCAGTGACTTGATTTTAGCTTACTGTAGCCTCAAACTCCTGGGCTACAGTGATCCTCCCACTTCGGCCTCCTAAAGTGCTGGGGTTATAAGCGTAAGCCAACATGCCCAGCTCATTTAAAAATTTTTATGTTCAGTAGAGACAGAGTCTCATTATATTGCCCAGGCTGGTCTCAAACTCCTGGGCTCAAGCAATCCTCCTGCCTTGGCTTCCTCAAGTGCTGAGATTACAGGCCTGTGTTCTTAATAGCTCTACTAACAGCAGTTGCTGCTGGGAGGGGGTCTGGAGAGAGAGGGCTGAGCAGGGTTATAGACGTCAGTATAAGACATAATTAAGAGAGACAGGGAGTGTCAGAGATGAATGGAGAGAGATGGAAACCAATCTCAACAGGAAACGGAATTTTGATCTCTTGTGTGGCAAACACCTATGAGAAATAAACAAGCAGAAGACTCTCCACCCACCTTCCTCCAACCCACCAAAGCCTCATGCTGGACAGCAGGGCTTTGTGACATGATTAACCATCCATATCATGCCGTCATAGAAAACCAGACCCTGTCCTCCTGGTCACTGGGAAAATCCCCAAGGCAGATGGGGAAGCAGTGCGGCAACGAGGCCAGGGAGCACCATCTTGGTGGTCGGCTAGAGCCAGGATCAAATCGCAGGTCTGCGGCTTAGCATCCTGTGGACGTGTGGCTGGTTACCAGCCCATTCTGAATCCCAAGCTTCCTCATCAGTAACATGGTGGGAGGAGTAATATCCACCCTCAATAGGGCTGTTGAGAGGGTTAAATGAGGTAACAGCAATTGAACGGTTGGCAAAGTAACTGGCACAGAAGGACCCTCAAAAGCACACTGGCAAAGATGTTATTACAACGGAAATACTGAAGAAATAAACAACATCCTCGACTCCTCATGTCTGAGGAGGTCTCTTGGGCATATTGGACTCTGATAAGATTAAGCACACAGCCTAAGTGAGGGGTCCCTCCAGAGGAGAGTGCCTCCACGTTGGAAATTTCCTTCTCTCTCTACCTATTCTACATGGAATAACAGCCCAGAACAGGGCTGGGCGTGGTGGCTCATCCCTGTAATCTTAGCACTTTGGGAGGCCAAGGTGGGTAGATCACAAGGTCAGGAGTTCGAGACCAGCCTAACCAACATGGTGAAACCCCGTCTCTACTAAAAAAAAAAAAACAAAAATTAGCTGGGTGTGGTGGCAGGCACCTGTAATCCAGCTACTCAGGAGACTGAGGCAGGAGAATCACTTGAACCCGGGAGGCGGAGGTTGCAGTGAGCCGAGATCACACCATTGTACTCCAGCCTGGGTGACAGAGCAAGACTCCGTCTCAAAAACAAACAAACAAAAACAAAAAAAAAACAGGCCAGAACAAGGGTCGCTCAAGCAAGAAGGAGAGATGGACCCCAGACAGCTGGAGAAATTTTGTGGTGCAGGCAAGCTCCTCAGTGCTTCACAGGCAGGACCCAGCAGAAGAGACCCAGCTAGTATTCCTAGCTCTCAAGGTGACTTTGAAAAAGGAATGTGGCCAGGCATGGTGGCTCATGCCTGTAATCTCAGCACTTTGGGAGGCTGAGCTGGGGAGATTGCTTGAGGCCAGGAGTTCAAGACCAGCCTGGGCAACATAGGGAGACCCTGTCTCTACCAAAAAAAATTTAAAAATTAGCTAGGCCTGGTGGCATGCACCTGTAGTCACAGCTACTCAAGAGGCTGAGGCAGGAGGATTTCTTGGGCCCAGGAATTCAAGGCTGCAGCGAGCTATGATCCCATCATTGTACTTCTGTCTCTAAGGGGAAAAAAAAGAAAGAAAAAGGAATGGGGGTAAAGGGAGAATTTTAACAGCTTCAAAGGTAGCCTAGCCAGGAGTGGTGGCTCACGTCTGCAATCCCAGCACTTTGGGAGGCTGAGGTGGGTGGATCACCTGAGGTCAGGAGTTCAAGACCAGCCTGACCAATATGGTAAAACCGTGTCTCTACTAAAAATACAAAAAATTAGCTGGGCATGGTGGCAGGTGCCTGTAGTCCCAGCTACTAGGGAGGCTGAGACAGGAGAATTGCTTGAACCCGGGAGGCGGAGGTTGCGGTGAGCCAAGATTGCGCCACTGCACTCCAGCCTGGGCAACAGAGCAAGACTCCGTCTCAAAAAGAAAAGAAAAAAAAAAAAAAAAAAGCAGCCTACGGTGATTTCTCACCTCTTCCCCAGTCAGAACACCAGTGGGCTTTGCAGTTTGTTCTTCATTTCTTAGAGTCCATGAAAAGGGGGCAAGTCCTCTGGGGGCCTGAGGTCCGCATCTGTAACAGGAGGATAGCATTCAGTCTTCAGACGCATTCACATTCATTCAGCATGCACTCAAAAAGCAACTGCTATGGGCCAGGCACTGCTCTAGATGCTGGGGATACAGAAAGGAACAAAACAGACAAAGATCCCTGCCTTCGTGGAGCTCACATTCCAAGGAGGATGGTGTAGAAAGCAAATATAGAACATCAGACCATGATAAACGCCATGAAGAAAAATAACGCAGGAGACAGCGACAGGGAGGGCCATTTTAGACAGGGTGCTGAGGAAGGCTGCTCAGAGGTGGTGTCTCAGAGATCTCAATAAAGTAACTAAATCATATATGCACATACATGCACATACACACCAAGATACTTACACACATGTAGCCAAGAACACAGTGCCTGGTATGGAAAACGAAGTTGATCTAATTTGACAGTTAAGAGTGCTCTCTCAGGGTATGCTTAAGTTAAGTAAAAAAAGGTAGAAGAAGAATTAATAATAATAATAAATAATAAAGAGTGCTCCAGGGCTGACTGGCATTGGAATCTTCACAAAACCTATATTCTCCTCACATTTTCCAAAACCCCCCTCCCCTGGGCAATTACAAATACAAGATTTGTTTTTTTCTTTTCTTTTCTTTTTTTTTTTTGAGACAGAGTTTCACTTTCGCACTGCACTGAAGTGCAATGGCGTGATCTCGACTCACTGCAACCTCCGCCTCCCGGGTTCAAGCGATTCTCCTGCCTCAGCCTCCAGAGTAGCTGGGATTACAGGTGCGCACCACCACACCTGGCTAATTTTTGTATTTTTTAGTAGAGACAGGGTTTCACCATGTTGGCCAGGCTGGTTTCGAACTCCTGACCTCAAATGATCTGCCTGCCTTGGTCTCCCAAAGTGCTGAGATTACAGGCGTCAGCCACCATGCCCAGCTAATTTTTGTATTTTTAGTAGAGACAGGGTTTCACCACATTGGCCAGGCTGGTCTTGAACTCCTGACCTCAAATGATCCGTCTGCCTTGGTCTCCCAAAGTGCTGGGATTATAGGCGGGAGCCACCACGTTCTTTTCATTTTCCTGCTTAGCAGCACACCACAGACACGGAAGGCCCCTCCTATCAGGGCCTTACTCTACCTTCCCGGCCGCACGGTATTCTGCTGCACAGACAAACCCAACTGATTCCTCTAGTGCCTTATTAAGGCACACACAAGCCATTTCCCCTTTTCTGCTCTGACAAACACTGCTGTAATGAATAACCTTGGACAAAGATCACTTCTCACACTTTGGAACATGTGTAGGTGAAGCTTCCTAGAAGTGGAGCTGCCGGGGTGAAGGGTGGGTGCGTGCCGGGTCATACTCACAGGAATGGCCAGAGTCCCCACCAAAGCGACAGTTCTGCTTTCCCTCCCACTAGCTCCGGAGAAGCCTGGCTGTCCCCCCGCACCACTGCCCACAGCGTATGCACACGCCTTGTGCTCTTGCCCTTCTGAGAGGTGCGAAGTAGTATCTCAGCATGATTTTAATTGGCATTTATCTTATTATGCCCAGAGTCAGGTATCTTTCCACATGTCTGAGAGGTATTTCCTATTTCTACAGATGCTGCCCATGTCAGTGTGGGAGACTGTCATCTCCCTGGACAGTATTCTCATGCCAATATTCAAAGCCCTCCTACCTTTCTTGCCCTCTCCCCTCTCTTAATGTGCCCCACTCCCTAGAAGGTAAAAGGCGTGATGCCCCACACCCTGCAAAGTCTGCAAGGTCAAGCATGATTGGCCCTGTCTGCTTCTTGCACCTTCTACTGCTCCATCCCCACCTCACCCATGCTGCTTCTATGTTCAGGACTTTCAGTTCTTCCAGACTGGCTCTACCCCACCTCAGGCTCTTTTTATATACAGTCCCCAAGCCCTACCCTGGACTCACCCCTGCCACCACCACTCCCCTAGACCGGCAAACTTTGACTGATGCTCTCAGCCCCAGCATCACCTCCCCAACTAGTTACGTGATGTCTTGGCACCCAGTTTTTTTCCTCCACCATTCACCGCCTGTTTATCTGGGTGCTTTTATTTTTCTTTGAGACAGCGTCTCACTCTGTCGCCCAGGCTTGGAGTGCAGTGGCGGGATCATAGCTCAACCTCCCGGGCTTAAGCAATCGTCCCCCCTCAGCCTCCCAAGTAGCTGGGACTGCAGATGCAAACTACAATGCCCAGCTAATTTTTGTATTGTTTGTAGAGATGGAGTTTCAGCATGTTGTCCAGGCTGGTCTCGAACTCCTGGCCTGCAGCAGTCTGCCCACCCCAGCCTCCCACAGTACCAGGATTCCTAGCTGAGTGACAGGCAAGTCACTATGCTCCGTTTTCCCTTTCTCCTTATGTCACTATTATCACTTCATTCATTCCCTTAGCAAAATTTAGTAAGGAGCATATTTGGTGGAAAGGGTCATACCTTTAACAAAACAGACTTGGTTCCTGCCTTTATGGAGCTGACATTAAGGGGAGGGGGAAGCCCTGATCAGGTCAGATGAGTAGCTCAGGGAAGAAGGACGGGGTGGGCTTCGGAGCAGCCCCCCGGGAGAGTGTTGAAGGAGACATCTGAAGGAGGAGTCGGCATCAGCCAGGCCAGAAGGGCAGGGGTAGAGGGCAGCATGGTGGGAGAGCCAAGAGAGCAGCCCAGGAGCAAGGCGCAGACATGGTGCATTCGAGGAAGGCAGGCCCGGCAGCTGGAGCGCGGTGCGCAGGGATTTGCAGGATGAGGCGGGGGTGGGGGCGGGCAGCAGGCAGGGGCCAGAGCACTCAGGGTCTGGGGGGCCACACTGAAGAGCTGGCCTTCCTGCAGAGAGCTGCAATGAGGTTTTAGAGTCACTACAGTCAAGAAGTGTGGCCCAATTGCTGTCCTTTGGCATCCTGCTTAAATGATTCCAGCTTAGAGGTCCTATGAAGATGTTATAGTAGGCACGTGGCAGGGGACAGAGGGAGCAATGACCTCATCCCTGCCTGTAGCTGATTGGCCGGGGGCGGGTGGGGGACACCTGACTCAGCTGAGCCTGTCACAAGAACCCCTTCCTCGGCCCCGGTTAGTCCGGAGGGAGACACCCTCCCCTCCTCAGGTTGTTTTGGACTCAGGCTGAGAGAACATGCGGTGACTCTCTTTGGGGGCCTGTACTGAAAGGTGTATTGCTCAGCAATCTGTGATGGCCAGGCTTCCTGTCCAGTAGAAAACAAAGCAGAAAGAGAGGCTGAATATAAGAGAATGAATAACGCAGATCTCGAGGTGGGGAGTGAACGAGTGAGGAAGAGAATGCAGATACAGTGGCATGCGAGTCTTGGTTCCAATCCCAGCACCCAGCCCGCCCTTCCCCTATGGGAGGTTTTGCAACCAGCCTGCTAGTGTGAGCTCACCCCTCTTATTAGTGATTGGTTCGGGGAAGATCACATGATCAGTGCTAGTCCAATCAGAGAGGAGCTCTGAGGTTTTGCATGCTAGTTGGGGGACAGATACCTTCTTTTTCTCTCAGGACAGGGATAAGGACACAAGCCTGAGCGGGTGCTGGCAGCTGGTGTGCAACTTTCAGGGGAGCCAGGTTTGAGGATGACACTGACATCAGAGGGAACAATAAAGAGGCAGAAAGAAAATGGGTCACTGGCAGTAGCCCCAGGCTCCTGGACCAGACAGCCCAGACATCTGCCCCACCTCTGGGCTTTCCAGTTGAATGAGCCAATCCTTCCTCCTAAATTTATGTCTGTTTGAGTTGGTGTTTTTGCTACTTGCAACCAAGTAACTGATTGGTCCTGAGGCTTTCTTCAGGTCTCTGGGCCGCCCCAGGAGCCTCTGGTTAAATGCCCACTTTTTGCCTAAATTGCTGCAGTACAGGAATTTGGCCAATGACTCAACTTGCCGAACTTGCCCACCGCCTCCCCAGCTCTAGAATGGGGATAATTATATACACTTGATTGAGCTGTTAAATGGATTAAAAGTGATTTAAAGACTATCTAGCACACTGTAAATTCTCAACACGTTAGCAATTACTATTAGAAAGCACTGAAGGGTAGCTGAAAAGTCCCAATCCCAGTGAGCAATCAGCCACACCCCTCCCCCATCTTGTTTGTAGTTCCTTTGTTCAGGTCAACAAGTCCCTTCCTCACAAACAGTCCCAGAGAACAGCTAACCCAGTTTCTGTCAGAAGGGTGGCAAATCTGGCCTGGGGGTGGGGGTGGGGGATGGATCTGAAATGAAAGAGATTTGACTCAACTTCCCCGGTTGCTGGGTGGTGGAGGAAGCCCTCATGAGCTCATTTCTCTATCAAATACAAGCTGGGGTCTAAAGTTTCAAAACACAGGCTGGGGCACGCTGGCACAGTCCCGAGAGAGGACAAAGGAAAGAGCCGGGATGGAAGAGAAACTGCGACATGGCAGGTTCCACAACGAGCTCTGTCGGGAGGAGGCTCCCGGGCTGGATTCCAGCCACATCCGTTCTCTGGGCAGCTACGAGGCAGCAGGAAAAAGGGACCCTGCCACGTCTGTATTCACAGCTGGGAACTGGCGGTGGCACAGGAAACTCGGAAATAAACTCAAGTCAGGAAGTGAGAGGTGCAAGCTGCTTCCATAGCAACGCCCATCTGGGGATCCCTGCCCACAGCTGGAATCATTCAGAAGTGGGGCTTTATCTAGAGATGTACACCAAATTCACGTTTTCCATTTGCACCCAGAAAATGACACTTAAACTATACTTCCTTGGGGAGCCTCTGTGAATCTCCCTGTACTACAGCTTGAAAAATCCCATTCTTCTTCAGAGCATGCAGAACACAGTACTTATCCATATGGCTCTGCGGTTCTTGTGTTTTCTCCCTAGCTGTGGGCTCCACCAGGGAGGAGCTGTGCCTGCCTTGCTCATTGGTGCCCGGCCCAAAGTAGGGTCTTCAGTCGATGTTTACTGAATAAACTCTCCTGTTTTCAGTCTTATTTTTATTTTATCTTTTGAGATGGAGTCTTACTCTGTTGCCCAGGCTGGAGTGTGTGAACTCGGCTCACTGCAACCTCCACCTCCTGGGTTCAAGCAATTCTCATGCCTCAGCTCCCCATGTAGCTGAGACTACAGGGGCATGCCACCACGCCTGGCTAATTTTTTTGTATTTTTAGTAGAGATCGGGTTTCACCACATTGGCCAGGCTGGTCTCGAACTCCTGGCTTCAAGTGATCCACCTGTCTTGGCCTCCCAAAGTGCTGGGATTACAGGCATGAGCCACTGTGCCCTGCCAGTACACCAATGTTAACAGCATTATTCACTATAGCCAAAAGGTGGAAGCATCGCAAGTGTCCATCAACAGATAAACAGATAAGCAAAATGTGACAGAGAGAGAGAGATTTTTATATATATATATATATATATATATATATATATTTTTTTTTTTTTTTTTTTTTTTGATGGAGTCTCGCTCTGTCACCAGGCTGGAGTGCAGTGGCGTGATCTCGGCTCACTGCAACCTCCGCCTCCCAGGTTCAAGTGAGTCTCCTGCCTCAGCCTCCCAAGTAGCTGGGACTACAGGCGCACACCACCACTCCCAGCTAATTTTTGTATTTTTAGTACCGACAGGGTTTCACCATGTTGGCCAGGATGGTCTCGATCTGTTGACCTTGTGATCCGCCTGCCTCAGACTCCCAAAGTGCTGGGATTACAGGTGTGAGCCACCGCACCTGGCCACAAAATGTGATAGATACATATCATTATTATTTAGCCTTAAATACAAATTGGAATATTATTTAGCCTTATAAAGGAAGGAAATTCTGATATATACAACATGAATGAACCTTAAAGACATGATAATAAAATATGCCAGTCACAAAAGGACAAATACCGGATGATTCCACTCATAGGAGACACTTACATTTGTCAATCCCATAGAAACAGAAAATAGGTGGCTTCCAGGGACTGGGGGCTTGGGGATGGAGAATACTGTTTTTCAGAGACAGAGTTTCAGTTTACAAGATGAAAAATGTTCTGTGGATGGATGATGATGGATGCACAACCATGTGAATGTACTGAATGCCACTGAACTGCACACTTAAGGTACATTTTTTTGGTAACTATATTTATCAGTAATGTAACTGGGCATAATAAAATATCAGAAAATTAAACACTTGACTTCTAGGTTACTAAATGAGTTGTGCATATTTTCTTTTTTACAGTTTCCTTAAAGGTATAACTGACAAAAACTGTTTATACTTAAGGTGGACAACTTGTATATACGTATACATTGTGACAAAATCACCACAATCAAGCTAAAGCTAATTATAAAATATAAAAAAAATTTGTTATGTATATTGTGCCACAATAAAACTTTCAAATGGTTAATTTTGTGTTATGTACATTTTATCATAATAAAAAAGTACTAAAAAACTGCAGGGCCAGGCACGGTGGCTCACGCCTGTGATCCCAGCACTTGGGGAGGCCGAGGCGGCAGGATTGCTTTGAGCCCAGGAGTTTGAGACCAGCCTGGGCAACATAGCAAGACGCAGTCTCTACGAATAATAAAAACCATTAGCCAGGCATGGTGGCACATGCCTGTGGTCATAGCTATTTGGGAGGCTGAGGCAGGAGGATCACCTGAGCTAAAAAGCTGAGGCTGAACTGAGATATGATTGTCCCACTGCACTCTAGCCTGGGCAACAGGGCAAGACCCTGTCTCAGAAAATTTTTTTTAAGTTTTAAAAAATGTGGTTCTTTCTCAAGATCAGAAGAACCACAAAAGAATTAGAGTTCTTTCATCTCAAGAGAAAGATGGGAGAGAACATAAATATCCAGAACAAGGTTGGGCAGGTGGAGGAATGGAGTTTGAGGGATCATCTTTGATACCAAGAACTTTCTAGGTAGAAATTTTATAGGCCTCAAGTACACCTTAAGGAAGGGTGGAGTGCAAAATTCTCTGGACACTCAAACATTAAGCAGAGAGCTTTATTCTGAAATAACTCCACCCAACCTCCCCAGAAGCCAAGCTCACATGATTCCTTAACTTTTTAACAATTTTCCTGTTTATGAAAGTAGTATATATATATATATATAGTTACATATATAGTTATAGTTACATATATAGTTACATATATAGTTATATATATAGTTATATAGTTATATATAGAGTTATATATAGAGTTATATATATAGAGTTATATATAGTTATATATAGAGTTACATATATAGAGTTATATATAGAGTTACATATAGAGTTACATATATAGAGAGTTACATATAGAGTTACATATAGAGTTAGTTATATATAGAGTTACATATAGAGTTACATATAGAGTTATATATAGTTATATAGTTATATATATAGTTATATATATAGTTATATATAGTTATATATAGTTATATATATAGTTATATATATAGTTTTATATATATCGTTATATATATAGTTTTATATATATCGTTATATATATAGTTTTATATATATAGTTATATATATAGTTTTATATATAGTTATATATAGTTTTATATATATAGTTATATATAGTTTTATATATAGTTATATATATAGTTTTATATATAGTTATAGATATATAGTTATATGTATAGTTATATATAGTTATATGTATAGTTATATATATAGTTATATATAGTTATATATATATAGATATATATAGTTATATATATATAGATATATAGTTATATATATAGTTATATATATAGTTATATATATAGTTATATATATATAGTTATATATATAGTTATATATATATAGTTATATATATAGTTATATATATAGTTATATATATAGTTATATATATATAGTTATATATATAGTTATATATATATAGTTATATATATAGTTATATATATAGTTATATATATAGTTATATATATATAGTTATATATATAGTTATATATATATAGTTATATATATAGTTATATATATAGTTATATAGTTATATAGTTATATATATATAGTTATATATATAGTTATATATATATAGTTATATATATAGTTATATATATATAGTTATATATATAGTTATAGTTATATATATAGTTATATATAGTTATATATATAGTTATATATATAGTTATATATAGTTATATATATAGTTATATATAGTTATATATATAGTTATATATATATAGTTATATATATATAGTTATATATAGTTATATATATATAGTTATATATATAGTTATATATATATAGTTATATATATATAGTTATATATATAGTTATATATATATAGTTATATATATATAGTTATATATATAGTTATATATATGTATAAACTTGGAACATAAATGTACAAAGAAGATTATAGAGTTACTCATTCTCTGCCCACCAAAGGGCAACCACTGTTAAGACATTGGTTCATTTCCTTCCAGTCTTTTTTTTCCCAGCATGTATATAGAGAAGTGGGGAAGAGACATTTTCTCTCTTTAAAGTCTTTTGCATGCCCAAGCATGAGGAGGAAAAAAAAAAGAAAAAAAGTCTTTTGCCCCTGCTTTCCTAGGAGATTTTGAACATCGAGTGAAAAATAACATTTTTCAACAGTAAAATTAAGGTTATTTCCTCAAACCATGGACTGCTGGGGAGAAAAGTGCTCCCCTCTTTCTCTCCTCTAATTTGTGCTTCCATCTGAACCACTATTTATAGACCAAGGGTTCTTTTTTTTTTTTTTTTTTTTTTTGGAGACAGAGTCTCACTCTGCTCACTCTGTTGCCCAGGCTGGAATGCAGTAGTGTGATCTAGGCTCACTGAAACCTCTGCCTCCCGGGTTCAAGCGATTCTCCTGCCTCAGCCTCCAGAGTAGCTGGGATTACAGGCACCCACCACCATGCCCAGCTAATTTTTTAAATTTTTAGTAGAGACAGGGTTTCACCATGTTGGCCAGGCTGGTCTCAAACTCCTGACCTCAGGTGATCCACCTGTCTCGGCCTCCCAAAGTGCTGGGATTACAGGTGTGAGCCACCACGCCAGGCTGACCAAAGGTTCTTAATCCTAACTGTGCATGCCCGTTACAACAGGATATGATAATACTGTCATAGCCACTATTAATTGAGGAACTACTACAGAAGAGGCAGTTTCAAACACTTAAATAACAGTATCTAATTTAATCCTTAAATCCCATGAGGCAGGTACTATCATCATTGTACAGATGAGCAAACTGAGGCACAGAGAGGTTATGCAACTTTCTCAAGGTCACACGTGTTAAGTGGGGGTGGTGGGATTTGAATCCAGGGCATCTGGCCCCAGGTACTTTCTTTCCCCTGGTCCACACTGTTCAAGACCCTGGCAATCATGACCAACTATAAGCTTCATTCAGGGCTAGGTTCCCAGTGTCCCTATCGCCAGGTTTGTCATGATTTTTCATACTCCTCTCCAGACTCATCCTGTTTCCTAAAGGAAATGAGAAATTGCTGGAATTCAGCAGAAGTGAGACAGCCGGAAGCTACAGCTGACCACACGCACACGTGGGTCTCCCACTGGGCTACCCAAGAAACATTCTTAAACGATGACCTTTCTGGAGCAACCAGGGGTCAGTTCCTGGGTGGATCGCCCGCCCGGACTGAGACCCACCCAGTGCCAGATGGACTGCGGAAGCCCCTCCCTGATGTCCACAGGCAGCGGAATGAAGAGCACGTTGAGCACTGGAAAACCAGCCCACCCCTCACTTCCATGTGCAACTAGAGAGAAGGCTGGGGGCGGTCGCCTGTTTAACAAGGATGGGCAAGACTGCTCATGTGCGTCCAGGAGCGGGGCTGGAGTGAATATTTAGTCACTGTGGAAGATTGGCCAGTTACGTTTTTGCCGTCATCACACAGGTCCCTGGAGAAGAGCAGCTTGTGGCTCCCTCCACCCCATGGTAAAACCGGGCCCAGCAGTGAGAGGGATCCCAGGAGTCAATCACTGGGGGGTTTGGTCTCCTCCTCCTGAGCAGGAAAGAGATGAGAAATTGATGCTTTGGCCTGAAATCCACTATCCGTCTAGTTGCTGAACCAGAAAAGGTCTCCTCACAAAGGGGATGAACAAAGAACTGCAAGGTGGTCATTTACCCATTGCCACCCTGGCTCAGGGCCTTCCCACCTGTCTGTGGGCAGCGGGATCGCAGTGCTTTTCACGATCACACAATTTTTAGTCTGTGTGTATGTGTGTGTGTGTGTGTGTGTGTGTGTGTGAGATAGATAGGGCTGGTTTTTGTTCTGTTAACATGCTAAAAAAAAGTAGGGAGCAAGGTACAATCAACTCCCATGTACCCAAACCTAGATTCAAAAATTGTCAAGATTCTGCCATATTAGCTTCATCTATTCTTTATTTCTTCATTTTTCCCCCTTTTCCTTCTTACCAAAGTATTTTATTATATTTATTTACTTTTAGACAGGGTCTCGCTCTGTCTCCCAGGCTGGTACAGTGGTGTGATCTTGGTTCACTGCAGCCTCAACCTCCCAGGCTCAAGTGATCCTCCTGCCTCAGCCTCCTGAGTAGCTGGGACCACAGGCATATCCCACCATGTCTGGTTAATTGATTTATTTTTACTTTTAGTAGAGATGAGGTCTTGCTATGTTGCGCAGGCTGATCTCCAACTTCTGAGCTCAAGCAATCCTCCCACCTTGGTCTCCCAAAGTGCTGGGAATACACATGTGTGGCACCGCACCCGGCCTGAAGTATTTTAAAGCAAATGCCAGATATCATGTCATTTCAACTTTATGCATCCGGATATCATGTCATTTCAACTTTATGCATTTCAGTTTGCAGCTCTGAAAAACATCGACATTTTCTTACATGTCCATAATATTAGGCTGGTTCCATTACTGATCAAAATTACTATGTCCTACCACATACTCCTGGAAAAAATTACTATGAATTCTTTCCTAGAAGATAAGACACAGGGCTGGCTGAGGAACACGGAAATGGGTCATCTCAGCCTGCAGTAACAGAGTAATGCTTTTCTGGAGGGACTCTAGGCAATACAAATCCAAAAAGGTTTAACAAGCCGTGAGTCGCTTCTGACTCAGATTTTCCATTCATGCATTCATCAAAAGAATATTTACTGATGTCTACCATGTGCCTGGCAGTGCCCTAAGCATTCTTCTCTCTGGTACAGATGTGGAAACTAAGGCACAGAGAGGTAAAGCCTCTTGCCCAGGGTTATCTAGCTCTTACCAGCCAGGGCTGGGATTTGAATCCAAGCAGCCCAAGTTTAAATGGCAACACCAGGTCCTGTCAAGGTGCTACTTGGGGCCTTCTACCAACTGGGAGACCAGTGCTCTAGGTTCAAAGAGCACTCTCTCTCTCTTTTTTTTTTTTTTTTTTTTTTTTGAGACGGAGTCTCGGTCTGTCGTCAGGCTGGAGTGAAGTGGCACAATCTCGGCTCACTGCAACCTCTGCCTCCCAAGTTCAAGCGATTCTCCTGCCTCAGCCTCCCGAGTAGCTGGACTACAGGAGCGCGCCACCGTGCCCAGATAATTTTTGTATTTTTAGTAGAGACGGGGTTTCACCATGTTGGCCAGGATGGTCTCGATCTCTTGACCTCGTGATCCACCTGCCTCGGCCTCCCAAAGTGCTGGGATTACAGGCGTGAGCCAACGTGCCCAGCCTTTTTTTTTTTTTATGAGACAGTCTCACTCTGTTGCCCAGGCTGGAGTGCAGTGGCGCAGTCTCAGCTCACTACAACCTCCATCTCCTGGGTTCAAGTGATTCTCGTGCCTCAGCCTCCCGAGTAGCTGGGACTACAGGCATGTGCTACCACGCCTGGCTAATTTTTGTATTTTTAGTAGAGATCGGGTGTCACCATGTTGGCCAGGCTGGTCTCGAACTCCTGACCTCAAGTGATCCGCCTGCTTCAGCCTCCCAAAGTGCTGGGATTATAGATGTGAGCCACCGCGCCCGGCCCAAAGAACATTCTCTAACTGTACTGGTGAATGCCTACCATGTGGAATCTTCCCAAACCCTATGTATGAGGCAGGGAAGATTATATTAGTCCCACTTTTCAGACAAGGAAACTAAAGTACAGAAGATGAAGGTATCTATTAAAAGTCGCACATGTACTTGTGGATATTATGTTGTGTATCTAGCATCTCTGCCTCATCTTCCCCTACCCACTCCCAAATACCACCTTCTTGGATAGGCATACAACCCAAATGGATTATTCCCTGGGGCTAGTATAAAAACACTGAGGATTGGCCAGGCACGGTGGCTCACGCCTGTAATCCCAGCACTTTGGGAGGCTGAGACGGGTGGATCACCTGAGGTCAGGAGTTCGAGACCAGCCTGGCCAACATGGTGAAACCCCGTCTCTACTAAAAATACAAAAATTAGCTGGGCGTGGTAGTGGGCGCCTGTAATCCCAGCTACTTGGGAGGCTAAGGCAGGGAGAATTGCTTGAACCCAGAAGGTGGAGGGTGTAGTGAGCTGAGATGGCACCACTGCACTCCAGCCTAGGCAACAGAGTGAGACTCTGCTCAAAAAAATAAAATAAAATAAAATACAGAGGATGGCAGTGGAGGATTGTGGAGATGTTGGTCAAAGGACACAAAGCTTCAGTTGGACAAGAGAAATAAGTTCAAGAGAGCTACTGTACATCATGGTAGCAACAATTACTAACAATATATGGCATACTTCAAAATGGCTGAGAGAGTAGACTTTAAGTGTTCTCACTACAAAAAAAACAAGTGAGGTAATGCATTATGTCAAATGTCAAATGGCTTGACTTAGCCATTCTACAATCTACATACAATCAACAAAGCAGCATGTTGTACACCATAAATATATGTAATGTTTACTTATCAATTAAAAACAATAAAGGCTGGGCTCCCACCTGTAAATCTAGCTACTCGGGAGGCTGAGGAGGAAGGATCATTTGTGTCCAGGAGGTCGAGGCTGCAGTGAGCTCTGATTGAACCACTACACTCCAGCCTGGTTAACAGAGCAACACCCTGTCTCTAAATAAATAAATATTGGCTGGGTGTGCTGGCTCACGCCTGTAATCCCAACACTTTGGTTGGCCAAGGCAGGAGGATCACTCGAGGCCAGGAGTTTGAGACCAGCCCTGGCAATGTAGTGAGACCCCATCTCTACACACACACACACACCCCCAAAATTTAAAAATTAACCAGGTGTGGTGGTGCACGCCTGTACTCCTAGCTGCTTGGAGGCTGAGGTGGGAAGACTGCTTCAGGCCAGGAGTTCAAGGTTACAGTGAACTATGATCATGCCCTTCACCCCAGCCTGGGTGACAGAGCTAGACCCCGTCTCGGAACAAAACAAACCACTGAAGACTCTAAATCCTCTTTCCACTGAGTTGATAAACCAGGAGGATCTGCCCCTGACTCCAGCCTGCTGGCACAGCGAAGCCAAGGAGAGCCCCAATGGCACGTGTGGGCCCCATACTCGGGCTGCATCTGAAGCTCCCCTCCTATAGACTTCCCAGTGACATAAGACAAATTCACCTTTCAACCCAAGGAGGCTTCCTTAACCCACCCAGTATACACTGTCCCAACCCGCTTTTGTTCATTCTGTGCCCTCTGCCCAGGCCCCACCTCCTTAGGCCATTTTCCTGTGTATCTGGCAGAACTCCTACTAATCTTTCGAAGGCCAGCCCAACCACCCCTCTTCACAGTTCTCCCTGATGGTGCCCAAGCCGAGTTTCTCTTTCCTGTGTTCCCCTGGCACTTGCAGCTCACCTACTCACCACGCTGCATTATGGCCGGTTGGGTGTCCCCCTCATGAAGGTAGCACTGCACAGGGGTTAAAACTGCAGGCTCTGTGGGAACACATGGCTTCAGATCCCTGCTCTGTCCCTCCAGGCTGTATGAGATTCCAAGCAAGCTGTTCTCTCACCTCTCTGATCCTTGATTTTTCTCATCTATAGCAAGGGTGGTAATAGCACCCACCCACAGCAGACACTTGGTTGTGTAGCAGATGCCACTGCCATCCCCTGTCTCTTGCTGTCTCTCACGGTACAGACATGTGCTGCCCCGGCCTCCCTTGCAACTAGGGCTGGCCCCTGGCTCCTTTATGACCAATGGAATGTAAAGAGGTCTGCTGGGAGGAGGGGTATTTATAAGAACATATTCTCTTCCAAACGGAAAGGCATGTGAAGAGGAAACCTTTCCCCTACCCCTCCTCCCAGCTCGGGATGCCGTGTCTGAGGATGCAATCCTCAGGCTGGGGCAACCATCCCATGACCACACAACGACCAACCCCACCAGCACGAACGAAACGCCTGCACACAGAGGGCTGAACACAGACACATAAGTGCCTGGAGCTCCAGGTGAGCACCTCTGCACCAGCCATGGAGCTTGTCTCCTCCAGGATGTTTGCAATGGGGCTATCTCCACTGCTCAGCCAGGAGTCACCGGACATCTTGTTACCTGCAGCCCAGTGTGTCCCAACCGACAGATCGAAAGATCACGTTGTAGAGGGAGGGTTCGATGCCATCAAGCATGGGAAGTGCTTGGCATTCACTCACATTGGTTAAAGGTTATTACCACTATCACAGGTAGCTGCTCAAGGCCATTCCACAGCTTTTACATCCCACTGCAGGAAGAGAAGGCGCTAGCGATAAACACTTGGTACATTTCCTCATCCATCCCACCACCTCTGATGTGGGAAACTACAGCAGCCGGGGCAGCTACTCCACTCTGGAGTGGCTGTGCTCAGACCTTCAGTGGTTTTCAAGAGCCAAGAAGGAGAGAGGCAAAGGGGGCTGAACAGCTCAGCAACCTCCTGAGGGAGCTTCAGTCTTTCCACCGCAGAAAAACAACTTCACAGCCCCGCCCTGACCCCTTTCTCCTAGCACCACATCTCCCAGATCTACACGCACTGGCGCCACTTGTACCATATCCCAGAGCACCTGAGCTACGGCTTACTTCACACCTTAACTATACTCACTTTTATTTTTGGCTTAAGTACCAACTTTAGCCTCACCCAATGCGGAA
This sequence comes from Pongo abelii, assembly GCF_028885655.2. Classification (NCBI taxonomy): domain Eukaryota; kingdom Metazoa; phylum Chordata; class Mammalia; order Primates; family Hominidae; genus Pongo; species Pongo abelii. The sequence continues at coordinate 43,593,455 of NC_072005.2, read as the reverse complement.
ATAGCCATGGGATACTAGGTTTAACATGCTGTTTAAATTCTTTTCCTGGCCAGGCATGATGGCTCACGCCTGTAATCCCAGCACTCTGGGAGGCCAAGGTGGTAGGGTTACTTGAGGCCAGAAGTTCAATACCAGTCTGGACAACACAGCGAGACCCCCATCTCTATAAAAAATAAAAATAAGAAACTTAGCCAGGTGTGGTGGTGCACACCTGTAGTCCCAGCTTCTTGGAAGGCTGAAATAGGAGGAATGCTTGAGCCCAGGAATTCCTGGCTGCAGTGAGCTATGATTGTGCCACTGCTCTCCAGCCTAGGCAACACAGCAAGACCCGTCTCTAAAAAAATAATAATAAAATAAAATAAAATTACTTTCCTGCTATGCATTGAAATAAACATACAGCTATTAAAATGCTTCAAGTGTTTATTCATACGGCACCTTGAACAATCTGGTGGAATCCTCTGACCTTGGGAAACCTGTCCCTGTGGCAAGACAACATCACACCTGGTCGACACGCTCCTGGCCCCTCCTTCACACACTTTTTCAGGTACGTTCTGGAAACACAAAGGCTCGAATGCTAGCTCTGAACAAGCCCTCCAGAGGAGGAGCTCTCCACAGACTCCCCTGTTAGGGATCTGTTCCCCGGAACGTATCTGCGATTTACACTTTCCACTTATGATGCTTTCTAGGATGGTTTAATAATAATAGCCTGGCCAACATAGTGAAACCCCGTCTCTACCAAAAATACAAACAATTAGCTGGGCATGGTGGTGTGCCCCTGTAATTCCAGCTACTCGGGAGGCTGAGGCAAGAGAATCGCTTGAACCCGGGAGGCGGAGGTTGCAGTGAGCCGAGATCGCACCACTGCACTCCAGCCTAGGCAATAAGAGTGAAACTCTGTCTCAAAAATAATAATAATAATAATAATAATAATGATAGCAATAAAAACAGCCAACGCACAATGAGAACTTTCTCTGTGCCAAGAACTGGTTCAAGAGCTTCATATAGCCACGGTCCCATGTGAAGTGGGTGTCATCCCCATCTCACAGATGAGGAAACTGAGGGTCAGGGGGGCTAAGTCACTTATTCAAGGTCTCATAACTGAGACCTGACACAGCCAGGTTTGAATCCAGCTGACTGACCATAGGGCCCACCCTCCACTGCCCTCACTATTCTGCTGTCCTCAGAACAACCAACGGTGACTGGGCACCACCTCTGTGCTTAGCGCCATGCCTGACACTGACCCAGCGAGTCTGAGGATCCTGCTGGGGTCACACAGCTGGGAGCACCAGGGACCTAGGTCTGCTGACTTCCCGCACTCACACTCGCCCTGCACAACTGACCAGAGAGCCAGCACGTAGGCGACCTGAATGGAGCCTCCCAAAGCCCTGGAGGTCCTCCACTCCCAGCTTCCTTGCTGTTCCCATTTAGCTCATGTTCTTCAGTCCAGAAAGGCCACTCTCCTCTGAAAGGAGGAAAAGAGGCCCAGAAAAACCACATGGAGCCTCATGTCACCACTTTTCAAGGCCAAAGGGGAGTGGCTGACCAACTTGGAGTTTTCTAGAACCATCCCATTCATAATTTTTTTTAGACAGAGTGTCGTTTTGTTGCCCAGGCTGGAGTGCAGTGGCGCAGTCTCAGCTCACTGTAACCTCCGCCTCCCAGGTTCAAGTGATTCTCGTGCCTCAGCCTCCCGAGTAGCTGGGATCACAGGCATGTGCCACCAGGTGCAGAAAATTTTTGTATTTTCAATAGAGACGGGGTCTCGCCGTGTTGGCCAGGCTGGTCTTGAACTCCTGACTTCAAGTGATCCACCTGCACCGGCCTCCCAAAGTGCTGGGATTACAGGCGTAAACCACCGCGCCCGGCCCCATTCATCATATTATCTGTGCAATTCCTCCTTGCCTGATTGCTAGGCCTCAAGCTGACATTCTTAATTGTGCATTATGATCATGACAGCTCATGCCATGGGGCTTACTTACCTTGAGTGCCAGGGCCTGTGCTAAAATACTCCCCAGGTACCTACTCACTCAGTGAACCCCGCAGACTTAAGAGGTTGGGACTGCTCTGGCCCTTGCTGTAGAATGAGGAAATGCAGCCCAATGAAGGCTAAAGCCACTTGCCTAAAGCCCTGGAGCTGGAAGTGGTGGTTCCTGAGGCCCTGCCTGTAGCCACGTGGTGACACTGCCTCCCATGAGGATGCCTGTCTGTGGACTGAACACTCTGCATAAGATGACCTCAGTGAATTACCATCCTTTATCCCTCCCTCCAGCCCAAACTCAACGAGGCAGGTATTTGAAAAATGAAGAGCCTGAGGAAGGAGGTGAAGTCACCTGCCCGAGGTCATGCAGCTAGTGCAGGGTGGGGCCCGGACCCAGCGGCCTGCAGTGTGACTTCAAGCCATCAGCTGCAAGGCTCCACGGCCTCACACCCAACTCCAAATGCCCCAAACCCCACCCCGGTCCCAGCAAGCCCACAAGAGAAATCTGTCTCCAGCTCCAAAGCATCAGGTGGAGGATCATCTGTGCAACAGATCACCGTCACAGGGCTGTCTTGAGTGAAAGGAGCCTCTGGAACTCCAGGGCAGAGAGCTCAGCTGCTGCATTCCTGGGAACAGTGACTCTGCATGGTCCCTGCCAAGCTGTCTGCACAATGGGCCCACCGAACTCACATGCAGATGGGGTATACAAGCCAGCCCAGGACTTTCCAGGGTGACAGCAGCTGACCAGCCAAATAGCTTTCTCCCTGCCTTCAGGTTTTCCTCCATGGCCTTTGCTCTGGGGATGTGGGGAGGTAGTTCTTCCCAGAGCACCAGGAATGGGAACGTCTGCTCCTTTCCATGCTGGCAGGGCCTTCCTCCCATCCCCAGAGGGATCAGCCGGTTTGGCCCTGTCCAGCCATCTGACGTGTCTACAGAGCGCTTAAGAGCATGGAATTGGAAGCCAGATGGCCTGGGTTCAAATCCCAGCTTTGCGACTATTTTTTTTTTAAAAGGCCAATAAGCACTTTCTTTCTTTTTTGAGATGGAGTCTTGCTCTGTTGCCCAGGCTGGAGTGCAGTGGCACAATCTCGGCTCACAGCAACCTTCGCCTCCTGGGTTCAAGTGATTCTCATGCCTCAGCCTCCCGAGTACCTGGGATTACAGACACGCGCCACTATGCCCTGCTGATTTTGTATTTTTAGTAGAGGCAGGGTTTCACCATCTTGGCCAGGCTGGTCTTGAACTCCTGGCCTCAAGCGATCTGCCCACCTCAGCCTCCCAAAGTGTTGTGATTGCAAGCGTGAGCCACCGTGCCTGGCTCCTGCCACTTACTATTAATAGGCAGTGGACAAGTTACCTCCCCTCTCTTTGCCTCACTTTCCTCATCTGGAGAAAAGGCTAACAATAGTACCAACGCCACTAAGTCATTATGGGGATTCAAAAGCACTCGGAATAGGGCCTGGCACTGAGAGTGTCTGCTGTTGTTGGTACTAGTGGTCCAATTAAACATACACATGCCCCTTGAGTGGACAGAGATGTCCGCTGGGCCTCTGAGAGCGTATAAGCGCTTGCCAGCTACAAGTCAAGGAAAAACCAGACTCCAGCAAAGAATTCTACTGGGCTGCTGGCGGCAGAGGACATGTTAGCCCAGACTGGGGCGGGGTTCTCGCTGTGGGCTGACTAGCTGAGCAAGAGCTGTACTCATTGTCCACCTGCAGTTATGTGGCTATTGCTGTATCTATTCCTTGTCTCCATGCCCAGCCAGAAGAGAGCGCTCTGAAGGCAAAGCTGGTACTCCAGATCCCATCGGACCTGGCTTCCGCCAAAGTTCCACAGGTGTTCACCCCACGACCCTGCCTGTCTCACTGGCTGCTTTCCTCCCATACGCTCAAGGTAGTGCCCAACATGCAAGAGGCCCCAAAAAGATGCACAGGAATGAATGGAGGTTTTTAGATCTTTTAACAAGAACACCCACCACCTTGCCAGGCCTAAAAGAGACCCAAAAAGATGCCTCTGTCCCTACCCCCAGGTAGCTGGTGATCTGGTCCACCCAGTTACAAAAATCAAGATGAGGGTATAAAATGACCTGGGAATTCTTCCAGGGTGGTTGAGCAATCAGAAGAGGCATGCAGCTGTAGGGCAGAAACAGGAGCTGACCCCACTCCAGAATTTCACAGAGGAAACACCAGAGAAGGAGCCTCCCTTCCCCCACTCCACCAGGTGGAACCCTAAATATGCATGAGGGCTGCACAGGCAAACAGAGAGCACCAGGCCAAACAAAAGGCCAGGTGGGGGGTCTACGTCAACAAGCACAGCAGGGAACCCTAAATCCTCTACTCTCCAATGGCCTGGCTCAGCCAGGCCCCAGCACCCCGACTGAGTGCATGGGAAGCCAAGGCTCATTCTGGCTGTGCCACCCAACAAGCAGTGCAATGATGTAGGGAGTTAAAGAATTCATCCTAGCCAGGCACAGTGGCTCATGTCTGCAATCCCAGCTACTTACTGGGGAGGCTGAGGCAGGAGAATCGCTTGAACCTGGGAGGCGGAGGTTGCAGTGAGCTGAGATCGCGCCATTGCACTCCAGCCTGGGTGACACAGCGACACTCCATCTCAAAAAAACAACAAAAAAAATTCATCCTAAGCAGGGAGGCCTGATGTATGTTCTGAGGATTTCCCTATTCAGAGGGAGACCTTGGGCAGCGACTTAATCAGAACCTCCATGTCTTCGTTTGTAAAATGGAGCTCAAGATAGGTGCTGCATAGCTGGGTGCAGTGGTACACTGAGATTATGCCTGTAATCCCAGGGCTTTGGGAGTCCAAGACATGAGGACTGCTTGAGGCCAGGAGTTCAAGACCAGCCTGAGCAACACAGTGAGATCCCCGTCTCTACTAAATATTTTTTAAAAATTAGCCAGGAGTGATGGCGCACACCTGTAGTCTCAGCTACTCAGGAGGCTGACGTTGGGAGGATGGTTTGAGTTCAGGAAACTGATGTTGCGGTGAGCTATGACTGTGCCACTGCACTCCAGCCTGGGTGACAGAGCAAGATCTTGTCTTTAAAAGCAAACCAACAAACAAACAAAAAACAGGAGCTGCCTCACAGAGTTAGGAGGGTTCCGTGGGAGGATGCACAAGGCCAGGCACAAAGAAGCACTTAAGCAGCAGTTCACTCATTCCCTCCTCAATCACACAGCCAACTCCTCCTACATGGCAGGCACTGTGCTGGGGAAACCACAGGAAAGCAGACAAGTCCCCGGCTCTAACAGGGCTTATATTCCATGAGAAGGGGAGAGGGTAAACAAATGGAATCCGTTTTTGTTTGGGGGTCAGGCTTGTAAAGAAGGCCTCACTGGGAGGGTGACTTCTGAGCAGAGAAACCTCAGGGAAGCTTCGCAGGAGCAGCCAGAGGACTGTGTGGAGTGGGAGAGAGGACGGCCCGTGCAGAGATCCTGGAGATTGAACGTGCCTGGTGCATTCTAGGAGCAGGGAAAGGGTCAAAGAGCAATGGAGCAGGAAGCAGAGGACAAGGCAGAGAGATGACAGGGCCAGATCAAGGGGGCCCAGTGGGCCACACAAAAGACATTGACTTTCCTCTTTTTAATTCTTATTTATGTATTATTTATTTATTTATTTTTGAGGTGGAGTCCCGCTCTGTCGCCCAGGCTGGAGTGCAGTGGTGTGATCTCGGCTCACTACAACCTCTGTCTCCTGGGTTCAAGCGATTCTCCTGCCTCAGCCTCCCGAGTAGCTAGGATTACAGGTGCCCACCACCATGCCTGGCTCATTCCTGTATTTTTACTAGAGACAGGGTTTCACCATGTTGGCCAGGCTGGTCTCAAACTCCTGACCTCAGGTGATCCACCCGCCTCGGCCTCCCAAAGTGCTGGGATTACAGGCATGAGCCACTGCACCCTGCTTCTCTTTTTAATAATAATTTTTAAAAAATTATAAAATTTTTTGTAGAGACAGGGTCTATGTTGCCCAGGCTGGTCTGGAACTCCTGGGTTCCAGCAATCCTCCCACCTAAGCCTCCCAAAGTGTTGGGATTACAGACGTGAGCCACCGCACCCGGCCTTGACTTTTCTCTTGAGTGAGATGCAGCCATGGGAGGTTCTGACCAGGGGAGGGCCATGACCTCAGATGTTCACAGGCCCCACCTGGCTGAGTGCAGAGGACAGACCAGGAGGGGTAGGGCAGGAGCCAGCAGGATAATGAGAGACTGCTGCCTTAGGCCAGTGGGAGCCAGGGACGGACAGGACCAGCATGGGGACTGTAGGAGGAGGGGAGAAGAGAGTGAATTTGGGACAATTTCCAAAGCAGATAATACCACCAAGCCTAGAATTTTCTCTACTGTTATTAAAAGGCACTTTATGGTGACTTCATTCTGATTCCCCCTCTCCCAACACAAATACCAAGCTTGGTTTATTATCCTTTCCCCACTTGCTAGTCCAGCCACATTCACCATTTACTGAGCAGTAAAGGCGCCGGGACAGTGGCTGTCAAAGTGCAGCAGACGGGAGATGCACCAAGAGCTTGTATCCCCACTGGGGCCTGCCCCAAACTAAAGTGGCCATGGCTGCTGCTGTGGGGCCTGAGCATCAATGTGAGTGACCAGCTGGCCCAGGGGGTCCCAGGCATGGTGAAATTTGAGGGTGCGAGGCCACTGGTAACCAACTAGGGACAACACTTCCCCACCTCTATTCCAGGGGACATTTGGAGACACTTTTGATGATCCCTGCTGGGGGTGCTGTTACTGGCATCTAGCGGGTAGAGGCCAGGGATGCTGCTAAACATCCCATAATGCACAGGACAATCCTGACATCAAAGAGTGATCTAGCCCCACAGGTCAACAGTGTCAGAGTTCACAAACCCTGGTCTAGGCTCCCAAATCCTAATGGGCAGTCAATCACCAAGGGGTCTGGTAAAAATGCAGCTAAGGATTCAAAGTGCGTGTCCCAGATTCTACACATCTGAAAAGCAGACTTCTAAGCCCTTGATTCTGACAGCTGTGGTCCGGGAAACAGCATCATCTACATCACCTGGGAGCTCACTGAAAAAGCAGATGCGTCCGGGTGCGGTGGCTCACATCTGTAATCCCAGTGCTTTGGGAGGCTGAGGCGGGTGAATCACCTGAGGTCGGGAGTTTGAGACCAGCCTGGCCAACATAGTGAAACCCCATCTCTACTAAAAATTCGAAAATTAGCCAGGCTTGGTGGCACAAGTCTGTAATCCCAGCTACTCAGGAGGCTGAGGCACAAGAATCGCTTGAACCCGGGAGGCAAAGGTTGCAGTGAGCCGAGATCGCGCCTCTGCACTCCAGCCCAGGTGACACAGCGAGACTCTATTTCAAAAAGAAAAAAAAGAAAAAAAAAAAAAGAGAAGAAAATGCTCAGCTCCTCCTCAGACCACATGAATCAGAACCCGCATTTTATCACGACCCCCAGGTGGTTCTCAGCTACATTCAGTGATTGTGAATGCCCCTGAATTCAGAGAGTGTCCCTGAAGGCACATCAGGCAGCTAAGGAAAAAAAGTCTCCATGCCCAGGCCTCAGGCCCTTTACACAGGAAGAGGGGAAAGGGGAAGGCAGGCACAGGCACGTTGTAAACAGTCCCCACCTGATTCTAACAGGGTTCGTGCAGCCAGGGTTAAGAAAAGAAGAAGCTGCCCTGGAGGAAGCAGTCTTCTCTCCCTGGCAAGCAAGAGCAGTCCCTGTTGTGGAGGCACCACACAGGCCCCCAGCGCTGGCGACAAACATCCTGACAATTCTCAGCTTCCCAGCATCAAATAACCTGCTCCCCCCAGCAAAGGGGCTGCTTTTGGCACCTAAAGCCTGGCTGACTGCCAGATGCCAAGCTCCTGGGCAAGAACCGGGCTGGTGTGGAGAAACAGAAGTCGAATGCAAGTGTCTTAACTGTTGACAAGAAACTAGAGGAAAGAGAAAGCCATCTCACCTCGAGTTAAAATTGGAAGGTGATAACACTTACGTAGCACATCCTGTGTGCGCTTTTCTAAGCACAGGAACTAGTGCCCCATTCTACAGATGGGAAAGCTAAGGTGAGGTACATGGAAGGCATTTGCCCAAGGTGTAAGCGGGGAAGCCGGAGTTTAAGCCCTGAATCTGGGCTCCTAACTGTGGCTCTATCCAGGAAGCCCTGTTGCTTCAATACCTTCCCCACCTTTGACACAAAGAAAAGAGATGGTTAATTCCCCACAGCCCCAAGCAGCATGCCCAGTCTGGCTTGGCTGCTTTCTGGAGCTTCTCCAGGGCAGACAGCTTTGAGCTGATCTACTCTGAGGAAGGAGAAAGTGGGCTTCAGGCACAGAGCTCCACCGCTTTGCTTGCATGCTGGCGCAGCTGGGTCACCTTTGGAACACAAAGGACAACCACGTTCTTGGCTGGGAAGTCAGGGAGCCCACCCAAGGGGCGAAGGGTCTCTTCTCTGTGGCCCCACGTCCCTGGGTAAGGGCCCTGGGAAGGCTGGGAGGAGCCAGGGAGGGGCCCAGCCTCTGGGCCCACCACCTCTCTTCCTAAATGCCAAAGTCAGCTCCCCACAGCCATCCTCTCCAAACACCCCTAGGATGGAAGCAAATGGAGGCTTTGGGGAACAAACTACAAACCCCTCCCAACACATTCTCACCCCTGCTCACCCAACTGTGTGCATGACTGGCTCCTTTTCATCTTTCAAGTCTCAGATTAAATGTCACCTCCTCGGACAGGCCCCTTCCTCATCCCTCTAAGACCCCTCCCACCACTAACACTCACTTCACCTTATCCTGGTTTAGTTTCTTTCCTTCCTTTCCTTTCTTTTCTTTCTCTCTCTCTCGTCTAGGCTGGTTTTGAACTCCTGGCCTCAAGTGATCCTCCTGTCTCAGCCTCCCTGGTTGCTGGGACTAGAGGCATGTGCCATCACACTTGACTAAAACAATTTTCTTTGTAAAACTGGCCGGGCATGGTGGCACGTGCCTCTAGTCCCAATCAGGAGTCTGAGGTCGGAGGATTGCTTGAGCTAGAGAGGTTGAGGCTGCAGATAGCCGAGATTGCACCACTGCACTCCAGCCTGGGCAACAACAGAGAGAGACCCAGACTCAAAAAAAAGAAAAAAAAATTTTTTAAGAGATAGAATCTTGTTCTGTCGCCCAGGCTGGTCTCAAACTGGCCTCAACTGATCCTCCTGCCTTGGCCTCCCAAAATGATATAATAGTTGAACGTCTTAATAGCACTACCAATCACTTCTGATAAATACTGTTTATTTCTAGTCTGTCTCCTCCACCAGACCTTGTACTCCACGACAGCAAGGACTAGGTCTGTCTTGTCTGCTGCATACCTGGGCCTTGAAACAGTGTTTAGCACAGACAAGAGGCCCTAGAAATATTTGTTGAAGGAATCCACACATCTTGACTTCCAGTCAGGTTCATGAAATGACTATTCTCTTCTTCAGGGATCACCACAATGACATGCTCTAGTTTGCTACAGAGTTGCCTGCATGACAGGCATCTGTAGAGTACCAGCCATATTCCACAGCAGCCTACAGAACAATCACTATTGTTGTCATTAACATTTATGACACCAACAGTAAGGCAGCTAACATTTAATGCACACTTGCTATGTGTCAGGACCTATGCAAAAAGATCTTTACTAGTTCCAAGCTCATTAGTAAGCTGGTCACATAGTAACTTGTTCTTTTCCTCACTTTGCAGAAATGAACATCAAGACTTAGAGATGGTTTGTTACTTGCCCTCGCCTAGTCTGCTAGTTTCCAAGGTTTTCTCTTTATCCTTAATGTTTTTGCAGCCTCACAATAATCTATCTAGGGGATTTCTTTTTATCCAGTCTCTGCTTGGCACTCATTGCAAGCTTTCAGCATTGAGATTCAAGTCTTAATTATGGCACATTTTTAGCATTAATTCTAATATTGCCTCCCCACCACTCCTTCTAGCTTTATTTCTGGAAATCCTACTAGATGTATGCTTCTTCTCACTCCACCTGTTTTGTTACTTCTATGTATTTTATCTCTATTCTATACTCAGAGTGAATTTCATTTACTAATTTTCTCTTTGACTGTGCTTGGTGTTACTTGCCCAAGGTCACACATTAGTAAGGATGGAATCCAGCCCTTAACCGCCTCGCTGCCCCGCCCTGCGCAGGGCTCACACAGCGCTCCCTGAGACTGGAAGGACAGTGCATCTGCAAAAAGTGCCTCATTGTTCTCAGGAGATTCAGCTGGGCTGGGTCTTTCTCCCAACTTCTCCCACAAAGAACACATAGTTTCCTGCAACTCCAAAAATCCCCACTCGAATCATGCCTGTATGAAGCAAGCTTACTGATCAGGGTTACAGTTACAATTCCTCATCAGTGCTGAGCAATCTTTTTTTTTTTTTTTTTTTTTGAGATGGGGTCTCACTCAGTCACCCAGGCTGGAGGGCAGTGGTGTGATCCTGGCTCACTGCAATCTCTGCTTCCCAGGCTCAAGTTATCCTCCCACCTCAGCCTCCTGAGTGGCTGAGACCTCAGATACATGCCACCACACCCAGCCAATTTTTGTGTTTTTTGTACAGACGGGGTTTCACCATGTTGCCCAGGCTGGTCTGGAACTCCTAAGCTCAGGCGATCCACCCACTTCAGCCTCCCAAGAGTGCTGGGATTACAGGTATGAGCCACCATGCCAGGTCTGAACAATCTTTTTTGGATGAAACCACTGTTTCTTAGGTTGATAAGGTGAACATCATCTCCCCTGGAACTGAGCTGGTCTCTCCGCATACCTGAGGCTAAGACTGGATTACTCTTCACGGTCAACGCTACCGCACGGTGCCTAGGAGCAGCAGCGAACTCTTAAGCCAGTGCCTGTGCCAGATGCTTTAACATTTCAACTCATGTAACCTTCACAACTGCCCCGTGGGGCAGGTCCTACTATTATCCCACTTAACAGATGAGAAAACTGAGGTCCTGAGAGGTGCAGTCCCTTGTCCGAGGTCACTCAGCAAGTAAGCGACAGAACTGGATTTGAACTCCCAGCACGTGGCTCCAGAGTCGGCTTTCAACCACCACCCTCCACTGCCTCTCTAGCCCAGATGTGGCATTTGCCCAGAAGATACTGCAAGTTAAGTTCTGTTTAGATGTTAGTTCCATCACATGAGTCATTTCTTTACGTGTTTTTAAAACCTACTGCACAGCCAGGATTGGGCCAAGGGAAGTAGATGCAAGGCCCCTGCCCTCCCAACATTTTGCATAGAGGAACTAACAAATGAAAAGGCAATTTCAACATGGCCTCGCTGGGATGTCGGGGTAGAGGGGCAAGGGCACCATGGTATGCCTGCCAGAGAACCCTCAACCCCAGGAAGACACCTGGAGGAGGCCACAGGAACCTGTAAGGTGGGTCCTGAATAGCCAGGAGGAGCTAAGGATGGACAAAGATGCCCCTGCTTGACCCCGTCCCTCTTTCTGGCTGCCATAGGTCACACCAGGAAAGTCCAGGTTGTCCGGCCCCAGCCTCTCTCCCTCCACAGCCACATTCATAAGCACCATTAACTGGGAGAGCCATAAGCCACTACACAGCCCTTGGAGGCCAGGGTCTTCCGAAAGAGTCCATTATGGAGAAAGCTCTGAAGACGTGCACGTGGCCTGCAAAAGCTGGAGCCATTTACATGGCAGGCTTTGATCTAGACAGTAGAGGCTGCCCCTAACTAGCTTTGTGACCTTGGGCAAGTGACATAGCAGCCCTGGGCTTGTCTCCATGTCTGTAATGGACCTAACACTGTCCCACCTCATAGGGCTACTGCGAGGATTACATGAGTTCACTCAAGTAACCGAAACGTCAAGCACATGGTGAGCGCTGGAAGAACATTACCTATGATTATCTCCAGTACCTTGGACAGCACTAGGCACACAGTAGGTGCTCCCTGGCCCCAGGGGATGCAGCCATCTGCAAAGATCAAGGACCCAGCCACAGGGAGGAGATGACCAGGAAGGCCTCTGGGAGCCAATGGAGTGTCCACTAGGCAATCAGACAAGCAGGTAAAAGAGACCTGCCCTGAAGAAACCGGTTCTGCCGCCTTTCTCTGGCTGCTCACAGCCCAGTTCCCAGAGCCTGCCTCTCGACTTTGATCTGGGACATTAAATTCTTTCTCTGATCAGACAGATATAATTCGATAACCTTTACAACTGTGTCCCTCACAGTCTTCCTTCCGGCACTTTATGTCGGGAGTTCAGCTGTTTTGCCACATACCACGGGTGACCTCTTGCAAACTGACCACAACGTGGACATGCGTAAGATGCTGGAGCTGGCCTCTCTGATGGGCAAGATAGATTAACGTGCTCACAAATACGTACTGCACACAGCTGTGGTGGTGATATTTATATTCTGTGCGGGAGGCAATTAGGAAAATTCTCCATCTCTCACCCTTCCCGGCAGTTACAGGTGGTCACATAACTTTCTATGGCCAATGGCTCATAAAGGGACTAAAGAGACAATCCTCTCCTCCAGGGCCTCCTTTCCTAAATACTCACGGAGCAACTCTACCCTAACTCTTTGACAGGAAACGATTTGCAGGAAGGTGTCCTGCAGAAAAGGTGAGGTGTTACAGCTAACGAAGGGCACTGCTGTTCAAATGATGGCGACGCTGCTACCACTGGCACTGACTCATCTGACAATACTGTACAGCAGAGGCTGTGAAATAATAGGAATAATAATAATTGCCGGCATCTATGGGACGAAGAGGCAAGTATTATCACTTTCATTTGCAAGTGACAAAAATCAAGTACAGAGAGGTTAAGTAACCTGCTCTACATGGACAAGAAGTGGCAAAGCAGGTATTAGAACTCAGGTGATCAAACCAAACCAAAACTCTTTTTTTTTTTTTTTTTTTTTTGAGACAGGGTCTCCCTCTGTCGCCAGACTGGAGTACAGTGGCACAAGCATACTTCACTGCAGCCTCGACCTCCTGGGTTCAAGTGATCCTCCCACTTCAGCCTCCTGAGTGGCTGAGACTACACTCACGTGCCACCACCTGGCTCATTTTTTGCAGAGGTGGGAGTCTTGCTGTATTCTCCAGGCTGGTCTTGAACTCCTGGTCTCAAGCAATCCTTCTGCTTCAGCCTCCCAAAATGCTGGGATTACAGGCATGAGTCACTGCACCGAATCCCCAAACCTTTTATCATGAGCTATACTAACAAAGTATGAGCCCAAACCAGCCCTATAAAAAGAACCAAAGCCATCTCTATCACATCTTGAGCACTCACTATGTGGCCAACTTGGAACTGAGCACGGTGCCTGCATTACCCTCCAAACAATGCCTGTATTGGGCACCACGACTGTGTCTACTGAAAAAATGAGAACTGATGGGATGTGTCCCGTGTCCCATGACTAGAAAGAACTGAGGAGGCAGGAGGAACAGGCCTGAAACCTCCCAGACACCAGGTCACACTTCTCGAGCGCAGCTCACAGGAGAAATTCTTCCATCATTAACCAGAGTCCCAATAACCCTCTCTCGAGGACATTCTTGGCCTCTCCTTGGTCACATGTGATGATGGCCAAGTGTACTTGGCCACAGAGAAATCAGGGCATGGAAGGAAACAGAGCAGAACCCCACACCCAGGTGAGCTCAGAATTAAAGGCACAGTTCCTCCATTGACCATCAGGCCTTGCTGAACCTTCATGCCTTGACCGGCCCCCTCCTCCCTGGCCTCAGCCTCCCAGGCCTTCCCCCTGCTCTGGAGGGAGCCACGCTCCCTGGAACCTGGAAGCATGCTGTTCACACTGTTCCCTCTGCCTAGAATGCTCTTCCTCATGCTCGCCCCACCCTAAGATACATACACCTTTCTTTTTTGCCTTATTAACTCCTACCCATCCTTCAGTTTCCACCAGAACACTAAAATAAGAGGGTCTCCAGGGCATGCTGTTCAGTAAACATTTGCGAAGTGCAGAACAGAGTACTGAGTAGGCTACCTTTTGTTGAAGAAGGAAGGAGAAGACAAAAATATATATTCATATTTGCTTGTATTGATGTAATGATACCTTAGACGGATACCCAAGGGAAAATACAAATCATTACGTAAGGGGAGAAGGAACAAGGTAGACAGGGAGAGGAGTGGAGGACAGAGACTGCTCACACATCCACATAGAATTGATTTTGAAGCATATAAATACATGACCTATTTTTTATTTAAGTGCCACAAATAAAAACAAAGTGGGAATGATGGGGAGAGGGTCAAGGAAGGCCTGTGAGAGCAGGCCTGAATACATCCCTCTACAGGACTGCCCGATACTGTCTGACTCTTCCCACCCGCCGGCCTGTGGATTCCTGAGGGCAGGCCTAGACCTGCTCTGGCTCCCAGCCAGCGGCCTGCCACACAGCCAGGGCCCAAGAAATGCTCAGAGTGAGTGTGTACGTGGAGGCACCAACAGACCCACCGCCAGCCACACCTGGGCATGCCCACGGCTTGCAGCTGGGCTCTGCTTTTGGGGAGCACAGTTAGCATGCAAGAAAAGTGCTGAGAGCCAACTGTCTCTAATATGCATTGCTAAAGGAAAGTGTGTAGTGCAGGGATCAGCAAACTCCTTCTGTAAAGGGCCAAAGAGCAAATATTGTAGGTTTGCGGGGGTGGGTCACACTTGTCTCTGTTGCAACCGCTCAATTCTGCCATTATAGTGTAAGAACAGCCACAGACAATACACAACCAAATGGGCGGGCTGTGTTCCAATAAATACTTATAGACATTGAAACCTAAATTTTTTTTTTTTTTTTTTTTTTTTTTGAGAGAGAGTCTCGCTCTGTTGGCAAGGCTGGAGTGCAGTGGCACGATCTCAGCTCACTGCAACCTCCGCCTCCTGGGCTCAAGCAATTCTCCTGCCTCAGCCTCCTGAGTAGCTGGGATTACAGGCATGTGCCACCACGCCCGGCTAATTTTTGTATTTTTTTTTAGTAGAGATAGGGTTTCACCATGTTGGCCAGGCTGGTCTCAAACTCCTGACCTGAGGTAATCCACCCGCCTCGGCCTCCCAAAGTGCTGGGATTACAGGCATGAGCCACCGCGCCCGGCGAAACCTAAATTTCATATAGGTTTACGTGGCATGAAATAGTGTTTATTTTTTTTTAACCTTTTAAAAATGTAAAACCCATTTTTAGCTCCCTGGCCATACAAAAACCGGCAGTGAGTTGGATCTGGCCCACAGGCTACAGCTGGCCACCCTTAATGTTGAGCCCAGCTGCCATGTTTATAGATTTGCCTGTACTCATGACTTCTGAAAGGAGATGTGAGAAACAGGTCACAGTGGCTGCTTCTGTGGAGGGTTTGGGTGTGGAAGGGAAACTGCCTTTTTTTCTGGTTTTGTTTTTGAGACGGGGTCTCTGTCACCCAGGCTAGAGTGCAGTGGAGCGATCACAGCTCACTGCAGCCTCAACCTCCTGGACTCAAGCAGATCCTCCCACCTCAGCCTCCCGAGTGACTGGGACTATAGCCCTGAGCCACCGTGCCCAGCTAATTTTTAAATTTTTTGTAGAGACAGGATCTCACTATGTTGTCCAGGCTAGTCTGGAACTCCTGGACTCCAGTGGTTCTCCCGCCTCAGCCTCCCAAAGTGTTGGGATTATAGGTGTGAGCCACCATGGCTGGCCTTTTTATTTTTAAATATTGTACTATGTGCAAATTAATAAAAATAATATTGTTTCAAACTTAGTACTAAAGAGAGAAAACAGGCTGTGTATGGTATAGAAGGACGAACCCAAGCTTTGGAGCAAGAGACCATGGCCAGAATCCCACCTCAATTTCTCACTTGCTGTGCACCCAACAGGCAAGTTATTTTCCCTCTCTGAGCCTCAGCACAATGGGGATCATATACTGGCTTCATGGGCCATTGTGAGGATTCCATGGGTTAACCCCTTTGCACAGTTCAGGCACCTGGAAAGTGGTGGCTATTATTATCTTTGTTATTAAGAGTCATTCATGGGGAAAAGTCCCTCTCCAAAGGAAGGCCCTAAACATAACTGTGGCTCTGAAACTCCCCTAGAGAGCCCGCCCAGTCCCACGGCCCATCACCCAACTGTCCACATAATAGATGCCTTGTGACGTGAGGAAGCTCATTTGTATTAGCAACTGCATTCCACAGAGATGCATCCTGGAGCCACGTCTGCACATCCTGTTCAACAGAGAAGGCAGCCAGCTCCCCAGCTCTGGGTCTGCCCTCAACTGTCACACCGGACAGGCTGCAGGACCATGCACCTATGAGATAATTTAGTCCCCATTTATTAAACACCTACTGTGTGCATGCACACCCCTCTGAACCTCATCCTGGAGACTAAAGGTACAAACATGGGTTTCTTTAAAATAACTAGTGGGATGCTTTGGTTGTGTGTTCCATAAAACTCTCCCACTTCCCTGTGTGTTTATTCATTCAGGAAACATTTATGAAGGACCTCCTAAAGGCCAGGCACTGTTCTAGGCATTTAGTTTTAACCAGGACCCTCAATTTCTGGACTACAGGACCTGTGAGGAGGAGACCGTGCAAATCACTGTCACTTCTGTGTCTTCTGTGCTCAGCAGAGGCCATGGCACAAAGCAGGGAAATAACCAACATTTGTTGAGTCCAGTTACTGAGCATGGAGGACATGCACGCTCTGGGCCTGCCTGGAGCCTGGAGTCTCTGCCCGAACTTCTGGTGACAGCAGCCCACTTTTCCTGGGGACAACTGTTTCTCCCTCATTCCTCCTACTTCTGTGGGGGGCGGGGTGGATTGCCAATCATGGGACCTGCCCACCCACCTGATCCAAACTGGGCCAATGGATTCCTCTTGCTCAGGGATTTCAATTTCAAGCTGCCGATAAAAATTGGTGCTCTGTTCCCTCTCTGCCACCATTCAGCTCTAGGCTCGGCCTACACGGTGCCTCCTCGGGAAGCCCTCCTTGCCATCCTCCCTCCTGGTCCCCGGGTCAGGCCCTGGGTTCTGCACATTAATATGCTCTCCTCGCTCCCTCTGTGTTCCCTGTTTGGTATGTATCACAGCTGCAGTTGGGACTCTGAAGTTATCTGTTGAATGCCCAAGTCTCTTGTGTCCCCTCCAGGCTGTCAGTTCCACGATGGCAGGGATTTGCTTAACGATGTTCCTGTGTCCAGCAGCCCAGATCTAGAATCTGGTAGGCACCGTATAGATTTGCTGAGTAAAAAATTAACTATTTTTTTTTTGTATTTTTAGTAGAGATGGGGTTTCACCATGTTAGCCAGGATGGTCTTGATCTCCTGACCTCGTGATCTGCCCGCCTCAGCCTCCCAAAGTGCTGGCGTTAAAAGCGTGAGCCACCACACCTGGCCACAAATTAACTATCCTTTATAAATTCATGTTTAAAACTAGGACAAGGGAGAAGGGCTGGCCTAGAATAATGGGGAATGGAGAGATTCCATGAGAGCCACCTGTGTGTCTGATCTTGCTGTTGGGGAAGGGGATGTACCACTGGGTGTTAGAACAGAGGGAGGGGAGGCTGGGATGGCACAATCACGTCAACTCAAAAGTCATCATCAATAACTAAGACTCACGAAATGAAAGCATGAAGGAAAACACAAACTCCTCTGTCCAGGCTCTCAAGCCTTCTGCTCCTGCATCTCACCCTCCGCCCTCATGACAGTACCGGCTAGAACCAGACTCTCTGTTCAAACCCCACCTCTGCCATGAATCAATACTTTTTTTTTTTTAATTTTTTTTTGGAGACAGGGTCTCACTCTGTTGTTCAGGCTGGAGTGCAGTGGCACAATCATCACTTGCTGTTGCAGCCTCAACCTCCCAGACTCAAGTGATCCTCCCACTTCAGCCTCCTGAGTAGCTGGGACTATAGGCATGTACCATTGCACCTGGCTAATTTTTTTTGTAGAGATGGGATCTCACCATGTTGCCTAGACTGACCTTGAACTCCTGGCTCAAGCAATCCTCCTGCCTCGGCCTCCCAAAGTGTTGGGATTACAGGTGCGAGCCATCATGCCCAGCCACAAATAAGTAACTATATGATCTTGAGGAGGTCGATGAGTCCCTACACATTAGGAAAGTGGGGTTATGGCAGGACCCATCTCATAAGGTTGTTGAAAACAAATACTGCCAGGTACCCAGGAAGTGCTCAATAAAGTCCAGCTGTTACCAATGTTAGATCAGCATCATGACCCTTCAGCCTCTACAACCAGGAAAATGGGGAAGTCACTTTGCCTCTGGGCTGCCCATGTCCTGTTAATTTGCTGCCGGAGGCCTGAGCTGCCCACTCTCTGTTGCTGATCTTCCTGGGACTCCCGGCCAACACATCAATCCCTCTTCTGCCTTGGGTGATCGAGGGTGGATTCTGACACATAGAATCAAGAGTTCCAACATAGCATCACCATCCAGTCATCTGAGAAGCCAAACCATACATCTTACTGCACAGTAAAAAGGCACAGAGAGGTTGTATCAAATGCTTGCCTCTCATAAATTCAACTAGGATCCCCTTACCCCTCACTAAAGGACAAATAATTTAAGCAGAACAGATACCCAGCATTCCACTTACTGAGCATTTGCTCTGGCGTGAGTGTGGGATGGGGGACAGGCATACGCTACTCCCTCAGGCAGGCTTGGTTCTTCGTCATGCGAGCAACTCGCCACTCTGAGAGGCGTTTTAGTGCTTCAAGATGCCCCCCCCCCTTTTTTTTTTTTGCCAGGCACAGTGGCTCACGCCTGTAATCCCAGCACTTTGGAAGGCCGAGGTGCGTGGATCACCTGAGGTCGGGAGTTCGAGACCAGCCTGGCCAACATGGTGAAACCCCGTCTCTACTAATACAAAAAATCAACTGGGCATGGTGGCAGATGCCTGTAACCCCAGCTACTTGGGAGGCTGAGGCAGGAGAATCGCTTGAACCCGGGAAGTGGAAGTTGCAGTGAGCTGAGATCGTGCCACTGCACTCCAGCCTGAGTGACAGAGCAATACTCTATCTCAAAAAAAAAAAACAAAGATGAACTTTTTTTTTCATACACCATGGTCCCCAAAGCCAAACTAACTCCTCTGGCAGGTGCTTATCAGAAGAACATGTGTTCTGACCTGGGTGAGAAAGTGGCTGCACAGTGTGTAATGCAGTACAGTATTGACTTCTTGTCCCCCAATACCTATCCTCCCCCCTCTCCTTTAATAACGGAACCCCTACATTTTAGCCAGGCACCTGACTGACTTGAATGAGGACTACATTTCCCAGCCTCCCTTGCAGCTAGCTGTCGCCATGTACCTAATTGGGATCACAGGGAAGGAGTGAAGGAAATGTGTGCAATTTCTGGGTCATGCTCTTTGAAGTGGGATAGAATTCAGGAGCTCCACTAATTTGGGGGGAAGGGGGCAGAATTACCTCTTTATTTTCACTAATCTCTAACAGAAATTCAGCATTTTCTTCAATTAAGAATATAGGCAAACTATAGTTTTCATGCTTACAAATTTGTCACCAACAGAAACCACAGGTATTATTATCACATTGCAGTTTTGTTGGTTTATTTTGTTGAGGCAGGGTCTCACTCTGTTGCTCAGGCTGGAGTGCAGTGGCACGATCACAACTCACTGCAGCCTCAAAATCCTGGGCTCAAGGGATCCTCTTACCTCAGTCTCCCAAGTAGCTGGTACTACAGGTGCACACCACCATGCCCGGCTAAGTTTTTAAATTTTTTGTAGAGATGGGGTTTCACTATGCTGCCCAAGCTGGTCTCAAATTCCTGGCCTCAGGTGATCCTCCCACCTTGGCCTCTCAAAGCACAGGGATTACAGGCATGAGCCACCCCACCCAGCCCACAGTTCTTACAAACGTCTCAAAATAGCACGTATGCCCTTTGTTACTTTGGAATTATGGTAGTTAGCTCCGCCAATGGATTTTGCCACATTATATCACAAATGTGTCTTCATATTTCAAAAACTACATTTTAAGACAATTAGTTTCCTTTGTCACCCTACATTTTATGAACTTAAAAATACAACTGTGAGAAAAAGATGTCAAAGGGTCCATGACACACACACACACACACACACACACACACACTAGGTATCTCTGCCTTATTCCTAAAAAAGCTAAACATAGTTACCACGACTTAGTAACTCCACTCTTAAGTATGTAGATATCCAAGAGAACTGAAAAATATCTTTACACAAAAACTTATATATGAATGTTTATAGCATTATTCATAATAGCTAAAACGTGGAAACAACCCAAAGGTCCATCAGGTGATGCCTGGATAAGCAAAATGTGGTCTATCTGTACGATAGAGTATTATCCAACCCAAAAAGGAATGAAGTACTGATTCATGCACAACATGGGTGAACCTTAAAAACATGACACTCAGGCCGGGCGTGATGGCTCACGCCTGTAATCCCAGCACTTTGGGAGGCTGAGGCGGGCGGATTGCCTGAGCTCAGGAGTTCGAGACCAGCCTGGGCAACACAATGAAACCCCATCTCTAATAAAAAGAAATTAGCTGGGCATGGTGGCACACACCTATAATCCCAGGTACTTAGGAGGCTGAGGCAGGAGAACTGCTTGAACCCAGGAAGCAGAGTTGCAGAGAGCCAAGATCGCGCCACTGTACTCCAGCCTGGGCGACAGAGCAAGCCTCTGTCTCTGCAAAAAAAAAAACCCAAAAAACAAAAAACATGACACTCAGTGAAAGAAGCCAGGCAGAAATGGACACTGCATTATTCCAATTACATGAAATGTCCAGAACAGGCAAATCCATAGAGACAGAAAGATTAGTGGTGCCAGGGGCTGAAGGGACGGGGAAATCACAGGGCGGAATCAGGGAAGGGGGAATGGGTTCCGGGTTTCTTTTTGAGGTGGTGAAAATGTTCTGCAAATAGATTGTTATGATGGTTAAAGAGCCTGGAAAATACACTGAAAACCATCAAATGTTTTAAAAGGGCAAATATGCCAGGTGCAGTGGCTCACACCTGTACTCCCAGCACTTAGGGAGGCAGAGACAGGAGGATCACTTGAACCCAGGAGTCTGAGACCTGCCTGGGCAACAGAGTGAGACCCCATTCTCCAAAAAACAAACAAACAAACAAACAAACAAACAAACAAAAGCGGAGGAGGTGGCAGAGGAAAAAATTTTTTAAAAAGGGCAAATTTTAACACATATAAATTATATCTCAAAAAAAAAAAAAAACAACTGCCTGAAAAAGAGGAGGTATAACCCGTCCTCTTACATCCTCCCCACCACGGGCCAGGCTGCACACATGGCAATAACAGAGAATCATTCTGGACCATGCAGATGAAAGCAACACCCCAAGAACAGGGAGCAACAAGACGGCAGGGTCCTGGGCTGCTCACTCTCAAACTGTTTCACAGGAGGGAAATAAACTGCCCTCGCATTTAAGCCACTACTACCCTGGGTCTGTTACAACAGCCAAACCTATACCTGACTAATACCTGACATCTTTAGAACGTGAAGGTAGTTGTGACTCTCTAGCATGTTTGCTTTACCCAATGACTGCTGAAGCTAACTCTTCTGAGATGCACTGCCCATCCATGGCACAGCCTCCATGCCCTCCACATCCTGCAGGAGAGGAGGGTTCGACTGCCTTTGCAGTCATGCCAGTTCAGGGACCTCTTCCCTCTGCACAGAAGCTGAACAGATGGCTTTAGTGAGAAGAAAGAACTGTGGCTTTAGTGAGAAGACAGCGGCCTGGAAAACGGCTTCCAGCTGCAGGAACCTTGACAAACTGCACAGATTCAGAACGGTATCTGCAGCATGGAAGAGTTCCTTAGAGGTAGTCCAATAACCCAGTATTAAAATGTCTGTCTTGGCCTCTTCAGATAGGAGATGACTAAGAGGCTAATTAAAAATTTGTGTTAATCGTAGTACTCCACTTAACGTGGTGAAGTTTTTATTGTTGGGAGATATATCATCTCCACTGGCCCCAAGACTCCAAAAGGAAAGTCACTTTGGGCATCCAGCCTGGAAAAATATGGCTGCAGTATGGATTCATTTAACTTACGAGTAACATTTTCACTTTGAAATTTCACCGCCAGGGTTTTAAAAACTTCCGGCCAGACTTTGTTCCCTGCTCTAGTCCAATGACAAACTAACCAAAATTTTAAATGAGTAACAATTCTATTTCAACCACATTCATTTAATAAAGTTTTTTTGTTTTGTTTTGCACACCTAGTATGTACTGGGGATGCAACGCAAAGCAAAAAATAAATAAATAAATAACAGGTCTGGGCTTGACCTCCTGGGACTCACAGCCAGCCCAGTGAGGAAGACAGGCATTAAACATGTAAAGACAAACATAACGTGTAATTAAGTATTATGATAACTGCTATGAAGCTTTGCCAGGCAGGAATAACAAGCGGCCTAGTTTACATTCAGGACAGTCCAGAAGGGCCTCTTTGAGGACTTGACATTTAGGCTAAGATTGGAGGGATAAGAAGGAGAAGGCTAGAAGACAAGCAGTCAGGAAAAGCATTTCAGGCATAGGGAAGGGCACACACAAAGGCTGGAGGAAAGTGTGGCATATTTGAGAAACGAATATGAAAGACTGGCTGGTGTGCAGTAAGCAAGGCTGGCACGGCTGCATCACGGGGGACCTCATAAGCCACGATAAGGATTTTTAGTTTTCTTTTTATTTATTTGTATCATTATTATTTTTTAGACACAGTCTAACTCTGTCGCCCAGGCTGGAGTGTAGTGGCATGATCTCAGCTCACTGCAACCTCCACCTCCCGGGTTGAAGCAATTCTCATGCCTCAGCCTCCCAAGTAGCTGGGATTATAGGCACCCGCCACCATGCCCAGCTAATTTCTGTATTTTTAGTAGAGATAGGGTTTCACCACATTGGCCAGGCTGGTCTCAAATCCCTGACCTCAGGTGATCCGCCCGCCTTGGCCTCCCAAAGTGCTAGGATTACAGACGTGAGCCACCACACCTGGCCCATAAGGGTTTTTTCTTTTTTTCTTTTTAACAGAGATGGGGTCTCTCTTTATTGCCCAGGCTGGAGTGCAGTGGCATGATCATGGCTCACTGCAGCCTTGAACTCCTAGGCTCAAGTGATCCTCTCACCACAGCCTCCCTAGTAGCTGAAACTACAGGCATGTGTCACCATTCCTGGTCAGGATTTTTGAAAGTTATTTTAAGCACTGGAGCATATTAGAGAGTAATTGATTTGTTCCCCACTGGCAGCCATTGTCTCTGTTCCTAAAAAGAACCCTATTTTCATTTGCAATCCAGATGATCCCCATTTTCAGGACATGATGTGTCAATGGGGTTCCACACCTGACCCAGGTCTAACTAAGCCAATCGACCACCTTCCCCTCCCTGGTCATAGCAATGGTTAACAGCTGGACACATGACCCAAGCCAGCTCACAGTGAGTTTCAGAACTTCTGCAGAAGTTTCCACAAGAAAAAAAAAACTCACTCTCTCTTTTTCCACCGGACCTGACATCAGGCTAGAGTTGTTGCAATCATAAGTATCAGAGGACAACCAATTTGAGACTGGAACCAACTTGGGAGATCAAGGAGAAAAACCCAGCATTGGTAATAACATTATTTGAGCTCTGGCTCAAGCTGCACCTAAAGCAGGTTACCCCTGGACTTCGATCATGTATCTCCATTTCCTTCAAATAGTTTGAGTTTGGTTTTCTTTTACCTGAGACTCAAAGACCCTGAATGCTAGAAATGGGAAACCATTGAAGGCTTTACACATGGGGTATATTACATGATTTCATTCCTGGTTTTGGAATGAAAACCAGAAATGGAATAGAGGAGGCAAGAATAGAAGCAGTGAGCTACTTAGGACTGCAATTGTCCCATTAAGAGATGAGGCTGACAGGGCGCGGTGGCTCACACCTGTAATCCCAGTACTTTGGGAGGCCGAGGTGGGCAGATCACTTGAGGTCAGGAAATCGAGACCATCCTGGCCAATATGGTGAAACTCTGTCTCTACTAAAAATACAAAAATTAGCTGGGCGTGGCAGCGTGTGCCTATAATCCCCACTACTCGGGAGGCTGAGGCAGGAGAATTGCTTGAACCCGGGAGGCGGAGGTTGCAATAAGCCGAGATCGTGCCACTGCACTCTAGCCTGGAGACAAAGTTAGACACTGTCTCAAAAAAAAAAAAAAAAAAAAAAGAAAGAAAGAAAGAAAGAAAGAGATGAGGCCATCAGAACCCATTAATGAAACTAACATTTACTGAGCACTTACTATGTGACAGGAACTGAGCTAAGGGCTTTACTTGTATGAATCAATAACGTAAGTGGCTGGGCGCCAGGGCTCATTCCTGTAATCCCAACACTTTGTGAGGCTGAAGGGGGGTGGATTGCTTGAGCTCAGGAGTTTGAGACCAGCCTTGGTAACATGGCGAAACCCCATCTCTACCAAAAATACAAAAATTAGCCAGTCGCATAACCCAGTCTCTAAATAAATAAATAACTTTTTTTTAACGTTTAACAACCCTAGTACATGGGTAATTATCATTGCTATTTTTTTCCATCACGAGTTGAACTGTGTCCCCCTAAAATTCACGTGTTGAAGTCCTAACCTTTGGTGTTTCAGAATGTGGCCTCATTTGGAGATACGATTGTTGCAGAAGTAAAGTTGGGATCAAGTAGGGTGAGCCCCTAATCCAGTACGACTAGTGTCCTTATAAGAAGGGGAAATTTCCAGCCGGGTGCGGTGGCTCACGCCTGTAATCCCAGCACTTTGGGAGCACAAGGCAGGTGGATCACGAGGTCCGGAGTTCAAGACCAGCCTGGCCAACATGGTGAAACCCCGCCTCTACTAAAAATACAAAAATTAGCTGGGCATGGTGGTGGGTGCCTATAATCCCAGCTACTTGGGAGGCTGAGGCAGGAGAACTGCTTGAACCCAGGGAGGCGGAGGTTGTAGTGAGCCGAGATCACACCACTGCACTCCAGCCTGGGTGACAGAGCAAGACCCCATCTCAAAAAAAAAAAAAGGGGGGGGGAAACTTCCACATGGACACACACAGGGAGAACGCCACATGAAGATGAGGGCAGAGATCAGGGTGCTTCGGCAGAGGCCGTGGAACGCCAACAATGCCCACAAACCACCAGCAGCTGAGGGAGGGGTACAGGACAAAGTCTTCTTGATAGACCTCAGAAGGAACCAACCCAGCCCCAGCCCAGACCTTGATCTCAGACTTCTGGCCCCCTAAACTCTGAGATAATAAATTTCTGTTGTTTAGGCTACCGGTGTGTGGTACTTTGTAATGGCAGCCCTAATAAAACTGAGGTCCAGAGGGGTGAGGTCACCTGCACCGAATTCCCCAGCCAGCCGTGGAAATTGGGCCTGTCCGCCCCAGAAGTCTGTGTTCCCAACCACTCCACTGTTGTTCTGCCCTTGCGGGAGCTGCTCCACCCCCACGCCTCCACGCACTCCTGTTTTCCACCTGCTGGACTGACATCTGCCTTTCCCCTCCCCCAGTGCCTGGACAGATGCTGAGAGTAAGTGGGCATGAATGAGTGTGGGCCTTTGGAGGCAGCCCTGGAGTGGGACAGTTCTGAACAGCGTTCTAGACGGAAGAAAACACTGGGGAGGAGGGTGGAGGCGGATCAAAATCACCTCCCCATCCCAGATGGCTGGCAGGACAGGATCCAGCCTCTCCCATAACAGACTACAGAACAGAACCTGCCCCAGATGGACGGTGCAGACGGAGGTGGGCACGGCAGGAGTCATCCAGAAGCCACAGGAATGCTCCTGGATCCCAGATCAGGACTCTGAGACCCACCGCTCCACGCTGGTCTCGTAACATTCCTCCAGCTTCCATGAACCGGGGCCCAGTAGCTCTCCACACACGGAGGAAAGGGAGCTCTGTCCAAACCTGTCCTTGCCATCATGAGCAAGTCACTGCAAAGCATCCCTCGCTGAGCCCGAGGCAAGGGGACACGTGTGGCTGGCAGGGGCCCGAGGCCACCGTGGCGAGCTGGGAAGGACAGAGCCTGCCAGCTCCCTGCAGTGCCTATTCCTCCTCCTGAGGAACATTTCTTCAAACAGATCAGTGTTTCTGGACCAAGGCTGCAGTGGGCAGCATTAAAATCCAAGTGGAATTAAAAACCAATTAGCACTTATTTCAGAAAAAAACAGTAAGCCGTGGATCACACGGCAGGGGAGCGGGGGGATTCTGTCTGTGTCTAACCAAATGGTACTAGCAGAGGGGGTGGAGAACTGAGCCCGGCACACACTTTGGCCGTGCAAAATAATGTGATAGATCACAGACTGCTGATTCTAACATACACATTTCCCCCAAGTGCCCACCGCACACAAAGATCAGGAAGGTGGCAGGTGCTTCTGAGGTGGGCAGGAGGTGGCAATGCCCAAACACAGAACGCTGGGTCCCAGACATGAACCCTGGAGAGACAGGGGCGTGTTTCAGGAGGGTTGACATGGAATTTAATGTCACCCAACACCATTTGATGATACCGACGTCAAAAAAATTCCAGATACAATTAAGGATTCTAGAATGTAGGGACTAGGGGTGGGGGCAGGGAGGTGGGTAGAAGACGGTCTGCTGTTCTTTTCTTCAACGTTTCATGACAAAAAGTTACAAAGAAAATGTGAATCTAGAAGTTTAACACAAAAACCAGGCCCGGCGCAGTGGCTCACGCCTGTAATCCCAGCACTTTGGGAGAACGATGCAGGCAGATCACGAGGTTAGGAGATTGAGACCATCCTGGCCAACATGGTGAAACCCCCATCTTTACTAAAAATACAAAAATTAGCCGGGCATGGTGGCACGCACCTGTAATCCCAGCTACTCAGGAGGCTGAGGCAGGAGAATCACTTGAAGCAGGGAGTCGGAGGTCACAGTGAGCCAAGATTGTGCCACTGCACTCCAGCCTGCAGACAGAGCGAGAATCCTTCTCAAAAAAAAAAAAAAAAAAAAAAAAATTAGAAATATAAAAAGAACTGATAAAATCATAATCCCTGTGGGAAGCAAACATATCTCTTTTCAGGAGAGTAACAGATAAAATTGACCAAAATTATGGCTAGAGAGAATCCAAATAATACAAACTAGCAAATTCAATTTTAAAAGTTTATATAAAACCCTTTGCCAGAAAACAGATGAGATTAATTCTTTATAAACTATCCATGGGATGGCCATAAAAATTGATCCTATATTAGGAAAGAAATTTTCTTGAATTCCCCAAAACAGATAATTTTCTATCATAATACTTTCATGCTAATGCATTTACATGAGAAATGAAGAATTCTGGAAAAGGGTAAAGAGAATTCTATCTAACTCAATGGTTCTCAACCTCAGCTGCATGTCACAATTACCGAGGGAGTCTAATATATGCTGATGTCCAGGCCTCACTCTCAGAGAATCTGATTTCACTTGACTGGGCATCTTACTTTTCAAGGTTCCCCGAGTCTATTTCATGATATTAAGAAATTACTATTAAATGCTGGCCGGGTGCAGTGGCTAACAACTGTAGTCCCAGCACTTTGGGAGGCTGAGGCAGGTGGATCACTTGAGGTCAGGAGTTTGAGACCAGCCTGGCCAACATGGTGAAACCCTGTCTCTACTAAAAATACAAAAATTAGCCAGACGTGGTGGTGGCACATGCCTGTAATCCTAGCTACTTGGGAGGCTGAGGCAGGAGAATCGCTTGAACCTGGGAGGCGGAGGTTGCAGTGAGCTGAGATCGGGCCACTGCACTCCAGCCTGGATGACAGAGTGAGACTCTGTCTCAAAACAAACAAAAAGAAAGACAGAAATTACTATTAAATGCTTTAGCTGTGATAATTGTATCACCGTTGTGTTTTTAAAGAGAAATTTTCTCCTTTTATCTTATTTTTTTGAGACAGGATCTTGCTCTACCACCCAGGCTGGAGTACAGTGTCACAAACATGGCTCACTGCAGTCTTGACCTCCCGGGCTCAAGCAATCCTCCTGCCTTAGCCTCAGACCGCAGGCATGCACCACCATGCCTAATTTTTAAAAAAATTTTCTGTAGAGATGGGGTCTTGCCATGTTACCCAGGCTAGTCTCAAACTCCAACCTGTCTCCACCTCCCAAAGTGTTGAGATTACAGGTATGAACTACTGCATTCAGCCTCTTCTCCCTTTAGAAGTATTTACCGAAATATTTATGGGTGAAGGGAAATATGATATATGGTACTTGCCTCAAAACAATTGGCTGAGGAGTGGGCAAAGTCAGAATATAAACAAAATAAGCTTGGTCACACCTGGATAATATAAACTCCACTTCTCATATGTTTGCAATTGTTCATACTAAGAAGTAAAATTAAAAAACAAAAACCAAACCCAACAACTCAAAAAGCTTCCAAATTGACTGAAATATGTAGCTAAAGCTATATATTTAAAGTTTGGAAATTTGGAAAGACTTCTGGGTATGTCTTAAATTAAAGAGAAAATCAAAAGTCAAAGCTGCTAACCAGACTTCTGGAATGGGGAAGTGAGGAGGAGCTCAGAAAAGTATTTCCCACCAAAATCAACAACGAAAGTAGACAGAATTGCCAAACACAACCATTTGAGGATTCTAGAAATCAACCAAAGGCATATAACTACCCAAGAAACAGTTACTCAAAAACTAAATAAATAAACGCTGAACTTCAAGTAAGAACAGTGGGAACATGTGGCGTTTAATTTGGGGTTCCTCCCATCACACGCACCAGCTCCATCAGTTTGACCAAGGCAGAGCAAGCCATGAAAACTTTGTGGCTGGAGAGGGGCCTAGTGCCAAACAAATGGGGAAGACCAACATCACAGCTAGACTGTGGTTACGATCTGGCTGGAGCCAGCAGCAGGCCTGTAGACCAGCCAGAAATTTAGCAGGAAGATCCAGGGAATGAGATAGCCACACAAGGCCTTGGTAAGGTCCCATGCAGCCCTGCTGGTCTGGAACAATGTGCATATATACAAGGTTGCACACAAGCTCCAGAGAGACTAGAGGAGGCCCTTGCTGTCCACACATCCCCGGCCCAACATGAGGCCTTGAGAGTGTGCAAGGGAGATACCAGATGGCCAGGCAGAAAGTAATAGCTGGGGCCGACTCAGGAACTGCTTGGAAAAAAAAAAGGAAGAAACTGTTTGAACTTTGAAAATATTTCCCAACCCACAGACACATCCATTGGCAAAGGATGGAAGCTTTATTGGCTCAAGGTGTTTCAGCACAACCTTTAATCTGACCACTAAACCATGCTGAACCAAGGGCAACCCCTAGTAAGTTATGCTTAAAATTAAAACAATTTTTTTAAAAGAGAAAAGAAAAGAGTCTCTATACCACAAGGAGACAAACTCCAAAGAATCAGCCCAGGATACTCAGTAAACAAAACAAAAGGAGAAAAATGGCAACGGCAACCATGGCCTGGAAGGTAGAAATCAGAATCCACAGTTGCTACAGTGTACGATCTAAAATGTTCAGTGTTCAGCAACAAAACAAATTGAGGCTGGGTGAGGTGGCTCACGCCTGTAATCCCAACACTCTGGAAGGCCAAGGCAGGAGGATCGCTTGAGCCCAGGAGTTTGAGACCAGCCTGGACAAGATAGGAAGACCCCATCCCTACACGTACGCATGTGTATGCACACCCCCACCAAACACACAAAGCTGGGCATGGTGTTGCATGCCTATAGTCCCAGCAACTCAGGAGGCTGAGGCAAGAGAATCATTTGAGCCCAGGAAGTCAAGGCTGAGAAAAGCCATGATCCTGCCACTGCACTCTGGCCTGGGCAACAGAGTGGAACCCTATCGCAAAAAAAAAAAAAAAAAAAAAGGCCGGCTGCAGTGGCTCATGGCCAAGCACGGTGGCTCACGCCTGTAACCCCAGCACTTTGGGAGGCCAAGGTGGGCAGCTCACCTGAGGTCAGGAGTTTGAGACCAGCCTGGCCAACATGGGGAAACCCCATCTCTAATAAAAATACAAAAATCAGCCGGGCGTGGTGGCGCAGGCCTGTAATCCCAGCTGCTCAGGAGGCTGAGGCAGGAGAATTGCTTGAACTCCGGAGGCGGAGGTTGCAGTGAGCCAAAATCGTGCCACTGCACTCCAGCCTGGGCAACAGAGTGAGACCCTATCTCAAAAAAAAGAATAAAAGAAAAATTGTGAGACACACAAACAGTAAAATATGACCCATACTCAGGAAAAGAATCGGTTAATAGAAATTGCCTTCTAGACGGCTTACAAGTTACATCTCAAACAGCTATTATAAGTATGTTCAAACCCTAAATAAAATAATGTTTAAAGAATTAAAGGAAAGTAGAAATAATAAATAGAAATTAGAAAAAAAGCAATGGAAATTCTGATAACTGAAATAAAAAATTCACTAGAGGGGCTCAACAGCAGATTTGAAAAGAACCAGTGGGCTTAAAGATAGATCAAAAAAAAGTATATAATCTGTACAGAATTTATATAATCTGTAAGAAAGACTGAATACGAATAAACAGGCCTTCAGAGACATGAGGGACATCATCAAAGGCATCAAGACAGACATAATGGGAGTCCTATGAGAGGAGAGAGAAAGTGCCAGAAAAAAAAATCTGAACAAGTAATAGCCCAAAACATCCCAAATCTGATGGAACACATTAGTTTACACATCCAAGAAGGCCAAGAAACTCCATATACAATAAATAAAAAGAGAGCCACACTGGACACAACGTAGTCAAATTGGTTTTTGTGTTGTTTTGTTTTTAAACATAGTCAAATTGTTGAAAGACAAATACAAGAGGAAAAGCTTCAAAGTAGGAAAAGAAAAAGTCTACACACAGGGAGCATCAATACAAATGACAGCTCATTTCCCAACTCAAACAATGGAGGCCAGAAGACATCAGGATAGCATTTTCAAAATGCTGAAGAAAAAAAACTGTCAAATAAGAATTCTATAGCCAGCAAAACCATCCTTCAAAAATCAAGGTGGAGAAGGGCACAGTAACTCATGCCTGTAATCCCAGCACTTTGAGAGGCCCAGGCAGGAAGATAACTTGAGGCCAGGAGTTTGAGACCAGCCTGGGCAACATAGCGAGATCCCCATCTCTAAAGAAAAATTAAAAATTGAAAAAAAAAAAAAAAAAGGATTGGGCACGGTGGCTCACACCTGTAATTCCAGCACCCGAAGCGGGTGGATCACTTGAGGCCAGGAGTTCAAGATCACCCTGGCCAAGATGGTGAAACCCCACCTCTACTAAAAATACAAAAATTAGCCAAGCGTGGTGGCGGGTGCCTGTAAGCCCAGCTACTCAGGAGGATGAGGTGGGAGGATCACTTGAACCCAGGAGGTGGAGGTTGCAGTGAGCCAAGGTCACACACCACTGCGCTCCAGCCTGGGCGATAGAGCAAGACTCTGTCTCAAAACAAAACAAAAAAATTTGTTTTTTAATTGGCTGGGTGCAGTGGCTTATGCCTGTAATCCCAGCACTTTGGGAGGTCAAGGTGGGAGGACTGCTAGGGTCCAGGAGTTCAAGACCAGCCTGAGCAACATGGCAAAACCTCATCTCTACAAAAAATTTAAAAATTAGCTGAGTGTGGTGGTGCGCACCTATAGTCCCAGCTACTCAGAAGGCTGAGGTGGAGGATCGCTTGAACGCAGTAGGTTGAGGCTGCAGTTCAGTGCACTCCAGCCTGTGCTACAGAGCAAGACCCTGCATCAAAATCAATCAATCAAGTCAAAATAAAGGTATTCCCAGACAAAGATTGAGAGAATTCACTGCTAGAAGATTTGATCTGTAAGAAATATTACATAAATTCTTTAGGCTGAAAGGAAAAGAGGCCATATAACTCCAATTTACAATAAGAAAGAAAGAACATGAGAAAAGGTAAATACATGGGCAAATACAAAAGATGGCATAAATACATTTTTTCTTTTCTTCTCGACTGATTTAAAAGATGTAAGATTTCATAAAATAATTATAAAATCATACTGTGGGGCTTGTAACGTGACAATAATAACACAAAAGAGAGAAAAGAAAATGAAACTATATTAGAGCAAAATTTCTATATTTAACTAGAACTAAGTTTTAATATTAATCTGAAGTAGACTGTGATAAATTTAGATGCATGCTGTAATCCCTAGAGACCCAATTAAAAAAAAAAAAGAAAAAGTTTTTTAAAACCCAATAAAATAAAAATGAAACACTAGAAAATATCTGCTTATCAGAAAGATGGCAATAAAGGGAGAATAAAAGGAGGAAAAAAGATGTGAGACATACAGGAAACAGCAAAAATGACAGATGTTAATCCAAACACACCAACAATCACATCAAACGTGAATGAATGAAATTTACCCTTTAAAAGTGTATAATTCACCATCATCACAACCTAAGCTTAGAAGATTTTTATCATCCCCAAAATAAACTCTGTACCCCTAGCAATCACTTTCCATTTCCTGTTCACAGCATCCCCAGCCCTCAGCAAACACTAATCTATTTTCTGTCTCTTTAGATTTGCTTACTCTGAACATTTCATATAAATGGGATGAAGCAATATGTGCTCTTTTGGGTCTGGTTCCTTTCATTCATGTGTGTTTCAGGGTTCATCCATGTTGTAGTCTGTATCAGTACTTCATTCCTTTCTATGACAGAATAATATACCATTGTGGGTCTATATCGCATTCTGTTTAGCCAATTATCAGTTGATGGACATTGGGTCATTTTCACTTCTAGGGTTACAAATAACGCTACTCTGAACATGTATGTACAAGTAATTATGTGAACATATGTTAGTATTTGAGTATATACCTAGGAGTGGAATTGCTGGATCATATGGTAACTCTATGTATATATTTTTTTGAGTAACTGCCAAATTGTTTTCCAAAATGGCTACACCATTTTACAATCCCACCAGCCATGTATGAGGGTTCCAATTTCTCCACATCCTGGCCAACACTTGTTATTGCCCATCATTTTGGCTCTAGCCATCCTAGTTGGTGTGAAATAGAGTCTTGTGGTTTTGATTAGCATTACCTTAATGATAATTATATTGAGCCATTTTCATGTGCTTATAGGCCATTTGGATGTTTTAGAGAAAGAGCCATTCAAATCCTTTGCCCATGTTCTACATTGGGTTGTTTCTATATTGTCAAGTTGTGAGAGTTCTTTGCATATTCAGCACATAAGTCCTTTATAGACATGATCTGCAATTATCTTCTCCCATTCTATGGTTTGTCTTTTTATGTTCTTGATGGCATCCTTTGCATCACAAAAGTTTTAAATTTTCATGAAGTCCAATGTGTCTATTTTTTTCTTCTGTTGTTTGTGCTTTTGTTCTTTCTTCTGTTGTTCGTGCTTTTGTTCTCACCTAAGAAACCATTGCCTAACTCAAGGTCACAAATATATAATCTTATGTTTTCTTCTGAGAATTTTATAATTTTAACTCTTACATTTAGGTCTATGATCTACTTTGAGTTAATTTTTGTATATGGTGCGAGGTAAAGGTCCAACTTCATTCTTTCACATGTAGATATACATTTGTAGTTTTTGTTTTTTGTTTTCAGACAGGGACTCACTCTGTTGCCCAGGCTGGAGTGCGGTGGCACAATCACGGCTCACTGCAGCCTTGATCCCCCTGGGCTCAGGTGATCCTCCCACCTCAGCCTCCCCGGTAGCTCAAATTACAGGTGCACACCACCATGCCCAGCTAAATTTTTATAGAGCAGGGTTTTGCCATGTTGCCTGAGCTGGTCTCAAACTCCTGGGCTGAAGGGATCCAACTACCCTGGCCTCCCAAGGGCTGGGATTACAGGCATGAGCCACCATTCCCGGCCTATTTGTAGTATTTTTGCAACTTCTTGTGAGACTGAAATTATTTCAAAAGAAAAGGTAAAAAAAAAAAACTTTAAAGGACTGAAATCATACAAAGTGTGGCATCCTATCTCCAAATATCTCCACTAAATGAGATACTTTTTAGGCCAGATATGATGGCTCATGCCTGTAATCCCAGCACTTTTGGAGGCTGAGGCAGGAGGATTGTTTGGGCCTGGGAGTTCAAGACCAGCCTGGGCAACACTGCAAAACCCTGCCTCCACAAAAATAAAAAAAAAATTAGCCAGGCATGGTGATGCATGCCTATAGTCACAGCTACTCCAGAAGCTAAGGTGAGAGGATCACTTGAGCTCAGAAGTCAAGGCTGCAGTGAGCTGTGATTATGCCACTGTACACCAGCCTGGGCAACAGAAGACTCTGTCTCAAAAAATAAATAAAATTAAATTAAAAATTAGCTGGGCATGGTGACATGTGCCTATAGTCCTAGCTACTCAGGAGGTTGAGATGGGAGGGCTGCTTGAGCCCAAAAGGCCATGATTGTGCCACTGCACTCCAGACTGGGTAACAGTGAGACCCTGTCTCAAAAAAAAAAAGAAAAAAAAATTCCATTCACAATAGCATAAAAAAAATACATAAGAATAAATTTAACAGAAGTGTAGACTTGTACACTGAAAGCTACAAGCACTGAAAAGCTGAAAGAAATTAAAAACAATCTAAATAAACAGAGAAGCATTCTTTGTACACAAACTGGAAGACTAAATATTAACATGGCAATTCTCACCATATTGACATGTAGAGTCAACACAGAGTCTATCAAATCCCAGCAGGCTTTTGTGCAGATATTGACAAAGTGATCTGAAAACTTGTCAGTATGCAAAGGACCCACACAAGCCAAAACAATTTTGGAAAAGAACAACAAGGTGAGGACTTAACACTTCCCGATTTCTAAAGTAACTTTAAAGCTACAGTAATGAAGACTGTGGCACTAGCAGTAGGATAGACATTTAGACCAATAGATCAGAAGAAACAAACCCTTATATTAATAATCAAATGACTTTTACCATAGTGCTACCTAATTCAATGGAGGAAAATGGTCTTTTTTTCAACAAATGGAGCTGGGACAATTGGATATTCATATGCAAAAAGATAAATTTAGGCCCCTTACGTAATACACAAAAATGATATCAAAATTAATGATAGATTCAAAAGCAAGAGTTACAAGTATGCAACTTCTAGGAGAAAACTTGAAAGAAGAACTTTATGATACTGGGTCAAAGAGTTCTTAAATATAATACCAAAAGTACAATCCATAAGACTAACTGATAAACAGAATTTCCAAAATTAAAAACTTTTATATTAGGGTGGGTGTGGTGGCTCACATCTGTAATCCCAACACTTTGGGAGGCGAAGGTGGGCGGATCACTTGAGGTCAGGAGTTCAAGACCAGCCTGGCCAATATGGCGAAACCCCGTCTCTACTAAAAATACAAAAATTAGCTGGGCGTGGTGGCATGTGCATGTAATCCCGGCTACTCAGGAGGCTGAGGCAGGAGAATTGCTTGAACCCGGGAGGCAGAGATTGCAGTGAGCTGAGATTGTGCCACTGCTCCAACCTGGGTGACAAGAGTGAGACTCAGTCTCAAAAAAAAAAAAAAAACCTTTTATACTTCAAAAGGCATGACTAAAAAAATTAAAATATTTTCTGGGAAGAAATATTTGCAAATCACATACCTGATGAGTGTTATCCAGGACATATCAAGAACTCTTACAACTCAATGAAATAACAAGATTAAGAAACAGGCAAACAATACAAATACATATTTCACCAAAGAAGATACACGAATGGCCAATAAGCACATAAAAAGATGATCAACAGCATTAGTCATCAGAGACATGCAAATCAAAACCACATGAGATACCACTGCACACCCACCAGGATGGCTGTAACAATAAGCGTTGGTAAGGATAAAGAAATACTGGACCCCAGCCAGGGGCGGTGGCATGCACCTGTGGTCCCAACTACTCAGGAGGCTGAAGCAGGAAAACAGCTTGAGCCCAGGAGTTCGACACTGTAGTGCGCCATGATCACGCCTGTGCATAGCTATTGTACTCCAGCCTGGACAACATCATGAGACCCTATCTATGAAAATGGCGCAGCCACTTTGGAAAACAATCTGGCAGTTTCTTAAAAAGTTAAACAGAGTTACCAAATGACCCAGTAATTCCACTCCCGAGCAGAAATGAAAACATGTCCACACAAAGACCTGAACATAAATGTCTATAACAGCACTACTCATAATAGCCCAAACTGGAAACAATCCAAGTATCCATTAACGAATAATGGTAATGAAATTATCCATTCATGGTTAACGAATAAACAAAATGTGGTTTACCCATACAATAGAATATTATTCAGCAATAAGAACAAATGAATGACTGATATGAGCTATCACCTGGAGGAAGTGCAGAAACATTATGCTAAGTGACGGAAGCCTGGTACAGAAAATACTACGTACTGTATGACTGCATGTATTTGAAATGTTCAGGAAATGCAAATCTACAGAAACAAAGAGCAGGTTAGGGGTAGACTGCGCCTAGGCGTGGAAGCAAGGACTGCCTGCAAAGAGGTACAAGATGGATATCTTTTGGGGTAGTGGTAATATTCTAAAACTGGATTGTAGTGATAGTTATACAGCTTTACAAATTTACCAAAAACAGCTGAATTGCATACTCTTTTTTTTTTTTTTTTTTGAGACAGAGTTTTGCTCTTGTTGCCCAGGCTGGAATGCAATGGTGCGATCTCAGCTCACGGCAACCTCTGCCTCCTGGGTTCAAGCGATTCTCCAGCCTCAGCCTCCTGAGTGGCGGGGATTACAGGCATGTGCCAACACACCTGGCTAATTTTGTATTTTTAGTAGAGACGGGGTTTCTCCATGTTGGTCAGGCTGGTCTCAAACTCTCGACCTCAGGTGATCTACCCACCTCGGCCTGCCAAACTGCTAGGATTACACTGGATTACAGGCGTGAGCCACCACGCCCGGCCTTTTTTTTTTTTTTTTTTTTTTTGAGAGACAGCATCTCACTCTGTTGCCCAGGCTGGAGTGCAGTGGTGTGATCCCAGCTCACTGCAACCCCCGCCTCCTGTGTTCAAGCAATCCTCGTGCTTCAGCTACCCAAGTACCTGAGACTACAGGCATGCGCCACAATGCCTGGCTAATTTTTGTATTTTTAGT
Organism: Pongo abelii; assembly: GCF_028885655.2. Taxonomy (NCBI): domain Eukaryota; kingdom Metazoa; phylum Chordata; class Mammalia; order Primates; family Hominidae; genus Pongo; species Pongo abelii. The sequence continues at coordinate 43,556,539 of NC_072005.2, read as the reverse complement.
AGAGACAGGGTTTCGCCATGTTGCCCTTGCTGGTCTCGAACTCCTGGCCTCAACAGATCTGCCTGCTTTGGCCTCCCAAAGTACTGGGATTACAGGCATAAGCCACTGCGCCCAGCCTGAATTGCATATTCTGAATGGGTGACTTTTATGGCACGTGTGTATATATACACACATACAGGCGGTGGTGGTGACAACTTCTGTAACCTAATCACCTCTGGACTTCCTGCTCCATAAGAAACCGCCTGGTTCTTAAAGCCAAGAGGCTTCACGCTTGGATGTGCTTATCATTAGGGGTTTACAGAAACTTAACAGATACAGGAGTATCTTGAAAACAGTGTTTTCAAGGGAAGCAATGTTCAGATCCTCAACATCCACAAGTTCCTCTTCCTAAAACTGATCTGGCTGCAAACCAGCCTGTCTGCTGATCTGGCTGCAAACCAGCCTGTCTCCTTCCCCACTGCCCGCCCACTATTGTACACTTCCCCATTTTCCCAAGGAGCACTACCGAGAGGTGTGTAAACCTCCAGGACTCCAAACACACAACATTAATATTGGTTTTGGGGAAGTAGCCTTTAGTGAACAATAAAAAGCTACTTAAACCCCCAGACTTGCCTGTCTTTCCCTGACTTAAGTATCTTTCTGCCAAACATGAAACTTGGCTTTAAAAATAGGATTTTCTGAACCATAGTAGGATCATGAATGTCAAAGCAATATAGGTTAGTGGCTCTGATTTGTTCAAAGGGAACATTTTTCAGGACCACCAAATTCTTCTAGATCCACCAGGAAAAAATTCCCAGGGAAAAATTTACATGATTGCTTTCAGCTTCTGTGTACTTTACTCAATAAGGTAGTAAAAACTTTTTTTTATCTAACCACATCATAAAATATTTCAATTACATTCGACCTTCAAAATGTGTACTATTTTCTTCTCCCACAAATAAGACAAATTTAAAGTTACCATAAGATTATTTTAGATGTTAGCTTTACAGTGTACAAGGAGGTATACAGGGGCTTATCAAAATTCTTTTGGGGGAGGATGCAAGCAAAAATGTTTAACGATGATCAGATTAAATTTGAATAATCCTGGCTAACCCATGCCCTAATTCCTGGTGGCTGAGCTGTAGGAACTCAGCATGGGGCACAAATTCTGGGGAAAGCAAGACTTCAGACAATGGCAAAATCACACGTGCCTGGGGGTACAGCCAGCAGCGTGGAGTCAGTCAGGCCTCACAGCCCCTTCTTCCCCAGCTTTCAGGGGCCTCAAAAGCAAAGCTGCTCAAGGGAAGATTTGAAAAGGGATTTTCTGAACCGATAGGTCAATTCAAAAGATTTCCTTTCATTTGAGTAAAAGGGCTTTCGCCCCTCCTTCACCTCAAGTAAGTATGGCACGCACGCACACACACATACACATACACACACATGAGGAATGCATTCACCTTAAATTACCTTGAACTAAGTCAGTGATTACCCTTCTTGCATATTTCCCACTATTAGCAAAATTCCTCCTAAGAGCAGACTTTGTTCTGAATTGGTCATGAACTCTATCCAGCTCTTTCCAAAGTTACCCGGGGAGGTACACACTGGTTCAACCATTATCCTAATAAAGTGCACAGATCTAACCAAATTCCTCCTGAAACACGATGTGATACACCAGGTTTAGCGGCCAGTGTGCAAGGCTGGGTCACGGGCAGGAAAGGAATGTTTTTCTCCGAAGAGGAAAAAAACTCCAGACTTAAACTCTACTTCATTCATTTGAGAAAGATCCTGGGCCCCCTCTATGGATAGGATTGTAAACTGAGAATGCGGGTTCATGCCATTCTCTTGCCTCAGCCTCCCAAGTGGCTGGGACTACAGGCCTCCGCCACCACACCTGGCTAATTTTTTTTGTATTTTTAGTAGAGATGGAGTTTCACCATGTTAGCCAGGATGGTCTTAATCTCCCGACCTCGTAATCCACCCGCCTCGGCCTCCCAAAGTGCTGGGATTACAGGCGTGAGCCACCGCGCCCAGCCAAGAATGCTCTGTGCATACACATACTCTGATGTGTATGCAATCACCCAGGATGGTGTTCAAAATGCAGATACCCAGGCCCCAGGCCCCAAACCAGAATCTCCAGCAATGTGGAACAGAGCTGCTGTATTTTAACAAGTTCCCCAGGCCAGTCTGTTGATCAAATAAAGCTAAGAACCGCCACTCAGGAAAGTCTAGCAAAGTGGTTCCCAAATATCTGATTCATACAAATCATTTGTGGATAATTATTTATTTATTTTTATATTTTATTTTATTTTTGAGACAGAGTCTCACTCTGTTCCTCAGGCTGGAGTGCGATGGCGCGATCTTGGCTCACTGCAACCTTCACCGCCCGGGTTCAAGGAATTCTCCTGCCTCAGCCCCCTGAGTAGCTGGGATTACAGGCACCTGCCACCACACCTGGCTAGTTTTTGCATTTTTAGTAGAGACAGGGTTTCACCATGTTGGCCAGGCTGGTTTTGAACTCCTGGCCTCAAGTGATCTACCCGCCTCGGCATCCCAAAGTGCTAGGATTACAGGCGTGAGCCACTGCGCCTGGCAGAGAATTTTTTAAATTTAAATATAGATTCTAGGGCCCACTAAAATTACTGTATTACTTAGGACTCTTTCGGTTGCAAGTGGCAGAGACCCAATTCAGACTGACTTGAGGGGAAAAAGGGTCAATGTTTTGGCTCCCATTACTGAAAAGTTCAGTTACCCAAAGAATTTGTCTGTAATGAATCATTTCCATCTCCTTTCCACCCGACCCTTTGAGCGAAGATGGTCCCCAGGCCCCCAGCAGCATTGAGCTTACACTCCACAACTTCGCACCTCCGTAGGAAGAAAGCTCCTCTTTTTTCCTGAGAGCTCCAGAGAAAGACCCATCTTAATTCTGATTGGACTGACTCAACTCCTCCCTTCCTTGAACCAATCCCTGTGGCAGGAAGATAAGGAATGACCTGAATGGCCCAGGATACTCCTAAGGCATTTCTAAGTCCAAACCAGGTAGACCAGGACATTCCACAATAGTGGGGCTTTTTTTTTTTTTTTTTTTTTTTTTTTTTTTGAGACAGTCTTGCTCTGTCGCCAGGCTGGAGTGTAGTGGTGTGATCTCCACTCACTGCAACCTCCGCCTCCTGGGTTCAAGTGATTCCCCTGCCTCAGCCTCCCGAGTAGCTGGGACTACAGGCACCCGCCACCACGCCCGGCTAATTTTTTGCATTTTAGTAGAGACGGGGTTTCACCACGTTGGCCAGGATAGTCTCGATTTCCTGACCTCGTGATCCACCCACCTCAGCCTCCCAAAGTGCTGGGATTACAGGTGTGAGCCACTGCGCCTGGCCTGGGGCTTTTTTTAAGTTGTTTTTTTTCCCACTTCTGTTTCTAAAACTTCCTTCTAGAAAATGTGAAAAATATACAAAAGTTTAAAGAAGAAAATGAAAATAATCTATAATCATCCTACCAACTAAAATTTTTAGATCTTCACACTCAAAGCTGTGCACATGAGCACTGGTCTCCTGATTAGAACCCTATTCTGTACAAAGGATGACACTGTGGTTGAGTCTTCATGACAATTCTCCCAAAACTGAAGATAAACATTGTAGTCATTTTCATGTTTGTTCAGCCAACACTGGTTTGCTTCCCTTTTCCAATTAATATGCTCTTGTTTGTAACCCCTAAAGATGTGGGTATTTCCTAAGAAGAATCTCTAGATCACAGTACAATTATAAAAATCAGAAAGTGACAGCCTTACGGTACTGTGATCTAACGGACAGACACAATTCCAGTTTCAAGGGCATATTCCAGATTCCCTGCCATATCCCCAGTGCCTGGAGTAAGTAATAAATTCTACACAGCGGTCTCAGTAAGTGAACGGACGGGATGGAGGAAGAGCAGTTCCCAAAAGGAAAACCCCAAAAGAATGGTGAATGGCTGTAGGGCGGCCAAACCAGCAGATGATCTTCCTCTCCACCTGCGGGAGCAGACGCTCCAGGAGTGAAGCCAGAGAATCCCAACTGTTACCAAGATTCCCCAGGTGATGCCAACTCACAGCCAGGTTTAAGAATCACCATCTGGGGAATAGATATAACCAGACACAAACACAGCATTTCCCCAGAAGCTTCTTTCAGATCTGCCTTTCACAAGAGAAGAAGGAAAAGTGCCGCATGCCGGGGTACTGGGGACAGGTGCATGCCGGGGTACTGGGGACAGGGGGATCAGACCTGGGAGGGCTCGCAGTGGAGGGAGCAGCAGATGGGCTTATGGGGAGCAAGCGCCAGGCTCGGCACAGAAGGGCCGTGCGCAAGCCTTCATGACAGAGGTGAAGCAGGCCCTAGCATCAAGCCCGCCATCAGCTCACATTCAAGTGTGATCAGGAGCTGGGGCTGCACTGAGCAGGGAACTTGGGATCTCTTGAATTTCCAGTCGCCCCAAATCTCAGATGACAAACATACATCCAATGATCGAGCCCTGTAAGCTCTTTCTTGTCCTTACTATGCAGATGAAGAAACCAAAGCTGTTACTCACTTGGCCAAGGTCACAAAGCTAGCTGGTAGTAGAGCTGAGATCAATCCTAGGCTCTTTATTCCCAAGTCCTATCTTGAACTGTAGAGCACCATCCGGCCTCAGGAAGGAAAAGTAAGGATGACAACGATGATGATGAAAACTAATACTTTGAGTGCTTACTGTGTATCAAGCTCAGACTAAGTCCTTTACCTAAGTTTGTCTAATGCTCTGAACCACAACCTGAAGCAAAAGCCTTTAGCATCCTCATTTTACAGGTGAGAAAACTGCAGCCCCGAGAGTGAGGTGATGAGTCCAAGGTCACACAGCTAGCAAGCGGCAGAGCTCTGAATCCAGACAATGTGGTCATGTTCTTTTTTTTTTTTTTTTTTTAAGACAGTCTGGCTCCATCGCCCAGGCTGGAGTGCAGTGGCGCGATCTCGGCTCACTGCAACCTCCGCCTCCCGGGTTCAAGAGATTCTCCTGCCTCAGCCTCCCGAGTAGTTGGGACTACAGGCATGCACCACCACGCCCAGGTAATTTTTGTATTTTTAGTAGAGACAGGGTTTCACCATTTTGGCCAGGATGGTTTCAATCTCTTGACCTCGTGATCCGCCTGCCTTGGCCTCCCAAAGTGCTGGGATTACAGGCGTGAGCCACCGCACCCGGCCAATGTGGCCATGTTCTTAACCATGACATGATGCTGCTTCATATGAGAAAAGGGAAATGTACCCCAGGCCAGGACAGCAGGGGAGTGGGTCTTCCAGGCTTCCTAGAGTCCCCTCTCCAACTTTTTTTGTTTTGAGACAGAGTTTCTCTCTTGTCTCCCAGGCTGGGGTGCAATGGCGGGATCTCAGCTCACCGCAACCTCCGCTTCCCAGGTTCAAGCGATTCTCCCGCCTCGATCTCCTGAATAGCTGGGATTACAGGCGTGCGCCACCACACCTGGTTAATTTTGTATTTTTAGTAGAGATGGGGTTTCACCATGTTGGCCAGGCTGGTCTTGAACTCCTGACCTCAGGTGATCCACACATCTCAGCCTCCCAAAGTGCTGAAATTACAGGTGTGAGTCACTGCACCTGGCCTTACAGTCCCCTTTGAATGAAAACTGTGCATGTACACAGGCACGGGTGGGATGGCCATGCTTATTCTCCAGCCACTGGATGAGAGGTGACCATCTGTGGTTGCGACCTGGAAATCCCATAAAAGAAGGAGCAATGAGGTGGCCAAATGCCTAGACAAATCCAAAGAGAGAAGAAAGCAGAGATAAAAAAGAGACAGAGATGGGAGATGGAGACAGAAAACTGCCTACGCCTCAGGCCTATCGATCCTGATGCTAGGAGACAGTGCCAGTCCTAGGCTTCAGGAGGCATCTCACAATTCTTTGAGGCTTAGGTGGGTCTAAGGTGAGTTTATGTTATTTTCAACCAAAAGAACCTAGGCTCCACCTGGCTCCCTCTCTGATGCCATCTCCTGCCATTCTCCCCCACTGCCCTCCTGCCACAGTGGCGTCTGTGAATTGCTGGGAACAAGCTCTGCAAGCTCCAGCCTCAGGGTTTGCATCTGTGGTTCTGTCTAGAATGTGCCTTCCACGGCTGGCTCCTTATCTTTCAGGCCTTGACTCAAAGGCGACCTCTTTAGAGGCCTGCCTTGGTCACTTCTGATAAAATAGTAGCCTCCCTCAGTCTCTAGCACTTCTCACTACCTAACATTACATCATGTATCTATTGTATCTAGGATCCACCTGCCTTCTAGAATGTCAGCTCCAAGAGCGTGGGGGCTGTGCCTGTCCTGACCCCTAACTGAGGCCCCAGCACTTGTCTGCCACGGCATAGGTGCTCAGGAAATACCCGAGTGGTATCTGCCCACCCACAGTCTAAGCACACCTCCTGGGAACTTTCTTCCTGCCTTTGGAAACAGAAGAACAATGACTAATATGTATGTGAGTGTTTACTATGTGCCAACCACTCTTCTTTTTTTTTTTTTTCTTTTTTTTAAGACCACGTCTCACTCTGCTGCCCAGGCTGGAGTGCAGTGGCACAATCACGGCTCACTGCAGCCTTGACCTTCCCAGGCGGGTGATCCTCCCACCTCAGCCTCCCGAGTAACTGGGACCATAGGTGCATGCCACCATGCCCAGCCAATTTTTGTATTTTTTGTAGATACAAGGTTTCATCATGTTGCCCAGGCTGGGCTCTTCTCAGCACTTTACATAAACCAATTTAATCCACTGTGAGGTTTTTCTCCCCCAGGATGAATTAATAGCCCCAGAACATTGCCTACGGCTGCTTGTTCTCAATTGTGCTTGATGTCAGCGTCTTCCCTGGTTTGGCCCAGCCATGGGGACAGAGGAGTCTTTCATGACACTTCCGCTGCCTAAGTGGCCACCATTAACTTAAGGGGATTCGGAAACATCCTCGTCCCTGCCTAGCCAGGGCTCCGTGGAGGGGGCTCCTGCAGGATCAGACATCTGAGACATCCACACCTGCCAGCTGCCTCCACTGGTATCTAACATTGCCACAGAAGTCCTGGCCAGGGCAGAGGCAAAGAACAGGCCTAAAACATAGAACTCCAGCACAGGGCAAATGCTGCAGGCCATTACAGGTGGACAAAAAGGAGATTTGGCAAGAAACTGCAGGAAAAACTGCTGAAAACATATTACAAATAAGGGGGCTGGTTATTAAATAAATCTGCAATATTTCCAGCCAGGCTCTGCCCCATCCAAGAAACGACACCTCTTTGTGCTTCGGTTTTCTTGCTGTGAATGGAATATTATCAATCTGCTTCATTGAGTTACGGCAGGAGACTAGAAAGGTAAACTTGACAGACCAGGGCCTGGTTCACAGTAAGCTTGAGTTTCATATTAGTGGGAAAGAATGGATTATTTAGTCAGTAGGATAGGGTCAACTCATTGACTATCGAGGTGGGGGAGTTGGATTTTTTTTTTTTTTTGGATACAGAGTCTCACTGTCGCCCAGGCTGGAGTGCAGTGACGCAACCTTGGCTCACTGCAACCTCCGCCTCCTGGGTTCAAGCGATTCTCCTGTCTCAGCCTCCTGAGTAGCTGGGACTACAGGCGCCTGCCACCACACCCAGCTAATTTTTTGTATTTTTAGTAGAGACAAAGTTTCACCATGTTAGCCAGGATGGTCTCAATCTCCTGACCTTGCGATCCGCCCGCCTTGGCCTCCCAAAGTGCTGAGATTACAGGCGTGAGCCGCCATGCCTGGACGGATTTGTTTTTTTAAGAGACAAGGTCTCACTCTGTTGCCCAGGCTGGAGTGCAGTGGCGCAATCCCAGCTCACTATAATCTTGAACTCCAGGGCTCAAGCAATCCTTCCACCTCAGTCTTGCCAGTAGCTGAGACCACAGGTGTGCGCCACCACACCCAGCTAGGTTTTTTTTTTTTGTAGAGGTGGGGTCTCACTATGTTGCCAAGGCTGGTGTCAAACTACTGGCCTCTTGGCTTCAAGTGATCCTCCTGCCTCTGCCTGGCAAAGTGCTGGGATTATAGGCGTCAGCCACTGCGCCTGGCCCAGGAGTTAGATCTTTATCTCACATCCAATGCCAAAATAAATATCAGATGCTGGATGTAAAAACAAAGCCATAAAATAACTAGGAAGAAAATATTTATCTCATCCTGAAATGAAAGCCAAAGCATACATAAAACAAACAAAACAAAAAACACAAAGGAAAAATAGCTCTAACAATACAAAAATTAAGAAGCCTCTGAATGTTTAACAAAAAAAAACCTAAAAGATAAACAATTTAGGAATATAAATTTGCAACATAACAAAATGATTAATATCTTTAACTGTAAAGAAATCTTCCACAAATCAACAAGAAATAAAAATACTCCCCAGAGAAATAGGTAATTAACTAGGAAATACATGATTAATAAACAGATACATATACAATAAACTTCACCAGAAATCAAATAAATGTAAATTATTAGTTACTTTGGTAACTTTTGGTTACCCAAATAGCAAAGATTAAAAAGCATTCTGGGCCATGGATGGTGGCTGATGCCTGTAATCCCAACACTTTGGGAGGCCGATGGGGGAGGATCGCTTGAGGCCAGGAGTTCAAGACCAGCCTGGGCAACAGAGCAAGACCCCATCTCCACACACACACACACACACACACACACACACACACACACACACAAAGTGTGGGGAGGGAAAGCAGCAGTGTGAACCCAGTGTTGGTGAGGATCCAGGAAACCAGAACTCCTGTACTGGACCTTTCTGGAATACAAGTCAGCAATAAATATCACAAGTCTTTATTATTATTATTATTTTTTTTTTTTTTTGAGACAAAGTCTTACTCTTGTCCCCCAGGCTGGAGTGCAATGACGCAATCTTGGTTCACTGCAACCTCTGCCTTCCGGGTTCAAGCAATTCTCCTGCCTCAGCCTCCCGAGTAGCTGGGATTACAGGCGCTTGCCACCACGCCAGGCTAATTTTTGTATTTTTAGTAGAGACAGGGTTTCACCATGTTGGCCAGGCTGGTCTCGAACTCCTGACCTCAGGTAATCCTCCCGCCTTGGTCTCCCAAAGTGCTGGGATTACAGGCATGAGCCACCATGCCCAGCCACAAGTCTTTAAAAATAGACACTTTGTTTCAGGAATTGCAACTCTAGGACTTTGTCCCAAGAAAAACTTCAGAAGCAAACAAATGATTTTTGTGTGTGAGATGTTCAGAGTTCCAATAATGAAAGATGGGAACAGCCAGTATGTTCAACAACAGGCAACAAATAAAGTGGAATGCTGTGTAGCCATTAAAAAGAATGCCACAGACCTTGACCCACAGACATGGGGGGATCTCTTAAGCTAGACTACTCAAGTGTAATCTGCAGGATGGCATACCTAGAGTATGTCTATAAAACAAACTGCAGTACTCACATAGATGTGTAATAAAAAAAAAAAAAAGCTGGCCGGGCGCGGCGGCTCACACCTGTAATTCTAGCACTTTGGGAGGCTGAAGCGGACAGATTGCTGAGCTCAGGAACTCGAGACCAGTCTAGGCAAAATGGTGAAACCCTGTCTCTACAAAAAATACAAAAAAAATCAGCCAGGTGTGGTGGTACACGCCTGTAGTCCCAGCTACCGGGAGGCTGAAGCAGGAGAATCACTTGAACCTGGGAGGCGGAGGTTGCAGTGAGCCGAGACCGCACCACTGCACTCCAGCCTGGATGACAGAGCAAGACTGTCTCCAAAAAAAAAAAAAAAAAAAAAAAAAACTAAGACATGAGTACAGACAGTCTCTGACTTGCAATTTTTTGACTTTACCATGGCGCAAATGGCTGCAATTTCAATGTACTTTGCATTTTGAACTTTTTCCAGGCCAGCAATAAGCAGTACATGAGATACTCAGCACTTTACTATAAAATAGGCTTTGTGTTAGATGATTTTTCCCCAACTATAAGCTAATGCAGGTGTTCTGAGCACATTTAAGGAAGGCTAAGCTAAGCTATGATGTTTGGAAGGTGAGGTGTATTGAATGCATTTATTTATTTATGAGATGGAGTCTCGCTCTATCACCGAGGCTGGAGTGCAGTGGCAACAATCTCGGCTCACTCCAACCTCCCCCGCCCCGGGCTCAAGTGATTCTCCTGGCTCAGCCTCCCGAGTAGCTGGGATTAGAGGGACCTGCCACCATGCCCGGCTAATTTAGTACTTTTAGTAGAGATGGGGTTTCACCATGTTGGCCAGGCTGGTCTCGAACTCCTGACCTCAAGTGATCTGCCTGCCTCAGCCTCCCAAAGTGCTGCGATGACAGGCGTGAATGCACTTTTGACTTAAGGTTAATTTCAGCGTATAATGGGTGCATCAGAACATAACCCCATCGAGGATCACCTGTACTTAACAAACATGCCAGGTACTACTCTAACTTTTACATATTAATACATTAACAGGGTAAATCCTTAAAAGCCTATGAGGTTGGGATCATCACCATCATTTTAAAGACGGAGAAATCAAGGCACAGAGAGATTAAGTAAAGGCCCAAGTTCACACAGTCAGTACATAGCAATACTAGGACTTGAACCCAGGCACTCTGGCTCTTAACAATCCACTGCACAGACCAGGACGTGGAAGTGTGCACTTAATATGCATCTGGGCAGGACCTGGGGGCAAAGCCAAGCCACTGGGTCAAGACAATGAAGCAGATCTTCATGCTTTTTTTTTTTTTTGAGACACAGTCTCACTCTGTCACCCAGGCTGGAGTGCAGTGGCGTGATCTCAGCTCACTGCAACCTCCACCTCCTGGGTTCAAGCGATTCTCCCTCCTGGGTTCAAGCGATTCTCCTGTCTCAGCCTCCCAAGTAGCTGGGATTACAGGCACACGCCTCTGCATCTGGCTAATTTTTTTTTATTTTTAGTAGAGATGCGGTTTCGCCATGTTGGCCAGGTTGGTCTCGAACTCCTGACCTCAGGTGATTCGCCCACCTCGGCTTCCCAAAGTGCTGGGATTACAGGCATGTCCAGCCCATGCTTTCTCTACATACTGCTCTGCTGTTGGAACGGCTTACAGCCAGCGTGTAGTTTCTGTACATTTTAAAGCAGTAAAGATTTTTTAAAAACACTTTTAAAAAATCGATCAACATACAATCCTTGTCATGAGGCCTAAACACAAGCAGAGGCAGCACCAAACTCAACACGACTTTCCACAGGAGACCATGCTAAGAGAAGGAGGTCACACCTCTTCTGAGATGACACCAAGTAAAGCCATTTGGTTGGCTGAGGTGTCACATACAACACACACCCTGTGGGTGGTGAGCTCCCTTTACAGCTGGAGTTCTGGAGAAGGTGATAAGGAGGATTTGATGGGTGAGAACACTTTCGGCCCAATCAGTTAAGCAGGCTCGGGGCTCAAAGTCCAGGGCCTAGATGCACACCTTATCTGGGCCACATATAAAGTTGTCAGCAATCGAAAGTCCCCATTTTCTGCCCTGTAATAATTACTGTCATAAAAGGTGTGTTGGAATCCAGGTTAGTGGGAATGGTGGAAAGGCCACCGATGTGGATTTGATCCCCTCCTGACTTCAGAAATGTATGACACTGACATTTGGCTCCTCCTGGACACAGGCTGTGTCAATATCATGAATTAACAGCTGTAGTTGGAGTGAGGGAGAAGAAGAGAGCATGGTCAGACTGTGGGTGGGGCTACCCACGTTCCAATCCAGCCCCAACAGCCTATGTGACAAGGATCAAGGACTTCACTTCTCTGGGCCTCAGTTTCTTCGGGGTTGAAATGGGAATTAAGAGTCTACCATATGAGGGCTAGACAAGATGTGTGTAGTAGAAAACCTCAGCTCTTGGCCAGGCACAGTGGCTCACGCCTAGAATCCCAGCAATTTTGGGAGGCCAAAGCAGGAGGATCACCTGGGGCCAGGAGTTTGATACCAGCTTGGGCAATGCAGCAAGACCCTGTCTCTACAAAAAAAAAAAAAAAAAAAAGAGAGAGAGAGAGAGAGAGAGAAAGAGGCTGGGTGTGGCTCACGTGTCTAATCCCAGCACTTTGGGAGGCCAAGGCAGAAGGATCACTTGAGGCCAGGAGTTCCAGACCAGCCTGTCCAACATAGGAAAACCTGTCTCTACTAAAAATACAAAAATTGAAAGAAAACCTCAGCCCATGTTAAAGGGGACTGGGGCTATCCTTACTACCACAAAATCCTGCAGACCAAAGCCTGAACCCGCTGGTGAACCTTTCAACCCACTCACCACCCAGCATGACCAATCCCTAAACAAGTTCTGTTGGGCCACCCACTTCTTGTCCGCAGTGCCACCACTCTCATCCGGGACTTTACTTCTCTCCTTACTGCAGTACAGGCTGCCCCTCACTGCCCTACTTCCACTCCCAGCTTCAATCTATGCTCCTCGCCGTAGCCAGAGGGCATGGGAGGACACTGAATCAAACCCACACCCTCACCAGGCTCCCCCACCCCCACCCCCATCTCCCGCCCTCCCCTCCTCCCCACCCCCACCCCACACTCCTTCACACATCAAACTCATTCCAGCCTCAGCGCCTTTGCACCTGCTGTTCCCTCTGCTGGGAAAGCTCTTCCCTGATCTTTCACAAGGCTGGCACTTTTGCCTACCACTCCACTCTCGGCTGGCATGTCACCACCCCGGGGAGGCTCTCCCCCAACCACCCCAGTTTTCCAGCCTCCCACAATCCCTTCTACTTCCAGGCGCGTCTCTCTCGCCATTCTGCTTTCCTCACTCCACAGCATTATTCATCCCCATCTGCAATTATCTTATTAATCTGTTTACTTCTTCCTTGACTATGTCCCCCAACCTAAACAATAAACTCCAGGAGGACAGACCTTCTCGGGCTCCGTCCCCGGCAATGGAAGCATATGTGATGTTCAGTAAATATTTGCTGAACGAAGAAGTTAACAATGGAATGAATGAATGAGTTTGCACATCACTGCACAATAAATCTCCTGCCCCCAGAAGGAATGTGTTGTAATCTCTAGCAGCAAAGAGGTCCTTAGATATCGTGCAATATAATGAATAACTGATCCCAAAGCATCTAAATGATTTCAAGCCTGCTACTGCTCTCAAGAATTTATGACCCAGACAACAGTGGCTGGGGTCAGGGCTCGCCCCTGGCCAGGTTACCAGGGCTTGCCTCTGCAATGGAGCAGAGCACTTTATTGTTCTTTTGTCTAGGAATGGAGTTTCAGATCAGAAGAAATCCAAATACTCAAAAACCTCTTGCCCCAAGCATAAAGGACTAATTCCTTGGCGTAGAGCAGGAACTCACCAAAGACTATAAGGTCTGACAATGCACGATAGGGGAAAGAGAGAGAAAGATGGGAATGTCAACAGTCTCATTACTCTGACAAACACCCGCAAGGCCCCACCCGGTCAAAGGTAAGGCCTGGAGCAGCCGTGCCCACACAATGAGATGACTGGACTGGTTCATCTGTTTATTGGCAGGCTCAGGACAGGGTACGAGCAGTGGTGGAGACCGGCAAATGTCAAATGAATGAACATAAAAACAAGGAAGATTTGAATCTCTGCAGGAAAAAAAAAAAAAAAAAACACAACAGATTAGAAACCACCAGCCCAATTGTTTAACAGTCATTTCTAAGGCAAACAAAAGTTCAAAAGAGCCAGTACCCTCGGGATAACTGAATAATAGATGAGGGACAGGTTCTCTCTAGAGGAATAGTCCCACTAATAAAAGAAGAGGTGGACAGAATTACAACAGCACAATTTTTGTACACCCCAAATGAAATAATGGCTCTGAGCAATGGTCATCCACGGCCACTAACGCCAAGAATACAGAAAGGGGCCCCCAGCTTTACATACCTAACGGATACACAGCAACACCTAGGAGGACGGCTAGCCCTCCCCGCCAAAAAAGAGTGTGTGTGTGTGTGTGTGTGTATGTGTGTCTGTGTGTGTGTGTGTGTGTGTGTGTACATCTCAAACCTGAAACTTACCTACTCTGCAAATAATGATTCATTTATAGGAAACACAGAGATAGAAGAATAAGTTAAACACTGCAACAGGGATATGATCGGTCAGATCCAAGCCTGATCATATACAGGACAAATGACATGGCTTTTCTCAACATATAAACTGCAAGAGAAAAACAAAGAAAAAACAAGCCAGGTGTGGTGGCTCACTCCTGCAATCCCAGCACTTTAGGAAGCCGAAGTGGGAGGATCCTTTGAGGTCAGGAGTTTGAGACCAGCCTAGCCAACATGGTGAAACCCTGTCTCTACTAAAAATACAAAAAAATTAGCTGGGCGTGGTGGTACATGCCTATAATCCCAGCTACTAAGGAGGCTGAGGTGGAGAATCGCCTGAACCCAGGAGACGGAGGTTGCAGTGAGCTGGAGGGAGGGAGAAGCCATAGATTAAATGAGGCTTCACAAGCAGATGAACCAACTCCAATGGTGAACCCTGTTGGGTCCTGATTGGAACAAACCAATTCTAGAAAGATATTTATGAGATGATCTGAGATGTTAACACTGTGTGGATACCAGATGATGTAAGCAATTAATGTTAATTATTGTCATGATTAAAATGGTCTTGTCATTATGTCTTTAAAGAATCCTTATCTTGCAGATACTCAACTATTTAGCTTTAAAATAATACAGTAGGGGGTGAGTGGTGGTGGATATAGAAGAAAACAGAGTGGTCATGAGTTAGTAAAAGGTAAAGCTTTTTTTTTTTTTTTTTAGGCAGGGTTTTTTTTTAGCCTGTCACCCAGGCTGGAATGCAGCAGTGCAATCTCGGCTCACTGCAGCCTCGACCTCCTGGGCTCAAGCAATCCTCCTGCCTCAGCCTCCCAAAGTGCTGGGATTACAGTTGAGAGCCTCTATGCCCAGCCCTCCTTTATTTTTCTTCACACCCCTTATCTCTGACTAAGTAACTGACTTGCTTACTATCTAGCTGCTCTTTTAAAATACAAGCTCTGCAAGCGTGGAGACCTCGTTTGCTTTTCCATTATTCTCTTCCCAGTTCCCAGAATAGTGCCTGTACAAAACAGGTGCTCCATAAATATCTGTGTAATTAATCAAAGAACCAAAAGAGGGGAGGGCATCATCTACAGGTACCATTCTGGTGTCTGATGGCTCCTTTCAGCTCCACTATTAGGGAACACCTCAGAACTAGTGACATTACCAGCTGCCTACTCCAATATTGAGTCTCCCCTTTTCACTTAGCAATCAAATCTAAATTTCAGCTAAGAATAAGGTCATGGGAAATAAAACTACATTTACCAGGTTCCCCTGCAGCTACATATAGTAGTGAGATTAAATTCTGGGCAAAGGTGTAAGGAGACTTGCTGTGTACAACTTAAGTCTCCTTTCTTCTTACTTGCCTCCTGGGACGTAATCGCTGGAGCTTGGGCAGCCGTCTCATACCATGAGGTGGCAGGATAAGGGTGGTGGAGCCAGAAGGTGGAAGCAGCCTGGGTCCCTGATGAGAACACAGGCTCACCTGTCTATTACAGGGCTCCTTTATGTGAGAGAGAAATAAGCTATCTTGCTTAGGTCACTGTCACTTTGTTGAAACTAAATTATATGCAGTTGAAACTAATCCTTTTCTTTTTTTTTTTTTTTGAGATGGTGTCTCACTCTGTCACCCAGGCTGGAGTGCATGGTGCGATCTCGGCTCACTGCAGCCTCCGCCTCCTGGATTCAGGCAATTCTCCTACCTCGGCCTCTTGAGTAGCTGGGATTACAGGTGTGCACCACCACAGCCAGCCTGCAGTTGAAACTAATCCTAACAGATACATCTGATACCAAAATGCAATGGCACAGTGGGTAGAACAGGTATAGTCATATATCTGTACTAACATACACAAATGCCCAGAAGTTGAGGACTGTTTCAAAGAGTGGATCACTGTGAGCTGGAGGTACACAAAAAGGTATCATGGAATTGAGGGGAGAATAGCAGGGGAGAGAAAACCACCACAGAAAGGATGACCCGAGGATCATAAACTTTTATTAGGTTAAATAGGCTGCCACCCCAGGATTAGTAGCCACAGTATATAAAGAACACCTACAATTCAATAGGAAAAAGAAGCAAAAGTGGCCGGGCACTGTGGCTCACGCCTGTAATCCCAGAACTTTGGAAGGCTGAGGCAGGCGGATCACCTGAGCTCAGGAGTTTGAGACCAGCCTGGCCAACATGATGAAATCCCGTCTCTACTAAAAATACAAAAATTAGCTGGGTGTGGTAGCAGGTGCCTGTAATCCCAACTACTCGTGAGGCTGAGGCAGGAGAATTGCTTGAACCCAGCAGGTGCAGATTGCAGTGAACCAAAATCACACCACTGCACTCCAGCCTGGGCGACAAGAGTAAAACTCCACCTAAAAAAAAAGAAAAGAAAAAAGAAAAAAAGAAAAAGAAGCAGATGTGATGAGCAAGCAATATCCAGAAGGAGAAACATGAGTGAAAAGATATTCTGCCTTACTAGTCTTCAGGGTTAAATTAACCACAACGAGATTTCATTTCCTATCCACTAGGCTGGCAAAAGTAAAAAAGTTTCACAAAACCAAACGTCACAAGGATTCATCTCATCCTTGGTGAGATGTTTAAAGAGCAGCTCAGTAATATCTGGCAAAGCTAAAGATGATCACAACCTACAATCCAGAAATCTCATGTCCAGTACACACCTAAAAGAAATGCTTGTCCATGTGCACCAGGAAGTAAGTGTAACAATATTCACAGCAGCCTGTGAACAGCAAAAAATCTGAAAACAAAATGTCCATTGGCATGGAAATGCCTAAAACAAAAACGTGGTATATTCAGCCAGTGGAATACTCACATGGCAGTAAATAAAAATGCGTAAGTCCCAGTGGTACCAGTCTAAATCAATGTTAGAATCATAATATTAGGTGAAAAATGCAAGTCTCAGAAAATATGTATATCTTTTTCTTTTTCTTTTTTTGAGGTGGAGTCTTGTTCTGTCGCCCAGGCTGGAGTGCAATGGCACCATCTCAGCTCACTGCAACCTCCGCCTCCTGGGTTCAAGCGATTCTCCTGCCTCAGCCTCCTCAGTAGCTGGAACTACAGGTGCACACCACCACGCCCAGCTAACTTTTTTGTATTTTTAGTAGAGATGGGGTTTCACCATGTAGGCCAGGATGGTCTCAATCTCTTAACCTCGTGATCCACCCGCCTCGGCCTCCCAAAGTGCTGGGATTACAGGTGTGAGCCACCGTGCCTGGCCATTTTTTTTTTTTGAGACAGGGTTTCACTCTGTCGCCCTGGCTACAGTGCAGTGGCACGAACAAGGCTCACTGCAGCCTCAACCTCCTGAGCTCAAGCAATCCTTCCTCCTAAGCCTCCTAAGTAGCTGGGACCACAAGTGCATGCCACCACACCTGGCTAATTTTTAAACATCTTTTTTTGTAGAGATGAGGTCTTGCCATGTTGCCCAGGCTGGTCTCAAACTCCTGGGCTCAAGAAATCCTGCTGCCTCAGCCTCCCAAAGTGCTGGGATTACACACATGAGCCACCACACTCAGCCATATTTTGATAAAGTTCAAAAATCATTCTTTTAAAGCAAAGAATAATAAACAAAAAATTCAAGATGGTGGTCACTTCTGAGAGCAGGCAGGAAAGTGAATGGGAAGTACCACATAGGTACATGTAAGTTACTGGTAATATTCAAGTTCTTGGGCAAACAGTGGGCTAATCGCTGTTCATTATGATAGACGAATTTTTTTTATGGACCAAAAATGCCAGTGTATCATGCACCATGCATTATGATTAATCCAATTCTGTGTGTCCAAAGGCCATCTTTAAGAAGTGAATACAGGCCAGGTATGGTGGCTCACGCCTGTAATGCCAATGCTTTGGGAGGCCAAGGCAGGAGGATCACTTGAGCCCAGGAGTCTGAAACCAGCCTGGGCAACATAGCAAGATCCCATCTCTACAAATAAATGAAAAAAATTAGCCAAACAACCATTCTATTCCAGCCTAAGTGTCACAGTGAGACCCAGACTCTAAAAAGATTTTAAAAATTAATGCATTTAGAAAGAGGTGAGGAAGAATATATACTAGGTTACTGACAGATGAGACCAATGAGGCAGGAAGCACGAGTGGAGGGGATGGAGTAGTAAGTGGTTTTTGTTTCATGTTTTATTCTGCTGTCAATTACATATTCATTTCAACAAGAAATGTTTCCTGTAATTAACCAAAGCAGTATAGCCAAATGTTTCAGTACACGCCTCCAGAGCCAGACCAGGAGAGACTACATCTCAACTCCACCATGCCCTTGTCAGAGGAAATATGGCAAGTTACTGAACCTCTCTGCGCCTCTGTTTCTGCCTCTGAGAAGAGGGGGTGATAACAATGCCCATTTCATAGGGCCATGTGAAGATTCACTGAGTTGGCTTATGAAAAGTATTCATAACAGTTCCTCTACACAAGGTAAGCCCTTAATGAGACTGGCTACTATTCTTATCATTAGACTAACTTCGAACACTGATATGAGAGAGGTGAGCTCAGCAATGATCTGGTCAATGTCTGCAAATAATCCTGCACACTCTTACAGTCTTTGGGAGAAGCCCAGTGCCCTGCCCATGCCAGGAATTTACTAAACAGTTGATAAGTGAATGTATGCTGTCTCTGTTTACCCACCACTTCTGTGGCTGTCTGGATGGAGCACTGGCAGGTGCATGCCCAACATATCCATTCTCCATCTTCTTCCTTATTGACCCTTTGCTCAGGGTGGCAATGAGCCCAACTGAAAAACTGTAGATGTCCTTGCAGCAAGGAGTGGCCATGTCACAAAGTTCTAGCCAAACAGTCACAGCAGAAGTCTGCTAAGGATTTCAGGGAAGGCTTTGGCTTCTTGATACAGGTGCTGTCTCCTTTCCTTAGAGCCCTGCTTCTGCCTGCCCATCACAAGGATATCAGGCTGGAGGTGGAGCAACCGTTTTATGAATGTGAGGCTAAGGATGGTGACCTGGAGCAGCAGAGAGAGGGTAAGGTGAGCACCACCTTAGCCTGCTGAGCTCTGCACTTCCTATATGAGAAAATGAACCCCATGGTAGCCAGGATAGAAAGGTGCCCCCAGGGGACCACACCTCCTGGAACTTGTTTTGTGATATCCCTCCCATACTGAATCTGGGCTGACTCTTCAACTCACATTAACTAACAGAATGAAGTAGAAGTGATGTGGGGCCAGTTCTAAATCTATGCCTTAAGAAGGCTCACAAAAGCCCTCGGCTGCCGTGTTATAAGTCCAGCTACAGGCTGGTCAGGCCACATGAAAGGAGAGGTCCCAAGACTATGGACAGACATGGACCCAGCCATTCCCAAGGTGCCATTTCAGTAAAGCCATGTTGAATGTTCCAACCCCATCCACCCTCTGACTGCAGCCACATAACAGACCCCAAGCAAGACCAGCAGAAGAAACATCCTGCTGAGCCCCAGACAACCACAGGTTCACAAGAAATAAGAAACTGCTGTCATTTTAAGGCCTTAAGTTTGGGGGTGGCTTGTGGTGCAGTAATAGACAACTAGAACAAACCTCTATCTGGGTACAACACTGTACAAGTTTCCTAAACACAAGCACAGTCCCTAACTAAAGTGCCACCTGAAAAAGAAACATACAATCAATCCCAAATCCCAACAAAAATCTCTTGCACATTCTGATTTCCAACCAAGATTGTTAATATGAAAAAACATGAACTGTCCTTTCACTCTTATTTCATAATAAGTACATTAAACACAACTAATCTGGCTAAGTGCGATGAATCTATTATTTATTCTAATAATGAAAAAGCATTTAAAAAATGCTTTTTGGTTCAACACAGTGCTGGACTTGGTGAGAACCCTCCAAAAATACATCTTCTATCTAGACGAGAGGCATCATTATACTACTGTTACTTCATATTCATTCTCAAAGGCCTAGAGCTTAACAAGGTGGCCAAACAGGGTGGACATCTGCAATCTAACTAAAGAAGGCTATCAATAAAACTAATAATTTGAGGGGGAAAAAAACTCTAGAAGCAAAGGGAATGCCTATCAGTGATGTCTTGGCCAAATCAATTATGGTGCATCAACACCACTGTGTGTTATGCAGCCACGAAAAAGAGCAAATCTGAGCACTATGCAAGGACTCAGAGGCATTACCACATGGCACTGCTATGTGAGAAGAGCAAAATGCAAGAAAATAAGTGTAATATTATCTCCTATAGGATTATATAACCATGGAGAAAAATGTGGAAAGATACATACAGTCCTTGATTGTTACCATGGGTGAAGGATTACAGAAGGATGCTGACGCAGGGGTGGAACCAGGGTGGGGGGTGGGCACAAAAAAGGACAGACCAAAAATATTAAAAAGGGGCTTGAAAAGAATTCATAAAAAGAATTGTATTTTTTAAATCTAATTTGCTAGGTGCTATCTATGCACTAGACACAGCGCTGAGTCACCTGATCTCACTTTGACTTCTCGTTTAATCATCTATTAACTATCCCCATTTTCCAGATAAGGAACCTGTGGCCCAGAGAAGTACTGTGCCCACAGTGGTGGGGCTCAGGCATTATATGAAATAAGTGTAATGGGAGGGTCCCCAGCTCAACCCCAAACTCCCGCACTGGGAGCTCAAAGGACATATGTCTTAAATGTTGTAGAAGAGCTTCCCTCCTGCTCTGCACATTCTTAAAATAGCAGCAGGTCCTGACGTGCGATGATGTATGCTACAGCGGCGCGAAGTCCATCAGCACCTCGGTCCCCTGGTGCCTCATGCTGGGAAAAATCCAAGAGGGCCACTGACCTCACTCACGGAGCTCAGGGAAACCCTGCCCAGAATATTTTTACAGAATCAATTGCTGACACCGGGAGCTAGAAAATAGATGAGGACGTGTCAGCTATTACACGGTCAGATTCTTTGAGCTCACCATTTAATTAAAACTTGTTCAGCCCCAGAGCAAGAATTATTACCCATTAAAGCAGGGGAGATGGCTCAACTGTGCCTGGCTGGTTAATTGCTACTTCCCAGGCATTCCCTGGCCTCCCCCTGCAGGAACAGCAAGCAGGGGCTGGAGATAGATATGAGATGTGTGTATATGAGTGGTGTCTTCCACACAGCCTTCTCCACCTAAATGAACCTGACATCCTCTCCACTTACTAGGCCAAGCTTTCCTGTTCCATGCCACAGGCACCCAGGCTGCCCAGATGAGTCACTACCAGGCCTGGGCTGCACAGACTGCAGGGGTTGCGGGACAGGAAGGCAGACGGCTGGATGCTGCAGGCAGGTGCCAGAGAGCCGCTGGGTGACCAGGGGGAGGCATCTGCGCATGCCGCCTCACCCACGGCCACAGGTTCCTGGAAAAGCTGACACCCTCCTCAAACCCCAGACGGGGCTGGCCACCCATCCTTGGATCATGTTGCACCTGATATAAATTCATTCATATCATAATTTAGCCCGCATCTACCCAGTGCCAGGAATGGTTCTACAAGGATGGACACAAAAGTGCCTGTGCTTCTATGGAGCCTAGAGCTGGGAAGCAGAGCATGGACAAAATATGTCAAGTGGAAATAAATGCTATGAAGAAAAATAAAGCAAAGAGTAAGGGCGAGGGTGAGGGAGAAGGTGCAATTTAATAAGGAGAGAGGCCTCATGGAGAAGGTGACATCTGAACAGAGACTTGAGGGAGGGAGGGAGGGAAGGAGGGAGGGAGGCGGTGCTGGGGATTCTAGGGGAAGTGTTCCAGGCAGAGGGAACAGCCAGGGCAAAGTCTCTGAGGGAGGAACAGCAGGAGGCCAGTGTAGCTGGGGTACAGCAAGCAAGCAGTTGAGAGGTCAGAGATAAGGTCACACAGGGAAAATGGGGGCCTGGGGTTGGGGAGAGGGTACTTGAGCACTGCTCAGTGCCCAGGCCTGAAGCATTTTACATAGATGACTCATTGGGCACTGCTGCTAGTTCCCATTTCACAAGAAGAGGAAACTGAGGCCCAGAGAGGAAAGGGGACTCAGGCGAGACCACAGAGCTCATCTACACCAGGCTGGGATCACCCCCAGCCCCGGCACAGAAGTCTGCATTCAGCAGGAGCTCAACTCACTAAAAGTCACCGATTCCTTCCTTGGGAGAAATGTCCTCCATTTTTCTCAGTCCCTCAACACCCGGTCCACTCTTTCTTCACAGTTAGGAGCAGACAGGTAAACATTTCAGGGAGAAGAGGGGGAAAAAAAAGAAAACAAAAAAAGCCAACTGTCTAACTCCAGAGAGGAAGAAACATGATTAACTTTCTCTGCAAGTCACTGCCACATTTAATGAATATCGCTCACCTGAAAGACTCCCCGAACACGGCTCTGATCACAAAGTGGGCAGGTAGCTGTCAGGGGAGCCCCAGGTGGGCTCCTCCTGTCCCGGGTCCTCCCAGGGAGAGGCCACCTGCCTTGGCTCTCCAGGCCGACCTCGGTGGTGCCCGCCCCCAGCCCGCTGTGGGTGTCTGGAATGCGGAAACGGGAACCTGCCGTGCCAGCTCCTAACAGCGACTTATTCAACAGCCGCAGGAACACGCCAGCCACTGGAGTTCCCCAGGAGATGGCTGGTCGTCGTGAACAGGCGCGTTCCCAAAGAAAGCTGTTTTGCCAACAGTCCCTTTGGGGGAAGGAAAGAAAAGGCCTCCTTACTCATCAGACACGTGGTCTGAGGAGTCTGAATGGGCTTGAAAGGAAGCTCAAAGGTAACAAAGGCAGCTCGCCTATTACCTCGGATTCAGGCACAGGCCACCTGTTCACTGACAGAGCCAGGGCTGGACTTGTGCCCACACCGTCCCCTGCCCTGAGCTTGCGCCTGGATGCTTCATTCAGAACCGTACAATCCAAAGGCGGGCTCCTTGGCCCGTGCAGAGAAGGCGCTAGCTCACAGAGGCAATGCAGCTTAATGATTAAACACGGTCGCTGGACTCTTCCAGCCAGCTTTGGACGCACAACCGAACGGCTTTGGCTGGCTAATAATAACAACCACAACCGGAATGCTCACTGCACAAGGCACTGTTCTAAGTGCTGCATATGAATTCTGTCTCCTAACCCTCACAGCGACCCTCTAAGGAGGAACTATCGGCATTCTTATTTTACAGATGAGAAGTTGAACAAATAAGTCACAGGCTGGAGGTCACACAGGAAGAAAGTGCTGGGGCGGGGATCTAACCCAAGCAGAGGAGCTCCAAGGTTCCAGTTTTTACCCACTACTTTATTTATTTATTTTATTTTGAGACAGAGTCTTGCTCTGTCACTCAGGCTGGATGGAGTGCAGTGATGCAATCTCAGCTCACTGGAACCTCCGCCTTCTGGATTCAAGCAATTCTCCTGCCTCAGCCTCCCAAGTAGCTGAGATTACAGGCATGCGCTACCACACCCAGCTACTTTTTTTTTTTTTTTTTTGTATTTTTAGTAAAGACGGGGTTTCAACATGTTAGCCATGCTGGTCTTGAACTCCCAACCTCAGGAGGTCCACCTGACTTGGTCTCCCAAAGTGTTGGGATTACAGGCATGAGCCAACGCAGCTGGCCTTAACCACTACTTTAGATCTCCTCTTGTAAGGAGAAGCAGGTGCTCCCACTGGGCCTCAGTTTCCTCATCTATGAAACGGGATGAGAAGTCAGTGAGAGCTTTATTATTATTTTTGTAGAGACAAGGGTCTCACTGTGTTGTCTAGGCTGGTCTTGAACTCCTAGCTTCAAGCGATCCTCCCTCCTCAGCCTCCCAAAGCGCTGGGATTACAGGCATAGGCCACTGTGCCTGGCCAAGTGAGATCTTTATGGTGAGCACTGTGCTTGTGGCTCAAAAAAAGGCTCAACAACTATCAGCTGCACTTATCATATGCTGCCCTCATCATATGCTGCCCTCAGAGTCAGTCAGGTCCACTTTATTCCTTCAAAATACCGAGTAATCAGCTCATGGTCAGAGTTTAAATTCCAGGCAGCTGAAGGAAAAGAAATTAAGAAAGGCTCTTACCATCCTTCTTTTCATCCACACACACAAATATAAACAGAATGTCTATTCTGAATCAGGCACTGGGACACAGTAGTAAACAAAAACCACATAAACCCTGCCCACAGGGAGCTTATAGTCCCCTGTGAATGAACTGGCACAGAATATTCAAAGATTAGCTGATACATATTGTACTGAGTGCTGCTTTGGGTCAGGTGCTGTTGGGGCGGGACAGGGGGGGGGCAGTGTCTAAGCATGTCACGTGCTTTGATGCATTCGAATCCTCCCAACAACCTAGGAGGACAGTACCATTACCAGCTCCACCTTATAGATACAGAAACTAAGACATACGAGGCTAAGTGGCTTGCCCAAAGTAAAACAGGGAGCCCAAGATGGATCCAGAACTTGCACTCAGCAGTCTGGCTCAGAGCCCACACTGCATTCCTCAGCCCCTTGCAGTCTCAAAGGGCAATGGCTTTACAGTGTGGCCACGAGCAGTAGCAACAGGTATCCTCAGGAAATTTCAGTCTGCAAAAGGGATGGTCACTCTTCATAGATTTTTTTTGGTAAGGGGGTGCAGGATTATAAAATATTTATTATAAGTCACATTTATGCTGGGCACGGTGGCTCACACCTGTAATCCCAGCACTTTGGGAGGCTGAAGTGGGAGGATCGCTTGAGCCCCAGGAGTTCGAGAATGAGCCTGAGCAACAAAGTGAGACCTCATCTCTACGAATGATTAAAAAATTAGCCAGGCATGGGCCGGGCACGGTGGCTCACGCCTGTAATCCCAGCACTTTGGGAGGCCAAGGCGGGAGGATCACGAGGTCAGGAGATCAAGATTAACACAGTGAAACCCCGTCTCTACTAAAAATACAAAAAATTAGCCGGGTGTGGTGGCGGGCGCCTGTAGTCCCAGCTACTCGGGAGGCTGAGGCAGGAGAATCTCTTGAACCAAGGAGTCAGAGGTTGCAGTGAGCCGAGATCGCGCCACTGCACTCCAGCCTGGGCGACAGAGTGAAACTCTGTCTCCAAAAAAAAAAAAAAAAAAAAATTAGCTAGGCATGTGGCATGCACCTGTGGTCCCAGCTACATGGGAGGTTGAGGCGGGAGGACTGCTTGGGCCCAGGAGGTCAAGGCTGCAGTGAGCCATGATTACACCACTGCACTCTAGCCTGGGTGACAGAACAAGACTATCTCTAAAAACAACAAACACATACATACATACATACATACATACATACATACGTAAAAAGTCACATTTAATATGTTAATAGCAGAGGCCACGTTCTTAAGCACTTACCATGCGCTGGCCCCTGGGGATAAGCACTTGACCGGCATCCTCTCCTTTCACCCAAGAACAGCCCTCAGAGGGGGAAACTCAGCCTTTGCAAGGAGGGGTAGGAGGAGGAGGGAGGGAGTCAGGAGCAGAGAGAGGCATGAGACCCAGGTGTTTCTGGGCAGAGTGAGGGAGTGCTCTCAAAGACCGCGCACTCTAACCTTCAGACTGCTGCCTCATCACCCAACTCAGGTTTCCCTGAATTGTCAGACAAAATACTTGGTATTCCAACAAGATTCAGAGTTCTTGTGGTACAGGGACTCTGTGCACACAGTTTCAAAGGTGGGCATGATTAGAGAACAAAAAGCTAAGTCCTGATTCAGGTAATTACAAAACAAAGCTGGTAAAGCACCATGACAAAAAATGCATGGGCATTATGCTTTCACTGTGTTCCACTTACTTCTGCAGCAAATCCAGTTTGTCTGCCTACCCAATATCCCTCCCCCTTCCCCTGTCCTTTCCTAAATGGTACTCTGATTTTATTCCTGCAGCCACTCTCCTCCCTGTGCTACCTACTTCAGGTAAGGCTGGCCCTGGCTCCAGCCCCAGCCCCAGCCCCAGCCCCAGGGGGTCAATCCTAATTGGCCCTTGGCTGGTTTCTCTGGGCAGGGTCACATATCACAATGCTGGCCAATGAGATATGAGGGAAATCTGGGAGGCAGGGAATCAATGAAAGGTTTCCTTTCATTGATACACAGCAAGTAAGAGATGCCCTCTTTCTGCTGCTGGATGTGGCCCTGTCAGTGTGTGCCAACTGGAGCCTTGGCAGTCATCTTGTGGCCACTCAGGGTGCCTAGGGACACAGGAGACACACCATGGATGGCAGGGTGGCTTGAAGGAGAGGGATGGGGTCCCTGCAGGCATTGTGGAACTGCTTAGTCAACTCCTGTGCTGCTGTGCTGCCTACCTACAGGCTTCTTTGTTATATGAGATCATAAATCTCGTTATTTCAGGCCAATTTCATTTGGGCTTCCTATTATAGTAGCTCGTGGTTCTCAAAACGTGCTTCCTGGACCAGGGGCACCAGTGTCACCATAAAATGCAAATTCTCAAGCGAGACTTACAGAATCAGGAACTTACAGAATCAGGTGGGGCCCAGCAACCTGTGTTTTACCTAGGCCTCTGGGGATTCTGATCCTTGCTAGGGTTTTTTGTTTTTTTGAGACGGAGTCTCACTCATTCTGTTGTGCAGACTGGAGGGCAGTGGCACGATCTTGGCTCACTGCAACCTCTCAGAGCCTCCCAGCTTCAAGCAATTCTCCTGCCTCAGCCTCCCCAATAGCTGGGACCACAGGTACGTGCCACCACACCCGGCTCATTTTTGCATTTTTAGTAGAGATGGGGTTTTACCATGTGGCCCAGGCTGGCCTCGAACTTCTGGCCTCAAATGATCCACCTGCCTCAGCCTCCCAGAGTGCTGGGATTACAGATGTGAGCCACCACGCCTGGTGTTGCTCGGGTTTGAAAACCACTGCAGTAGCACACAGAGCTTTAGAGTTAAGATACAGCTCTGGAGTCAGACTGCCTGAATCCAAATCACCTCACCATGCTGATACACTGTTGGTGGGAATGTAAATTAGCTCAGCCACTGGGAAAGCAGTTTGAAGATTCCTCAAAGAACTAAAAATAGAATTACCATTCGACCCAGCAATCCCATTTCTGGGTATCTACCCAAAGGAAAAGGAACCATTCTACCAAACGACACCTGCGCTCCTATGTTCATCGCAGCACTATTCACAATAATAGCATGTGAATCAACCCACAAAGCCAGGGAGTCAACCCAGATGCCCGTCAACAGTGGACTGGATAAAGATAATGTGGTACATATATACCATGGAATACTACACAGCCATTAAACAAGAATGAAATCATGTCTATTGCAGCAACATGGATGTAGCCGGAGGCCATTATTCTAAGTGAATGAATGCACAAACAGAAAACCAAATATCCAATGTTCTTCTAAGTGGGATGCTAAGCATTGCGCGCACACACACACACCCCCCCCCATGTTCTTACTTCTAAGTGGGAGCTAAACATTGGGTATGTACACACACACACACACACACACACACACACACACGAACAACAGACACTGAGAATTCCAAAAGCCAAGAAGGAACGGGGCAAGGGTTGAAAATCTACCTACTGGGGGCTGGGTGCGGTGGCTCACGTCTATAATCCCAGCACTTTGGGAGACCAAGGTGGATGGATCACCTGAGGTTAGGAGTTCAAGACCAGCCTGGCCAACAAGGCAAAACCCCATCTCTACTAAAAAATACAAAAAAATTTAGCCGGGCATGGTTGGTGGGGGCACCTGTAATCCCAGCTACTCAGGAGGCTGAGGTAGGGAGAAATGCTTGAACCCGGGAGGCGGAGGTTGCACTGAGCTGAAATTGCACCACTGCACTCCACCCTGGGCGACAGAGCGAGACTCCAGCTCAAAAAAAAAAAAAAAAAAGTAAAAGAAAATCTACCTATTGGGTACTCTGTTCACTATTTGAGTGACAGGATCTGTACCCCAAACCTCAGCATCACACAATATACTCATGTAACAAACCTTCACATGTACCCTCTGAATTTAAAAAAAAAAAAATCATGTCACCACCTTTTTCTAGCTGCCTGACCTTGAACAAGTTATTCAAATTTAGTTACCTCATCTGCAAAGGGAGAATAATATCTTCCAGGGTTGTCGGGAGGCTTAAAGGAGTGGCTTCATGTGAAGGGCCCGGCACAGTGTCTTGCATGCAGCAGACGCTACATACATTGCCTACTTGCTGCTGCAGTTGTTGCTGCTGATGCTGTTATTACTGTTTGCAGCCAAAGGCTTACCAACTGGCACAACTTCCCGACTGAGCTCCTCCAAAGTTGGCGCCATATCTCCTTTAAGGTTATTTCACCCCCACCTGCTCCCACAGGACCAAGGCCAGTGCCCTGAGGTTCCACAACGACTTGCAAGTCTCCCATCGCTACAGGGAGGTGCACGGCTCCTCAGGCCCCCTCCCTAAGCCTGAGCCACCTGGTCCCAGCAGAGATTCCCACAGACACCTCAAGCTGGGTGCTCTGCCAGCTACTCTGATGGGTGACTGATGCAGAATGTCCATGAATTCCAGAGAGCACCCCCACCATGTGAGTCACACCAAACACCCAGCGAGAGTCCGCGGGTGCCCCTCCCTCTGGGAGCTGTGATTTCAAAACTGGTGGCACCAAGATGCAGAAAGCCAAAGTGACGAACATCATAAGCCAGGTGAGGTCCCCGTGAGAAGGGGTAGCCTCTTGCTGGGCTTAATAGCAAGCCCCGGTTTGAGGCCACAAGTGGGACAGGGGTTTTCATGCCCTGGTGTTACAGGCACTGTTGGGCCTGTCACTGAAAGAGGACGATGAGATGCAGGAGGAATCGGCGGAGGACTACCAACCCTCACAGCAAGAAAGGATTGGCCAAATTCCTCATGTTCCTGAAAGGAAGCTGTTAGGCTGAACCTCATAAAATTGCCAATATTCAACCATTCTTGACCCAAGAAAGCGCAATGTCAGGCAGTCCAACCTCATACAAGACAGGAAACTCACTCAGATAATGTAGTGTCAAGGAACTGGTCACCATCAGGAAACTGGAATGGTGGTGGTCTCTTGGGAAGGGAACTGGGTGCCCTACTTTTGTTGCTTTGGTTCCTTGTACATGTGGTCACCAGTCAAACTTTTCAAAAATGTAATAAATCGGCCGGGCGCAGTGGCTCACGCCTGTAATCCCAGCACTTTGGGAGGCCGAGGTGGGTGGATCACGAGGTCAAGAGTTTGAGACCATCCTGGCCATCATGGTGAAACCCCGTCTCTACTAAAAATACAAAAATTAGCTGGGCGTGGTGGTGCGTGCCTGCAGTCCCAGCTGCTCGGGAGGCTGAGGTAGGAGAGCTACCAAGCTATTCTCCTGCCTCAGCCTCCCGAGCAGCTGGGATTACAGGCGCCTGCCACTATGCCTGGCTAATTTTTGTATTTTTAGTAGAGAGAGGGTTTCATTATGTTGGCCAGGCTGGTCTAGAACTCCTGACCTCAGGTGATCCTCCCACTTCAGGCTCCAAAAGTGCTGGGATTACAGGCGTGAGCCACCACACCCGGCCCATGTACAGTACGTAACACTTGATAAGGATAATAAATGACTATGTTACTGGTTTACATATTTACTATATATACTTTTTTTTTTTTTGAGACATAGTCTAGCCCTGTCACCCAGGCTGGAGTGCAGTGGCGCAATCTTGGCTCACTGCAACCTCTGCCTCCCGGGTTCAAGCTGTTCTCCTGCCTCAGCCTCCCGAGCAGCTGGGATTACAGGTGCCTGCCACTATGCCGGGCTAATTTTTGTATTTTTAGTAGAGATGGAGTTTCACCATGTTGGCCAGGCTGTATATATACTTTTTATTGTTACTTTAGAGTGTGCTCCTTCTACTTATATACAAAAAAAAAGCTGTAAAACAGCCTTAGGCAGGTCCTTCAGGAGATATTCCAGAAGAAGGCACTGTTATCATAGGAAGTGACAGCTCCACATGTGTTACTGCCCCTGAAGACCTTCCAGTGGGACAAGATGTGGAGGAGGAACAGTGATACTAATGATCCTGTGGAGGCCTAGGCTCATGTGTTTGTGTCTTAGTTTTTACTAAAAGCAGCTCAGAAAGCAAAAAAATCAAAACGGAACATTTTAAATTTAAAAATAGAAAAAAAGCTTACAGAATAAGGATATAAAGAAAATATTTTTGTACAACTGAATAAGGTGTGTTTTAAGCTAAGTGGTATTACCAAAGAGTCAAGGCCAGGCACGGTGGCTTATGCCTATAATCCCAGCACTTTGGGAGGCTGAGGCAGGCAGATCACCCAAGGGTAGGAGTTCGAGACCAGCCTGGCCAACATGGTGAAACCCCATCTCTACTAAAAATACAAAAACAACAACAAACAAACTAGATTACAGTTGGCAGGGGCCTGTAATCCCAGCTACTGGGGAGGCTGAGGCAGGAGAATCGCTTGAACCCGAGAGGCAGAGGTTGCAGTGAGCTGAGATCGTGCCACTGCACTCCAGCCTGGGTGACAGAACGAGACTCTGTCTCAAAAAAAAGAAAAAAAAAAACCCAAACAGTTAAGAAATTTAGAAGTTTACAAAGTAAACAAGTTATAGTAAGCTACGGTTAATTTATTATTGAGGAAACATTTTTTAAAATAAATTTAGTGTAGCCTAAATGTACAGTGTCTGCTAAGTCCACAGTGGTGTACAGTACTGTCCTAGCTTTCCCATCCACTCACCACTCACTCACTGACTCACCCGGAGCAACTTCCAGTCCTGCAAGCTCCATCCACGGTAAGTGCCCTGTACAGGTGTGCCTTTTAAAAAATCTTTTATACCATATTTTTACTGTACCTTTTCTACGTTTAGATACACAAATACTTGCCATTGTGTTACAACTGCCCACAGAATTCGGGGCAGTCACATGCATGTAGGTTTGTGGCCTAGAAGCAATAGCCTACTCCATAGCGCCTAGGTGTGGAGGAGGCTGTGCCGTCTAGGTTTGCAGCAAGTACACTCCATGAGGTTCACGCAACAAAACAGCCTAACAACACATTTCTCAGAACATAGCCCCGTTGTGAAGCCATGCATGACTGCTTCCTAGGCCCTTTCCCTGTTTAATTTCTGCTTCCTCGCACTTATCACCAACTGACATGGTGCATGTTGTACTTCTTTTTTTTTTTTTTTGAGATGGAGTCTTGCTCTGTCGCCCAGGCTGGAGTGCAGTGGCACGATCTCGGCTCACCACAAGCCCCACCTCCTGGGTTCACGCCATTCTCCTGTCTCAGCCTCCTGAGTAGCTGGGACTACAGGCACCCGCCACCACGCCCAGCTAATTTTTTTTTTTTTTTTTTTTTAGTAGAGACGGGGTTTCACTGTGTTAGCCGGGTTGGTCTCGATCTCCTGACCTCATGATCCTCCCGCCTCGGCCTCCCAAAGTGCTGGGATTACAGGCGTGAGCCACCGCGCCCAGCCATGTTTTACATCTTTATCTTGTTTGTTGATTGACTCTTCCACTTGAAGGTGAGCCCCAGAAGGGTGAGAACCCTTGTCTGTTTTGCTCATGGCTGCACCCTGGTATCTAGAACAGTGCTCCCCTCACTGAGGACTTGATAAGTTTAAAAATCAAGGCCGGGCTCAGTGGCTCACACCTGTAATCCCAGCACTCTGGGAGGCCGAGGCAGGTGGATCACGAGGTCAGGAGATCGAGACCATCCCGGCTAACACGGTGAAACCCCATCTCTACTACAAACAAAAAAAATTAGCCGGGCGTGGTGGCAGGTACCTGTAGTCCCAGCTACTTGGGAGGCTGAGGCAGGAGAATCGCTTGAACCCGGGAGATGGAGATTGCAGTGAGCCAAGATCGCACCACTGCACTCTAACCTGGGCAACAGAGCGAGACTCTGTTTCAAAATAAAATAAAATAAAAATCAAGACCGGGCTCAGTGACTCACGCCTGTAATCCTAGCACTTTGGAAGGCTGAGGTGGGGGGATCACCTGAGGTCAGGAGTTCAAGACCAGCCTTGTTAACATGGCGAAACCCCGTCTGTACTAAAAAAATACAAAAATTAGCTGGGTGTGGTGGCGGGCAACTATAATCACAGCTACTAGGGAGGCTGAGGCAGGAGAATTGCTTGAACCCGGTGGGGCCGAGGTTGCAGTGAGCTGAGATTGTAACAGTTCACTCTAGCCTGGGCGAAACAGCGAAACTCAATCTCAAAAAAAAAAAAAAAAAAAAAATCAGACTCACGGCATCAGCATTTGGGGTTTGCTGCCCTCAGATCCAACATGCATTCCACACTGGGAAATACACACAAATCAAGCCACCTATACTGAAGACAGAGCTCCCGACATTCCCTGAACACTAGACTCACCTGAAAGCCTCTCTACTGAAAGAACTGCAAAAGGTGCCTTGGAAAGAAAAACAGGCCAGACATGGTGGCTCACGCCTCTGATCCCAGCACTTTGGGAGGCTGAGGCAGGAGGACTGCTTGAGGCCAGGAGTTCGAGATCAGCCACGACAACATAGCAAGAACCTGTTTCTACAAAAATATAAAAAAATTATCCAGGCGTGGTGGCGTGTGCCTGTGATCCCAGCTAATTGGGAGGCTGAGGTGGGAGGATCACTTGAGCCCAGGAGTTTGAGGCTGCGGTGAGTTGTGATCGTGCCACTGCACTCCAGGCTGGGTGAAAGAGCAAGACCTTGTCTCCAAAAAAAAAAAAAAGAAAGAAAGAAAAAGAAAGGACAGAGATGAAGATGGTGCTGGGGGTGGAAGTTTATGGAAACTTGAGGGGGTGCAGGACTTCCCTGCCTTCCTCCCTGCAAACCAACAGCACAGCATAGAAAAACGGGGCACCAGAGAAAAGAGCTCACCATCAGATGCAACAAACGGTGCCAGCACTGGCAGGATCTGACCAACCAGCACTCCTGTTCCCATCAATCATCTCTACCCACCAGGCAGCACAACATCAGGAGAAGCCCCCAAACATTCCCCTCTTTTCCTGCCACTTCCGCATAAGAATTTCACCACATACTCATGTGCTATTGTTCCATACCTCCAAAGCACAAATGCAGTGATGGGAGTGGGGAGCGCACGCCGGCTGTAAAGGCATTGTAGCTGCTAGCTTGATTAGAAACACCATCAGGTCCCAGGCACTGTCACAAGCTGCATCTTGCCCTTTTTCTTCTTTTGTCCAGAGTCAGAACTGGAAAGGGGCACGTTTCCTACCTCCTGCCGCGGTGCTGTGGGCACACCAAAGACTGGATTCCGGTTCGTGTGGGGCCTCAACAAAGACCCACCAGAGGAAGGCCGGGTGTCAGAAGATCTGTGTACATCTGTCCTGAGGGGAGGGTCTGAGGCTTTTTGTTGAAACAAGTCTTGGAAAAAATGTGGGAGGGGCCCCACAGGCAGGTGCTAGAGGGAAACATTTCAGGGAAAAGGGACCTCAGTAAACTGACTCGAAGGCCAGTGCCACGGTGTTCACTGCTCAGAGAAGCCAGGGCTGCTGGGGCCTGGCTGGGTGTTCCCACTGCTGCCAGACACGGCTTTATGAAAGGGGCTTCCAAAACCTTGGGCCAAGTATTGGCTCATATAATAGAGATTAAAAAAAAAAAAAGCAAACATTTGTATGTATTATATAAGTGGACTGAGCAGAGGCAGGGAATTCCCCTGTAGGTACACTTGAGCTTGAAATACACAAATGTTGGGTGAAATCTGTTGTACTTGTTTTTAACTTTTCATGATGATACATTTCAAACATATCAAGGCAAAAAAAGAGTATAATAAGCCCTCATTGTCTGGCTTCAATAGTTCCACTCACAGACAATCTTATTTCATCTCTTATTCACCCATGCACACTTGAGCCCCTGCACTCTCTGCCTGTCTGTATTATTTTGAAGGAAATCCGAGATATCTTAACAGTTTAATCATAGATATTTCAGCATGAGTATCTTATAGATAAGGACTTTTTAGGTTGGGCATGGTGGGCTCATGCCTGTAATCTCAACACTTTGGGAGGAAAAAGGGAAGATCGGTTGAGTCCAAGAGTTCAAGACCAGCCTGGGCAACATAGAGAGATCCCATCTCTACAAAAAAATTAAAAATTAGCTGGGCATGGTTGTGCACACCTGTAGTCCCAACTATTCAGAAGGCTGAGATGGGGGATTGCTTGAGCCCAGGAGGTAGAGGCTGCAGGGAGCTATGATCGCGCACTGTACTCCAGCCTGGGTGATAAAGTGAGACCCTATCTCAAAAAAAAAAAAAAAATCCAAACCAAGAAGCACTGGCCAGAGGGGTATTAAAGCCTCAGGGCCCGGCCAGGCACAGTCGCTCATGCCTGTAATCCCAGCACTTTGGGAGGCCAAGGCGGGCAGATCACCTGAGGTCGGGAGTTCGAGACCAGCCTGACCAACATGGAGAAACCCTGTCTCTACTAAAAATACAAAATTAGCCAGGCATGGTGGCACATGCCTATAATCCCAGCTACTTGGGAGGCTGAGGCAGGAGAATCGCTTGAACCCGGGAGGCAGAGGTTGCGGTGAGCTGAGATTGCACCATTGCACTCCAGCCTGGACAATGAGAGTGAAACTCCATCTCAAAAAAAAAAAAAAAAAAAAAAAAAAGCCTCGGGGCCCAAAGGGACATGGGATCTGTTGTGGGGCTCCCCCAAAACAGGGGGAGACCACGTGTGGAGTGAGGAGGCCGGAACTAGTGAGAATGGTCCTGCTTGTCTGCCCCATCTGTTCGTCTGTCTGTTCATCGAAAGACCACACAGTGAGTGTTTAAGAGCCTAGACTCTGGAGCCAGTGGCTTGCATAGGAATCCTGAATTTGAGACTCACCAGCTCTGTGACTTGAACTTCTCTGTAACTCAGTTTCCTCTTACAAGACATGGGAATAACAACAGTACCTACTCCAAGGAGTGGTTCTAAGGATTCAATGAGATATTAGCTGAGAAGCATTCAGAACAGTGCCTCCTACATAGTAAGAGCTCGGTGAATGCTGGCTCGTATCATTAATTCAATAGATACTTACTGAGCATCTTTCACATGCCAGGCACTGTCCAGCAGTTAGAGATAAGCGTGGTGAGCACCATCTGGGGACAGGAACAAGCCGAGAATCTCCAGCACCTGCCCTGTTTAGGTAGGAGGCCAGGATTCAACCTGCACCTGAGACCACCAAAAAGTCTAGAACCACGACCCTCATAGAGTTGACAGAGGAAACCACTGTGATGTCCCTTCCCTGCACCCCATCCACTGGCAATGTCTTTGGAGCACAGCAAGGGTAAGACGCATTCACACGCTAAGCTCTGCTGTTGCTTCCACCAGAGCCCACAGCACCCACCAGAATACACAACAATGAGGGCCAGAGTCAGTGACACAACAGGCTTCAGGTCCAAAGCATCAGTTTGTTTATTTATTTATTTATTTTGAGACCGAGTCTGGCTCTGTCGCCCAGGCTGGAGTGCCGTGGTGTGATCTTGGCTCACTGCAACTGCCGCCTCCTGGGTTCGATTGATTCTCCTGCCTCAGCCTCCCAAGTAGCTGGGATTACAGGTGCCCACCACCATGCCCGGCTAATTTTTTCTATTTTTAGTAGAGATAGGGTTTCACCATGTTGACCAGTCTGGTCTTGAACTCCTGACCTCAGGTGATCCGCCCTCCTCATCCTCCCAAAGTGCTGGGATTACAGGCATAAGCCACCATGCCTGGCTCCAAAGCAGCAGTTTAGAAATGAGCTTTCAGGCCGGGCGTGCTGGCTCATGCCTATAATCCCAGCACTCTGGGAGGCCAAGGCAGGCGGATCACGAGGTGAAGAGATCGAGACCATCCTGGCCAAGATGGTGAAACCCCATCTCTACTAAAAATACAAAAATTAGCTGGGTGTGGTGGTGCGCACCTGTAGTCCCGGCTACTCGGGAGGCTGAGGCAGGAGAATCACTTGAACCCAGGAGGTGGAGGTTGTAGTGAGCCAAGATCGCACCACTGCACTCCAGCCTGGTGACAGAGCAAGACTCCGTCTCAAAAACAAACAAACAATCAAACAAACAAAAAACAAAGAAATGAGCTTTCAAACAGGCCAAGACCTTTCCTTGCCTTCCTTAGTCCCACTGCCCACCCTCCTCCCAACTCCCCAAAGACTCCTCTCTTTCCTGGGAGGTAAGGTTCCAGGTTCCAGCAAACCTAGAGGTCAATTTAAGGAGTGGACCTCTCAATCATTCAGGTCTCAAACCAGCACACCGACACCAATGTAAACCCAGAGATCAATGCTGACAAACTGGGACTTCTTTTTTTTTTGAGACAGGGTCTTTCTCCGTCACCCAGGCTGGAATGCAGTGGCACAATCACGGCTCACTGCAGCCTTGACCTCCTGGCCTAAAGCAATCCTCCCACCTCAGCCACCCATGTAGCTGGGACCACAGGCACGAGCCACCACACCCAGATAATTTTTAAAATTTTTGTAGAGATGGAGTCTCGCTTTGTTGTCCAGGCTGGTCTCAAACTTCTGGGCTTAAGCGATCCTCCTGCCTGAGCCTCCCAAAACGTTAGGATTACAGGTATGATCTTCTATGACCAGCCTCAGAATCGATTTTGTGCAACAAGTCCCTCCTATGGTTTTCATTGCTCAAAACTCAGACCCTATCCCCCTTAAATACCCTCCAATACAGCATATAAAACAGGTTTAAAAGTATACACTCTGCACCTGAGCTCAAATGCTGCCTCTGCCACTTCCCAACTTTGAGCAAGTGACCTCTCGTTGCCTTATCTCAGCTTCCTCATCTGTGAAATGGGAATAACCGTAGTCCCTGGCACCTCCAAACACAGGCAACACCCACCAACACTAAGCGCAGTGCCAGGCACATACGGCAAGTTGATGGACAGTAGCTCTTCGGTTAGCTATAACAGCTTGTGATAAACCTGCTTTTCATCATACATCTGCCCTTCTCTACCAAGATAAAACAGGAGTGGCATGTCTGATCTATCACTGAACTACCACCTTTGATTTACATGTGAATCTCATACCCTCGGCCAGTGCTGTCCGATGTGGTAGCCATTAGCCACATGTAGCCACCGTGTACTTGAAACATGGCTAGTACCAACTGAGATACGCTGAAAGTGTAAAATACATATTGTATGTCAAACGCTTAATGTGGAAAAAAGGAAGTAAAATAGCTCACTAATAATGTCTATATTGATTACATGTTGAAATGACGTTTTAGATGAAATAAAATATATCATTAAAATTACTTTCCTGCTTCCTTTTACTTTTTAAAATATGGCCACTACAAAATTTTTAATTACCTATATGAGCCTCATCAGTGACCCACATTTTTTTTTTTTTTTTTTTTAAGAAGGAGTCTCGCTCTGTTGCCCAGGCTGGAGTGCAGTGGCACAATCGTGGCTCACTGCGACCATCACCTCCAGGGTTCAAGTGATTCTCTGCCTCCCTCTCCCGAGTAGTTGGGATTACAGGCGCGTGCCAACAGACTCAGCTAATTTTTGTATTTTAAGTAGAGATGGGGTTTCACCATGTTGGCCAGGCTGGTCTCAAACTCCTGAACTCAAGTGATCCGCCCGCGTCAGCCTCCCAAAGTGCTGGGATTACAGGCATGAGTCACCGCGCTCGGCCCCACATTATATTTCTAATGGACAGCAGTGTTGTGGGCTTTTGCGAACCAGTGTCTTATTCAACTTTATACTGTCAGTGTCAACCATGGAGCCTGACACACAGGGTAGGTGAAGAAATGTTTCACAGATGGACAGATGAAAGATGCTCTCCATACTTTCAGTCTTTTTTTTTTTTTTTTTTTTTTTTTTAGAGACAGAGTGGTGTGATCATAGCTCACTGTAGCCTTGATCTCCTGGGCTCAAGGTGTGGTAGTGCCTGGGCTCAAGTGATCCTCTCACCTCAGCCTCCTGAGTAGCTGGGATTATAGGTGCACATCACCAGGACTGGCTAATTTAAAAATTTTTTGCAGAGATGAGGTCAGATGCGGTGGCTCACGTGTGTAATCCCAGCACTTTGGGAGGCCGAGGCGGGAAGACCACCTGAGGTCAGGAGTTTGAGACCAGCCTGGCCAACATGGTAAAACCCCATCTCTACTAAAAATACAAAACTTAGCCGGGTGTGGTGGCAGGCACCTGTAATCTCAGCTACTGGAGAGGCTAAGGCAGGAGAGTCATTTGAACCCAGGAGGCAGAGGTTGCTGTGAGCTATGATCATACCACTATACTCCAGCCTGGGCAACAGAGTGAGAATCTGTCTCAAAAACAAAAACTTTTTTTTTTCGCAGCGATGGGGTCTATGTTGCCCAGACTGGTCTTGAACCTCTGGCCTGAAGTAATCCTCCCACCTCGGCCTCCCAAAGTGCTGGGATTACAAGCGTTAGCCACCATGCCCACTCAATATTTTTAGTCTTAAAAGCACCCACTACTGTCCTCACATCTAACCAGGGCTACCCTTCATTCAAAATATGCCCAATCTGCAGCAAATCAAAGTGTACACAGGTCATGGTGCCAGAGCAGGGAGCTGGGGCCCTTACAGGTCCAAGAATCATTGTCTTAGTTACTGGGCTATAGTGTGATACTTTAACAGCCCACACGGCTAGTGTGCTTAAAACACCATTTCCAGCTGGGTGCGTGGCTCACATCTGTAATCTCAACACTTTGGGAGGCCGAGGCCGTCAGATCACTTGAGGTGAGGAGTTGGAGACCAGCCTGGCCAACATGGTGAAACCCCGTCTCTACTAAAAATACAAAAATTAGCTGGGAGTGGCGGTGGGCGCCTGTAACTCCAGGTACTCAGGAGGCTGAGGCAGGAGAATTGCTTGAACCCAGGAAGCAGAGGTTGCAGTGAGCCCAGATCACACTCCAGCGTGGGCGACAGAGCAAGCCTCCAACTCAAAAAAAAAAAAACAAACAAACAAACAAAAAAAACACCTTTTCCAGCCAAGTCCCAAGTCCCCTTGCAAAGCTCACCCAAAGGAGACACCCTGCTCCCTCTCCTTAGACACTACACTTTGTTTCAAGCTAACCTGTGCCTGGTATGGCAACCAAGCAGTCAACCTTGTTTTACTTGACAGGCTCTGCTGGAGGGTCTTTAGTTTTGAAACCACCACCAAACCATCCCTATCGCGTCTCATTGAGAGCAAAAATGATGCCACAACATCCCAGGCGGCCCCTGCTGCCACATGAATTAGGTACTAAATATAGTCTAAAGTGCTTTGCATGTCAAACAACAAGGAAAGGAAATCTGTGTCCGCTTCCTCAATCTGCCTCTGCCTAGTAAGGAGGGCCCTGGAAGAGTTTAGAATGCAGGTGAAGAGCATGGAGGGTGGAATCAGTTCCCTCATCTGTAAAATGAGTTCGATCAAGTTAATTACTTCACTGGACTACTGTCAGGACTAACTGAGGAATGTGTGAAATGCTTAGAAAAGCATCTAGCACAGAGTAAGCACCAGGTAAGCTGCTATCATTATTATTACTTTATAAAAAAGTAGGCCAGGTATGGTGGCTCGTGCCTGTAATCTCAGCACTTTGGAAGGCTGTGGGTGGAGGATCACCTGAGTCCAGAAGTTCAAGATCAGCCTGGGAAAAACAGATCTCTACAAAAAATAGAAAAAATGTGGCCAGGTGCGGTGGTTCACACCTGTAATCCTAGCACTTTGGGAGGCCGAAGCAGGCAGATCACCTGAGGTCAGGCGTTTGAGACCAGCCTGGCCAACATGGTGAAACCTGTCTCCTCTACTAAAAGTACCAAAAAAAGTTAGCCAGGTGTGGTCGCACATTCCTGTAATCCTAGCTCCTTGGGAGGCTGAGGCAGGAGGATCACTTGAGCCCAGGAAGCAGAGGTTGCAATGAGCTGAGATCATGCCACTGCACTCCAGTCTGGGCGACAGAGCAGACCCTGCCACAAAAAAAAAAAAAAAATTAAAGCAGTATAAACTTGAAAACTAGGAATTCACTCTTCTCCAGTCACACTAATACTCTTTGTAGCAAACTCACTCCCACCTCCGGGCCTTAACACTTGCCGTTCCCTCTGCCTGGAACATTCTTTCTCCAACTTTTGGCATAGCCAGTGCCACTGATTAAGGTATCAGTTCACATGACTCCTCAAAGAGGCCTGGGAGGCCTTCCCTGACCATCCAAGCTAAAGTAACCACCGCCATCTTGCCCCATCAGCCATTTTCTCTCCACTTACCGTGTTAAATTTTCTCCATCACAGTTAAAACTATCTGAGGAGGCAGGATCAGGATTTTTTTTTTTTTTTTTTTTTTTTGAGACGGAGTCTCACTCTGCCGCCCAGGCTGGAGTGCAGTGGTGCAATCTAGGCTCACTGCAAGCTCCGCCTCCTCCTGCCTCCTAGGTTCACGCCATTCTCCTGCCTCAGCCTCCTGAGTAGCTGGGACTACAGGCGCCTGTCACCACACCTGGCTAATTTTTGTATTTTTAGTAGAGACGGGGTTTCACCTTGTTAGCCAGGATGGTCTCGATCTCCTGACCTCGTGATCTGCCCACCTCGGCCTCCTAAAGTGCTGTGATTACAGGCGTGAGCCGCTGTACCCAGCTAGGATTTTTTTTAATTAAAAAAAAAAAAAAAAGAAAGAAAAGGCTGGGCACAGTGGCTCACGCCTGTAATCCCAGCACTGTACAAGGCCAAGGCAGGCGGATCACCTGAGGTCAGGAGTTCAAAACCAGCCTGGCTAACATGGCAAAACCCCTCCTCTACTAAAAATACAAAAATCAGCAGGGCATAGTGGCGCATGCCTGTAATCCCAGTTACTCGGGAGCCTGAGGCAGGAGATGGGCTTGAACTTGGGAGGCAGTGGTTGCAGTGAGCCGAGATTGTGCCAGCCTGGGTGACAGCGAGACTCCATCTCAAAAACACAAAGTGAAATGATCCTGTTTATTGTGTGTCTTCCCGGGCTAGAATGGCTAGAATGTAAACCCTAGGACAGCAAGGATCTTGTCTGTCTTCTTGACTGCTGAATCCTCAGTGCCTAGAATAGGACCCTGGCACACAGCAGGGTCTCAACACATCTGTCAACTCAATAAAATAACAATAGTAGCTAACTGCACAGGGCTAATGACAGCCTAATGTGCTGAAAGTCTTGCAGACATTTCATTCAGTCTCCAGCGACCCCCGAGATAAAGACTACTATCATACCCATTTTGCCAATGAAGAAAAAAGCTCAGTGCACATCTTACAAGTTAGTGGCTATACTGTGATTTGAACTTGGTCTGCCCGCCACCTAAGCCACCTTCCAACCATGGCACACTTCTCGCAAATATGAGGAGTGCTATTTCCCACTGATGCTCCACCACCAGCCCCTCACCCCCACCACCCACTGTGGTCAGGCCACTTTACTGGCTCCTATCTTCCTGGGCAAATCTCCTCCCTTCTTTCAGGGGCAGCTGGATCCCTCACCTTAGGCCCCCAACATCTCCAAGCGGGATCCCTGCAATATAACTTTTTCTTATTTCTACCTGGTGTTTCAAATGATTGAGTTGGCTCTTCCTGTGAATTTCTCTGGGTTTGAAAGAACACATATAGGCTGAGGCGGGAGGATCATTTGAGGCCAGGAGTTCGAGACCAGTCTAGGCAACACAGTGTGAGACCCTATCTCTACAAAAATTAAAAAATTAGCTGGGTGTGGTGGTGCACACCTGTAGCCCCAGCTACTAGGTAGGCTGAGGTGGGAGGATCACTTGAGCCCAGGAGTTCAAGGTTACAGTGAGCTATGATGATGCCACTGCACTCCAGCGTGGGCAACAGAGTGACCCTGTCTCTAAAAAAAAGATCACAGCTGGCCCTGCCCTGAAGGCTTGACATAGATAATCTTACGGAACCTCTCAACAACCACCCTATAAAGAAGACACGGGTATCATCCCCATTTTCAGAGCAGGACACTAAGGCCCAGAAGGACACATGATTTACCCAAGGTATCACAACTAATACAGGATAGTCACAGTGTGAACCCAGACCATGTGGCCCCAGAGTTTGTGCTTCAGCCACTAGGCCATGCTGCCTATGTGAAAGGATACTTTTTATACTTTTTTTTTTTTTTTTTTGAGACAGAGTGTCACTCTTGTCACTCAGGCTAGAGTGCAGTGGTATGATCTCGGCTCACTGCACCCTCTGCCTCCCTGGTTCAAGCAATTCTCCTGCCTCAGCCTCCCAAGTAGCTGGGATTACAGGTCTTTATCATCACACCCCGCTAATTTCTTTTTTTTTTTTTTTAGATGGAGTCTCGCTCTGTCGCCCAGGCTGGAGTGCAGTGGCACAATCTCAGCTCACTGCAAGCTCTGCCTCCCAGGTTCATGCCATTCTCCTGCCTCAGCCTCCTGAGCAGCTGGGACTACAGGTGCCGGCCACCACGCCTGGCTAATTTTTTTGTATTTTTTAGTAGAGACAGGGTTTCACTGTGTTAGCCAGGATGGTCTCGATCTCCTGACCGCAGATGATCCGCCTGCCTCGGCCTCCCAAAGTGCTGGGATTACAGGCGTCAGCCACCGCCAAGGATACTTATTAGATGTGTGTTTGCTGAGGTAAAGAAATCTCAGCGGGGCCAGGCGCAGTGGCTCACGCTTGTAATCCCAGCACTTTGGGAGGCCGAGGCGGGCGGATCACGAGGTCAGGAGATCGAGACCACGGTGAAACCCCGTCTCTACTAAAAATACAAAAAATTAGCCAGGCGTGGTGGCAGGCGCCTGTAGTCCCAGCTACTTGGAGAGGCTGAGGCAGGAGAATGGCATGAACCCAGGAGGCGGAGCTTGCAGTGAGCCGAGATTGCG
Source organism: Pongo abelii (assembly GCF_028885655.2). NCBI lineage: Eukaryota > Metazoa > Chordata > Mammalia > Primates > Hominidae > Pongo > Pongo abelii. The sequence continues at coordinate 43,513,920 of NC_072005.2, read as the reverse complement.
CCACTGCACTCCAGCCTGGGCAACACAGCGAAACTCCGTCTCAAAAAAAAAAAAAAAAAAGACATCTCAGAGGAACAACCTAAAGGACCAGCAGTGGGGGAATGCTGGAATAAAGCGTGGTCTCTCTGCACTGAAGAATGTGGGCACAGCTGTTGAAAAGGATAAGCCAGATCTATATGTAATGACTTGGAAGGACATGCCTAGCCATTAATTGAAAAAACTGGGTTACAAATAGGTGTAGCTTGATCCCTACCCCCACCTTTTTTGGGGAATGGTATGGGAGGAGGAAGAAAACAGTCGATACACACAAACATAATCAATATAAACACAGAAAAAGATAACTGAAGCATCTGTCCAAATCACAAGGGCAGAGAGCACATCCATTTTGTTCATTATGCTATCTCCAACACCTAGCAATAGACACTTAATAGATACTCACTGTCTGAATAAATGGTTATCTCTGGGGACATGGGGTTTTGGAGTGGAGGGTGGCACTAGGTATTTTCCCTACATCTCTGTATTGTTTGACATGTTACAACAAGCATGAATTTCTTGCATAACTTTTTTTAAGCTAAATTCAATTCAATCACATACATACACACATGCACAAAAGGTCATGACCAAAATAGTCCTTAAAAAAAGGAAGCAATAGACGGGGCACGGTGGCTCACGCCTGTGATCTCAACACTTTGGGAGGCCAAGGTGGGTGGATAACCTGAGGTCAAGAGTTCGAGGTCAACATGGCGAAACCCCATCTCTACTAAAAATACAAAAATTAGCCGGGCATGGTGGCACGTGCCTGTAATCCCAGATACTCAGGAGGCTGAGGCAAGAGAATCGCTTGAACCTGGGAGGTGGAAGTTGCAGTGAGCCGAGATCGTGCCACTGCACTCCAGCCTGGGCCACAGAGCAAGACTCTGTCTAAAAAAAACAAAAAGGAAGCAATATCAGTCTTGAAGAATACACAAATGCACAAATTGATACAACACCCTCTCATTCTTTTTTTTGTTTGTTTGTTTTCCTGAGACAGGGTCTCACTCCGTCACACAGGCTGGAGTGCAATGCTGCAATCACAGCTCACTACAGCCTCAACATCCCGGGTAGCTGGGACTAGAGATGTGTGCCACCACACCTGACTAATCTTTTGTAGAGATGGGGTTTCGCCATGTTGCCCAGGCTGCTCTCAAACTCCTGGGCTCGAGTGATCCACCCGCCTCAGCCTCCAAAGTGCTGAGATTACAGGCATGAGCCACTGCACCCTGCCAAATAGCCTCTCATTCTAATAGCTAAAAACACTTTATTTTAAAGGAAATGATTATTGAATTCTTTTATTAAAATGTAAATACATTTAATTTACATTTTACAACTTACTAAACCTCTGTTTGAAATATATCAGTAAAATATATTTTACAGCAAAAAAAAGAGGCACCAATCACTGCACATTCTAAATTCCACTTTTGATTTACCACCTAACAACTGCAATGTCTGAAACACAGACTCACATTTAACTCTTAGATCATTCATTCTACACCGACTGCTAAAAAGCCACGTGCTGCTGTCACTAGTCATGGAGAACAACTAAGATTTTTTTTTTAAGCCACTGCTTTATTTCTTCAGGTTAACAAAATGCTTAGGTAAATTTGTTGGCCATCACAAATATGATTGAGGCCACCGGTTTCTATCATCAAATGAAATCACAATGACAGGTTTCTGACAATAAACTCAACCTAAGAGGAGCGCTAATAAATGCCCTTCCCAGCCTCTTCTTGGGTGTGTGGTATGTGTGCTGCCTCCTGAAATGCCCAGGATGCCCACCCTCCCACACAGGATATTCTAAGCCGCTGACACCATCTAACTTTTCTGAAAGAAATTAACAACTCAGCCGATCTTTACCAGGCTAAAATCACAGAACTGGGTCCCCTGAAAGCCAGGCTTTCATTCACACACATCCACAGCCACTGCTGTCTAGCCAAGTCTATAACGTCTTCTTGCCCTTATTAATACATATGTTACATAGGTTTACGTATGTTAATCCCTAATGACTTGACTTAACCTTGTCACAGCCAGGCACGGTGGCTCATGCCCTACATTCCCAGCACTTTGGGAGGCCAAAATGGGTAGATCACCTGAGATCAGGAGTTCGAGACCAGCCTGGCCAACATGGTGAAAACCCCATCTCTACTAAAAAAACAAAAACTAGCCGCATGTGGTGGCGGGCACCTGTAATCCCAGCTACTCGGGAGGCTGAGGCAGGAGAATCGCTTGAACCCGGGAGACGGAGGCTTCAGTGAGCTGAGATTGTGCCACTGCACTCCAGCCTGGGCTATGGAGCAAGACTCCGTCTCAAGCTGAGGGGAACTTTCAGTGCCCATCAGATGGGAGACCAATATGGGCCAATGAAATGGTGTTTCTATGAAATGGCAGCTTCGTCCTTCTTGCTAGTCGACTGGATATGGGAAGGCTGGGGAAGAAGAGCAACTCCCAGGTTTCTGGCTTAGGCAACCAGGTCAATGCTGGCACATTTGCCAAAATGGTGACTACTGGTTCCAGGAGGAGAAGGAGTTCAGGTTGGACATGCTGAGTTTATGGTGCCCAAGAAACAGCCACTTCTTTGAGCCACAGCATCAAAGAAGCACAGGCTCCACATCTGGAGCTGGAGTGCAGAGACTCAGTGGCTTTGGGACACAAAGGCAAGAGCTGGCAGCACCAGGACAATAATTAAAGCACTGGAGTGAACATACTGGCTCTATGGGGAGGGGTGTGTGAGCAGGGGACTGCTGATGGCAGGTTAGACCCATTTCTTCTTCGGCCTTTCTACTATAGTGTGTTCCATAATTTAATCTTTGGTGAGTAAAATTTGGGAGGGAGGGGGAAGATTAAAAAAACACTAATCTTGTGCCCACTCTGCCATGTAGGTACAAACAGAAGCAAAAAGGGCCTATTAAAAAAAAAACAGCAAGATACATTTAATCATTTAATAAGCACTTACTGTGTGCCGGGCCTTGTGCAAAGCACTAAACATGAATTATCTCCTGGAACCATCCAAACAATCCTGGCACAAAAGTCCTATGACTACCATTCCACAGATGGGACACTGAGGATGGGAGCAAATGTGTGGGGGAGCTCAGGGCTGTCATGTCACAGCCCACAGTCAGGCAGTCTCTGGGCCAGATGGAGAATATTGAAGAACAATTATAATACATAAGAGCTGCTACTTAGTGAGAGATGGCGCTGGACTAGAAATACAATCTCAGCAAATCCTTACAACCCTTTGAGAGTGATCTTGCTATTATCCCATTTTGTAAATGAGGAACCTGAGATAGTAGGAGGGGAAGTCAACTGGACCAGTTCCGAATCTGGCCCTCGGGGGAGACCAATACTACGGCCAGAGCCCCACCCTCAGAGGGTCTCTGGGCCACTAGGAAAACGCTGAATAAATGGTACCATTTACTGAGCGTTATGTGCCAGCTGCTGTGCTAAGCACTTTACACATGGTATTCTCACTGCATCCTGAAAACAACTCGACGAAGTGGTTGCTATTTAAATCCCCATTTTATAGATAGGGAAACCAAGGCACAGAGAGGTGAAGCCAGTTGCCCAAAGTCACACAGCTGGTAAATGTTCAAATTTGAACCTGGGGTCTTTCTGCTTTCCAAACCAACGCTCTTAACAAAATAATCTCGGTTAACAGCAGCTAGCCTGCATTGGGTGCTAACTAGGGACTCACCCCTTTACATGCACACGCTCAACTAATCCTCACCCTATGCAATCGATAACATCTTCACCTCATTTTTCGGAGAGCTAACAATAACCCAAACACGTAGTAAGTGCCTCCTATGTGCCAAATGTTTTATTATATTATCTCAATAGAATCTCCGCCAAGACACTCTCCTACTCCGTTTTGCTGCAGGGGAAATTGAGGTTCGGCGCGGTTTCCCCAGATCGCAGCTCCCGAGTGGCACAGCCGGGACGCGAATCCACCGCTCCCCGCCTCCAAGCTCTTCCCCACAGCGCCGGGGTGCACGCCTGGAAAGTTGAGCCATGCGGGCACGAGTCCGGCTGGGTCCGGAGAGCGCGAGTCCCGGCGCCGCCGCCCCCCACGGCCAGTACCCACACCCGGCCGTCCGCCCGCGCTGACCCTCGGGGTCCGGGCAGCCACCGATTCCCCGCCACCCTTGCGCGAGGCCGATCCTGCACCCGGAGCCACATACCTGGGCGTCCCGGCTGCCCGCCTCGCGGGCCCCACGATCGCGGCGTCCGGCTCCGCGCCGCTCGCTGGAGACGCCGCCAGCTCCGGTGGCCCGAGTGACTTCCAGGCTGCCCACTTCCAAGCCGCTTCGCGCGAGTCCTCCTGGGAACTGTAGTTTCGCCCTAGCCTGCCGCGAACTGAAAAGAGCCTGGCCCGCGGGGGCTGCCGGGAGCCGTAGGCGCACCGCCGCGCTGCCTCCTAGGAACGGTAGTCCGCTGGTCGCCTTCGTGCAGCTCGTCTCTAGAGCACTTCCGCAGCCCCGAGGGGCGTGAGGGAGGGAGGTGTGTCTCCTGCAGACTCCAGCTCGAGAGCCGCGCTCTTCGCCCCGCCGGGGCGGTTTCTTCTTTTCCCTAGCCCCGTCTACCTCCTCCCTTCATTCGGCGGAACCTCTCCCTCACTCTCTGCCAGGTTCGAGTCACTTACCCCTAGGACGCTAGCCCTGGAGAAACAGGGGAAGCGGAGCAGTGCGCTAGACCCCCAGCGGAGGGGGCGGTGGAGGAGGGCGTTGATGCACGCTCGCGCACGCGCGGTCGCCGGCAGACCCCGGCCTAAATTGCCGCGGGCCCCCGCAGAGAGGATTTTTTTTTTTCTTCGAGCGCGCGCGCGCGCGCGTTCTCGCGCCGGGCGCGCGCCCATGCGCACGCGCGTTCAGACCCCTGGCCTCGGGGAGTCCGCTGGCTGCGGGGTGAGGGCCAACCGTTCTGTGGGCGGAGTCCTCTCGCAGCATCCGCCAGGTAGCTTCTTAGTCTCTTCCCCTAGCTCTAGGAGCTCCTGAGTGCACACGCCGTACCCGTCCCTTGTCGGGAATCCTGTCGCAGGTAACAGGCGCAGCCGATGCTTTGAGACCGAGACGCCCTGCCTTCCCCGCCCCGTGCAGGAGGCCCGAGGGTGAGGGGCCCCAGGTGTAGTCGCCTCTCCCCGGCGTAGGCGGCTCCAGAGCTCTGCCTCCGACGGGAGCCACAAGACCCGGGGGCTGCCTAGGGGCCTTGTTATCTTGCATTTTTTTGTTGATCGCACATTCCTGAGGGTAACTAGTGTTTGTAGAGTACCTACACCTTGGGAAATTTTGTCCAAATTTAATCCACCTGGTGACATAACCAAGCAGCGGAATACCCCGCAACACACACTCCTTTTTTAATGTATATTGCCACTACTCCGTAAGAGTTACCGAGGGAATTGACTGGAATTGCAAGGTCCTCTGGTGGAGAAGCCGGAGTCAATACCCTTTCCGCCTCAGCCTGCCTTCTGGGAAGATGTTCACTAACACTTGAAGCTGGGAAGCATGTTTCTTCCTGGGAGAGCACATTTTTCCACTCATTCAACAAAAATGGATTAAGCACCTATTCCATGTCAGGTTGGGTGATTATGGAGACACAAGAGAAATCCAGACAGACTGGAGTCCTACCTTCAGGGAGCTTTCAGTCCAGTAGGGATATCAGGCCACCACCAGACTACAACAATGTAGAGCAATACTAGCTAAGAGAAATATACCCTGCACTTTGAGCCACCGAGGCAGGAGGATCACTTAAGGCCAGGAGTTGGAGACTGGCCGGGTAACATAGCAAGACCCTATCTCTACTAAAACTGAAAAACTAGCTAGGCGTGGTGGCATGTGGCCATAGTCCCAGCTATTCAAGAGGCTGAGTATCGCTTAAGCCCAGGAGTTTGAGACTGCAGTGAACCATGACTGCACCACCGCCCTCCAGCTTGGGCGACAAAGCAAAACCCTGTCTCTTTAAAAAAAGAAAAAAAATTATATATGTGTGTGTTTTTATGTGTAATGCAAGCCACATATGCAATTTTAACTTTTACATAAACAGGTAAAATTCATTTTATCATTATTATTTACTTACTTTTTTTTTCTTGCTATGTTGCCCAGGCTGGTATTGAACTCCTGGCCTTAAGACATCTTCCTACCTCAGCCTGCCAAAGTGCTGGGATTATAGGCGTGAGCCATCTCACCCAGCTATGAAATTAATTTTAATATTTTATTTTACCCAAATATATCCAAAATATTATTCCAAGTTAGGTTAATGCAAAAATGTTTTCATTGCTTCAGTTCTATATATTTTTTTTTGAGACAGAGTCCCACTCTGTCACCAGGCTGGAGTGCAGTGACGCCACCTCGGCTCCCTGCAACCTCCGACTCCCTGGTTCAAGTGATTCTCCTGCCTCAGCCTCCCGAGTAGCTGGGATTACAGGCACGTGCCATCACACCCAGCTAATTTTTGTATTTTTAGTAGAGACTGGGTTTCACCATGTTAGCCAGGATGGTCTCGATCTCCGGACGTGATCCGCCAGCCTCGGCCTCCCAAAGTGCTGGGATTACAGGCGTGAGCCACCATGCCTGGCCTCAGTTCTACAATTTAAGTTAATTAAAATCAAATAAAATTAAAATGTTATGAGGCACTAACAAAGATACTCATTTGCGGCATTAGCTGCAGTAGCAAAAGGTTGGAAACTACCGAATGTCCATTAATAGAAATTTTGATAAATAAATGATAGTTCAGCCACACGGTGGAATACCCTGCAGCTAGTAACTGTTGGGAAACGAAACAGAGTTATATCTATTAATATGAATTAATCTTAAAGGTATATTAACAGAAAAAAAGGTGAATAACAGTGTATATAGTATATTATCACTTGCATAAGAAAAATATTTTTGGCCGGGCACAGTGGCTCACGCCTGTAATCCCAGCACTTTGGGAGGCCAAGGCGGGTGGATCATGAGATCAGGAGATTGAGACCATCTTGGCTAACATGGTGAAACCCCGTCTCTACTAAAAAATAGAAAAAATTAGCTGGGCATGATGGCGGGCACCTGTAGTCCCAGCTACTCGGGAGGCTGAGGCAGGAGAATGGCATGAAACTGGGAGGCGGAGCTTGCAGTGAACTAAGATGGCGCCAGTGCACTCCAGCCTGGGCAACAGAGCAAGACTCCGTCTCGGAAAAAAAAAAAAAATTTATATATATATGCTTGTGTATGTACAGAACACCTTTAGAAACACACAAGAAAGGCCAGGCGCAGTGGCTCAGGCCTGTAATCCCAGCACTTTGGGAGGTGGGCGGATCACTTGAGGTCAGGAGTTTGAGACCAGCCTGGCCAAAATGGCGAAACCACATCTCTGCTAAAAATACAAAAAATTCGCTGGGTGTGGTGGCGCACGCCTGTAATCCCAGCTACTAGGGAGGCTGAGGCTCAAGAATCACTTGAACTCAAGAGGCAGAAGTTGCAGTGAGCCAAGATCACGCCACTGCACTCCAGCCTGGGCGACAGACAGAGACTCCATCTCACACACACAAAAAAAAGCGCACACACACACACACACATACACGAAAGACACAACCAGAGTTACTTCTGGGAAGGGGAAACAGAAGGACAGATGGTCAGGTGTGAAAAGGTGACTTTTTTTCCCTTACCTGCTCCTTAGTACATTTTCAATATTTTACCATGTCCATTTTTAAAAGTTGTTTAATGGCTGGGCGCAGTGGCTCATGCCTGTAATCCCACCACTTTGGGAGGCCAAGGCGGGTGGATCACGAGGTCAGAAGATCGAGACCATCCCGGCTAACATGGTAAAACCCCGTCTCTACTAAAAATACAAAAAATTAGCCAGGCATGGTGGCGGGCGCCTGTAGTCCCAGCTACTCAGGAGGCTGAGGCAGGAAAATGGCGTGAACCTGGGAGGCGGAGCTTGCAGTGAGCCGAGATGGCGCCACTGCACTCTAGCGTGGACGACATAGTGAGACTCCGACTCAAAACAAAACAAAACAAAAAACAAAAAAGTTGTTTAATTACAGGGAGGATAATAGCTAAGTCGTTAGAATAATTGTAAGAATTAAACCAAATTGGCTGGGTGCAGTGGCTGACACCTGTAATCCCAACACTTTGGGAGGCTGAGGCAAGTGGATTCTTTGAGGCCAGGAGTTTGAGACCAGCCTGGGCAACATGGTGAAACCCCATCTCTACAAAAAGTACAAAAATTAGCCAGGTGTGGTAGCACTAGCCTGTAGTCCCAATTACTCAGGAGGCTAAGGCAGGAGGATCACTTGAGCTGGAGTGGTTGAGGCTGCAGTGAACCATGATCATGCCACTGCACTCCAGCCTGGGTGACAGAGTGAGGCCCTGTCTCAAAATAAATAAATAAGAATTAAAAGATATGTAAAATGCCTGGTTACTACTTTACAACGTAATTAATCCTGGATACTGTCGTTACTTCTCAGGGATCCAGGGTAACTCTTCCATCCAACAGAAACTAGCCCACCCTGTTAATGTATGTTTGTCAGCCTGGAAAAATTATTTCTTCCCATTAAGAAAGTTAAATGCATTCCACTCCCAGCCCTAGCTATGCAGCCACCTGAAGGCCAGAGTAACACTCCTAGGCCCTGGGGACAAACTTGGGCTCCTTATGAGTAATGTCATTCAAAGAACCAAGTAAGCCTAGGTTGCCCCTCTGACTTTACAGTCAACTAATTAGGCCCTTCTGATATCAGCTGGACTTTCTGCACCCCTGTGCCCAAATGTGAGACCACCTGCAAGGTTATATAATCCATGCAGGGCCCTGTCTCACAGTGTGGCGCACTCATCACCTTCCTTTTGGGTGGCCAGGTCTCCTCGTTATATGTACTCAAAGCACTTCATACTTTTCCTTCTTAAAACTGAATTTAATTTGCAATTTAATTTGAGAAAATTAAAAGTTGCAGAAAAGTTCTAAAGGATAATATAACCCATCACCTAGAATTTCCCACTGTAATCCATTTTATATCTCTTCGTTGATGACTGTAAGCTCTAGGGAGCAAGAAACCTGCCTGGATCCCCTCACACTCACCTGTAACAGAGCACATTGGAGCCAACAAGTGAGCCAAAGGGAGCCCAGGGGCCTGACCGTGTCGTGGAGTGCAGCGCCCCCTAGAGTCAACTCTCATTAACAAGGCAAAGCTCGTGGGAGGTTTGCCTTTCCTCAGGCCACCACTAACGCTGTACCTTACAGTGGACTGGTGCTAAGAAAAGGAATATAGTTCCAGTGTCAACACCCAGTCATGGACCTGGTTTGTCTCCACAGTCTGCAGGAATAACATTCGTTGGTCCCAAATACCCTTCATGCTAAATTGGCCACAGAGCTTGAATTCTCCCATTAGATTATCTTTGTGTTAAGATATTAAACAATCAGCCGGGCATGGTGGCTCATGCCTGTAATCCCAGCACTTTGGGAGGCTGAGGCAGGCAGATGACCTGAGGTCAGAAGTTCGAGACCAGCCTGGCCAACATGGTAAAACCCCGTCTGTACTAAAAAAAAATACAAAATTAGCTGGGCATGGTGGTGCATGACTATAATCCCAGCTACTCAGGAGGCTGAGGCAGGAGAATTGCTTGAACTCCGGAGGTGGGGGTTGCAGTGAGCCAAGATAGTGCCACAGCACTCCAGCCTGGGTGACAGAGTGAGACTCTGTCTCAAAAAAAGAAAAAAGAAAAAAGAAAAAAAATATATTAAACAAGACTGTTGGGATTAAAGCATCTAGAGCTCACTACAAACTTGCTTTTAAGGACAGGTACTGGGATTAGGGAGTTGAATGTCATCCTCTGAGGCTAACCCAAGGAAACTGGTCTATGGTGTGGGAAAGAGTGGCAAATAAATAAATAAGGAAATAAACATAGAGGGCCAGGTGCAGTATCTCATACCTGTAATCCCAGCACTTTGGGAGGCTGAGGCAGGTGGATCGCTTGAGCCCAGGAGTTCGAGACCACCTAAGCAACATAGGGAGACCCTGTATCTACAAAAACTTTTTTAAAAATTAGCCAGGCATGGGGGTGTGTGCCTGTGGTCCCAGCTACTCAGTAGGCTGAGGCAGGAGGACTGCTTGAGCCCAGGGGTTTGAGGCTGCAGTGAACTGTGACTCTACCACTGCACTCCAGCCTGGGCAACAGAGCAAGACCCTGTCTCAAAAAAAAAAAAAAAACACATAAAATTAAATAAACATAGAGATTTGGGGTTTGAAAGTCCTCCTTCTCACTCATCACCTAGAAATATTCCCCCAAATAGTCCCAACCACTTGCTCTCTGTAGGCCGGTCAAGAGAAGTGGGACCCAGTGGAGCTATCTGGAATATGGGAAGTGATGTTAGTGACCGCATATTTGTTACAAACGACTACTCTCTCAGCAGCTCCGGGGCCGCAAGAAGGGGCCAGTGGGGTAACTCTGAGCTGTGGTTGTTGTTTGGGTTTTTTGGTGTTTTTTGTTTTGTTTTGTTTTTGAGATGGAGTCTCGCCCTAACGCCCAGGCTGGAATGCAGTGCTGCAGTCTTGGCTCACTGCAACTTCCACCTCCTGGGTTCAAAGCAATTCTCTGCCTCAGGCTCTCGAGTAGCTGGGATTACAGGCACCCGCCACCATGCCTGGCTAATTTTTGTGTTTTTAGTAAAGACAGGGTTTTACCATGTTGGCCAAGCTGGTTTTGAACTCCTGACCTCATGATCCACCCACCTCAGCCTCCCAAAGTTCTGGGATTACAGGCGTGAGCCACCGCACCTGGCCTTTTTTTTTAAGACAGGATTTTGCTCTGTCACCCAGGCTGGCATGTAGTGGGGCCATCATAGCTGACTGCAGCCTCAACCTCCTGAGCTCAAGTGATCCTCCCACCTCAGCCTCCCAAATAGCTAGGACCACAAGCACATGCCACCATGCCTGGCTAATTTTTTTTTTTTTTTTGTAGAGACAGGGTCTCACTATGTTGCCCAGGCTAGCCTTGAACTTCTGGCTGCAAGCGAGTGAGCCTCCCACTTTGGCCTGGGGTAACTCCCACAGGGGCCTCCACTGCTGTGCAGGATCTGAAGCAGATCAACTAGAGCCTGAAAGGCATTCAGAATGAGCAGCAAGTGCAGGGTTGAGTGGAACAGAATGGAGACAGCTATCGCAGGAGGGCAGCATGCAGTCTAGGGAGCGTGGAAAGAGACAGGATGGTATGTGCTGCCAGCCAGTCCCAAGTTCCCATTGTGAGTGGATTTGTGGATCGGAGAGCCTTCTTAGCATCAGCCAGCAAAACCTCTTCCTCCTCTGATATAGTAGAAGAATCCTGAACTGTGGATTGGATCTTAGTCTTTTTTTTTTTTTTTGAGATGGAGTCTTGCTCTGTCACCTAGGCTAGAGTGCAATGGCGTGATCTCGGCTCACTGCAACCTCTATCTCCCGTGTTCAAGCGAGTCTCCTGCCTCAGCCTCCCGAGTAGCTGCAGTTACAGGCGCCCACCACCGTGCCCGGCTAATTTTTGTATTTTTAGTAGAGACAGGGTTTCACCATGTTGGCCAGGCTGGTTCTTGAACTCCTGACCTCGTGATCCACCCACCTCGGCCTCTTAAAGTGCTGGGATTACAGGCATGAGCCACTGCACCCGGTGGATCTTAGTCTTGATCTGCCCTTTGTAGATTCAAACACATCCCTTTTTCCTCTTTGAGTTCATGTTCCTCTTTTGTACAATGGAGATAATGATATCTGCCTCTCAGGATTCTTTCCAGAACTAAGGAAATGATTGATGTTGAAAGCTTTTCTGTGGGCTCTCACCCACTGTATGCATGTGAGATGATGATGGTAAGTTTTGCCTGCTGCTTTCCCTCATCCCAAATCCAGTGAGCAAGTCTCTGTGGCAACACAGAGCCTCGGATTAGCCATACCAGAAGGTGTGTTTTGCTGACCTTGCTTCAGGAAGCCCAAGCCAAATGAATTGGGACTCCAACCGTTCTCTAAACCAGTGTTTTTCACATTTTGGTTATTGTTGAAGCAAGGTGCAACGGTTCATGCCTGTAATGTCAGCACTTTGGGAAGCCAAGGCTTTGGGAAGCCGAAGCTTGAGGCCAGGAGTTAGAGACCAGCCTGGACAGCATAGTGACACCCCCTCATCCCTACCCCACCCCCACTCCCATCTCTACAAAAATTGAAACAAAAAAACAAAATAGGCCAGGCGTGGTGGCTCATGCCCGAAATCCCAGCATTTTGGGAGGCCAAGGTAGGAGGATCACTTGTGACCAGGAGCTCAAGGCCAGCCTGGGCAACATAGTGAGACCCTGTCTCTACAAAAACAAAACAAAGAAACAAAAATTAGCCAGGTGTGGTGGCACATGCCTGTAGTCCTAGCATGTGGGAGGCTGAAGTGGGAGGATCACTTGAGCTCCGGAGTTCAAAGCTACAGTGAGCTATGATGGTGCCACTGCACTACAGCCTGGGCAACAGAGCAAAGCCTTGTCTCTTTTTTTCTTTTTTTTTTTTTTTTTTTTGAGACTGAGTCTCACTCTTTCCCAGGCTGGAGTGTAGTGGTACGATCTTGGCTCACTGCAACTTCTGCCTCCTGGGTTCAAGTGATTCTCCTGCCTCAGCCTCCAGGGTAGCTGGGATTACAGGCGCCTGCCACAACGCCCAGCTAATTTTTGTATTTTCAGTAGAGACGGGGTTTCACCATATTAGCCAGGCTAGTCTCGAACTCTTGACCTCAGGTGATCTATCCTCCTCCGCCTCCCAAAGTGCTGGGATTACAGGCGTGAGCCACGGTGCCCAGCCAAAACCCTATCTCTTAAAAACAAAACAACAACAACAACAACTCATTGATGGGCCTTAATCTCAGATTGATGGGCAGCAACAACAATTATTCATTGATGGGCCTTAATCTCAGAATTTCCAATTGAGTAGGTCTGGGGTTGGGCCCAGTAATTTGCATTTCTAACAAGTTCCCACCGTTTCTCTAAACGGATGAAGTTCTACATCTGGCAGGAAAGGTTGGCCTCCGTTGCCCTCTGCTGGCCAGACTATAAATTTAACTGTCCTGTTTCCAGAGCAGCTGAAAAGCACCAAGTATGAGTTGGAAGGAAATAGAGTGGTCACCTGTCTGAGAACTAGGCCAGCCTACAAATAGCAGTCGTAAGTGTCTGTCACTTCAGAGTATGCTTAAAAGGGTTTTCACATAAATGATCCTATTTAATCTTTGCAACAATCCTGTAACATAAGCAACAGTGGCATTTTCATTTTACAAAAGAGGAAAAACTAGCCAGTTGTCCCACCAGTAGTGACAGACTCCCTGACAGAGGGGGTATGTTAAAAGTAATTCACTGTACAACCAGGAAGAGTAGAGGTTTGTCCTCATGAAGGCCAAAGAAAAGGGAACGGGGAAGAGGACAATGAACAGCAGATGTACCTCCCGTAAGAGAGCTACCTGCGGCCGGGCTTGGTGGCTCACGCCTGTAATCCCAGCACTTTGGGAGGCCAAGGTGGGTGGATCACCTGAGGTCAGGAGTTTGACACCAGCCTGGCCAACATGGTGAAACCCCGTCTCTACTAAAAATACAAAATTAGCTGGGTGTGGTGGTGCATACCTGTAATCCCAGCTACTCAGGAGGCTGAGGCAGGAGAATCACTTGAACCCTGGAGGCGGAGGTTACAGTGAACCAAGACTGCGCCATTGCACTCCAGGCTGGGCAAGAGCGAAACTCTGTCTCAAAAAAAAAAAAAAAAAAAAAAAGGAGCTACCTGATTCCACACAGCCAGGGAAGCCTGCAAGGCCAAATGGCTGGATCCTCTCTCCATATGTGCTAGCTGGGGCTGACTCTTAGTCCTGGGTGCCCCGTATCTCTAGTTCCTTTTTCAGGAGGAGATGTCAGTAGAATCACCCAGGGAGTTCATTACAAGTGGAGGTTCCTGGGTCCCACTTCCATGGTTCTGATTCAGTAGGTCTGGGGGGGAGCCCAGGAATATGCATTTTAACACCTACAGGTCGGTGTTGTGGGTCACACCTGTATTCCCAGCACTTTGAGAAGTTAAAGCTGGAACCCAGGAGTTCAAGACCAGCCTGGGCGACAAAGAAAAACCCCATCTCTACAAAAAAAAAGTTTGAAAAGTTAGCCAGGCATGGTGGTGCATGCCTGTGGTCCCAGCTACTTGGAAGGCTGAGGCAGGAGGATCACCTGATTTTTTAATTTTTATTTATTTTTTATTTTTTTGAGATTTTTTATTTTTTTCAGTGGCGTGATCTCGGCTCACTGCAAACTCTGTCTCCTGGGTTCATGCCATTCTCCAGCCTCAGCCTCCCAAGTAGCTGGGACTACAGGCACCCACCACCATGCCCAGCTAATTCTTTGTATTTTTTAGTAGAGACGGGGTTTCACTGTGTTAGCCAGGATGGTCTTGATCGCCTGACCTCGTGATCTGCCCATCTTGGCCTCCCAAAGTGCTAGGACGACAGGCGTGAGCCACTGTGCCCGGATTTATTTTTTTTTTAAACTTACCCCCAGGTGGCTGGGCGCAGTGGCTCACGCCTGTCATCCCAGCACTTTGGGAGGCTGAAGCGGGTGGATCACCTGAGGTCAGGAGTTCAAGACCAGCCTGGCCAACATGGTGAAACCGCATCTCTACTAAAAATACAAAAGTTAGCTGGGCATGGTGGCACGTGCCTGTAACCCCAGCTACTCGGGAGGCTGAGGCAGGAGAATCGCTTGAACCTGGGAGGCAGAGGTTGCATGAGCCAAGATTGGGCCACTGCACTCCAGCCTGGGTGACAGAGCGAGACTCTGTCTCAAAAATAGATAGATAAATGAATAAATAAAATAAAATAAAATAAAATAAAACTTACCCCCAGGAATCCTTGTTCAGGAGGTCCAGGGACCATACTTTGAGAACCCACAGTCTTCACAAAATGCTCTCCGGACACACCACAAAATGTGAAGGACTATTATTTGCCTGTGAGGGTATTCTTTCCCAGCCCCTCTCTCGGTTTCTCTGGTTCTCTCACCCATATATGTTACTGGGTTACGATAGGAACACGCTAAGATTCACTCCCCATTTGCTCTCTCCAAGCCTCAGTTTTGTCATCTATAAAATGAGATAATGCCTACCTTACTGGGCTGTAGAGTGGATGAAATGAGAAGGTATGTCTTCCGCACAGTTCCTGACTTTCAGAAGGTGTTCAATAAACATGAGTTCATTGTTCTTGCTTTCTGATTCCTAGCTCCTCGGAAAATGGCAGTGACTAAGCCAGGCTCTTTTGGATTCCCACAGGTTTTTAAGCAACAGTCCTCAGGAGGGCCAAGGGAGTCTCACAGTGATGTCTTCCCCCAGGCTCATTCCCCTGTGGAAAGATTTAAAACTCCTCCTAAATGACACCATAAATAATAGCAAGGTAATGTATATGTAGGACATAAACATATTATAGGTTGGTTACTACCTGTCTTACAGTCATGAGCATTTCAGAAGAGCCACAGATTGTTCTTGAGAACAGGAAGCAAACAGCGTATACTATAAAGATAGTCACCACCTTAGAAGGAGGTAGGCCATCAATTTCCATGAGTCACAGACTTCTCGCAAGGACATTTTGATAGTGGAAAGTGAACACTCTGGAGGATTGTAAGAGGAACTGACCTTCTGGAAAGAGAGTTTTTCTATTATTTTATTTTATTTATTTTGAGACACAGTCTCATTCTGTCGCCCAGGCTGGAGTGCAGTGGCATGATCTCGGCTCATTGCAACCTCAGCCTCCCAGGTTCAAGCAATCCTCCTGCCTCAGCCTCCCAAGTAGCTGAAACTACAGGCACACGCCACCACGCCCGGCTAATTTTTTGTATTTTTAGTAGAGACAGGGTTTCACCATGTTGCCCAAGCTGGTCATGAACTCCTGAGCTCAGGCAATCTGCCTGCCTCGGCCTCCCAAAGTGCTGGGATCACAGGCATGAGCCACCGCGCCTGGCTGAGAGATTTTTTAAAACAGGGGAGGAGGCACCAGAGAGAACAGTTGCCAAGCTCAGTTTTGCTATGGTTGGCTCTGCATACAAGGATCCCAGGGCCAGGCGTGGTGGCTCATGCCTGTAATGTCAGCACTTTGTGAGGCCAAGGTAGGCAGATCACCTGAGCTCAGGAGTTCAAGACCACACTGGGCAACATGGTGAAATCCCGTCTCTACTAAAAATACAAAGTATTAGCCGGGTGTGGTAGCCCATGCCTGTAGTTTCAGCTACTCGGGAGGCTGAGGCAGGAGAATCACTTGGAATCCGGGAGGCAAAGGTTGCAATGAGCCGAAATCAGGCCACTGCACTGCAGCCTGGGGCCACAGAGCAAGATCCTGTCTCAAAAAAAAAAATACAGGATCCCAGATGCACGTTTCATAGCACATGCTCTATCACCGTGGGATAATATATATATTGTATAAATGCTTGTCCTCTGTCAAATTTAAAGGCCAGATAGGGTGTCCCAAGAGTCTCCCTTAGTGCAGCTTTAAGCTTCAGTAACTTAGAGCTGCACTGACTTTGGGAGACTCCGCTATATTCCATGTGGGTGTAAGGTGATGTACTTGCCTGACTATTCTGTTAAATATTGTGTCTTTTATGGTACATGTACCTTCTAGACACAAGCGAGAATGTTAGAGGGGGCCGGACGCAGTAGCTCATGCCTGTAATCCCAGCACTTTGGGAGGCCGAGGCGGGCGGATCACCTGAGGTCTGGAGTTCGAGACCAGCGTGGCCAACATGGTGAAACTCCATCTCTACTAAAAATACAAAAAATTAGCAGGGCCTGGTGGCATGTGCCTGTAGTCCCAGCTACTTGAGAGGCTGAAGCAGGAGAATCGCTTGAACCTGGGAGGTGGAGGTTGCAGTGAGCTGAGATCACGCTACTGCATTCCAGCCTGGGCAACAGAGCGAGACTCCATCTAAAAAAAAAAAAAAAAAAGAATGTTAGAGAGCAGGCGTGGCTAACTTCATGTTGAAAAGAACATTATTTTTCCCTGTGTTCACACTATAAAATTTGCACACAGAGGCTCTGCAGGTTGTGTTTCCTCATGCATTGAGGGATTTGTTACATGCTTGTGAAGTATAGCTGTGCCACAGGTGATAAGTTATGCACGTGAGAGTGTAACAGGAGTAGGTCCTTTGGGTGGGAGGCATGACTTTGGGAACTGCTCCAACTGTGACTTGTGTGAGAATATATTTAGTGCCTCTGTGCCCTGGCCTCTTAGTTTATGCCACGCCTCTCTCCAGCAACCTTCAGAAGACCCAAAGAATTGCCTAGTTGTGCTGAGCGACCGGTCCCAGGTACTGTTCAAAGAGTCTCGCTATCCTCAAAATATGCCGTGTGTATGCTATTACTTCAGTGATGCCCACTTCTTCGCCTCCCTCTCTTGGGTGACATCAAGCACAAAAGAAATACAAGTAAGACTGCCTTTCTTCCCCTTCTTGGCCCATTCTCCAAGAGCCATGCCCATATAGCTGTTAGCCCAGGTTGACAAAGGAGGATATTCTCCATGAATGAATGTGGTCTGGAACCAGAAATCTCTCCTCATCCTTTCTCCAATTATAGTCCTCATGTTGAGTAGGTTGTATGGCTCCCCCGAAGTAAACCAAGGTTAGGAAAAGGGTCCTAGGGTTCCTGCCTCTACCATATTTCCAATTCCCATCACCAAGGGATAAAATCACTCTAGAGTCCTCCAATTCCTCCTTAACACAAAACATGGGGAAATAAGGGAATATTCTGCCCTACTATCAGCTCTAGGCAGTTTCATCATTTTTTTTTTTTGAGATGGAGTCTCACCCAGGCTGGAGTGCAGTGGTGCAATCTTGGCTCACTGCAGCCTTTGCCTCCTGAATTCAAGCGATTCTCCTGCCTCAGCCTCCTGAGTAGCTGGGATTACAGGCACTGCCACCACACCCAGCTAATTTTTGTATTTTTAGTAGAGATGGGGTTTCACCATGTTGGCCAGGCTGGTCTCGAACTCCTGACCTCAGGTGATCCACCCGCCTTGGCCTCCCAAAGTGCTGGGATTACAGGCATGAACCACCTCACCCGGCCTAGGCAGTTCCCTTCTTATTCTCTTCTAGGCTGTAGTATGGATGAAGAGCAAAACTGAGGACATGGTTGAGAAAAGAACATTCTCCATGACTGAACGATTGCCACCCATCCAGTCCATGGTCCATACAGGTTCCTTTCATATCCTCGTGGTCTACTGTGGTGACCTGATCCTGCGACTCTTTGGGGACCACTTTCGGGCATTCAAACCCCTGGGTAAAGTGCCCTGCCGCTTCAACATCAGCTGCCTCTGCTATGACCCGGAAATGAAGATGCTTCTGTCTGGCATCCTGGGGGCAGTGGTGACCTGGGTCATTGAGCGAGGTGGCACGGGCCTCCAAATAGCCCACATGGTCCCCATGCCAGGTGATGAGCTTGTCCAGGACATCGTGCTGAATGGTCCCAGTGGCTCCCTCCTGGCCCTGTGTGAGACGGTGGTGAGGGTCCTTATGCGCCAGGGCAAGGGCCAGCTGGGAGAGGTAAACAGGTTCATGTCCACCAGCAGCGGCTCCTCCATCACCTGCTGCTTCACCTGTTTTGATCAGGGCTTTCTCTATGCTGGGAACCAAGCTGGGGAAATCCAAGTTTGGAGCCTCCAGCAGGGCCATCCACTCCACAGTTTCCAGGCCCATCAATCAGGAGTGATCTGTATCCGCAGCCGACCAGAGGCCCACACCCTGCTAACAGCTGGTAGTGACAGCCTAATCAAGGAGTGGAACCTGACTTCAGGGAGCCTGCTTCGGCGGCTAGAGCTTGGCGAGGAGCTGTACCGGCTCCAGTTTATTGACAGCATTACTTTCTTCTGCCAAACTGCCCATAGTTTTTCCTTGCGCCGCCTGCCCTGCTTCTACAGCCTCTTCAATGTCTGTGGCTCTGCTCCCCAGCAGTTGCGTCGGGTCTACTGTGGAAATAACTGGTTCCGGATCCTGTGTACCACCGAGGATGGCTTGTTGCGCTTTGTGTCCCCAATAACAGGGGACCTTCTGGTTATCACCTGGCCCTTCTCAATCCTGGACCGGGCTGTGGATTGGGCCTACGACCCAGGTAAAGAGGAGCTCTTTGTAGCAACAGGCAGCTCAGAGGTTCTGGTATTTGACACAACCCGCTGCCCTTGCCCAGCCAAGTATCTCTTAGGCACCTCACCAAATTCTCAGGACTTTGTACAATGCCTGGCTTATGGGCATTTCAACTTGGGGCGGGGTCTAGAGGGACTGATATTCTCTGGGCACCAGAGTGGTGTGATAAGAGTGCTCTCCCAGCACAGCTGTGCTCGATTAGAAAAATTCATGCACTTTGGTGCCGTACTGGCACTCTCCACGCTGTCTGGAGGGATTTTTGGTGGCCAAGGAAACTCTCTGCTCTGTTCCTATGGAATGGATGACTATGTGCACCTGTCAGAAGCTGTGCTTGATGGGGTCAAAGTACAACTGCGGCCTCTCGCCAGCATTCTCAGCAGCTGTCACCTAACACATCTGATACTCTTGCCCAAGTCTGTGGGTGCCATCACAGAGAAAAACTGCCTGCGTCTCTGGAAGTTCCATGATTTTCTGTCCTCTGGGTCACAGAATGGCTTGAAATTCATAGAAACACTGCCTCTGCACCTGTGTGCCATCACATCCTTTGATGTCTGCCTCTCCTTGAGTCTTTTCGTCACAGGTTCTGCCGATGGCTCTGTTCGGATCTGGGACTTCCATGGCAGACTCATAGCCATTCTGGACTCATCACTGCACTTTGGCCCAGTCTGTTTTGCAAATGACCGGGGTGACCTGCTTGTGACTTTTAACCAGAGTCTTTACCTAGTGTCCTGTTTAAAATTGCTTCCCCCAGCCCTGCTGACTCGCCTTTCCTTTATGAGCATATCAGATGAAGTACTGGAAGTCCCTAAGCCTTTCATACCAAGCTTCTTCTTCTCCTTTGAGATGATGTTTGTGCCCAAGTACATCTACCTTGGACGAGCGCAACAGAAATTAGTGGGTCTGGAGAACCTTGTCAACAACCGGGCCATTGCCTTTGACCATTCTGTGCCACATGTGATAGAAGAAGATGAGGAAGGGAGCCCAGTGTTACTGCGTTCCTCCATGCATTATTCTTTGCAGGACATGGAAGATTGGATGCAGGTGAGCAAACGTTACCAACGCCATTGTGTGCTTCCTCCCCAGCTACAACTGACTAGCTGGGATGGACTCAACCCCTATCAGATATTGCGATACTACTTTGGTCATGGGCGGGAATGGCTTTTTGCCCCTGACTGCTATATCCCCAATTCAGTGATTCGTGCCCGTCTTTGGCCAGAGGGCACCCCAATATACCTACAGTGCAACCTGCATGCACCCCAGCGGGAGCTGGAATGGGACAGGTCTCAAGAATTCTTTTTCTGGCACAGCAGGGTAAGAGCTATAAGTAATATAGAATATCCAAAGAAGACGGAGGAGGATGAACACTTCCTAGAAATGAGACTTTCCAAGGATGTAACCTACAGTGTCCTTACAGATGGAGCAAATCGAAGTTGGCTGGGAAGAAAGATGAGTGAAATAACCATTAATAGCATGATTGAGACAATGCTGAATATTATGGTCCATGCTTCCTTGCTGAAGTACCAGTGCTGTGTTGGTGCACTGGGGCAAATCTTTGCCTCTTACCAGGTGTCTCCAGCCCTACGCTCTGAGACAGCCCGTCGGCTACTGGATGATACAACCAATTCCAACCCGCTGATCCGAGAACTAGCTTGGGAAGGGCTGAAGCGTCTAGGAATGATTACTCATCTTTTTGCCATGCCTCTGGCTCAAGGATTAATGGACAAGGATGAAAGAGTGAGGATCAAGACCCTAAGCCTCATGGCTGAGATTGGAATCCGCTCTAGGACCTCACTCTTACAGCTGATCCAGAAACAAGAGACTTTTCGGGAGATGCAGTAAGTTTGTGCTTCCCTCAATTCTTCACCCCATTCCCCATTATCCCCCTCCTTTCCTTTGCTATTTCTTCATCCCTGTTCATTAATTCTCCCTGATGTTTCTTCTTTCTCATAGCCTTTGCTCACTTCTAGATGACTAACCTTGACAATCCCCTGACTGTTCACTCCTCTTCCTCCTCCTCTTCCTTTTTTTGAGACAGGGTCTTACTCTGTTGCCCAGGCTGGAGTGTAGTGGCGCAATCTTGGCTCACTACAACCTGTGCTTCCCAGGCTCAAGCAATCCTCTTGCCGTAGCCTTCTGAGTAGCTGGGGCTACAAGCATGCACCACCACACTGCCTAATTGTTTGTAGAGACAGAGTCTCACTATATTGCCCAGGCTGGTCTTGAACTCCTGGGCTCAAGAAATCTTCCTGCCACCTTGGCCTCCCAAAGTGCTAGGAGTACAGGCATGAGCCACCATACCTGGCCTGCTCACCCCTTTCTCCATTGCTTTTCCTATGTGTCCGCTACCTCTTCAAGTTCCATTTTCATCCTTTTCTCCTGCTTCTACAGCCTCCAATACAGATCACTCCATTCATTGCCATCTTGGCTTCCTAGATAGTTTCTTTTGTCTCAGCCATTATTTTCCTCTGCATATGCCATCTCTCTTGGCCACTTTGCCAAGCCTCCTGCCTGTTCCACAACCGTTTTTTGCTTCCCATTCTCCCTTTTGTTCCTGACTCAGCATAGTCCTTCTTCTCCTTTGACTTTTATAGGCAGCAGATGATCGGGGAGGAACCCCTGGACCATCTGCTGGGGATGCGGGCCACGGATCTCCAAATCATTTCCACTCAAGTGGAGCAGAGATTGAATGAAAACCTGACCCTGTCACATAGAGATGAAAAGCCAGCTTTTTCTTTAGATGTCTCAAAGACTTCTGAACTTAAATCCTCCCTGACACCTCCTACAGTTTCTGAAGAATCTGAAGTGGCCATCAAGCCCAGCAAAGGCCAAAGACGAGGCCGAGCAAGGGTCAAAAAGCATAGTATGTAAGGGGTAATCTGGTCTGTGCCTCAAGGTCCCCAAGAGGCAGGGTAGTTAGAGTTAAAGTGGATCAAGAGATACTAGGTGGGCTGGCGGGACATGATGGCTTATGCCTGTAATTCCAGCAGACGCTGAGGTGGGCGGATCACTTGAGGTCGGGAGCTCGAGACCAGCCCGGCCAACATGGTGAAACCCCGTCTCTACTAAAAATACAAAAATTAGCCAGGCATGATGGTGGGTGCCTGTAATCCCAGCTATTTGGGAGGCTGAGGTGGGAGAATCACTTGAACCCAGGAGGTGGAGGTTGCAGTGAGCCGAGATGGTGCCACTGCACTCCAGCCTGGGTGACAGAGTGAAACTCCATCTCAAAAAAAAAAAAAAAAAAGAGATACCAGGTGGGAAGAGAGATAAGTGGAAAGATCTCATCATAGAAAAGACATTCTCGGGTGAGGGACTAAGGGAGGGCTAGCATTAGGAGAAACACCTAATGTAGATGGTGGGTTGATGGGTGCAGCAAATCACCATGGCACCTGTATACCTATGTAACAAACCTGCACGTTTTGCACATGTATCCCAGAACTTAAAGTATAATTTTTTAAAAAAGTGTATAGATAAGGAAATTATAGTGTATTCATAAACTGAAATACTACTGTGATAAAAAAGAGTGATACATGCAACAACGTGGAAGAATCTCAAAAACTGTTGAAAGAAAGCAGACACAAAAGAGCACATTTTTTTTTTTTTGAGACAGAGTCTCACTCTGTCGCCAGGCTGGAGTGCAGTGGCGTGGTCTCGGCTCACTGCAACCTCCGCCTCCTGGGTTCAAGCAATTCTCTGCCCCAGTCTCCAAAGTAGCTGGGATTACAGGCATCCGCCACCACTCCCAGCTAATTTTTTGTATTTTTAGTAGAGACGGGGTTTCACCCTGTTAGCCAGGATGGTCTCGATCTCCTGACCTCGTGATCTGCCCATCTCGGCCTCCCAAAGTGCGGGGATTACAGGCGTGAGCCACCGCGCCTGGCCTAAGAGCACATTTTTTAATGATTCTATTTATTTGGAATCCTAAAAAAGGCAAATGAATCTACAGTCACAGAAAGCAGATCAGTGGTTGCCTAGGGCCAGGGATTAAGGGTAGATAGATGTTGACTAGGACACTATATAGGAGGGAATTTAGGGGGATAATAGAAATGCCTTATATCCTGATTGTGATTGCAGTAGTTACAAAAGTGTATACATTTTTCAAACTCATCAAACTGTTTGCTTAAAATGGGTATATCCTGTGTAAATTATACCTCAATAAAATTGATTTTTATGAAAGCAATGAAAAAAAAGACTTTCTAAGGAAGGATCCACTCAAACTCAGGAAGACTCTAAGGCCTAGCTCTCTAGAATTTGGCAGGAGTAGGGGGCTAGGAATAAAGCAAAGAGAATGCTTTTTTTTTTTTTTTTTTAAGGCCTCAGTTCTCTCTGTTGCTCCTTCTTTTATGACAGTTCTTCTTAGCTTACACCTAATATTGGGAAGGGTTTCATTTAGCTTCCCATACTTTGCTTACCTCCATCTCTCGATTTTTCCTGCAGGCCGAAAATGGTTGCGGGTTCTCAAGAAGACGAAAGAGAGAGACTCTAAACAGATGAGCACAGAGCCAGGCCTCTTAGAGGATGAAAGTGGGACTGAGGCCGCACCAATTGAGATGGAGGAAGCATCCGTCTATTCCAAATGGTCTTCAAGCACCAGTGTAATAAAGCTCTCAAAAGATGTTGATTCTCAAGAGAAAGATATCTCGAAGGATCACATTGCATTGACCCTGAAGAGGCTGCGGAAAATACGTGACAAAAGAGACAAGAAAGCAACAGCTCAGAAACTCAAAAAGAAGCACAAGAAAAAGGGAAAAGAAGCCAAAGTTATAACTGAGGAAACTACACCTCCTGTAATGGAACAGCCAGTTACTAAAAAGGTTAAAATCCAAGGGCGGGGAGCCTCTGGAATATCTGGCCGCAGGTCAACTGCTGGAGATGGCTCATCATGGAGGGACGATCTATGTCGTCTTATGACCCTGAGGATATCTGGTTCCCAAACAAAAATGTCAGAAAATCTAAACGCTGAGCTAGTGACATTTGCTCAGGAGACGCTGGTAGATAGGCACCCCAGCTGGGAACTCTTTCAGGAGATCTGCCCCCTATTGAAGAAAGAAAGTAAGGTTCTGCTTGAGGACCTTGATTGGGATGTAGTCCCGCCAGAGGAGAAACCAGTTTTTATCCAGGAAGGAGCAATTAGAGAGGATATGATACAAGGTGTGACCCAAGAGGTGATCAGACACAAGGAAGTGATGCCAAGGGAAGAAGAACAAGCACAAAAGAAAGCAAGAAACATGCCAGGCTTGGAGGAAACCCAAGTGATTTTGAAAAAGGGCAAGAAAAAGAAAGTTATTTTTTTAGAACCAGGTAATGTAACCAAGGGAAAAGAAATATCAAAGAAAGAAGAGAAGAAAACCTTTCAGAAGTCTCCTAAGCAAGAGAGGAAAGCTGTCCAGAAGGAAAGAAAAGTAGGAAAAATAAAGAGGGAAATGACCAAAGAAGAGAGGGATATAAGTGAGGAAATGGAGGAAATGGCCACACTAGAGGAGAAAGTGGTCAAACAAGAAGGAAAACAGGTTATGATTGAGAGGACACCATCTTGGCAGGACTGGAAAAAGGCCTGGGATGAGTGGAAACAGGTCCATGGTGAGACAAGGAAATCCTGGAAGGCATGGAAGGAAGAATGGGAGAAGAGGCTTCTTCAGGAAGAGGAGAAACTACATCAGGCTGGAGAGAAGCTATCCCCGGAGGAGGAAATGCTTCACGAGGACAAGAAGCTGAAATGGGAGGAGTGGAAACAAGTCTGGGAAAATATGTTATCATCTAAGTCCAAGGAGCAACAGTACAAGGATGAGGAAGAAGTGACTTTGGAGGAAGAAGTGACTTTGGAGGAAGAAGTGTCTCGGGAGGGGGAAGAAAAAGAACAGCAGGTCACGGAAGAGCAGAGACAGATCCAAGAAGAACACAAATGGGCCAGAATACACAGGAAACAAGCCCGAGCTGAAAAAAAGCAAGCCCAAGAAGAGAGGAAATTAGCACAAGAAGAAGAGAAACTTGCACAAGAAGAGAGACAGTTGGCCCAGGAAGAGAGAAAACTGGCCCAGGCATATGTGAAAATAACCCAGGAAGACAGGGAAATGGCCCAGGTAGAGGGTAAGTTTGCCCAGAAAGAGGAAACACTGGCCCAAAGAGGGGAGAAGCTAAGCCAGGAGGCAGAGAAATTGGCCCAGAAAAGGAAGAAACTGGCCAAGAAATGGGAGAAAGTGGCTAGAGAAGAAGAGAAACTAGCAAAGAAAGGAGGGAAACTGGCCGAGGTGAAAAACATATTGGTCCAGAAAGTGGAAGAACTGCCCCAGAGGGAACAAAATCTGGACTGGCAAGAAAAGAAGCTGGCTCAGGAATTGGAGGAACTGGAATGGGACATGGAAGAACTGTCTTGGAAAGAAGAGGAACTGAATCAGGAAGAGGAGAAACTGGTTGAGGAAAAGAAGAAACTGGCTGAGGAAGAGGAGGCATTGGCCTGGCAAAGGGAGAAACTGTCTGAAGAAGAGACAAAATTGGCCCAGGAAGAAGAGTTGCTGATCCAGGAAGAGGAGAAACTGGCCCAGCACAAGGGAAAAATGCCTGAGGAAGAGGAAAGACTGGGACGGAAAAGGGAGCAATTGATTGAGAAAAAGATGAAACTAGCCCAGAAAAGGGAAAGATGGATCAACAGCATGGAAGAACTCACAAAGAATAAGATGATACTGTACCAGAAGGAGAATCTGGCTCAGGAAAAGAAGAATCTGGCCCAGGAGAAGGAAAAATTGGCTCAGAGGAAAGAGAACCTACTCTATAACAAAGAAAGACTCACCCACAGCAGAAAGCAATTAGTGCAAGTAAAGAACAAATTGGGAATGTTCAAGAAGATACTGGCTCAGGTAGAGGAGAAGCTGACACAGGAAAAGGAGACCATGATCAAGAAGAAGGAGAAACTGGCTGAAACAGAGAAAAAATTGGTCCAAGTAAAGGATAGTCTGGCCAAGAAACAGGAGAAATTGGCCCAGGAAAAAATGAAATTAGCTCTGGAGAAGGCAATGGTCCAAGGAAAGAAACGGCTCAGAGGAGAGTTGGATATTGCTAAGGAAGGAAAGGCATTGAACCTGGAAATGAAAAGACTGGCCAAGGAGAAGATGAGACTGGTTGAGGGAAAGGAAACACTGTCTAAGGGAGAGACTCCAGAAACTTCTAGACAAAGGAAAATGACTAAAGTTGAACAAGAACTATTTGAGAGAAAATTGTCACTAGAGGAGAAGATACTGCTACATGAAGACAGGATATTGGCCATGGAGGAAAGCGAAATTGCCAAAGGAAAACTGGAATTTACTAGAGGACAGAGAATATTTGCCCAGGGGCAAAGAAAGTTAGCCAAGGCTTCAAGGAAGTTGATTAAAAAAAAGGAGAGCCTTTCCAAGGAACCAGCAAAACTGAACAAAATCTTAAAGGCACTTCAAAAACTAACCAGGGATGAAAGGAAACTAACACAGGAAGAAATAAAAATGACAAAGATAAAGAGGGCACTCTTTGTTAAGGAGAGCAGATTGAGTATAGAACAGAGTAAGCTGGATATCAAAGAGTGGGATTTTTCTGAAAAACTATCAGAACTGACTAAAGATGAGAAGAAACTGACTCGGAAGCAGAGAAAACTGGCCAAGGAAATGAGAAGAATGATAAACAAAGAAGAAAAAATGACTGAGGAAGAGAGCAAATTGGCCAGAGAGCATTCAGAAGTCATACTGGATGATGAAGAGGAAGGAGGAATAGAAGAAGAAGAGGTAATCCCATTCCTTAAACGAAGGTGGAGAAAGAGGAAAGAGGCCAAGAGAGTTGACAAACCAAAGGAAAAGTTTTCCAGTCAAGTGGATGAAGTGGAAAGTGAAGAGTGTTTTTCTGAAGAAATGGAAAGCCTGTTAGATGAACTAGAAAAGCAAGAGAGTTTGTCTTCTGAGGAGGAGGAAAGGGAGGAGGAGGAGGAAAGGGAGGAGGAGGAGGAAAGGGAGGAGGAGGAGGAAAGGGAGGACGAGGAGGAAAGGGAGGAGGAGGAGGAAAGGGAGGAGGAGGAGGAAGGGGAGGAGAAGCAAGTGGAAAAAGAAGAGGAGGAGGAGAAGAAGAAGAAGAAAAAAAAGGAAAAGAAGAAGGAGGAGGTTCAGGAGAAGGAAGAAGTGTTGGAGGAGAAAGAAGAAATTATGAGTGAGGAAGAGACAGAAAGTTTGAGTGACGAGGAAGAGGAAGAGGAGAGCTGCTCATTGGAAGAAGAGGTGGACAGGGAAAAAGATACCTTAAAAAAAGAAAAACAATTTAAGTTACAAGAACAAAGAAGAAAGAGCCTAAGAGGAAGGGAAAGGGTCCTTTCCATTTTAAGAGGAGTTCCTCATGTCAAAGGCAGGGCTGTAAGACTAGGAGTTCTAAAAAGCCCTTTGAAGAAACTGATGTCAACAGCTCTGGAGATGAAAGAGAAAACACCAGTGCCAGTGCCAGAGAAACAAATATCCTGGGAAGATAAAAAGGCCACAGTAGTTGAAATACCCAGGAAATTCTCAGGGACAATGGATAAAGAAAGAGAAGTGATGGGAAAATATGAACCCATACCTCCACATGTTTTGGGTACAGTTTTGGAGTCCCAAGCACAGGACTTAAAGACCCCATTTATGTCCCACATATTAAGGAGTACGGTGGAAGCTGAGGAACTCCAACACAAACCACTAGGTGCCTGGTGGAAGTGGTTTTTGCAGCATCCACCTCTGATGGGACAGACTGAGGTACAGTTACCTCTCTCCCAAATGCCGGCTAAGGAACAACATGCAGACGTAAGCCTCTCAGATGTAGAGTGGATCCGCCATGTCCTAGAACAAATGGAAGCGGGAGATCAGCTTTCCAGGTATGGTTTCCGTAGACTGTGCCAGCTGCTCAAAGACCTCGCCTCAAAGGGAAACTTAGAATGGCTGCAGCTGGCCAAACTTGAAGCCATCGTGTACCATCACAGACAGGCCCTGGAGTCACAAGGCACAAGGATCTCAAAACCCAGTAGAGAGTCCATGAGTCCAAAATACCTGAAAGTGATTCCTCCTATAAAAGCAAAGGAAAAGGAGAGTGGGCCAAAACCTTTGGCTGTCCCCACACAAAAGTCCCCATTAGCTACCAAGAGGATTCCAGACCCAAGGGCTAAAAATTGGCATCTTCTAGGAGAACCTTACAGAAGTGGGATGGCACAGCGGATATCCATTGCTCACAAGGAGATGGAAATGCAATACTTTTATCCTGCCACTAGAGACATTTTTCGAAGTGCCCATGCCTCTGTGGAAAAACAAACCCTGGCACTGATGTTTCAAAAAGACTTCTGGGATTTTAAGGATAAACGCAGGTTTCCTAAATTGCCCAAGTTAGAGAAGAAGACACGGCCCATTTCTAAAACAAAGGAAGAGTTGCCTTTGTGGGAGACATTTGTGGCACTGTACCATGTTTTGCGGATGCTGCAGCAGCAATATCCAAAAGACAGCACTGCTTGGATGGAACAGTTCTACCAGCTCATGGACCTGTACCAACTTAAGTCCCCCAGAATCCAGAAGCTGCTTCGGGAGCTGCTAATGAGAGAGGAACCTCAACCCCAAGAGATCATCTACGAAGAGGCCCTAAAAGCCACAGAGCTAGTTCCCGGGGAACGGCTGTTCTGCTGCCTGTTTTGTGGCGGTTCTCATACTCCTAGAAGTCCTCAGAAGTTCCAGGGTGTGGTACCCCTCCCGTGGCAGAACTGTGTGCACACCATCCTTCCCATGGGCATTGCCCGGTATGGGATCTTAGAACTTGCCTGGAAGAGCCTGCCTGAAGCTGATCTTCATCTCACCAAGGCACTGACACACACCGTTGCTCCCACTCTATAATTTGGGACTGACTGGAGGTTGGGACTTTTCATTGCCAACTGGAGAAAGGCCTGGTTACCAGGATCTAGACCTTCATCTCTCTCTCTCTCTCTTTTTTTTTGAGACAGTGTTTCACTCTTATTGCCCAGGCTGGAGTGCAATGACACAATCTCAGCTCACCGCAACCTCTGCCTCCCGGGTTCAAGCAAATCTCATGCCTCAGCCTCCCAAGTAGCTGGGATTACAAGCGTGAGCCACCACGCCCGGCCCTAGACCTTCATCTCTAGGCCCACACAGAGGTAGGGCCAGGTCGAAGCCCTTTCCCAGCTCTGGAAATGCAGCTTCTGTATGTGGAATAAAGAGGAGGTTCTTGTTTGCAACAAGCACTTTGATGTGTTCTTTCCCCGCAAACTTTGGTTCCCCAGGAAGGTAGCCAGGGAAACAACTTACTCACGTACTCCTGAGAGAGGGGGAAGCTTCCCAAAAGACAGGGGTGTCCACTGTGTTGATGTATTGAGGCAGACGAGTCTGTCCTTGTCCTCTTCATTCCTTCCCACCATCCTCCCCAAGCATACTCTAAGAAGGAAAGTACCAGACACAAAAACTAATGTACATTTGGCATGAATTTGAGAGGTATTGATATAGTGGAAAAAGAATGGGCTTTAGAATCAGAAGATGCAATATTTTGTCCCTTAGTATTTGTCCCTAATGTATATTTGGCATGAATTTGAGAGGTATTGATATAGTGGAAAGAGAATGGGCTTTAGAATCAGAAGATGCAACATTCTGTCCCTTAGTATTTGGGGGCCTACAGTGGGGCTGACTCTATTTTTCTGATTGTAGTTCTGTATGCTGATGACTTGAGTTCCAGATAGCAGGAATGGTGGATGTTGAGGAGATTCTCAGAGTAAAGGAATAATCTTCAAGTTTTAGCCAGTACCACCTCCACCTGGTGACTTCATCACTGGATGGCACTAAGGGGTGAGGCCATCTGAAGTTAAAGCAAAAAAAAAAAAAAAAAAAGAGTTTAGGCTAGGCATGGTGACTGACAACTGTAATCGCAGCACTTTGGGAGGCCAAGGTGGGAGGATCATTTGAGCCCAGGAGTTTGAGACCAGCCTGGGCAACATGGTGAAACCCCATCTCTATAAAATTTTCTTTTTTTTGGCGGGGGGGTGGTTGGACTCTCATTCTGTCGCCCAGGCTGGAGTGCAGGGGAGCACAATCTTGGCTCACTGCAACCTCCATCTCTCAGTTCAAGCAATTCTCCTGCCTCAGCCTCCTGAGTAGCTGGGATTACAGGCGCGTGCCACCATGCCCGGCTAATTTTTGTGTTTTCAGTAGAGACAGGGGTTTCACCATGTTGGTCAGGCTGGTCTCTAACTCCTGACTTTGTGATCCACCCACCTCGGCCTCCCAGGGTGCCAGGATTACAGGTATGAGCCACTGTGCCTGGCCTGTTTTTTAATTAGCTAGGCGCAGTGATGTGTGCCTGCTGTAGTCCCAGCTACTCAGGAGGCTGAAGTGGGAAGATCACTTGAGCCTGGGAGGTTGAAACTGCAGTGAGCCATGGTTGTGCCACTGCACTCCAGCCTGGGCAAGAACAAGACCCTGTCTCAAAAAAACAAACAAACAAACAAACAAACAAAAAGGAGGTAAGCTGATGTCCCTATGTCTTTCACTCCCTTTACTACTATCCAGACATGGAATTTGGGTAGGGTGATAGAATAAGAATTTGGAAAACTAGGTGTAGGCTCAATTAGGCCCCCCCAATTACTTACGGACTTATGAACCTTCCTTCTAGCAATTAAGGAGACAAGAGTTAAAGCAAAAGGAGTAGGCTGGGTGCGGTGGCTCACGCCTGTAATCCCAGCACTTTGGGAGGTTGAAGTGGGTGGATCACTTGAGGCCAGGAGTTCAGGACCAGCCTGACCATCATGGTGAAAACCCGTCTCTTACAAAAATACAAAAAACTTAGTTGGGCATGGCGGTATGTGTCTGTAATCCCAGCTACTCAGGAGGCTGAGGCAGAGGAATTGCTTGAACCCAGGAGGCAGAGGTTGCGGTGAGCCGAGATCATGCCACTGCACTCCAACCTGGGTGACAGAGCGAGACTTCATCTCAAAAAAAAAAAGGGGACAGTAAAGTTGTCACTGTTTTTCCCTGATCTCCTCTCCCTGCCATGACAGAACTGCCTCTTTCCAGGCACGCTGAGGCTTACTGCTGCTTCTAAAAAGTAGCCCATCTTTACCATTTGCCAGTCCCCACCCCAATCTCTCTTTTGTTATCTTACCTCCTCTACCTCTTTTTTCTTTTGAGGGAAAGCAGAGGATAGAGGGCAAGAGAACATTCTGAGAAGTTAGATTCACCTCAGAGGCCAAGGGCAATGAGTGTCCTTGCTCTACAGTTGGGCTCTTCCATGGCAGACTACATGTCAGGCCACACAGAATAGGTGAGAGCTGACCAGGCATGGTGGCTCATGCCTGTAATCCTAGCACTTTGGGAGGCCAAGGCAGGCGGAATGCCTGAGCTCAGGGGTTTGAGACCAGCCTGAGCAACATGGTAAAACTCCATCTCTACTAAAATACAGAAAAAAAAAAAAATAGCCAGGCGTGGTGGCATGTGCCTATAGTCTCAGCTACTTGGGAGGCTGAGGCAGGAGAATTGTTTGAACCCAGGAGGCAGAGGTTGCAGTGAACCAAGATCACGCCACTGCACTCCATCCAGCCTGGGTGACAGAGCAAGACTCCATCTCAAAAAAATAATAATAATAAAATAAAAATTAAAAAAAGAATATGTGAGAGCTGTGGGCTGGGAGCAGGAAGACTCAAAAAGGATGATTCACCTGACAGCCAGGCAAGGCAGCAGGAGTTAAGGATAGCCCAGCTGGCTCTGCAGTCTTGACCTGAGTCATTTCTCCTTTTGGCCTCTATTTGTCTGTGTCAAAAAAAGGATAGTGCACAAATCACAAATATGAGTAATGAAAGAGGAGCCATCACTACAGATCCTACAGACATTTAAGAGATAAGAGACCACTATGAACAACTCTATGTCCATACATTTGACAACGCAGATGAAATGGATAAATTCCTTGAAAGATCCAGAAAGAGAATGACAATACCTATCTAATTCATTTATAAATCTACCATCCATATTCCAATTTTGTCAGTTGACTTAATAATGTCCTTTATAGTATTCTTTCTCTTCCATTGTAGGAGCTAGTCTAGAGTCAGGATATCAGTGAGTCCTCTGGTAAAAAGAAACAAAACCCAGCAGATAGTCTGTGGTGCTAGAGTCAGAAAGTCTATGAATGACTCTTCAGGGACCCTCAGAATTTGGGTACTGGCTGTGACAACCCAGATATCTTCTTGTCTTTGCCAGAATGTCAAAGAACAGTTGTTTGTGTTTTTATGAAAAATTTCAATCACAAAAGTAGAAGAGTATTATAATGAACTCCCAGCTCCCTATCACCTATAATTAATTGTTAACACTTTGCCAAAATTGCTTCATCTATTTTTTTCTTTGTTGAAGTATTTTAAAGTAAATCCTAGACATCATATTTCAACCCTAAATACTTTGATATTTCAGCTCTAAAAAATAACATTTTCCTATATAATGATTTTCATATCTAACAAAATAATTCCTTAATATCATCTAATACTCAGTCTATGCAAATTTCCGTGGTTGTTCCCCTCCCCAAAATGTCTTTTTTTTTTTTTTTTTCATTTTTTAGAGATGGGTTCTTGCTATATTTCTCGGGCTGGCCTTGAACTCCTGGACTCAAGGGATCCTCCCACCTCAGCCTCCAGAGTAGCTGGGATCATTGGTGCATGCCGCCATGCGTGGCTCCCTAAATGTCCTTTTATACTTAGTTTGTTTGAATCAGAATTCAAATAAGAGTGTGACCCTGTCTCTCTCTCCCTCTTTCTCTCTCTCTCTCTCTCTCTCTCTCTCTCTCTCTCTCTCTCTATATATATATATATATATATATATATATATATATAGCCAGGCACATGCCTGTAATACCAGCACTTTGGGATGCGGAGATGGGCAGATCACTTGAGCTCAGGAGTTTGAGACCAGCCTGGCCAACATAGTGAAACCTCCTCTCTACTAAAAAATACAAAAATCAGCCAGGAGTGGTGGTGCATGCCTATAATCCCAGCTACTTGGGAAAGTGAGGCAGGAGAATCTCTTTAACCTGAGAGGCAGAGGTTGCAATGAGCCAAGATTGCACCACTGCACTCCAGCCTGGGAGATAGAATGAGCAAGACTCCACCTCAAAACAAACAAACAAACAAAAATTAGCCATGTGTGGTGGTGTGCACCTGTAGTCCCAGCTACTCAGGTGGCTGTGGTGGGAGGATTACTTGAGCCCAGGAGTTCAAGGCTATAGTGAGCTATGATTATGTCACTGCACTCCAGCCTAAGTGATAGCAAGACTCTGTCTCTAAAAAACAAAAAATTGAGTCTGGGAGTGGTGGCTCACACCTGTAATCCCAGCACTTTGGGAGGCGGAGGTGGGTGGATCACGAAGTCAGGAGTTCAAGATCAGCCTGACCAATATGGTGAAGCCCTGTCTCTACAAAAAATACAAAAATTAGCCGGGCGTGGTGGCACGTGCCTGTAGTTCCAGCTACTCGGGAGGCTAAGGCAGGAGAATCGCTTGAACCCGGGAGGTGGAGGTTGTAATGAGCCGAGATTGCGCCACTGCACTCCATCCTGGGTGACAGAGCAAGACTCCATCTCAAAAAAAAAGAAAAAAAATTAAATAAGGCCTATATACTGTATTTGATTGTTATGCTTCCTAAGACTCTTTTAATCTTGAACATTTACAGTCCTGTCCCCAGCTTTTTCACACCATTGATTTGTTGAGGGTACTAAATCAGTAGTGCCGTAGACTTCTCCATGCTTTGGATTGTTCTGATAGAGCAGGGTTTCTATAACCTGAGGTCTAGATGTACTTTGAGAGTCCATGAAACTCTTCAAATTAAAAGAAAAAAAAAGTTGTTGCCACGTGTTAAATACTTTTTTCTGCTGAGAAAAAGTCTGCAGCTTTTATCAGATTCTTAAGGAGGCTCCTGACAGAAATACATGAAATCAACACTTAAGGAGACAGCACAGGGCTTTAGCTCAGACATTGCCAATAACCAGTTGAATAACCTTCAACAAGTAATGGCCTTACTGGGCCCTAGTTTTCTGATTTTTGAAGGGAGAATTGCACTTCAGATCTCTCCAGCATATTAGAAGGGGCTTCCAGCCTCCCATCTTTCTCCCAGCATGCGTGCTCAGGATAGTATGAGAAACTTTTCTTAACATGTACAGCCGCCAACTGCTTTGAACCAGGGTTTAGGTGACAGGGAGTTTGGCCTTGAGTAAGACCTCAATGGGAGGAGGATCTTACATTTCTGGAAGAATATGATTTGCACAGACTAAGGTGAGTGAATAAAGACACTAGATTGAGGCCAGGCACGGTGGCTCACGCCTGTAATCCCAGCACTTTGGGAGGCCAAGGCAGGTGGATCACGAGGTCAGAAGATCGAGACCATCCTGGCTAACATGGTGAAACCCCGTCTCTACTAAAAATACAAAAAATTAGCCGGGCGTCGTGGCGGGCGCCTGTAGTCCCAGCTACTTGGGAGGCTGAGGCAGGAGAATGGCGTGAACCCGGGAGGCAGAGCTTGCAGTGAGCCAAGATCGCGCCACTGCACTCCAGCCTGGGCAACAGAGCAAGACTCTGTCTCAAAAAAAAAAAAAAAAAAAAAAGACACTAGATTGAGATTGGGAAATGACCCTGAGGACATACAGAAACTCCTAGATGGGTTGGCTCTGAGGACTGAGCCCTGGGCACTCCAGTGTTTGGAAGGGGAACTGTCAAGGATATTTAGAAGGAGCGGCCAGGAATGTAAGAGAAAAACTAAAAAAGTGGTGTTCAGAAGTGAAAAGATGCACACATTTCAAGAAGGAGGGAGTGATAAACTATGTCAAATACTGCTGATGGGTCAAGTAAGAGAAAGAGTGAGAGAAGTCACCACTGGAGTTGGCAAATGGGTATATTTGGTAACCTTGACAAATGCATTTCAGTGGAGTTGTGGGATAGGTGGTTTGATTAGAGTGGGTTTAAGAGAGAATGGGGCCAGGCGTGGTGGCTCATGCCTGTAATCCCAGCACTTTGGGAGGCTGAGGCGGGCGGATCATGAGGTCAGGAGATCAAGACCATCCTGGCTAACATGTTGAAACCTCGTCTCTACTAAAAATACAAAAATTATCTGGGCATGGTGGCACGTGCCTGTAATCCCAGCTACTTGGGAGGCTGAGGCAGGAGAATCGCTTGAACCAGGGAGTTGGAGGTTGCAGTGAGTGGAGATCATGCCACAGCACTCTGGTCTTATGACAGAGCAAGACTCCATCTCAAAAGAAAAAAAAAGAGAGAATGGAACAAAAGGAACAGGTTCACTGGGGTTTTTGTTTGTTTTTGAACTCATTTTATTTTGAGACAGAGTCTCTCTCTCTCCCTGGCTGAAGTGCAGTGGCATGATCACGGCCCACTGCAGCCTCAACCTCCTCTGCTCAGGTGATCCTCCCACTTCAGCCTCCTGAGTAGCTGGGGCTACAGGTGTATGCCACCATGCCCAGCTTGAACTTTAGAACATTATCTAGAAATTATTTCAAATTCCCAAAAAATCAAAAAATAAAATAATGCAATAAAACTCTATGCCCTTTATTCAGATTAAATTATTGTTAAAATATTACCTCATTTGCTTATTCTGTCTCTCCACACACGTACACATAAACAATTTAATATTTATCTGGAATATTTGAGGGTAAGTTACATAGAACACTTCAGTATGTACTTCCTAAGGATAGGGATATTCTCTTATATAATTGTTGTGCAGTTATCAACTTCATACATTTGCAATACTTTACATCCATAATCCCATTCTGTCAGTTGTCCTAATAATGTCCTTTAAATCATTCTTTTTTTTTTTTTGAGATGGAGTTTCGCTCTTGTCGTCCAGGCTGGAGTGCAGTGACGCGATCTCAGCTCACTGTAACCTCTGCCTCCCGGGTTCAAGCGATTTTCCTGCCTCAGCCTCCCAAGTAGCTGGGATTACAGGTGCCCACCACCACACCCAGCTAATTTTTGTATTTTTAATAGAGACGGGGTTTCACCATGTTGGCCAGGCTGGTCTCGAACGCCTGACCTCAGGTCATCCACCCACTTTGGCCTCCCAAAGTGCTGGGATTACAGGCGTGAGCCACCATGCCCACTCTAAAGCATTCCTTCCCTTCCATTGTAAGAGCAAACCTAGGCTGGGCACAGTGGCTCATGCCCGTAATCCTAGCACTTTGGGATACTGAAACAGGAGGATTGCTTGAGGCCAGGAGTTCATAACGAGCCTGGTCAACATAATGAGACCCCATCTCTAACCAAACAAAGAACCAATCTAGAGTCAGATATTGATTGCATTCAGTTATCATGTCTATTTTACGTCCTTTAATCTGGAACATTTCTACAACCTTTATTTGCCTTGTATAATATTGCCATTTTAAATTGTGGTAAAATATATAAAACATAAAATTGATAACTGTAACTTTTTTTTTTTTGGAGAGGGAGTCTCACTCTGTCACCCAGGCTGGATGCAATGACGTAATCTCAGCTCACTGCCACCTCTGCCTCCCAGGTTCAATCAATTCTCCTGCCTCAGCCTCCCAAGTAGCTGGGACTACAGGCACAGGCCTTCACACCTGGCTAAGCTTTAAACATTTTTTTAGAGACAGGTTCTCTCTATGTAGCTCAGGCTGGTCTCAAATTCTTGCACTGAAGTGATCATCCCACCTGGGCCTCCCAAAGTTCTAGGATTACATGTGTGGGCCACTGTGTCCAGTAACATCCTAATTTCATCTTTCCAAGACTATTACTCCTCCAGTTCTTCCCATTCTCAACAAATGGCAATTTATGTTCTTCCATTTACTCAAGCCACTTGAAATCATTCTTGATTCCTTCCTTTCACTTATACCCCACAGGAGGTCCTATCTGGCTTTACCAGCCAAGCTACCATCTCTTATTTGGATTATTATAATGAACTCATTCATCTCACTGCTCCTGCCCTAGACCTCTCATATTCTATTCTCCACGCAACAACCAGAAGGATCCTTTGAAAACAAACATCAGGCCGGGCGCAGTGGCTCACACCTGTAATCCCAGCACTTTCCCTACTCACAGCTGTAATCCCAGACTTTGAGAGGCTGAGGTGGGAAGATTGCTTGAGGCCAGGAGTTTGAGACCAGCCTGGGCAACATAGTGAGATACTGTCTCTAAAAAGAAAGAAAAAGATTAGTTGGGTATGGTGGCACTGCCTGTGGTCCCAGCTACTTGGGAGGCTGAGATGGGAGGATCGCTTGAGCCCAGGAGGTCGACACTGCAGTGACCTATGATTAAACCACTGCACTCCAGCCTGGGCAACAGACTGAGACCCTGTTTGTAAAAAATGAAAATTAAAAAAATAAAAAACAAACTTTGGATCATGCCATTCCCTTCGTTCAAAATCCTCCAGTGGCTTTTCACTAAGAGGAAAGGCCAAAGTCCTTACAATGGCCTAAAAGGCTGACATGATTTGCAGCCGAGCCCCTCCCCTCACCTCTCTGAGTACATGTCTTATCACTTTTCCTCTCACCCAGCTCCAGCAACCATGCTCAAATATGTCAAGTGCAATCCCCACTCAGGGCCTTGGCACTTGCTGTTCCTTTTCCTGGAATGTTCTTCCCCAAAATAAACATATGGTTCACTCTTCACTTCCTCCAGATCGCTACTGAAATACTGCTTTATGAGAGAGGCCTTCCCTTCCCCCCGGCATTCTCCATTCTCCTTATTTGGCTCTATTTTTCTCTGTAGTACTTAGCAATTGACATATATTTATTTAATGCTCATCTCTCCCCACCAGAATGTCAACTCTATGAAGAAAATCAGGTTTTTTTCTGTGGGTGGGGCGGGGGGGGTTGTTTGTTTGTTTTTTGTTTTTTTTGAGACAAGAGTCTTGCTCTGTCACCCAGGCTGGAGTGCAGTGGCGCTATCTGGGCTCACCACAACCTCCACCTCCTGGGTTCAAGTGATTCTCTTGCCTCAGCCTCCAAGTAGCTGGGATTACAGGCACACGCCACCACGCCCAGCTAATTTTTGTATTTTTAGTAGAGACGGGGTTTTTCACATGTTGGCCAGACTGGTCTCAAACTCCTGACCTCAAGTGATCCACCTGCCTCGGCCTCCCAAAGTGTTGGGATTACAGGAGTGAGCCACTGCACCTGGCCAGGACCATTTAAAATATATAAAAGAAATATATTTTGGGGTAAAATATTTTGATTTCCTTCAGGGTCGGCTGTCATGTGATGCTATACCAGAGTTAGGTTGGAATTTTGTATCTTATTGTCACAAAGTCTGCTTTTTTCAGTCTTAGGATCTCTATTTTAACCTTAATTCTCGTCAATTGTGCCTCAACTCCAAAAAAGTGGGGGCGGGGCATAGGATCAGGCGTGTCCGATCTCCCTTCCTGTCATGGCCGGGAATTCAGGTTTTCAGGTTTCTCTGGAGTCTCCTTGGCCTGGAGGAGTTCCTTTCAGTTGGTTGGTGGGGGAGCTTAGGTTTTAATTTTTGGTTTACAGTTAGTAGTTTCTGACTGGTTAAGTCTCTAGTTTTGTTTTACTGTTTACATTGGGCTTCAGGTTGCTTATGTAGGAACCCAAATCACTGGATCTGTCTCAGCCCAATGACCTCCCAATTAAATTTTTTCCTGTTACAAAACAAACATGGAGTTTCTAGCTCAGAAATCAGACAATATTATTACACACAGCAAGAACTGCATCAGTTTCCCATGTCCAGTACCCTACAGGTGACATGGCAGGAGCCAGATGGACCGTGACCATGCAACAGAGTTTCTTGCCTCACAGGGGACAAACCCTGAAACTGTGAACCTGACAGTTTATGTAGACTACGTGCTGCCCACGTGCTGCCCACGTGCTTTGCGGCCCTCCTGAGAGAGGGAGAGAAAACTGATCTCCCTAGTGTAAACAAGTGCTTTGGAATGTGAATAAATTCAGGAAGAGAACGGAGAGTCCCTACCTTGGAATGCAAGCGTTTCTCCCTGAAATAAGTTTTTGTTTGTTTGTTGTTGTTGTTTTTTGAGAGGGAGTCTCACTCTGTTGCTAGGCTGGAGTGCAGTGGCGCGATCTCGGCTCACTGAAACCTCCACCTCCCAGGTTGAAGCGATTCTCCTGCCTCAGCCTCCCAAGTAGCTAGGACTACAGGCGCATGCCACCACGCCCGGCTAATTTTTGTATTTTTAGTAAAGACGGGGTTTCAACATGTTGATTGACCAGGATGGTCTCAATCTCTTGACCTTGTGATCCACCCACCTCAGCTTCCCAAAGTGCTGAGATTACAGGTGTGAGCCACCACGCCCGGCCTGTTGTTGTTGTCTTTTGAGACAGGGTCTCACTCTGTCACCTAGGCTGGATTTCAGTGGTGCACTCACAGCTCACTGCAGCCTCAACCTCCCTGGGCTCAAGGGATCCACCTGTTATAGTAGGTAGCTAGTCCGTGTCCCCTGTGCCCTGCCCCAAACATCTCTCTAAAATAATAATTGGTCACAGTCGGCACCAGGGAAAGGCAGTATCCCAATAGATAGAAAACTCCTGGAACTGCTGATCAGCAGCTTCCCTATAAGATCTTAGGACTTGGGCAAGTGGGCTCAAGCATGTGCACTAAGAGGCAAAATGGCAGTGTTTAACTGGTATATGACCTTCTTCTAAGAACACTTGACTAGTAAGGGAAGAATGCTTCAAGTGGGCATGTGTACATCTTCAGTAAACACACTGCGCATGCACCCCCTCCCAAGTGCTGGCCACAAGTGGACAGCCCACCCCAAGGAAAGAATCAGGGAAGAAATGCCACCCCCCAGAAGCATATCAATGGATAAAACTCCAAGTCCGTATAAAACCCCAAGTCCAGGGTTAAACCACACACCTGACCTCCACCCGCTTGGACCTCCTCCAAGTGTATTTTATTTCCTTTCTTTCCGGCTCTAAAGCTTTTTTTTTTTTTTTTTTTTTTTGAGACGGAGTCTCACTCTGTTGCCCAGGCTGGAGTGCAGTGGCATGATCTCGGCTCACTGCAACCTCCGCTTCCCGAGTTCAAGTGATTCTCCTGCCTCAGCCTCCTGAGTAGCTGGGACTACAGGCACGTGCCACCACACACGGCTAATTTTTTTATTTTTAGTAGAGACAGGGTTTCACCATGTTGGCCAGGCTGGTCTCAATCTCTTGATCTCGTGATCCACCCTCCTCGGCCTCCCAAAGTGCTGGGATTACAGGTGTGAGCCACCGCACACAGCCTTTAAAGCTTTTTAATTAATTTTCACTTCTCCTTTACAATGTGCCTCAGTCTCTCACCCTACCTTATGCCCCTCGGTCGAATTCTTCTGAGGAGGCAAGAATTGAGGTTGCTACAGACCTTATGGATTCACCACCACTAACATATTTTGTTGCTGCGTGTCTCAGATACATTCCCTAAAGTGCTAACACACCTACTTCAGCCTCCCAAGTAGCTGGGACTACAGGCATGCACCATCATGCCTGGCTAATTTTTGCATTTTTTTGTAGAGATGGGTTTTCAGCATGTTGCCCAGTCTGCTCTTGAACTCCTGGGCTCAAGCAGTCTGACTGCCTTGGCCTCCCAAAGTGCCGAGATTACAGGCAAGAGTTACCACACTCAGCCAAGATAAGTTTTATTATCCTTGCTCTGTCGCCCAGGCTGGAGTGCATGGCACAATCGGCTCACTGCAAGCTCCACCTCCCAGGTTCACGCCATTCTCCTGCCTCAGCCTCCCGAGTAGCTGGGACTACAGGCACCCACCACCGCGCCTGGCTAATTTTTTTGTATTTTTTTAGTAGAGATGGGGTTTCACCATGTTAGCCAGGATGGTCTCGATCTCCTGACCCATTGATCCACCTGCCTCGGCCTCCCAAAGTGTTGGAATTACAGACGTGAGCCACTGCGCTTGGCCAGTTTCATTATCCTTTGAATGGGAGCAGATGGCTCCAAGTATAACACCACTGGCATGTGACGAGCAAATGGGTCTGGAGAAAAAGAGACATTTTCTAGCACATCTAAGCAAGTTCTCCTTTGCTCAGGAAACCAAACCACGCAGAAACACAAAAATAATCATGGAGCATTGACAGAGACTTTGAGGGAAAGACTAGAGAGGCTGAAGAACAATCAGAAAGTGTAGGACCAGAGAAGCCAAAGGAAGAGGAGTGCTTCAAGGAGAGAGTGGCCAGTAGGGTCAGCTACTGCAAAGAAAAGGACTGATGGGACTTCACTGGATTTAGCAACAAGATTGTGACGAACTTGACCAAAGCCAGTTCAGTGAGTAATGAGGGTTGAAGCGAGACTGTAATGGGTGGAAGAGTGCCCCACGACTCAGATACATTCTCCAAGTACTAATGATACAGGAGGTAGAAAGAAATTATTTAGGGAGGTAGTGAGGGCAAAAGAGTCTTTGGCAGAATTTCTTTTCTAACAAAAAGCAGCCCCCAAATCATTTCTTTTCTAAACAAAGAGCAGCTTGAAAAATCGAGCTGCAAACATAAATAAGGAAGCTACAAGCTTGCATGGGGGAATGCCAGCAGCAGTGCCAACAGAAAAGGGCTATCTGGGGCCAGACATGTCCAACATGGAGGCTCCATCTTCCCTTTTTTTGTTACCACCTGTACAGCAATAAAGAAATGGGCAACATAGCACAGGCCAGGCAGAGAACCCACCTGCATGATAAAAGATCAGGCTGGGGTTAGCAGAGATTCACGCCTATGCCAATGGCACACCTGATCCAATCAGTTTTTCATGCCCTATGTAAATCAGACACCGTCTTCTCGCCAGATCACCTACAAAACCCCTGCATTTCACCATGGATCTGGCAACCCATTTTTCCAGGACCCCTCTCTGCAGCAGAGAGCTATTCTCTTTCTTTTGCCTAGTAAACTTCCACTCTCAACCTCACTCTTTGTGTGTCTGCATCCTTGTTCCTGTAGCTGTGAGACAAGGAACCTTGGGTGTTACTCCAAACTACAAGGCTGCTTCACTAACACACCTTCTCACCATGGATGGTAAGAAGAAAAGACAATGTAAACTCAATTGACCAGGAAGTGGAGGGAGGAGAGAAAGCAGCAGCCCATAAGGTCAGGTGGGGAGAATTTTTTTTTTTTTTTTTTTTTTTGAGACGGACTCTCATTCTGTCACCCAGGCTGGAGTCCAGTGGTGTGATCTTGGCTCACTGCAACCTCCACCTCCCAGGTTCAAGCGATTCTCCTGCCTCAGCCTACCAAGTAACTGGGATTACAGGCATGCACCACCATGCCGGGCTAATTTTTGTATTTTTAGTAGAGACGGGATTTTACCATGTTGGTCAGACTGGTCTCAAACTCCTGACCTCAGGTGATCTGCCCACCTCAGCCTCCCAAAGTGTTGGGATTATAGGCGTGAGCCACCATGCCCGGCCAGGTGAGATTTCAATATGGGAGTGGAAACCAAAAATAAAACTCTAAGCCCCCCAAACAACTGAATGGACCCTTCCTCTTGGCCAAGGGCATTCTAAGGTAAACCTGAAACACTAGTTCTGGCAATGATGGGAATGGGTGGTCGGACATGTCTCATTATACCTTCTTCCCTTTGGAATTCAGGCACAGCCAACCGACCAGCATGAACAGTGAAACAGAGACCTTAAGACTGAGAAAACATACTTTTTGTAGCAATAAGATACCAACATGACAGACAGGAGGCCCCGAAAGAAATGAAAGTATTTTGTTCCAAAATATATTTCTTTGACACATTTTGAAATGGCCCTGCAAAGCTGACTCTTGTGGGGAAAATCAACATTTGTAGAGAATCCCCTTCCATTTCCAGGTCTTTTTCCTGATCCAGGAGAGAATGAGAGAATTAACTAAGAGTCTGGCACCTTTCTAAGTCTCATAATAAACATGTATAATCTATTATCTCTGAAACCTGCTACCTGGACACTTCATCTGCATAGTAAGAACCTTGGTCTCCACAACCCCTTATCTTAACCCAGACACTCCTTCTATTGATTCCAGGTCTTTTTTTTTTTTTTTTTTTTTTTTGAGATAGAGTCTCCCTCTATCACCCAGGCTAGAGTGCAGTGGCACAATCTCGGCTCACTGCAACCTCTACCTCCCAGGTTCAAGCAATTCTCTAGCCTCAGCCTCCCAAGTAGCTGGCGTTATAGGCGCTTACCACCACACCCAGCTAATGTTTGTATTTTTAGTAGAGACAGGGTTTCACCATACTGGTCAGGCTGGTCTCGAACTCCTAACCTCAGGTGATTCACCCACCTCGGCCTTCCAAAGTGCTAGGATTACAGGCATGAGCCACCATGCCCAGCCTAGATAAAGTCAACCAACTGCTATTTAGAGTATTTTGAATCCACCTATGACCTGGACACACCCCACTTCCAGTTGTCCAATCTTCCCAGATCAAACCAATCTACATCTTGTATGTATTGATTGATGCCTTATGTCTCCCTAAAATGTATAAAATCAAGCAGCAGCCTGGGCACCTTGGGTGCATGTTGTCAGGACCTCCTGAGGCTGTAACACTGGCCATGGTCACTGTATCTGGCTCAGAATAAATCTCTGCAAATATTTTACAGAGTTTGACTCTTTTTGTCAACAGGAGACACTTAAGCACTTAAGCACAGAAAGTTAAAGCACTTTCCTTAACTCTGCAAAGAGTTAAAGAGAGAGGGAAGAAACATGAAAAGTGGCTCAACAGTCAAGACAGGTTTATTTTGGAGCAATAGACCCGAGAGGGGCTTCTGGCTGATTTCAGTCAGGAGTGCGCTCTATTACAGACTAAGTATTTATTGGTGAGAGAGCTTAGAATGTTTCTATGTTGGGGAGAAGTTTATGGTGGGGTTGGAATGTCTCTAGTTGGAGGGGAGGTTATCTTGGGGCTGACATCTCTCCAGCCGGCAGGGAGGTTATCTTGGGGCTGGCATGTCTCTGGTCGGGGAGGAGTCTGGAATGTGTCTGGTTGGAGATGTTATTTGTGGTTTATGGTCATGCTGACCTTAGCCATTAGGCTGATGCCCTTTGGATTTAGGCAGTTTTTGATCAAGGTGAACTTAAAACTACAGTGCTTGTCCAAGGTGGTGATACTCCTGCTCTGTCATGTTTGTCATGCTGACATGGCCAAATCATGGAGATGGTAAGCTTGAAGGCGTAGGGTGAACAGGGGAATACTGGGATAAGCCAGGTTCCTGATAAAGCAAGAGAGAATGGGGGTCCAGAGTCCAGGTGGAAGAATTAGCTTTAGACAAGGGGACAAGGATGTACCTTTCCAGCATAGTGTGGGGTGTGAAAGGAAAAAATCTTGGGCCCCCAAAATCACTAAGCTAAAGGGAAAATTCAA
Source organism: Pongo abelii (assembly GCF_028885655.2). Classification (NCBI taxonomy): domain Eukaryota; kingdom Metazoa; phylum Chordata; class Mammalia; order Primates; family Hominidae; genus Pongo; species Pongo abelii. The sequence goes on along the minus strand of NC_072005.2, from coordinate 43,469,481 downwards.
GCTGGGAACTGCTCAGGGCAAACCTGCCTCCCATTCTATTCAAAGTCATCCCTTTGCTTACTGAGATAGATGCATATTCTGATTGCCTCCTTTGAAAAGGCTTATCAGAAACTCCAAAGAATGCCACCATTTGTCTCTCCCCTACCTGTGACCTGGAAGTCCCCTCCCTGCTTGAGTTGTTCCCGTCTTTCTGGAGGGAACCAATGTACTTTTTTTTTTTTTTTTTGAGACGGAGCCTCACTCTGTCACCCAGGCTGGAGTGCCGTGGCGCCATCTTGGCTCACTGCAACCTCTGCCTCCCAGGTTCAAACGATTCTCCTGCCTTAGCCTCCCGAGTAGATTACAGACGCCCGCCACCGCACCTGGCTAATTTTTGTATTTTTAGTAGAGAAGGGGTTTCACCATCTTGGCCAGGCTGGTCTTGAACTCTTGAACTCAGGTGATCCACCTGCCTTAGCCTCCCAAAGTGCTGGGATTACAGGCATGAGCCACCGCGCCCAGCCAGAACCAATGTACTTCTTACATATATTGATTGATGTTTCATCTCCCTAAAACGTATAAAACCAAGCTGTGCCTCGACACCTTGGGCACATGTCGTCAGGACTTCCTGAGGCTGTGTCACGGGTGCGTGTCCTCAACCTTGGCAACATAAATTTTCTAAATTAACTGAGACCTGTCTCAAATTTTCAGGGTTCATGGGGGAATAAGAAAAGATAGGAAAGTTTGTAGCTGTGACAAATGAGAAATAAAAATAAAATTCTAGTCTCCAATGGACTGAATGGACCCCATCTTGGCCAAGGGAACCCCACAGAAACCTTGGAAGCTGAGTTCATGGCCATAATAAGATAGGAGATCAGAGAGGCCTTGTTATACCCCCTCCTTCGCTACCAGTCATTAGCCTTTCTTCCCTAAGGGCTAAACAGAACTCCCTGCTTCCCCCCATTTTTTGAGACAGGGTCTCCCTCTGTTGCTCAGGCTGAAGGGCAGTGGCACAATCATGGATCACTGTGGCCTTGACCTCCCTGGCTCAGGTGATCCTCCCACCTCAGCCTCCTGGCTAGTTTCTTTGTATCTTTAGTAGAGACAGGGTTTTGCCATGTTGCCCAGGCTGGTCTTGGACTCTTGGGCTCAAGTGATCTGCCTGCGTTGCCCTCCCAAATTTTTGGGATTACAGGCATGAGCCACCGCACCTGGCCCTAAACCAGCCCTTTCAAAAGACTACTGGCTTACCTTACCTGGTACAGAACAAAGACAAGAGTAATCCTTTTTGATTTCTTCACCCCTTCCTGAGACATGCTTCCTTCACCCCTTCCTGAGACATGCTTCCTATTCCCTTTTTCTTCAAATGTACACCTTGTCTTATGTAAAATGTGCATTTACTGGGCACTAACTAAAGTCTCACAATTATGTAATCATTTGTCTCACAGTGGGCCTCCCCCTGCCTCTGCCTTTAAGGAAAACGTATAAACACTAAACCTCCTGAGAACCTCTTTGTAGGCTCTTTGGAGATTCTCCAAATGGCCACAGATGTTTCTGTGACTCATGTTTACTGAGCCTCAAGATGGCTCAATAAACCTCCATGATTTGAGACTTATGCCTCAATCACTCATTTTAGTTGTCCCAAGTTAAGCAAGTTCCCAACTAATACATTCTATTTTTTTCCCAAGCCACTCTTCCACCCCTTCTTTCTTTCTTTCTCTTTTTCTTTCTTTCTTTCTTTCTGTCTCTCTCTCTCTCTTTCCTTCCTTCCTTCCTTCCTCTCTTCTCCCTTCTCCCTTTCCCTCCCTCCCTCCCTCCCTTCCTTCCTGCTTTCTTTCCTTCTTTCTTTTCTTTCTTCTTCTCTTTTCTTTTGTTTCTTGTCGGGGTCTTGCTCTATCACCCAGACTGGAGTGCAGTGCCATGATCATATCTCACTACAGCCTTGAACTCCTGTGATCCTTCCACGTCAGCTTCCTGAGTAGCTGGGACTACAAGCGTGCACCACCATGCTCAGCTACGTTTTTCTATTTTTATAGAGACAGGGTCTCGCCATGTTTACCAGGCTGGTCTCAAACCCCTGGCCTCAAGCAATCCTCCTGCCTCAGCCGCCCAAAGTGCTGGTGATTACAGGTGTGAGCCACTGGATCTGACCCACATTGTATTTTTAGAGTGAAGTAAAAAGTTACTATCTGGGAGTGTGAAGGGAATAAGAAGAAACTTGATTTTTGTAGGGCAATTATCTCCAAGGAGTACAATATTCTCCAGGAGTGTGGGAAGCCTGCAAAGTGCAAGAGCAGTGAATGTTGTCAATTCAAAACAAGTTTAGACTTGGATAAGGAGAGACCTTACTTAGAAAGGTGTGGTAGCATGTGCCTGTAGTCTCATCTACTTGGGAGGCTGTGACAGAAGGGTCGCTTGTGGTTATGGTCAAAAAGTTGGAAGCTTGCAGCACTTTGGGAGGCTGGTGCAGGCAGATCGCTTGAGCCCAGGCGTTCAGTATCAGCTTGGGCAACAGCAAAGCTCCATCTCTACCAAAAATACAAACATTAGCGGGGCGTGGTGGTACATGCCTGTAGTCCCAGCTATTTGGGAAGCTGCGGCAAGACTGCCTGAGCCTGGAGGTCCAGGCTGCAGTGAGCAGTGATTGTGCCACTGTACTCCAGCCTGGGAAACAAAGTGTTTCAAAAAAAATTTTTTAAAGTGGGAAGCTTGAATTTAAAATTTCAGAGGGGCCTGGGTGCAGTGGTTCACACCTCTAATCCCAGCACTTTGGGAGGCTGAGGCAGGTGGACTGCTTGAGTCCAAGAGTTCAAGACTAGCCTGGGCAACATGGCAAAACCCATCTCTATAAAAAAAAAAATACAAAAACTAGCTTGGCGTGGTGGTACGTGTTTGTGGTCCCAGCAACTCAGAAGGCTGGGGTAGGAGGATCACCTGAGCCCAGGAGTTGGAGGCTGCAGTGAACTGTGATTGTGCCACTGCACTCCAGCCTGAGTGACAGAGTGAGACCTTGCCTCAATAAATAAATAAGTAAATACATACATACATACATACATTTTCAGAGGGAAATCATTCTGAGTAATACATTCCAGGGTGTGGGTGGCTGATGGGGAGTAAAAGTGAAAGTTGTGAGAGTTAGTGAGTCCAGGGAACAGAAACCCATGTTCAGAGGAGCTATCACTCAGGACAACTGCATACCAGTAGCTGGAGAGGAAGCACAGGAGCCAGGTATAAATCTGGCCTCTGAACAAGGGAGAGAATCATCAATACCACGCCATTCTCTCTTCTATAAGATTTGTCCCTTCCCCCAGAGGAGTGAGCCTAGCAGCTGTGACCCTCCTTTTGGTCATGATTAATTAGACCCAGAGTGTATACCAGATCCAAGCTAAGCCAATCAGCTTCTCCTTTCAAGGAATTTGGAACTAAAACTGAGAGCATCTGGTCAAACCCTGCTGGCTGCTTGAACTGAGGAACTGTAATATTGGGCTGGAATAGCCCTATTTGGCCACGTGCGTGCAAATAGGCTGAGAAAGCTGGCACATGGATATATAGATATATAGAAAGGGAAGGAGAGGGAATGAAAGAGAGAGTCTTCTAGAGAGAAAGATCAGATTATCTGCAAAGGAACAAGGTTCAAACTGACATCAAATTTATTTGTAGCAACCCTGGATGCAAATAGACCAGGAAGTAAAATATTGAAGGGGAAGAATTGTGAACCAAGAAATTTACAACTGAACTGTCAATCAATGAAGACTTTACAAAAAATAACTTCATTTAAATTGAGCGTTAAGGGAATGCAGTATTTTAATCGAACTCTGCCAATGCTTTCATCTACAGGCTTGTTGCCATTTTTGTCTTCTATGAAATTTTTGTCCCAAGAAAGATAGGATTACATTTTTTCTAACAGATTGAGCTGGTGTAGTGTATTCTTGGTTATCAAAATACTCAAATAGCTTGGGGATTTTGAATTGATAAATATTCATGATGTGTGAAAAAGCATGATACACACTGAACGATCTCAATCCCATAAAATTAAATGTGTCTATACACACATAGGGCCTAGAAGGACACGTCAAAGTGTAAAGTGCTTGTGATTGTGGATGATTTTGTTCTTTGCTTCTTGTGTTTTTCAGTTTCCTATAATGCACACATTAACTTTAAAAAAATAAAAGTTATTTTTTTTTATTTATTTATTTATTTATTTATTTTAAGATGAAGTCTAGCTAGATCTGTCACCCAGGCTGGAGTACAGTGGCATGATCTTGGCTCACGGCAACCTCCGCCTCCCGGGTTCAAGCGATTCTTTTGCCTCAGCCTCCTGAGTAGCTGGGACTACAGGCGCCGGCCACCACGTCCAGCTAATTTTTTGTATTTTTAGTAGAGACAGGGTTTCACCATGTTGACCAGGCTGGTCTCGAACTCCTGATCTCGTGATCCACCCGCCTCGGACCTCCCAAAGTGCTGGGATTACAGGCGTGAGCCACTGTGCCCAACCAATAAGAGTTATTTTTAAAACCTGAAAAAAAATAACTTCAAGCTCACGAGGCCTCACAAAGATTGCCACATAGAGGCCCATTTTGAAAAAGTTTTGGAAGAAGGGCCAAAAAAAAAAAAAAAGAGAGAGAGAGACAGAGAGAAAGAGAAATCCTACAGATGCTGCAAGAAAAATGGAAAGAGGCCAGACGCGGTGACTCACGCCTGTAATCCCAGCACTTTGGGAGGCCAAAGCAGGCTGATTTCTTGAGGTCAGGAGTTCAAGACCAGTTGCCTAACATGGTGAAACCCTGTCTCTACTAAAAAGACAAAAATTAGATGGGCGTGGTGATGAGCACATGTAATCCCAGCTACTCGGGAGGCTGAGGCATGAGAATCGCTTGAACCTGGGAGGCTGAGGTTGCAGTGAGCCTAGATGACACCACTGCACTCCAGCCTGGGTGACAGAGTGAGACTCCGTGTCAACAACAGTAACAACAAAAAAACAAAAAATGGAAAGAAAGGGTGATTTATTTTGGTACTTATTTTGGTAACTGTTCCTTGTTATCGCTATACTAATAAGGCTAGGATCTAATGAAATAAAGAGAACATTCATAACTCTAAAATAAAATTCTGGATGATATCAATATGAATGGAGGGGACAAGGATGGGAGAAGATCAGAGGGACATGAGGATCATGGTAAAGTACTTGTCCTGTTAGAGATGATGTTGTCAATTTACTGCCTCTCAGACTGGGTGCGGTGGCTCACACCTGTAATCCCAGCACTTTGGGAGGTCGAGGTGGGTGGATCACTTGAGGTCAGGAGTTTGAGACCAGCCTGGCCAACATGGAGAAACCCCATCTCTACTAAAAATACAAAAGTTAGCCAGGTGGATAGTGGGCATGTGTAATCCCAGCTACTCAGGAGGCTGAGGCAGGAGAATCACTTGGACCTGGGAAGCAGAGGTTGCAGTGAGCTGAGATCACACCACTGCACTCCAGCCTGGGTAACAATGTAAAACTCTTGTCTCCAAAAAACAAAAATAAAGAAATACATAAAATAAAAAAAGTTTATTGTCTCTCAGCTCCAAATTCACCCTTTAACATATGCTCTGTCATAATGGACAGAATTCCTTTAAGCATCTCTACAGTGAGCACAATGTGAGATCCTTGTGAGAGTCACTGGGGGCTCTGGAAGGACGCTACAGAGGAAGGGGCTCTCCTGCTGTTCCTGGCTGCTGCATGGTGGGTCTTGGGGAGAGAACATCCAATAGAGCTCTGTCAGAGCCATGTTCTCAGAACGTGTGGTCTCTCGGTGACCTTGCAGCTTTGGTCTCGCCTTACAATTACCTTCCTTCATTAATATGGAAAACCAGTGCCCCAGACATCTCTGCTTCTTCCGCACACCCATGCCACAGGTCGCTGATTGTGCTTTGTCTGCACTCTGGATGGTTGCTTTCTGTTTGTTCAGAAACTGCAGACCAGCTCCAGCCTGGGAAAACTGGCAAACTTTTCCTGCTTCCTTCTGCTTCCCTCTTCTTCCTCCCCCCACCCCTCCTCCTCCTCCTTCTTCTCCTTCTCGTCCTCCTCCTTCTTCTTCTTTCTTCTTTCTTCTTCTTTCCTCCTCCTTCTCCTCCTCCTCCTCCTTTTCTCCTCCTTCTTCTCCTCCTTCTTCTTCTTTTCTCCTCCTTCTTCTCCTCCTTCCTCCTTCCTCTCTCCTCCCCCTCCTCCTTCCTCCTCCTCCTCCTTCTTCTTTTTCTTCTTCTTCTTCTTCTTATTTTTTTTGGGAGACATGGTCTTGCTCTGTTGTCCAGACTGGAGTGCAGTGGCATGATCATGGCTCACTGCAGCCTCAGCCTCCTGAGTACCTGGAACTACAGGCATGAGCCACGACGCTTGGCTAATGGGCTTTGTCTTCTCCAGTTACGTCTGAACTCCAGCTTTGGGGAGGGAGCCCTTTTCCAAGTTTGTCCTTCTTTGAGTATTCTCCCTTAGTCCTAGGTTGCCATATGGAGTTTCCTTATAGCTTGTAATTTTTTTTTTTTTTTTGAGACTCACTCTGTCACCCGGGCTGGAGTGCAATGGCACCATCTTGGCTCACTGCAACCTCCACCTCCTGGGTTCAAGTGATTCTCCTGCCTCAGTCTCCCGAGAAACTGGGATTACAGGTGTCTGCCACCACGCCCACTAATTTTTGTATTTTTAGTAGAGACAGGGTTTCACCATGTTGGCCAGGCTAGTCTCGAACTCCTGACCTCCGGTGATCTGCCTGCCTCAGCCTCCCAAAGTGCTGGAATTACGCCGTGAGCCACCATGCCTGGCCTGTAATCATTATTTGATCAGAATTTAAAAATGTTTTATATTAAACTTCTTTTGTGTAGCCCACTGTGTGTTTTATATTTCTTAAGTGGATCGAGACTGACACAGAAGGTGCAAATAGTGATAAATTTAAGATATAAATAGGGGGCTGGGCATCACCCAGCCTGGAGTGCAGTGGCATGATCTTAGCTCACTGCAACTTCTGCCTTCCAGGTTCAAGCGATTCTCCCACCTCAGTCTCCCAAGTAGCTGGGACTGCAGGCATGCACCACCACACCTGGCTAATTTTTGTGTATTTTTGGTAGAGATGGGGTTTCACCATGTTGGCTAGCCACCATGAGCCACCATGTCCAGCCAAACTCACCCTTTAAAAGGCAGAGACTTTCAGACTGGATAAAAAAAATCAAGGTCCAATAATATGTTGTCAAGGAAGAATACATTTAAAATAAAAAGAAAGCTTGAAAATAAAAGGAAGTAAAATTATACGCCACATAAATATGAATTAAAAGACACCTAAAGTAGCAGTCCTACTGGCTCACAAAATAAAATTTGAAGTCAAGATAAAACAGAGTAAAATGGTGGTTACCAGAGAGTGGGAAGGGAAGGGGAGAGAGGATACATAAAGAGAAGCTGGTTGGTTAATGTGTACAAAACTACAGTTATATAGAAGGAATAAATTCTAATATTCGATAGTACAGTAGGGAAATTATAGTGAACAATTATTATATATTTCAAAATAGAAGAGAAGAACTGTAATGTTTTCAACACAAAGAAAAGACAAATCGGCCTGGCAAGGTGGCTCACGCCTGTAAACCCAGCACTTTGTGAGGCTGAGGAGGGAGTGGATCACCTGAGGTCAGGAGTTCAAGACCAGCCTGGCCAACATGGTGAAACCCCCTCTCTACTAAAAATACAAAAATAAGCTGGGCATAGTGGCGCATGCGCCTGTAATCCCAGGTACTACGTGGGGGCGGATGCAGAATTGCTTGAACCCTGGAGGTGGAGGTTGCAGTGAGCCGAGATTGCACCACTGCACTCCAGCTTGGGCAACAGAGTGAGACTCCGTCTCAAAAAAAAAAAAAACGAAAGAAAGAAAAGAAAAGAAAAGACAGATGTTTGAGGTGATGGGTATCCCAATTACCCCGACTTGATAGTTCCACATTGTTTACAGGTATCGAAATAGCACACATACCCCCCCCCGAATATGTACAACTATGATATATGTATAAAAATATAAAAAATAATAAAGGACAAAGAAAAATCTAATAAAAAGTACAACAGAAGGAAATATGTTAATCTTAAACAGGCAGCTAACAATCCTGCCTAAAATATAGCAAAGTGACAAAACCATAAGGAGAAACAGATTGTTGGAAATTTGAATACTCAATAAGAAATTGTAACACGCTTTTTTTTTTTTTTTTTTTTTCTAAGATGGAGTCTTTCTCTGTCATCCAGGCTGGAGTGGTGCAGTGGCATGATCTTAGCTCACTGCAATCTCTGCCTCGCAGGTTCAAGTGATTCTCCTGCCTCAGCCTCCCAAGTAGCTGGGATTACAGGCACCTGCCATCCTGCCTGGCTAATTTTTGTATTTTTAGTAGAGATGGGGTTTCACTATGTCGGCCAGGCTGGTCTCAAACTCCTAACCTCATGATCCACCCACCTCGGCCTCCCAAAGAGCTGGGATTACAGGTGTGAGCCACCATGCCCAGCCACACCCATCTAATTTTTGTATTTTCAGTAGAGACGGGGTTTCACCATGTTGGCCAGGCTGGTCTCAAACTCCTGACCTCAAATGATCCACTTGCCTCGGCCTCTCAAAGTGCTGGGATTACAGGTGTGAGCCACCACACCCGGCCTGCTTTTGGATACTTTAACAGAAAGGCAGAGAGAAATAAATGGTTGAGAGATTTAATCAGAGAAAGAAAAGATCCCAAGGATCTAAACAATACTTATCAACCTTTAGCTAATTATAGAACCTTAATTCCAATAAATGGCATATACAATAAATAGATAGCATATAAAGCCACTGAACCTTTAATATCAATAGCTTCAACCTTCAGCTAATTATAAAACTTTAATACCAATAAATATATACCACATACATTTTAAAAATTCTATTTCTCAGCTGGGCGCAGTGGCTCACGCCTGTAATCCCAGCACTTTGGGAGGCTGAGGTGGGCGGATCACGAGGTCAGGAGTTCGAGACCAGCCTGGCCAACCCAGCCTAGCCAACATGGTGAAACCCCGTCTCTACTAAAGATACAAAAAAATTAGCCGAGTGTGGTGGGGTGCGCCTGTAATCCCAGCTACTCAGGAGGCTGAGGCAGGAGAATCGCTTGAACTCAGGAGGTAGAGGTTGCAGTGAGCCGAGGTCACACCACTGCACTCCAACCTGGGCGACAGGGCGAGACTCCGTCTCAAAAAAAAAAAAATTCTATTTCTCCTGCTCCTTACAGATTAGACTTTTTTGTTTGTTTGTTTTGAGACAGGGTCTTGGTCTGTTTCCGTGCTGGAGTGCAGTGGCACACTCAATCATGCTCACTGCCACCTCAACCTCCTGGGTTCAATGCTGGGATTACAGGTGTACGCCACTGTGTCTGGCTGATTTTTTTAAAAACGTTTTTTATTGGTTATAAGCAAATCAAAAGCTTATCTATGGCTGGGCGCTGTGACTCATGCCTGTAATCCCAGCACTTTGGGAGGCTGAGGCGGGCAGATCATATGAGGTTGGGAGTTCAAGACCAACTTGACCAACATGGAGAAACCCCGTCTGTACTAAAAATACAAAATTAGCCGGGCGTGGTGGCGCATGCCTGGAATCCCAGCTACTTGGGAGGCTGAGGCAGGAGAATCGCTTGAATCCCGGAGGTAGAGGTTGCAGTGAGCCGAGACTGCACCATTACACTCCAGCCTGGGCAACAAGAACGAAACTCTGTCTCAAAAAATATATATATAAAATAAATAAATAAATAAGCTTATCTACAATGGCAAAACAATGGCAATAAGGCACCTGGCAGGTTTGGAAAACAGCAAACAGGCCAGTGTTCCTGGAGTAACGGGGCCGGATTATGTTGGGACTTTGGAACCATTTTAAGGTCTTGGCTTTTACTCTGCATGCGATGGAAACCATGGGAGAGTTTGAGCCGAGGAGTGTTGCAGTCTTATATTTTTAAAAAGCACTTTGATTGCTATGTAGAGAACAGATTGCAGTGAGGTAGTCAGAAATGCAGCGAAGGGGAGTGGAAGCAGAGGAATGAATGAAGAGTCTGCTACAGTAATCTAGGGGAAAGAGGACTATTGGGCAGATCTGGATCTATTTGGAGGATGAGCCATAAGGATTTACTGATAAGACTGGGTGTGGGTATGAGTGAAAAGGAAGAGTTAATGATGACTTCAGGGTTTTTTGGCTTGAACAGTTGGAAGGTTGGAGGTACAATCGAGTTGGGGCAGATTAACAAGGAAGTAGATACTGGAAGGAAGATTAGGAACTCATAAATTCATTTTTGGACAAATCGAGATTAAGAGGCCTATTAGATGTTTACTTTGTCTAACAGGCAATTGGATATATGACTCTGGAGTTGAGGGGAAAGGTATGAGCTGGAGTTATAAATGTGGCAAACATTGATACCAATGAGGTGCCTGGCAGGTTTGAAGAACAGCAAAAACGCCAGTATACCTGGAGCAAATTGAGTGAAGGGGAGAGTAACAGAAAATTAGGTCAGAAAGTAGGCTGGGCGCGATGGCTAACACCTGTAATCCCAGCACTTTGGGAGGCCGAGGCGGGCGGATCACTGAAGGTCAGGGGTTCGAGACCAGTGTGGCCAACATGGTGAAACCCTTGTCTCTACTGAAAATACAAAAATTAGCCAGGCGTGGTGGCGGGCGCCTGTAATCTCAGCTACTTGGGAGGCTGAGGCAGGAGAATTGCTTGAACCTGGGAGGAGGAGGGTGCGTTGAGCTGAGATTGTACCACTGCACTCCAGCCTGGGTGACAGAGTGAAGACTGTGTCTCAAAAAAAAAAAAAAAAGTAACAAGGGGACATATTATGAACTCCAGATGAGAAGATACCTAAAGCCATGAGACTGGATGAGATGACCAAGGGAGTGTGGATAAGGAAGAGGAACAAAGATTGAGTGCAGAGGAGCATCAATATTAAGAGGTTAAAGAAAAGTGGAAGAATCAGCACAGGAGATGGAGAAGGAGAGGCTAATGAGGTAGAAAAAAAACCAAGAATGTGTGATGTCAAGGAAACTAAGTGAAGAAAGTGTATTAAGGAGGAGGGGGTGATTATTTGTGTTAAGTGCTGCCAACAGGTCAGGTAGAATAACAATCGAAAGTCAACCATTAAATTTAGCAAGATGATTGTTGGTAACCTTGACAAGGACAGTTCTGGTAGTGACAGATGCTGAAGTATAATTGGAATGGGTTCAATAGAGGACAAGAAAAGAGAAATTAGAGGCAGGAAATATAGACAATACTTTCTATGAGTTCTGCAGGAAATATAGACAATACTTTCTATGAGTTCTGCAGGAAATATAGACAATACTTTCTATGAGTTCTGCAGGAAATATAGACAATACTTTCTATGAGTTCTGCAGGAAATATAGACCATACTTTCTATGAGTTCTGCAGGAAATATAGACCATACTTTCTATGAGTTCTGCAGGAAATATAGACCATACTTTCTATGAGTTCTGCAGGAAATATAGACCATACTTTCTATGAGTTCTGCAGGAAATATAGACAATACTTTCTATGAGTTCTGCAGGAAATATAGACAATACTTTCTATGAGTTCTGCAGGAAATATAGACAATACTTTCTATGAGTTCTGCAGGAAATATAGACAATACTTTCTATGAGTTCTGCCTGGAATGGAGCAGTGGTTGATGGGAGTAGGGGAATTTTTTAAAGTGCGTGTGTGTGTGTGTGTGTGTGTGTTGTTTGTTTTCAAGGTGAGGGAATTGCTGGAGTCAAGAACTGGACAGAGCTCCTGCTTTTGGCTGGGCACGCTGGCTCACGCCTGTAATCCCAGAACTTTGGGAGGCTGAGGCAGGTGGACCACTTAAGGTCAGGAGTTTGAGACCAGCCTGGCCAACATGGTGAAACCACGTTTCTACTCAAAATACAAAAGTTAGCTGGGTGTGGTGGCACATGCCTGTAGTCCCAGCTACTCAGGAGGCTGAGGTGGGAGGATCACTTGAACCCGGGAAGCAGAGGTTGCGGTGAGCCGAGATCGCACCACTGCACTCCAGCCTGGGCTACAGAGCAAGACTCCGTCTAAACAAACAAACAAAAACTGGACAGATAAAAGGGGGTGGAATCTAGTGCCTAATTGCTGAATGGACTTTAGATAAGAACACGGTTAGTTCATTTGCAGCAAGAGAGGAGAGGCAGTGTATATGAGCAGAGATGCAGATAGGTAGGCATGGTGCTGGGAGTCTATAGAGAATCTCATCTGACAGCTTTGATTTTCTCAGTGAAGAAGCACTTATTAGCCTAGAGGGAGGCAATGGGAGTGTGCGGTCGGTTTGAAAACTTGTGTTTGGCAGTGAATGGACTAAAAACACAACGAAACCCTAAACAGCGTGTCTGCGGGGGAGCACTCAGAACTACTTGAGGTTCGTGGTTATAACTTGAAAGCGGGAGCAGGGTGGCAGTGCACTTTTCTCCAGCCACATGAGGGCCGGGGTGCAGCCTGGCTACTTAGGGAGCGGAAGCCACCGCCTGGCGCCTGCTGGGAAGGCTCCCTCTTCCCACAGGATCTCCTGAGAGCTGCAATCCACCTGTCGCCTCCACCTTTTCTCTTTGGGAACTTTGAGGGGGAGGGAGAGACGAAATACAGGGAGCTACAGACCGGGCACACTGAGAGTTGTATGTTAGGAGCCGTAGTTCCCAACGCCCTGTATGTTAGAAGCCATAGTTCCGCTCACCTCCCCAAGTACCATCTCTGCTCCTATCTACTTGCAGGCAACATTGGGGAGGTGAAGACCATGGAGACTCCCAACACGAAGCAGATGGGGAACTTTAGTCCTCCTGTCATCACCCTCATCTGCTATCACCAGAGGACGCTGGGGAATAGGTTAAAGGGAAAGGAGAAATCCATGGAACTTAGAAGAGATCTTACCTGAAAAGTCAGTTTCCCCAATGCGGGGCACAGCTGCACGGGGAAAACCCAGTCCTCTGGCCGCCACTCCCCGTAGAGACGGACGAAGGCAGCGCCTGGGGGGCGCTACGCCCTGGACGCTGGCGGATGCAGTCCCGTGTCACGGTCCCCGATAGGACTTGCAGTCCGCGCCCCCACCCGGAAGGCCGACGTCTCCCGCCCCAAGGCGAATCCCGCACTAAGGCCGTAATAGGGGCTTGTCACCACCACCACCCCCCACTTTTTTTTTTTATTTTTTATTTTTATTTTGAGACGGAGTCTCGCTCTGTCGCCCAGGCTGGAGTGCAGTGGCGCTATCTCGGCTCACTGCAACCTCAGCTTCCCGGGTTCAAGCAATTCTCCTGCCTCAGCCGCCTGAGTAGGTGGGATTATAGGCGTCCGCCATCATGCCTGGCTAATTTTTGTATTTTTGGTAGAGACGGGGTTTCGTCATGTTGGCCAGGCTGGTCTTGAACTCCTGAGTCACCACCCTTTAATGCCGCTCTCCCCATCCTGTCCCTCCTGTGTCGGTCTCCGAACGCCCGGCTCAAGGCACTACTCGGAATTGGAGAGGGGGAGAGCCGCGAGACCCAGAGAAAAGGAGGGCTGAAGAGCGCGTGAGGCGTCAAAGTAGGAAGCCTCCTGTGGAGCAGGAGCTGCCGCGGGAGCCTCGCAGAAGCTCCCGGGCGTGGAGGTGGGATGAGACGGGGGGCGTGGCTCCGCGGATGGTAGAGCCCCTCCTCTGCGCGCGCGCCCTAGCCCCGCTCTGGCTTGCACGCACGCGCGTTCGGCGGGTCCCGCGTGCTTTCTCGCCAAAATGCGGCGGCTGCTTTTCCCAGCTTCAGCGAGGCGGCAACAAGGTTCTCGTAGCGCACCGGAATGGCGCGGAATGGAGCCAATGGTCCGGCTTAGACACCTGCCCCTGCTCCTGCCCAACGCCCTGAGACACCAGGTTCTATACACGGAGTCCAGGGCCGTGTTTTCCGTGTGTGTGTGTGTGTATTTTATTTTTGAGACAGAGTCGCCTCTGTTGCCCAGGGGTGTGTGTGTGTGTGTGTGTGTGTGTGTATGTTTTACTTTTGAGACAGAGTCGCCTCTGTTGCCCAGGCTGGAATGCAGTGGTGCGATCTCGGCTCACTGCAGCCTCCGCCTCCCGGGTTCAAGCGATTCTCCTGCCTCAGCCTACTTTGTGGCTTGGATGACAGGCACGCGCCACCATGCCTGGCTAATTTTTGTAGTAGAGAAGGGGTTTCGCCATGTTGGCCAGGCTGGTCTTGAACTCCTGACCTCAGGTGATCCGCCCGCCTCGGCCTCCCAAAGTGCTGGGATTACAGACGTGAGCCACCGCGCCCGGCCTTCTCATAGCTTTTGTTTCATGGCTTCTTCCGGCCTGGTGGAACTCAAGCGTTGCCTTTATGAAGGGCTGCATGGGGACCCCGTAGAACCATAAAGAGCCGGCCATGCTTGCAAACCGCTGATGCAGGGCCTCTGTCACAAAGGCCACAGCGTCCTACGCACATCCCAGCACGGCCAGGCGGGACAATGGCATAATGGCTCAGAACATGTCTGGAGTCTGACTCTTGGCCCTGCCACATTCTGGCTGTGTGGTGGGGCATTTCCTCACCTGGAGGAAGGGGAATGATAGTAGCTTTAAGTAGTGTTGCTACATTTTATTTAGCAAATTAAAATGGAGGACACCCAATTAAGTTTGGATGTCAGCTAAAAAAAGAAAACAAGGGCCGGGCGCGGTGGCTCCCGCCTGTAATCCCAGCACTTTGGGAGGCCGAGGCGGGCGGATCACCTGAGATCAGGAGTTCGGGACCAGCCTGACCAACATGGAGAAACCCCGTCTTTACTAAAAATACAAAAATTAGCTGGGCGTAGTGGCCGGCGCCTGTAATCCCAGATACTCGGGAGGCTGAGGCAAGAGAATCGTTTGAACCCAGAAGGCAGAGGTTGAGGTGAGCTGCCATTGCGCCATTGCACTCTAGCCTGGGCAACAAAAGCAAAACTCCATCTCAAAAAACAAAACAAAACAAAAAAAAAAGAAAGAAAACAGAATTTTTTAGCATATATCTGCCAAATATTGTTCACTGAAATTCAAATGTAACCGGGCATCAAGTTCAAATGTAACTATTTTATCTGGCAGCCCTGATTAAGGCATTGTTTGGAGACAAGGCATGAACAGTTCCTAGAGCAGTGTCTGGCACGTGTAAGCACACAATAAAGTTTATTTAGATAAAAGGGTCACACTCCCTGCCCTCCCTCACAATATATTAGTGTCTCTACTCATCCGGCTGTAGGATCTCAAATGGCCAGCCCTCAGAAAGTCACTCTGTCATAAAAGGACAGTTTAAATCTCACCATCCCACCGCAATGTAGTGACCCCTTTCCACTATCACAAACTACCAGATTTCCCCTGCCTCCCAGCGCTTGGCACATTCATGTGGGGATTTTCATGCTCTTCATGTTGCTGCTTTCACTGGACATATAGGGGAGGGGCTGGGGGAGTCCGAGGCATTGTGATGTTGGAGCCAGTGACACTCTTTCTGGGGGAAATTGTAGCTGGAGTCTGTCTCTTCTAGAACTAGTGCATGTAATCCTCTGTGTGTGAGCCAGGAGGCAATGGAGAGTCAGAGGGGAAGCCTATGATGTTTGTATGATGTTAGTAACAGGTTTTCCCCATGGGGCGAATGTATATTGAGTGGCATTGGTCCCACTGACCTCATTAAGACATCTGCCATAGATGAGATAAAACTTTGTTCAATCTGAGAAGTCCAAAGGAAAAAAAAGTTGAAGGGGAGAATCTAGCTTTTTAAACGTAAGTCTATTTGACTCTAAAGTTTCTGTTCCATCTCTCTTATTCTCCCTTGATTTCAGCGTGCCCCTCACTTCTCTCATACTTAATAGCACCATGCATTCATACTGCATTTTAAAATTATAATGCATTTTTATTTCATTATCTCACTGTCTTTTTCTTTTCTTTTTTTTTTAGACAAAGTCTCACTGTCGCCCAGGCTGGAGTGCAGTGGCGCGATCTCGGCTCACAGCAACCTCTGCCTCCAAGGTTCAAGCGATTCTCCTGCCTCAGCCTCTCAAATAGCTGGGATTACAGGTGCATGCTAATTTTTGTACTTTTAGAAGAGATGGGGTTTTGCTGTGTTGGCCAGGCTGGTCATGAATTCCTGACCTCAGATGATCCATCCGCCTTGGCCTCCAAAACTGCTGGGATTACAGGCATGAGCCACTGCACCCAGCCTCTCTTTTTCTAAATGCTTTAGTAGGGAAAAAGAAAAGGGAATTTCTCTGAGGTCAAGAAGGGTTAAAAGTGAAATATCTCACTCTCACCAAAAATTTAATGGAATGAAGTCTTAGTCTAAGATTTAGAAGTGTCAGGAAACCCCCATTTTCCCAGTTAGAGCTCCTAGTCGTAAATTACCAGAGGAAACTTTGGGAAGGCTCTGAGATTGTGGGATCTAACTCTTATTTCCCTTCACACATCAGCTTGCTGTAGCAGCCCACTCTCTCTTTCCTGTACTTTCACTCTCCCTTCTTAGTGGCTTCTTCCCCTTGACTTTTAAATATGTTTAACTTTCTCATTTTAAAAAATCCTTCTTTGCAGGGGCCACTTGGTTTTCCCTTGCATGTACTTGAGAGTTGTATGCAGGATTTTGGAAAGTTTAAACTTTACTTATGGTAGGCTGGGTGTGGTGGCTCACAGCTGTAATCCCAACACTTTGGGAAGCTGAGGCAGGTGGATCACCTGAGGTCAGGAGTTCCAGACCAGCCTGGCCAACATGGTGAAACCCTGTCTCTACTAAAAATACAAAAATTAGCCAGCCATGGTGGTGCATACCTGTAATCCCAGCTACTCAGGAAGCCGAGGCAGGAGAATTGCTTGAACCCAGGAGGCAGAGGTTGCAGTGAGCCAAGATTGTACCACTGCACTCCAGCCTGGGTGACAGAGTGAGAATCCATCTAAAAATAATAATAAAATAAATAAGCTTTACTTATGGTAGAAATTTAGTAAGATAAAAGAAGAAAAAGAAGTAGTGACTCTCGCTAGGTGGAAAAGAAAGGGCTGGAATTGTTCAGCTAGGGATAGGAATCCCAAAGGAGGTCCTCCATTAGCACACTGGTGTCAGCTGGGAGCTATTTGTCCTTCTCCCCCACAAGATAAGTACAGAAATTCAGAGTAAGCATTTAGGAACTTTTATAGCAGTTTTACAGAGTAATCTAATGTATGTTGAACTTAATAATAAAAAAATCAAGGTGGCTCACGCCTGTAATCCCAGCATTTTTTGAGGCTGAGGTGGTTGGATCACTTGAGGTCAGGAGTTTGAGACCAGCCTGGCCAACATGGTGAAACCCCGTCTCTACTGAAAATTCAAAAATTAGCCGGACGTGATGGCACACCCCTGTAGTCCCAGCTACTCTGGAGGCTGAGCCAGGAGAATCACTTGAACCTGGGAGGCAGAGGTTGCAGTGAGCTGAGATAGTGCCACTGCACTCCAGCCTGGGCGAAAGAGCAAGACTCTATCTCAAAAAAAAAAAAAAAAAAAAATGGGGTTCCATTACCAGAGCAGCTAGCAATCCTAAACCTAATGGGAAATGAAGGAGAGCTGGATATGGGTGTTTACAGTGTGACTTTCACAGAATACTTTTTTTTTTTTTTTTTTTTTTTTGAGATGATGTCTCACTATGTTGTCTAGGCTGGTCTCAAATTCCCAGACTCATGAGATCCTCCCACCTCGGTCTCCCAAAGCGCTGGGATTACAGGTGTGAGCCACTACACCTGGCCTAGAATACTTCTTTTACCTGGTAGACATCCTGACTCTCAGTCCCACCCATGACCAGGAAAACTTGTTTATACTGGCAGATGTCCTTGTGGCTCTTGTCTGACCCATGTCCCAGCTCTGACACCGGGAGCCCAGTGTTATGTTCCCTCTCGCATCCTTGGGGAAACCCGGCCTGAGGCAGCCCCTAGTTTTTTAGATGGAAGGCGCAAATCCAACACATTACCACAATAGAAAACAGGTTCAAAGATTTTTTTACTTAGAGATCCTGGGCAGGGAAGGCACAATGAGTCTGGAAGGCAGTCCAGATGTCCTTGGAACATGCAAGGCAGGAATGAAGAGTCAGGTGGCCAGAGAGAAGAAACTGGCAGTATATATAAGGGAATACGGTGTGGATCACTTTAAGTTCACAGGCTTATTTATTTATTTAGAGATGGAGTTTTGTTCTGTCTGATCCCGGCTCACTGCAACCTCTGTCTCCTGGGTTCAAGCAATTCTCCTGCCTCAGCCTCCCAAGTAGCTGAGACTACAGGCGTGCACCAACATGCCTGGCTAATTTTTGTATTTTTAGTAGAGCCGGGGTTTCGCCATGTTGGCCAGGCTGGTCTTGAACTCCTGACCTCAAGTGATCCACCCACCTTGGCCCTCCAAAGTGCTGGGATTACAGGCATGAGCCATCGTGCCTGGCCCATAGGCAAATTCTTTTATTTGGTTTATTATTTATTATTATTATTTATTTAATATAATAAAAAATATTATTTAATTTTTTGAGACAGAGTCTTACTCTGTCGCCCAGGCTGGAGTGCAGTGGTACAATCTTGGCTCACTGCAACCTCTGCCTCCTAGGTTCAAGAGATTCTCCTGCCTCAGCTTCCCAAGTAGCTGGGATTACAGGTGCCCGCCACCATGTCCAGCTAATTTTTTGTATTTTTAGTAGAGACAGGGTTTCACCATGTTGGCCAGGTTGGTCTCAAACTCCTGACGTCAAATGATCCACCCACCTCGGCCTCCCAGTGTGCTGGGATTACAGGTGAGTCACTGCTCCCAGCTGACAAATTCTTTTAAAGGAAGCTGTGGAAAAGCAGGGAGCCCAGTCTTCTAGGTGGGAAAGATGCCTCTAAGTTCTTATCTCTGGCCACCGCCCTGAGTCCTTTGGGTGTGGTATGGAACTGAACAGGGTGACTGATTCCTGTTTCTTGTATGAGAAAGTTACACTTGTATTTAAAATTGATACCAAGACAACATTAAATTAAAACAATTGACTATACTGTTTTCCACAGCCACTGCACCATCTGACATTCCCACAAGCAATGTCAGAGGGTACCAATTTCTCCATTTCCTTGCCAACACTTGTTATTTTCCATTAAAAAAAATTAAAGCCATCTTGGTAGATGTGAAGTATCTTACTGAGGTTTTGCTTTGCATTTCCCTAATAACCAGTGATGTTGAGCATCTTTTCATGTGGCTCTTAGCCATTTGTATACACATACACACACACACACACACATATATATTTGGAGACGAAGTCTGGCTCTGTCGCCCAGGCTAGAGTGCAGTGGCACGATTTCAGCTCACTGCAACCTCCGCCTCCCAGGTTCAAAGGATTCTCCTGCCTCAGCCTCCCGAATAGCGGGGAGTACAGGTGCATGCCACCACGCCTGGCTCATTTTCGTATTTTTAGTAGAGACAGGGTTTCGCCATGTTGACCAGGCTGATCTCAAACTCCTGACCTCAGGTGATCTGCCTGCCTTGGCCTCCTAAAGTGCTGGGATTATAGGCATGAGCCACCTCACCCAGCCTGTATATATCTTATTTGTAGTAATTTCTATTCAAATCCTTTGTCCAATTTTTAATTGGGTTATTTGCCTTTTTGTAGTTCAGTTGTAACAGTTTTTTATATATTCAGGATACTAGGCCCGTATTGGATACATGATTTACAAATATTTTCTATCATTCTGTGGGTTGTCTTTTCACTTTTTCTTTTTTTTTTTCCTTTTTCAGCAAATATTGGACCTGTGTGAAATCTTTCAGTTTTTTTAATAGTGTCCTTTAGTGCACAAAAGTTTTTAATTTTGATGAAGTCCAGTTTTTTTTTTAGTTGCTTATGGTTTGTCATGTCTACGAAATCGTTGCCTAGTCCAAAGTGACAAAGATTCCTGGTTTTAGTTCTTATATTTAGGTATTTGATCTATTTTGTGCTAATTTTTTTAATGGTTTGAGGTAGAAGTCCAAATTTATTATGTTGCATGTAGATATTCAGTTGTCCCAGCAACATTTGTTGAAACTACAAATTCTAAGTAATTCTTTCTGTATTTTTTGGTGTTGTTTGTTTTTTTGTTTGTTTGTTAGTTTTTTCATTTTGAGACTGAATCTTGTTCTGTCGCCCAGGTTGGAGTGCAGTGGTCCCATCTCAGCTCACTGCAACCTCTGCCTCCTGGGTTCAAGCGATTCTCCTGCCTCATCCTCCCAAGTAGCTGAGATTACAGGCACAAACCACCACGCCCAGCTAATTTTTGTGTTTCTTAGTAGAGACGGGGTTTCTCCATGCTGGCCAGGCTGGTCTCGAACTCCTGACCTCAAGTGATCCTCTCGCTTCGGCCTCCCAAAGTGCTGGGATTACAGGTGTGAGCCACAACACCTGGCCTGCTTTTCCCATTTTTGTCCTCTAGGTTCTTCACTGGGTTTTTCTCCCTTGTGTTCTTTCAACTTTTGTCCTTATGCTTGTGATACTTGATTTTTCTTTGATTTCTGCCTCCTCTCTATTTGTTCTTACCCTGTTCTTTCAGCATCTCTTCCCTGGATTTTTGTATTTTTGCTTTGTGGTCTTCCGTCATACAGGCAATTGCATCAAGTTCTTTTTTTCATTCATGGCAAAATATTTGGTTATAATTTTTTTTGTTTTTGAGACAGTGTCTCACTCTATTGTCCAGGCTGGAGTGCAGTGGTGAGATCATAGCTCACTGCAGCCTCAACCTCCAGGGCTCAAGCAATCTTCCCACCTCAACCTCCTGAGTAGCTGAGACTACAGTAGTGTGCCACCACTCCTGGCTAGTTTTTTATTTTTTGTAGAGATGGGATCTCACTATGTTGCCCAGGCTGGTCTTGAACTCCTGGGCTCAAGCAATCTTCTCACCTCAGCCTCCTGAAGTGCTGAGATTACAAGCAAAAGCCACCACACCTGGCCTAGTTATAATTTTTATTAGATCCATTGAGGCAGTTTTCCAGTGAAAGCTCTTCATATGTTAGTTTATTTTGTCACTCTTTCCTTCAGAGTTCGTTTTGTAGTTTTGGGTTAATGTAGCTAGTCCCTTTTTTCTTGCAGAACATTGCGTAAGTTGGGTTTTCTTGGATGAGTTTTTCTTTTAAGAGGTTCCTTCTGCCTCACATATGGCTTTTGTAGGAGACTGATCAACTCTGTCTCCTCTGTTTTTGCTTTCCAGTTTCTTACAGTGTAGTTGCAAACAAGAGGTATAGATCCCTATCTGACGGTGGACTCCTCACCTGTAGGAAATTTAATTTTCCAGATGTTTTCTTTTCCTCTGCTTTTTCTTTTCTTTCTTTTTTTTTTTTTTTTTTTTTTGTTGTTGTTAAGATGAAGTCTCGCTTTGTTGCCCAGGCTGGAGTACGGTGGCACGATCTCAGCTCACTGCAACCTCCATCTCCCGGGTTCAAGCAATTTTCCTGCCTCAGCCTCTTGAATAGCTGGGACTACAGGCACACACTGCCACACCCAGCTAATTTTTGTATTTTTAGTAGAGACAAAGTTTCACCATGTTGGCCAGGATGGTCTTGATCTCCTGACCTCATGATCCACCCGCCTTGGCCTCCCAAAGTGCTGGGATTAAAGGTGTGAGCCACCACAGATGTTTTCTTATATCTGCTTCTGTTTGTCTTTCTTTTTGCTCAAATTTCTTTCCATAGTTTCTTGTCTCCACTTCCTCCCTATAGTTGTTTGTCATCTGAGCTGCTTTTCCCAACTTTTACATGTAATTTGTTGTCTACAGATTATACTTATCCTTGTTTTGCTGAATGTTGAGCTTGCAAAGATTTTTTTCACTCTCCTTATTGCTTTCAGATCATTTTAAGGAACAGAAGCCCATGATACTGTAAAGTTTCTATGTCTTACATTTTAGATTTTTCTCTTATAAACAGCATGTACTTAATTCATTTAAATATTCAATTTGGTCTCTCTTTTATCTGATGAGTTTAATCTATATTTATTAAGATAATGAAAGATGTGTTTCTATCACCTCATTTCTATGTATCATACCTCTTTTTTCCTTCTTATTTTATTTCTAATATTGGATTGGTTAATGTTTTCTAATGTTTTCTTTATTTCATACCCCTTTTCCTCAACTGGTAAAATCATGCATTCTATTTGTTTTTTTTTTCTTTCTTTCTTTCTCTCTTTTTTTTTTTTTTTTTTTTTTTTTAGATGGAGTCTCGCTGTGTCACCCAGGCTGGAGCGCATTGGAGCGATCTCGGCTCACTGCAACCTCCACCTCCCAGGTTCAAGTGATTCTCCTGACTCAACCTCCCGAGTAGCTGGGACTACAGGTGCATGCTACCACGCCTGGCTAAGTTTTGGATTTTTAGTAGAGATGGGGTTTTGCCATGTTGGCCAGGCTAGTGTTGAACTCCTGACCTCAGGTGATCTGCCCACCTTAGCCTCCCAAAGTGCTGGGATTACAGGCATGAGCCACCATGCCCGGCCTCTATTTTTGTTTTTTTTCTTTATGGTAGTTTCCTTAACATTTTTAATATACACATATAACAGAATGTTAAATCTGACTTTCCGTGTTCTGGGAGTTTTATTTGAGATCAGTAGGTGTTTGATAACATATGAAGAGCATGCTAAGAGATTGTGAAGGATTTTTTTTTGTGACTCTTAAATTATTATCCTCTTAGGTATAAAAATTAAAATGATGATTTCTCCAGAGAGAACTGTTGATGTCCTCTGTGGTGTTTCTCCTTCTCTCTTGCTTTTCTCCCTTGTCAGTCCAAGTGAGGGACATGTCAGAGAATCATTTGGAGAATGTCATAGGTATCCCTGTGAATTTGGGGTATGCCTGGATAAAAGTTTAAAGAAGTGTAAGCTTTCAGGAAGCTGGTCATGAGTCAGCTCTGTCTGTGGAAGTCTCTCACTCCAAGGTTTGTTTTTGTCAAGCATTCCAGTGCTTCATGGAAGGGTTTTAATTCCAACTCCCTATCACTGGCCCGAGTCCTGGGTCTTCTCTTTACCAGGGCAATACTATCCAAGCCACTAGCCATTATGGTCATTGATATTTGTGGTCTTTATGGGCTCTGCTAACTACACTTTCTCAGGACACAACAGTAGTCAGCACTTGTTGCTGTGGGTTACCCTCTACTTCCCTAGTTTCTGGTTCCTGAAGCTCAGGTACTTGTTATTTTACCCTTCTTGGATTTTGTAGTGTGAGGCTTTCAGGTTATTTTAGCCTGGTGTCTTGTCATAATTGGATATCTATATGAACTTGTTCAGTGTCTGCCTTCTATGCTAGACAGTAAACCCCATCCAGGCAGATACTCATTCTCCTTCCCTGCTTCATCTCTAGCTCTCAGCAAGTCGGCATATAATGAGCCGTGAGGAAATATTTGTGGAAAGTGGGTGACTTTTACATATATGAGGACTTCAGTAGGAAAGAGGGATGGTGGTTAATAAATGTAATTATGTCCACAAATATTAGATTCCTAATAAAGAGAGCTAGGCCCCTGCATTATTTCAGCTAAGCTACAGCTGGCTCACCTAAACTCACCTAAAAGCTTTACTTAATGTATTTTTTGTTCTGTTTCTAGACTATATAAAGCACCCACTTCACTCTATTCTTTTTCTTTTTTTTTTTTTGTTTGTTTTTTGAGACGGAGTCTCGCTGTGTCGCCAGGCTGGAGTGCAGTGGTGCAATCCTGGCTCACTGCAACCTCCACCTCCCAGGTTCAAGCGATCCTCCTGCCTCAGCCTCCCGAGTAGCTGGGATAGGTGTGCACCACCACGACCAGCTAATTTTTTGTATTTTTAGTAGAGACGGGGTTTTCCCATGGTGGCCAGGATGGTCTCGATCTCTTGACCCTGACCTCGTGATTCACCCACCTTGGTCTCCCACAGTGCTGGGATTACAGGCGTGAGCCACTGCACCCGGCCTTTTTTTCTTTTTCTTTCTTTCTTTTTTTTTTTTTTTTTTTTTTTTTGAGATGGAGTCTTGCTCTGTTGCCCAGGCTGGAGTGCAGTGGTGCAATCTTGGCTCACTGAAACCTCCACCTCCTGCATTCAAGCGATTCTCCTGCCTCAGCCTCCCTAGTAGCTGGGATTACAGGCATGCACCACCACACCCGGCTAATTTTTGTATTTTTAGTAGAGACGGGGTTTCACCATCTTGGCCAGGCTGGTCTTCAACTCCTGACCTCATGATCCACCCGCCTCGGCCTCCCAAAGTGCTGGGATTATAGGCATGAGCCACCACGCCCGGCTTTTTTCTTTTTTTTAGGACAGGGTCTTGCTTTATCATCCAGGCTGGAGTGCGGTGCCATGATCACAACTCACTGTAGCCTTGACCTCCCAGGCTCAAGCAATCCTTCTGCCTCAGGTACTCGAGTAGCTGGGGCTACAGGTACTTGCCACCACACCCGGCTAATTTTTGAAAATTTTTTTAGAGACAAGGTCTCATGTTGCCCAGGCTGGTCTCAAACTTCTGAGCTGAAGTGATCCTTCTGTTTCAGCCTCCCAAAGTGTTAGGATTACAGGCATGAGCCATTGTTCCAGGTCACTCTATTCCCTTTTAAAAATGAAATTAAGGCCGAGTATGGTGGCTCACACCTGTAATCCCAGCACTTTGGGAGGCTGAGGCAGGAGAACTGCTTGAGGGCAGGAGTTTGAGACCAGCCTGGGCAACATAGCAAGACCCCATCTCTACAAAAAATAAAACATTAGCTGAGCATGATGGCTTGTGCCTGTAGTCCAAGCTACTTGGGAGGCTAAGGCAGAAGGATCCCTTGAGCCCAGGAGTTGCAGGTTACAGTGAACTTTGATAACTCCAGTGCATTCCAGCCTGAGTGTCAGAGCAAGACTTTCTAAACAAACAAATAAAATCAAATTTATTTAGGTATAATTTTCATGTAATAAAGTATACCATATTTTTTTGATGAGTTTTGACCAATTTCTATACCCATGTAACCACTACCACAGTCAAGATACAGAACATTACAAGACTACAAAAAGTTCCCTTTCATCTCTTCCCACTCAGTCCTCCTAAATCTTGGCCCCATGTAACCACTGATCTACTTTCTGCCCCCGTTGGCTAGATTATATATTTTTTTTTTTTTTTTTGAGACAGAGCCTCGCTCTGTCGCCCAGGCTGGAGTGCAGTGGCACGATTTTGGCTCACTGCAACCTCCGCCTCCCAGGTTCAAGCGATTCTCCTGCCTCAGCCTCCTGAGTAGCTGGGACCACAGGCACACGCCATCACGCCTGGCTAATTTTTGTATTTTTAGTAGAGATGGAGTTTCACCATGTTGGCCAGGATGGTCTCCAACTCCTGACCTCGTGATCCACCTGCCTTGGCCCCCCAAAGTGCTGGGATTACAGACATGAGCCACTGCGCCCGGCCTAGATGACTCTTTTCTAGAATTTCATATAGATGGAATCATACAATACGTGCTGTTTTGTCTGCCTTCTTGTACTCAGTATTAAGTTTTTGAGTTTCATCTATGTTGTTGCAAATACTAGTAGTTCATTTTCATTCCTATCTTTTTTAAAACAAAGGAGTTTCTCCTGTTTCTAAAGGAGCACTTTTTTTTTTTTTTTTTTGAGATGGAGTCTCACTCTGTCGCCACGGCTGGAGTGCAGTGGCGCAATCTCGGCCCACTGCAACCTCCTCCTCCCAGGTTCAAGCGATTCTTCTGCCTCAGCCTCCCGAGTAGCTGGGATTACAGGCACGTGTCACCATGCCAAGCTAATTTTTGTGTTTTTTGTAGAGACGGGGTTTCACCATGTTGGCCAGGCTGGTCTCAAATTCCTGGGCTCAAGTGATCCACCTGCGTTGGCCTCCCAAAGTGCTGGGATTACAGGCAAGGGCCACCGCACCTGGCCTCTAAAGGAGTACTTCTCTAATTTATCTTGCTGCCCTTCCCTCTTTCCCAATTCCCTTAATTTCCGGTCTAACATCAGATGTTGTTGATTAAGAGACCTTTACCTTCCACAGGTTCTGTAATCCAAGATGTCTATAAAGAGCTGGGATATCACTAGGAAATCATCTTCATCCAGACTTATTCCTGAGTGGAAGAACTTGAAGTTCCTCATAAATAAGATCCTGAAGGACAGAAAGGTGATGTGTATGAGAGCTGTGCGCATGGTGGCCCTGGACTAATTATTCCTGCCAAGGCAGGCTGTGGCATGGGCAAGACATAGGCAACTTTGGAAAGGCCCTTCCACATCCCCCAATAACTTCCCCTGCTAAATTAAGATGATCGCATTAGGTAAGTTAGAACACTTTCTGCTGCAATAACAGAAAATGGATTTATATGGATTAAACAAGTAGGAGGCATCTTTGTCTTACGTGTTGTCAAGGACCTGCATTCTTTTTCTTTCTTTTCCACCATTTCTATTATGTTCGCTTATTATCCTAGGGTTACAAGATACTTGTTGCACTTCCAGGTATCAGCCTCAAATTGCAAGTAGATAGAAGATAGAAGAGGGAAGGTCAGAGAGCCACAGGGCCGTGCCAGCCTTGGAGTACCATAGTAGTATTCTATGTTGCTAGAGATTCTGGGTCCATGATCACCCTAAACCAAATCAGAATTTTATTCGGATGGAAGGAGGGGGAAGAGGAAGGAGAAGGGTTTGATGTAGAGTAGGTAGCAGTAATATCAGGCAGATACATTGCGTTCATTTAAGATATTCTTAGTTTTTTTCCATAGCAAAGCATTGATATTGTTTAATGAGTGAATGAATTGTTTGTACATAAAGGCTGGAAAAGAGAAAAGGAATATGATTAACTAATGGAATAAGAGGTATGTAAATAAGCTTTCTGATTAAGAGAGATGAGGGGTTGGGAGCTCAGACACCAGGGTCCTTTCACTCAGCTCTGCTACCTTTACTGAATCAGCAATGACAATGGTGCTGTAAGCTCTTGAGATCTGAAAATAAGAAATACAGGTAGGGCTGGGCATGGTGGCTCACGCCTGTAATCCCAGGACTTTGGGAGGCCAAGGCAGGAGGATCACTTGAGCCCAGGAGTTCAAGAGTAGCGTGGGCAGCGTAGCGAGACCCCATCTCTACAAAAATAAAAAATCCAAGTGTAGTGGTGCATGACTATAGTCCCAGCTACTCAAGAGGCTAAGGTGTAAAGATTGCTTGAGCCCAGCATTTTGATGTTACAGTGAACTATGATCACACCATGGCACTCTAGTCAGGTCAACAGCAACAGAGCAAGACTGTTTCTAAAGAAAAAAAAAAAGAGAGAGAGAGAAAGAAAAAAAAAGAAATACAGAAAGAAGAGAGATTCTAAGTTGTAGACAGATATTGGCCTCAGGGCCTCAGTATAGTCTCAAATCCTTTGTGGATGCAGGAAGCAGGTATGATGGACATTATAAGTAAAGTTGTTTTAACACTTTGGTTGATTTAGTATTATACCCTCCAGCTTAGGTGGTCAGACCACAAATTCTGATGCAGAGAAACTTGCAGAGTTAGATCCATGGGGCATTATTCAGGAGGCGAGTATAGTTCAAGTAGCTACTGAGAAGGGTGACCCCAAAAGTAAACTTCATGAACTCAGTTTTGGCTGATCAGCATGAGGAGTTCAGGTACATAAATTACAGACATCTGCTACATCACTGGAAGGTGGTATGTATTGTATATGTTCTTCTGTGTAACCTATTACAAGGTATGTAACTCCCTTGATAGGTACATATATACACACACCCCACATGGCCAGAAGAGCTGACACACAGCTAACTCCATGTTGTAAATAGCACACATTCCTCTTGAGTACACACAAGAATAGTGACAGAATGCCGAGCACGGTGGCTCATGCCTGTAATCCCAGCACTCTGGGAGGCTGAGGTGGGCAGATCACTTGAGGTCAGGAGTTTGAGACCAGCCTGACAAACATGGCAAAACCCTGTCTCTACTAAAAATTCAAAAATTATCCGGGCATGGTGGTGGGCGCCTGTAGTTCCAGCTACTCGGGAGGCTGAGGCAGGAGAATCACTTGAACCCAGGAGGCAGAAGTTGCAGTGAGCCAAGATCGCACCACTGCAGTCCAACCTGGGCGACAGAGCAAGACTCCATCTAAATAAATAAAGAAAGAATAGTGGCAGAAGTGCATGCCGCAAAGTCTGCCACACATGGTGGCCATTCTATCACATACTCGAAGTATGAGTTTCCCAAAGGTGCTGTATCATGTGTGTGTGTGCGATTCTAACAAGAGTGGTCCTTTTGGTGTAGGCTGGAACTTAAAAAAGTTGTTCCAATTGTGACAGGTATACATATTTGCTGGGTTCCTCTGTCATACTCATACAGAATTGTATTCCTTTTTTTTTTGAAATGGAGTCTCGCTGTCGCCCAGGCTGGAGTGCAGTCGCCCAGGCTGGAGTAGAGTGGAGTGATCTCGGCTCACTGCAGGCTCCGCCTCCTGGGGTTCACACCATTCTCCTGCCTCAGCCTCCCGAGTAGCTGGGACTACAGGCGCCCGCCACCACACCCGGCTAATTTTTTGTATTTTTAGTAGAGACGGGGTTTCACTGTGTTAGACAGGATCAGGTGAGCCACCGTGTATTCCTTTCTTTGTAAGCACTTACTTGTTTTGTATAGTCAGTTGTTAGTTATTTGTTTAACGTCTGTTTCCCCTCTGACTCATCTTAAGAGCCAGAGCCATGTCTGTTTTGCTCAGCACTGTACCCTTAGAGTCTTTTATAGAACCTGTCAGCCTTTCTCAACTGTGGCTCTTCATCTGAACCATGGAACACAGAACATGATTTGAGGGGCTACTTTCTCATTTCTCTCAATGCCTCATAACTAGCAGCATTCTAGATGACTAGGAGAGAAATTAATTCATTATGTAGATTGGATACTTTGGGACATGAGTGCTTACTTTTTTTTATGGAAACTTGGTTGAGAAAGTGTAGAAGAGACCGATTGATACAGATGTATTCTGTTGCAAACTGAGGGCGAGGGAGGGATGACTCCTCCAATGCTGCTTTCCAGTAGTAGGGTAAATGTTGGTTATCTCAAAAACAACAAATGACCACTCATCTCTCAGTAAATATTTATTTATTTATTTAACTTACTGAGACAGGGTCTTGCTGTGTCACCCATGCTGGAGTGCAGTGGTACAGTCATGGCTCACTGTGGCCTGACCTCCTGGGCTCAAGCGATCCTCCTGTCTTTCTTAGCCTTCCAAGTAGCTGGGACTACAGTCATGCACCACCATGCCCAGCTAATTTTTGTATTTTTTGTAGAGATGGGGCTTTGCTGTGTTGCCCAGATTGGTCTCGAACTCCTAGGCTCAAGCTATCTGCTTGCCTTGGCCTCCCAAAGTGTTGAGATTACAGGTGCAAGCCACCACACCTGGCCAGTAAATATTTCTTAAATGAATGAATGAGTGGGGACTCAGAACTCTTAACTCAGGTCATTCTTCTCTCTCAGATTGATGAAGAACCAAAGAATGATGTGGTTCTACTGAGTGACTGGCCTAAGACTCTATACCAGGAGTCTCACCATCCCCAGAACAAGCCTTTTGTCTGCTTCTACTACTCCATCAAGGCCAACTGTTTTGTCTCCTTAAACTGGATGGAACCCTGTGGAAAAATGCAGGTAAAGCCACCTCATTTTTCCCCCTCTCCTTCTTAATTCAATTTACATGCATCACACCTGAACTGCCCTCATTTTAGAATGATGGTAGTGACTGTGAATTAGCTCATTTTAGTACCCGTCTCCATATCCCAGTTTGACTGGATGCAGTGATCCTTCTTCACCTCATGTTATCAGGCCCTCAGAATTCATATTCTCCATAAAGTAGACTGAAGGCCAAGAAAAGGGCCTTGAACATGGTGCTTCTATCACATACCCAATTCCTAGTATAATAGTCCCCACGTATTCATGGGGGATACATTCCAAGCCCCCAGTGGACATCTGAAATTGCAGATAGTACCAAACCTGACTGCCATCAATTGGAACATGTTTCTGTTCATGTGGCTCACCTACAAATTTAATGCTTTTTCCATCATAACTAAGTGCTATCATGCACTGTGGCCATACTGCGTGCACTTGAGGTGCAACAGCAAAACTAGCATGAATTTCTCTTTCCTCCTTCACAATTTCACAGAAGATTCATTCTTCTTCTTCTTTTTTTTTTTTTTTTTTTGAGACAGAGAGACAGAGTCTCACTCTGCTGCCCAGGCTGGAGTGCAGTGGGCGATCTCGGCTCACTGCAACCTCCGCCTCCCAGGTTCCAGTGATTCTCCTGCCTCAGCCTCCTGAGTAGCTGGGATTACAGGCGCGCACCACCGTGCCCAGCTCATTTTTGTATTTTTAGTAGAGATGGGGTTTCACCATGTTATTCAGGCTGCTCTTGAACTCCTGACCTCGTGATCTGCCCGCCTTGGTCTCCCAAAGTGCTGAGATTACAGGCGTGAGCCACTGCACCCGGCCCGAGAAGATTCATTCTTACTATAGATTGTAGCAACCTCAGCATACAATTGCTTTCCTTATTAAGTCAAGAACCTTCACCTTTTCACTTAACGCATTTTGTGGCGTCTCTGTGGCATATCTGAATTGCCAGTATTACTATTCTTGTGCTTTGGGACCATTATTAAATAAAATAAGGGTTTCTTGAACACAGGCACAGTGATACTGTGACAGTTAATCTGATAACTGCGATGGCTACTAAGTGACTTAACAGGCAGATAGGGTATATAGTGTAGATAGGCTGGACTGAGGGAGAATTCAAGTCCCAGGCAGGATTGAATGGGACTGCCTGAGATTTCATCCTGCTATTCAGAACAGCATGCAATTTAAAACTTATGGATTGTTTATTTCTGGAATTTTTCATTTGCTATTTTTGGACTGCAGTTGACCACACAGGTAATTGAAACCACAGAAAGGGAAACCGTGGGTAAGTGGGGGCTGCTGTACTAGGAGACTCCTAAAGTCAAGCTGTCTAGTTTTTCCTTAGTCACAGCAGAGGGAACAGGGATCTGGATAGTCAGCCTTCCCTACCCCACACTCTGGGAAGCGACCCGCCTCCACAGTCAGGCTTTCATCTCTCATCCCCTTCTAGGCAGTACTTTGGATACAGAAAAAGGGTACAGAAATGAAAGGAACGGTAGAGAAGATGAGGCTTCGCATGATGGATCAGCTGCCGCCCATCCAAGCAATGGTCCACACAGGTTCCTACCACATGTTAATTGCTTACTGTGGTGACATGCGCCTGAGGCTTTTTGGAGATCACCGTCGAGCGTTCAGATTTCTGGGTACAGTGCCCTGTCATTTCTCCACCAGCTGCCTCCTCTATGATCCAGAAGCTGAGTTGCTGCTATCTGGTACCCTGGGGGCTGTTGTTACCTGGTTTATCTTACCAAATGGCAGGGGCATCGAGATGGCTCAAATAGTACCTATGGCTGATCATGAGCTTGTACAGGGATTTTCCCTGAATGGCCCTCAGGGATCCATGTTGGCTCTGTGTGAGGATACAGTGAGGGTCTTCATTCACCGGGGTCAGGGCCAGCTGGAAGAAGTGAAGAAGTTCACTCCTGTCGCCAGTGGCTCTTCCATCACTTGCTCCTTTACTTGTGTCTCTCAGGGCAATTTCTACGCTGGAAACAGGGCTGGAGAGATCCACGCTTGGGGTTTAGACCAAGGTAACTTCCTCCACAGCTTTCAAGCCCATTCCTCATCAGTGATATGTATCCATAGCCGGCCAGAGATCCACACCTTACTAACAGCAGGCAGTGAAGGCATAGTGAGGGAATGGAATCTTACTTATGGGAACTTGCTGCGACAGCTGAATATTGACAAGGATCTTCAGAGACTGCAGTTTATTGATAATACCACTTTTTTCTGCCAGACCACCTACAGTTTTTCATTGCATCACCTGCCCTACTTTTATAGCCTCTTCAATGTCTGTGGTTCTGCTCCCCAGCAGGTGCAGCGGGTCTGCTGCGGCCATAACTGGACTCGGATTCTATGTGCCACTGAGGATGGTTTATTGCGCTTCTTGTCTCCAGTAACAGGGGATCTCCTGGTTATCACCTGGCCTCTACTTGTTATGGATAAGGCTTTGGCTTGGGCCTATGACTCAGAGAGAGAGGAGCTCTTTGTGGCAATAGGCAGTTCAGAGGTGCTGGTGTTTGATGCAACACGCTCTCCTTGTACAGCCAAGTATCTTGTGGGCACTTCAGCAGACCGTAAGGATAGAGTAAGATGCTTGGCCTATGGGAGGTCCCATCTGCAAAAAGGCCTAGGAGGATTGATGTTCTGTGGGCATGAGAGTGGCGTTGTGAGAATCCTTTCCCACTATAGTTGTGCCCGAATAGAGAAGACTGTTCACTCTGGGGCAGTATTGGCATTGTCTACCCTGGAAGGCCCTCAGGAAAACGCCTTGCTCTGTTCCTATGGCACGGATAACATCATACACTTGACAGAGGCCGTGCTTCAGGTGAACAAGGTAGTCCTTCAGCCTGTCGGCAAAATCCTCTGTGGCTGCCCCCTAAAACGTGTGATACTCTTGCCAGGTTCTGTGGGTGCCATCACTGAAAGCTACTGCTGGCGTCTCTGGCACTATGAAGGCTTTCTGACATCTTCAGAATCAAAACAGAGCTTTGTGTGGAGAGAGACAAAATGCCTGCATGAGTGTGACATCACTTCATTTGATGTCTGCCTTCCTCTGAAACTTTTTGTCACAGGTGGCATTGATGGCTCAGTCCGGATCTGGGACTTCCATGGTAGACTTGTAACCGAGTTCGACTCAGCCCTGCATTTTGGCCCGCTGTGCTTTGCCAATAATCGAGGTGACCTGTTGTTGACTTTCAACCAGAGTATCTACATGGTATCTTGCTTAAAGCTGCTCCCTCCAGCTCAGCTGGTTCACCTGAGTATCCTAAAAAATGCAGATGAAATACAAGAAGTCCCTAAACCCTTCCTTCCTAGCTTCTTCTTTATGTTTGAAACAGTATTTGTACCCAGATTTGTCTACCTTGGAAAAGGGCGGCAGGAATTACAGGGGCTAGAGACCCTTGTCAACAAACGGTTCATTGCTTTTGACAATACTGTGCCTCATGTTGTAGAAGAAGTGAGAAGCATGTCCCTTGTGATTCAGAAGACCAAATTTCCTCTTTTGGAGGATAAGGATATTGATTTCTCTACTCTTGATTCCAAGTATAATCGTCCCCGACATGAGGTTCCTGCTCCGTTGCAGCTGGCTGGCTGGGATGGATTCAATGCCTACCAAATGCTACAGTGCTTCTTTGGTCAAGGGCGGCAATGGCCCTTTGCTCCTGATGGCTACATCCCCAACTCAGTGATCCGTGCCCGCCTTTGGCCTGAGGGTACCCCAGTCTTCCTATGCTGTGATCTGTATTCATCCTACCAAGTTAAGGACTGGGACTTGTCATCTATGACTCTAGTAGAAGAGAAAATTTCAAGGAGTCAACAAAAGGATAAATCCAAGGTGCGAAAAGGAACTTCGCCTGATACTCTTGAAAGCATGGCAAACCAAAATTGGATGAGAAGAAAATATAGTGGAAGGCTTATGGATGATTTAATAGAGGCCATCCTCAACCTCACAATTTACTGCTCTGTAGAGCAATACAAGAGATATTTTAGGGTACTTGAACGTATTTTTGCCACTTGCCAGATACCTTCAGATTTGGTTTCTAAGACTGCCCATCGCCTCCTACAAGATACAACCCATTCCAATCCACGTATCCGTGAGCTAGCCTGGGAGGCGCTGGATAGGCTAGGCCTCATGAACCATCATTTTGGTATTCCACTGGCTATGGGATTGATGGACAGTGATGAGAATGTGCGGGCTAAGGCCTTATACCTTATGGTAAGAGTCACAGGCATTCAAACCAAGACCAGGCTGGTACACCTGCTGAAGAAACAAGAAACTCTCCAGAAAATGCAGTAAGTTGGATGGTGACCTTCTCCTCTTCTGGTTCCTTCCATCTCCTATCCTCCAAAATCTGACTGTTTCTTCCGATTTCAAAAACGCTTTTTAAATTCTATTCCTGCCACGCACGGTGGCTCATGCCTGTAATCCCAGCACTTTGGGAGGCCAAGGCGGGCAGATCACCCGAGGTCAGGAGTTCAAGACCAGCCTGGCCAACGTGGTGAAACCCTGTCTTTATTAAAAATACAAAAATTAGCCGGGCGTGGTGGTGCCTGCCTGTAGTCCCAGCTACTCGGGAGGCTGAGGCACAAGAATCGCTTGAACCCGGGAGGCGGATGTTGTGGCAAGCTGAGATGGTGCCACTGCACTCTAACCTGGGCAACAGAGTGAGACTCAATCTCAAAAAAATAAAAATAAAAATAAATAAATTCTCTTCCTCCCCCTTTGTTCTTTGTTTCAATTTGCTCTTTTACCCAGCACCTACCCCTTTCCTTCTGACCACTGACTAGCCTGTCTTTTCATCATTTCTTCAGTTTCTCAAGATTCCTCAAGACTCATGTCCACAAATCTCCCAAAGAAGCATCATGTGTCCCACTGACTATAGGCATACCTTGGAGATATTGTGGGTTTGGTTCCAGACCACTGCAATAAAGTGAATATTGTAGTAAAGCAAGTTACATGGATTTTTTAGCTTCCCAGTGCATATAAAAATTATATTTACCCTAGACTGTAGTCTATTAAGTGTGCAGTAGCATTATATCTAAAAAATCAATGCACAGGCCGGACGCGGTGGCTCACACTTGTAATCCCAGCACTTTGGGAGGCCGAGGCGGGCGTTATCACCTGAGGTCAGGAGTTCGAGACCAGGCTGGCCAACATGGTGAAACCCCGTCTCTACCAAAAATATAAAAATTAGCTGGGCGTGGTGCTAGGCACCTGTAATCCCAGCCACTAAGGAGGCTGAGGCAGGAGAATCACTTGAACCCAGGAGGCGGAGGCTGCAGTGAGCTGAGATCGCAGCACTGCACTCCAGCCTGGGTGACAAGAGCAAAATTTCATCTTAAAAAAAAATCAATGCACATACCTTAATTAAAAATACTTTATTGCTAAAAATTGCTAATGATCATCTGAGCCTTCAGCGAGTTGTCATTTTTTTTTGTTGGTGAATGGTCTTGCCTTGATATTGATGGCTGCTGACTGGTGGGTGCTAAAGGTTGAGGTGGGTATAACATTTTATTAAAATAAGACAAAGAAGTTTGCTGCATCAGTTGACTCTCCCTTTCATGAAAGATGTCTCTGTAGCATGTGGTGCTGTTTCATAGCATTTTACTCAAATAGAACTTCTTTCAAAACTAGAGTCAATCTTCTCAAACCCTGCCACTGCTGTATCAACTAAATTAATGTAATATTTTAATATCCTTGTCTTTTCAGCAATGTTCAAAGCATCTTCACCAGGAGTAGAGTCTTAATCCATTCAAGTTTGATCATGATGTTGCAGCAATTCAGTCACATCATCAAGCTCCACTTCTAATTCTATTTCTCTTGCTATTTCCACCACAAGTAACTGCAGCAGTTACTTCCTCCACTGAAGTCTTGAACCTCTGAAAGTCATCCATGAGTGTTGGAATTAACTTCTTCCAAACTTCTGTTCATGTTGATACCTGACTTCTTCCCATGAATCACAGGTATTCTTAATTGCATCTAGAATGCTGAATCTTTTCCACAAGGTTTTCAGTTTACTTTCCCTAGATCCATAAGAAGAACTGCTATCTATGGCAGCTATTGCCATACAAAATGTGTTTCTTAAATAAGACTTGAAAGTCAAAATTAATCCTTGATTCATTGGCTGAAGAATGGATGTTGTGTTAATAGGCATGAAAACCACATTAATCTCCTTATACATCTCCATCACATCTCTTGGGTGATGAGGTACATTGTCAGTGAGCAGTAATATTTTGAAAATGATCTGTCTTTCTTGGCAGTGGGTCTCAATATTGGCTTAAAATCTTCAGTAAACTATGCTATAAAGAGATGTGCTGTCATCTAGGCTTTGTTCTTCTACTTACAGAGCACAAGCAGAGTAGATTTAGCACCATTCTTTAGGATCCTAGGACTTTCATTATGGTAAATACACATGAGCTTTGACTTAAAGTCACCAGGTGCATTAGCCCCTAATAGGAGACATGGCATGTCCTTTGAAGCTTTGAAGCCGGCCATTGACTCCTCTCTAGCCATGAAAGTCCTAGATGGCATCTTCTTTGAATAGAAGGCTGTTTTGTCTACAATGAAAATTTGTTATTTAATGCAGTCACCCTCATCAGTTATTTCAGCTAGGTCTTCTGGAGCACATGCTGGAGGTTCTCCATCAGCACTTGCTGCTTCATCTTGCACTTTTATGTTCTGGAGACAGCTTCTTTCCTTCAACCTCATGAATTATTCTCTGCTAGCTTCAAACTTTTCTTCCACAGCTTCCTCAACTCTCAGCCTTTGTAGAATTGAAGAGCGTTAGGGCCTTGCTCTGGATTAGGTTTAGGCTTAACAGAACATTGTGGCTGGTTTGATCTTCTATCCAGACCACTAAAACTTTCTCCACATCAGCAATAAAACTGTTTCGCTTTCTTGTCATTGTGTGTTCACTGGAGTAGTACTTTTAATTTGCTTCGAGAACATTTCCTTTGCATTTGCAACTTGACCTGCTGTTTGGCACAGGAGACCTCGCTTCCAGCCTGTATGGACTTTCAACATGCTTTCCTCACTAAGTTTAATCATTTCTAGCTTTTGATTTAAAGTGAGACACATGTGACTCTTCCTTTCACTCGAACACTTAGAGGAGATTGTAGGGCTATTAACTGGCCTACGTTCAATATTGTTGTGTCCCAGGGAATAGCGAGGCCTGAGGAGAAGAGATGGGGGAATGGCTGGTTAATAGAGCAGTCAGAATACACACAACATTTATTGATTAAGTTCACCATCTTACATGGGTGCAGCTCACGGTGCCTTGAAACAATTACAATAGTCACTTCGAAGATCACTGATAACATATCACCAAAATGGATACAATAATAATGATGAAAAAGTTTGAAATACTATCAAAATTAGCAAAATGTGACAGAGACAAGAAGCAAGCACACGCTGTTGGAAAAATGACGCTGAGAGGCTTGCTCTAGGCAGGGTTGCCACAGACCTTCCATTTGTAAAAAACACAGTGTCTGTGAAGCACAATAAAGCAACGCACAATACAACGAGTTATGTGGCACTACATTCCTTGCCATCCCTCAGTCTTTCTTTTTTCTTTTTTGAGACAGAATCTCATTCTGTCGCCCAGGCTGGAGTGCAGTGATATTATCTTGGATCACTGCAGCCTCTGCCTCCCGGGTTCCAGTGACTCTCCTGCCTCAGCCTCCCGAGTAACTGGGATTACAGGCACCCACCACCATGCCCAGCTAATTTTTGTATTTTTAGTAGAGATGAGGTTTCACCATATTGGCCAGGCTGGTCTTGAACTCTTGACCTCAAGTGATCCACCCACCTTGGCCTCCCAAAGCGTTGGGATTACAGGCGTTAGCCACTGCATCCAGCCACATTCTTTCTTCTTTAACCAGACTTTACTTCAGCCTGTTCTAAATTACTACTTTATCCCTCTCTTCCATTGTAACTTTTTCTTTTTTGAATTTTGTTCTATCACTAGCTTAGTACTGTCCTTCTTTTCCCTTGACTTATATAGGCAAGAAATTATCGGAGAAATCACTCTGGGCCAACTGCTGAATATTCAAGCTGAAGATATACAGTCCCTGCTTATTCATGTGGAGCAGCAGCTAAATGAAAACTTGACTTTGTTACAAAGAGAAAAGTCATTTACTTTTTCTTTTGATATACCATGGTCTGAAGAACTTAAGGTCTTTTCTGAAGACATGTTCATACCTTTGTCAGAACCTGTAAAGATCACCAAACCAAAGAAAACAAAGAGACATTTTCAAGCAAGGAGCAGAAAGCTTAGTATGTATAGGGTGATATATGGGGCATGTTTGGGGCCAACCTCAGGGCCCCAAAATACAGGGTGGGTAAGGCCAAGGTATATGAAAGGATACTAGTGAGAATGGAGTTCAGTGGGAGAATCTTATTCACAGAAAGTGACATTCCTGAGAAAGATCTACCCCACAGCAAATACCAAGCTCTTATTTCGTTAGAATATGGATGGTGGGATGAAACCGAGCATTTCCATATCATAAAGCCTTAGTCCCCCTGCTTTGTATCTCTTATGGTAGCTCAATGAATTAGATTTTACAAAGGATCTTACTCAAGACCTCTGTGTTTCTGTTAACTGTTTTTCTCCCAATATCTCTGCAGTTAAAAAGGATCTGAGAGTTGCCAGGAAGCACAGAAAGACAAAATTGGAAAAGTCTAGTTCCATGTTGATGCCTTCAGAAGATGCAGGTGAACAAAGAGAGGCCGGGAAATCAGAGCAAGTTGAAACCCAACATGTTACCTTAGAGCCAGAGCTACCACTGAGTTCTGTAAGCACAGTCAAATCCCAGGATTATGCTGAAACAGAGAAGGAGGTCATTTTACAAGCTATAGAGGCCATGGAGGCCACAGAAGCCCTGGAGGCCACAGACACCATGGAAGCCATAGATCAAGGTAACATGAAAGATTACGGAGATGTGATCTCTAAGCTGGAAAGAAAAGAACACATTAAAAGGCTTTGGAAAAAGGCAATGAGAAAAAGCAGAATAGCAGATGTGCAGTGGAAAGAGAAAAAAGATTTGAAGGATAT
Organism: Pongo abelii; assembly: GCF_028885655.2. NCBI lineage: Eukaryota > Metazoa > Chordata > Mammalia > Primates > Hominidae > Pongo > Pongo abelii. The sequence goes on along the minus strand of NC_072005.2, from coordinate 43,430,873 downwards.
TTCAGAGGTGACTACAGAAGAACCTAAGGAAGACGTCATAAAAATTGATGAGAAAGAAGAAGGTAAAAGGAAGAAAAGTGAAAAGAAGAGCCGGGGTTTGGCTGGGACTCCTGGACGTGCAGGTAGACCAGACACCAGATCTTGGAGGGATGGCATTTGTTCTCTTGTCACTTCAAGGATAGCAAGTTCCCATCCAGGAATGTTAAGGGATCTGGGCAAAGAATTGGTAGGCCTGGCTAGGGTGATACTTGCTGACCGACAGCCCAGCTGGACTCTCTTCCAAGAGATATGCCCCCTTTTACAGGATTCAAGCTCAGTCTCATTAGAATTAGATGACAGAGTATTGGAAGAAACACCCACCATAACAAAAAAAGTCATTAAAGAGGCTGTCAAAGACAAAAGGACAGCAGTATTGACAGAACGAGAGGATAAAAAAGTGTTAAAGGAAGATAAGGAATTTTCTCAAGAAGGAAAGAAAAAGAAAGCTGTTTTCCCAGCAGATCGCTTAGTCTTAGAGAAAAGGAAATTTAAAAGAAAAATGAGGAAACTGGCCAAGCAAGAAGGGAAAATAGCTAAGGAAGAAAGGAAACTGACAGAGCCAGAGGAAAAAATGCAGAGAAAGGAGAAACCAACCAAAGATAAAAAGAAACCAACCCATCCAGAAGAAAAAATGGCCCAGGAAGAAGAAATACCTGCTTCCCCACAAAAGGAATTAATTATGGAAGATCAGAAGTTAGTCCTAGAAGAAAAAAGACTAACTGGAAAAAGGGGACGACTACTAGGGAAAGGAAAGGAAGTGATCAGGAAAAAGAAGAAGCCAATCCTGAAAAGGGAAAGGTTGGAATGGGAGAAGATGCAGGCCCAGGAGGAAAGCATGAGGGCCCAGGAAGAGAAAGAGCTGGCTGAGGAAGAGGAGGAGCTGGCTGAGGAAGAGGAGGAGCTGGCTGGGGAAGAGGAGGAGCTGGCTGGGGAAGAGGAGAAGCTGGCTGGGGAAGAAGAGGAGCTAGCTGAGGAAGAGGAGGAGCTGGCTGAGAAAGAGGAGGAGCTGGCTGTAGAAGAGGAGGAGCTGGCTGGGGAAGAGGAGGAGCTGGCTGGGGAAGAGGAGGTGGTGGCTAAGGAAGAGGAGGAGCTGGCCTGGGAAGAGGAGGAGCTGGCCTGGGAAGAGGAGGAGCTGGGTTGGGAAGAGAAGGAGCTGGGTTGGGAAGAGAAGGAACTGGGTTGGGAAGAGGAGGAACTGGCTGAAGAAGAGGAGGAAGTGGCTGAGGAAAAGGAAGCACTAATCCTAGACATAGAGAAACAAGTTGGAGAAAGAAAGAAACACATCTGGGAAAAGGAGAAACATGTTGAGGAAGAGGAGAAAGAGTCCTGGGAACTGGGGAAACTGGTTCAGGATCATTGGTCTAGAGAAGAGGAAGGACTGTCTGGGAAAGAGAGAGAACAGACATTAGAAATGGAGAGGTTGGCAGAACAAGAGAGTAAATTAATCCAAAAAGAGAAATGGTTTGGCAAAGAGGCCCTTTATGGGGAACAGAAAGAACAAGACCAGACAGAGAGGCAGGCTCAAAAAGAGGAGAGCAAACAGTTAGCCTGGGAAAGAAAGAAACTGTACCTAGAAGACAATGAAAAGTTTGGAGAACTGGAGAAATTGTCAAAAGAAGAAGAGAAATTAGCTCAAAAAACGGAGCAAGAAGCTGAGAAAAGAAAACAATGGGCCAGAGAAAAAATAAAACAGGTCTCCAAAGAGGAAAAAATCACAGAGGAAATCAAGAAAGGGTCCCCCAAAGAAGAGAAACAGACCATAGGAAAAGAGAAAAAAACTGAGAAAAAGAAGAAACAGATTGAGAAAGATGAGAAAGCAATTGAGGAAGAACAATGGATTCAGGAAAAACTAGCCTTACAAAAGGAGAAACTGGCCCACGAAGAGAGAGTATGGAGTCAGAAAGACATGAAACAGTCCTGGAAAGAGGAGAAAGAGGTAAAGCCAAAAAAACGAGTCTGGAAAAAAGAGAAATTGTCCCTAGAAGAGGAGGAACAGGCTGGTGAAATGGAGGAACAGTTCCAGGAAAAAGAGAAAGAGGCCAAGGAAATAGAGAAAAGGGCATTGGCAAAGAGACAGGCCCCAAAAGACAGTAAACTGGCCAAGAAAAAGAGTCATATTGCTGAGAAAGAAAAGGCAACGGCCAGGGAAGGAATTGGCATAACTGAGAAAAAGAAAAAAATAACCCAAGAAGAGAAAGAAATTATGAAAGGAGAGGGCAAATTGTCCCAGGAAGACAGGCAACTGGCCTATGACATTACGACCAAGGAGAGGGATGTTGCCAAGAAAAAAAAGAAAACCAAAGAGGAAAGAAAACAGGCAATGAGAAAACTGGATATGGAAAAAGGGATTGGTTCTGAAGAAAAAGAGGCTCGCTCCAGGGAAGAAAATATAAGAATGAAAGAGAATCAACTGTTTGGGATCCTGGCAGGAATAGTTAGAGAATTGATTACAGTTCCTTCAGAAGAAAGAAAAATAACTGAGGGAGAGACATCATCCATTATAGAAAAGAGTGAAATTGATGGCCGCAGGTGGGAATTTTTTAAGGAACAGGAGGAAATAATTGAAGAAGAGAAGGAACAGGCTCAGAAAGATAGGAAACTAGAAGATAGACTGGCCACCAAAGAGAGAATGGTAACTGATAAAGAGAGCTCGGAGGAGGACCGAAAGTTATTAAAGGAGGTCCAGGAAAAGATACTATTCAATAAAATCCAGGTACAGACTATGTTAAAGGAGTTTCAGAAGACAAATTTGTTAGAAAAAAGGCAGGTAGAGGAGCTTCTGAAGAGAGTTGAGGAGCATAAACTAGAGAAGACTCAGATGAAGTGGTTATTGGATAATCTCAGAGGTATACTATTTGAGGACTTATATAAGAGCTTGACGGAGAAGGAAACAGAGGAAGGTCTAATTAAGAAGGGGAAAGAGGAGGAGATTCTGCCCAAGAAAGAGAAAAGGAAACGTCTGATTAAGAAGAAGAAAGCAAGTACAAGTGAAGAGGAATTGGAGGATAACTTGGCTAAGAAGCTAAAGGAAAAGGGTTCGACTCAAAAAAGGAAAATGGAAAAGAGGTTGACTAAGGAGAAAGAGAGGCTGAGTAAGAAAAAAGAGGGCCTACAAGAGGAAGAGAAGAGCCTTAGCGAAGAGGAGTGGGGGCGCTGGAATGAGAAGGAGGAAGAGGAGAGCCTGAGTGAGAAGGAGGAGGACAGCTTGAGTGAGGAGGAGGAGGAAAGCCTGAGTGAGGAGGAGGAGGAAAGCCTGAGTGAGGAGGAGGAGGAAAGCCTGAGTGAGGAGGAGGAGAGCTTGAGTGAGGAGGAGGAGGAGGAGAGCCTGAGTGAGAAGGAGGAGAGCTTGAGTGAGGAAGAGGAGGAGGAGAGCCTGAGTGAGGAGGAGGAGAGCTTGAGTGAGGAAGAAGACAGCTTGAGTGAAGAGGAGGAGGAAGAGGAAATGGAGGAAAAAGAGAAGGAGGAGGAGGAAAAGCAGAAGGATGTGGAAAGCCTGAGTGAAGAGAAGGAAAAGGAGAGCAGACTTATGGAGGCAATGTTCTCAGAAGAGGAGAGAGTATTGAAAACAAAGTTCTCAAAGGAAGAAGTGAGATTATCTAGGCTGGTGACTGAAGGTGAGGATCTTGCTGAGGAAAGGGAGGGTACAGTTAAAGGAGAAATGCATTTTAAGAAAGAGGGCTTGCTTGATGTAAGGAGATACTCCAGACTTATGGACAAGGCTATGTGGCCAACAGTTCTGAAGAGCCTCTCCAAAATACCATGCCAGGTAACCCTGGAGGAAAAAGAAGGAATGCCCCTGAAAGTGTTAGAGGATCACTTGGATTTTGAAGACAGAGAGGGCAGTCAACTTCTTGGAGTACACCCCGTGACAAGTTCATTGGGAAGAGAAGAGAATGAACTCTTGGAGAAAGCCAGAGGTATGTTTTTACAAGCCATGGAAACAGGCTTAGAGACCCAGGTCCCAGAAGGTCTCCATAGGCCAGAGTTTCAATTATCTGATACTTTCATGGAACCACAGAAACCTAAACACAGACCCAAAGGTGAAAGATGGAAGTGGTTCTTGGGGTATCAGGATTCTCTGATGGGGGAAACTGATGGTCAGGCTCCAGCTCCAGCCCCAGCCTTTTCACCTGAAATGCCAGGTAGGAGATATCGAAGGCCGGCCTTCTCAGAAGCAAGCTTCTCAGATGAGGATTGGATTAACAATGCCTTAAAAAGGCTGGAAGCAGGAAAGCAACTTTCCAGGGACAGTTTTCATCGACTGAGTCAGATCCTCAGAGACTTTACTTCAAAGAGTTACTTGAAATGGATGCATATGTCCAATCTTAAGGTCATTGCTAAACATCTCAGGCAGAACCTAGAGTTAAGTCACACTGATATATTACAACCTTGCAAGGAGGTTTTGAGTTCAGTGCCCTTAAAAGAGATCCCTCCAGTTAGAAGAAAAGAAACACAGAAGTGGTTGGGACCATCCTCTATACCCAAACCAGTATTACCATCAGCCATCAAGAGGACTCAGACCCCACAGGCTCTCAGCTGGCATCTCTTAGCTGAGTCCTACAGGAAGAAGCAGGCAAAACAGTTATCCACTGCTCTCAAGGAGATAAAGCACCTTTATCCAGTCACAAGGGATGTTCCTACAGCTGTTTGTCCCTCTGTGGATAAGAAATCTCTAGCCTTGGTATTTGAGGAGGACTTCCCAGCCTTGACGAGGAAGGGTGAGAGCTCCAAATTTCCAATGGCAAAGAAGGAAGCACTGCCCATCCCTGCTCCAGTGATAGCATCAACTACCACAAGAATTCAAGTCCCTAAAGCTATAAACTGGCATCTTTTGGGAGAGCCTCACAGGAGCACGCGGGTACAACAGTTATCTGATGCCCTCAAAGAGATGGAGATGCAACATTTTTATCCTGCCACAAGAGACATTTTCACAGGTGCCCATGCCTCTGTGGACAAACAAACTCTAGCACTAATGTTCCAGAAGGATCTCGGGGCTTTTAAGGGTAAGGGCAGGCCACCCAAATTACCCAAATTGGAGAAGAAGGCACAACCAATTTCTAAAAAGAAGGAAGAGATGCCTTTGTGGGAGACGTTTGTGGCACTGTACCATGTTTTGCGGATGCTGCAGCAGCGATATGCAAAAGACAGTGCTGCTTGGATGGAACAATTCTATCAGCTCATGGACTTGTACCAACTTAAGTCCCCCAGAATCCAGAGGCTTCTACTAGAGTTACTGCAGAGAGAGGAACTTCAACCCCAAGAGACCATCTACAAAAATGCCCTGAAGACCAAGGAGCTGGCACCTGGTGAGCGCTTGTTCTACCACCTGTTTTGTGGTCATTCCCGTGACCCTGCGGGTCTCTTCAAGTTCCAGAATGTAGTACCCCTCCCTGGGCAGAACAAAGTCCATACTATCCAACCTGAGGGCATTGCCCAGTATGGCTTCCTAGAACTTGCCTGGAAAAGCCTACCGCAACTCAGTCCTCACCGTATTGAGAGGCTGCCCAGTATTCCTACTCTTACTATGATTGGGCTTAATATTAGGACTTTGGGATCCTATGGGAAAATGAGCCTGGGCCACAGATTTTAAGCCTCTTTACTTGTTCCCCACTTTGAGGTGGGGCTAGATGCAGACTCATCTTCATTCAGCTCCAGAAACCTGCTACTGTGTACTGAATAAAGTGACATTTCTCAGCTGTAACAAATATTCTAGCTTCTCTTCTTCCTCAAGCCTAGAATCCCTTGGAAAGTGGCCAGAGAAAACAGATGCCCTTTGTCCTAAAGGGGACACTTTTTCGGTTAGTGCAGTATATCCTTTAGAGGGCAACGGCCAGTATCTGATCACTTTTTCATAGAAAAGTCTGCCCTGGCACTCTTTCTCTTTGGCTACTATTCCTTTCCTTAGAAGGTCTTAGAGGCATCTGGCTGGGCACGGTGGCTTATGCCTATGTAATCCCAGCACTTTGGGAGGCTGAGGCAGGCAGATTACCTGAGGTCAGGAGTTCAAGACCAGCCTGGCCAACATGGCGAAACCCTGTCTCTACTAAAAATATAAAAATTATCTGGGCGTCATGGCGGGCGCCTGTAGTCCCAGCTACTTCGGAGGCAAGAGAATCGCTTGAACCCAGGAGGCGGAGGTAACAGTGAGCCCAGATCGTGCCACTGCACTCCAGCCTGGGCAACAGAGCAAGACTCCTTCTCAAAAAAAAAATGTTTGCATCTATATTTATATATGAGATTATATTCTAATTTCCTTCTGTATTATATTTTCCATATTTGATATGTCATATCAGTTCCTTAAAAAAGAGATAGAACTTGTCTTTGAAAACGTATGGAACTTTTTATATCTGTTGATTTGTTCTGTTCATGTTAGACTTTTAATCACCTTAAAGGTGATTATATGTATATGTATATAAGTATTTTTATATGAGCCCCTAAGTAAAAGTATCCCATGTTTTCTGTTTGTTAATTTTTGTTTTGCGGACTTTTTTGAGACAGGGTCTCACTCTGTCATCCAGGTTGGAGTGCAGTGGTGCAATCACAGCTCACTGCAGCCTCGACCTCCCAGGCTCAAGCAATCCTCCCACCTCAGCCTCCTGAGTAGCTGGAACTACAAGCAGACACCACCATGCCTGGCTAATTAATTTTTTGTAGAGATAGGGTTTCACCATGTTGTGCAGGCTGATCTCGAACTCCTGGGCTCAAACAATCCTCCTGCCTCGGCCTCCCAAAGTGCTAGAATTACAGGTGTGAGCCACCACGCCAGGCCTCTTTTGGTTTTCTCCTGAGCAGCCACAGCTGTGTGCATGTGCACAGCCTTACAGACCTCTAGGAACCTGTGGGATCTTAGCAAGGCCCTCTATTGCTGTCTCATCCCATGGTTCTTCCTGTTAACTGTCTGGTCTGCCATTTTGTTAATTACCCTAACCGGTATGGAGCTCAGGCTATTATTAGAATTCCCTGATTGTCACTGAGCTCTCCATTGTTTTCAGCAGTACTCAGGGCATGCATTTTTTTCATGTCTGCTACTAACTCCATTCTGCCCCCTCTGATAGTACCGTTGAACTGCCAGTCCTGAAGGTAGACTTGAGGGGAGGGGCAGGCAGGATGGGAACAGCACCTGGCTAAAATACCATAAATCCCACTATTCTTTCCAAGAGTCAGTAGACTTGCTTTCAACAAATGCTTCTTAATTATGTCCACGCTCTTGATCAGCTTCCAACGTTTTTGAATAGTAGTTTTTGACAATTTTGTACACTTTTATCATTGCTTTTAGGGGAGAGGATTTCATAAACTCCTCATTAACCATTCCAGAAGTCAGTCCAGAATATAATTGGTTTTTATTGTGCCACCTGGGTAGTCATGCCTTTCTTCAATACTAGAAAATTCTTGAACGGGCGCGGTGGTTCATGCCTGTAATCCTAGCACTTTGGAGGCTGAAGCGGGTGGATTGCCTGAGCCCAGGAGTTCGAAACCAGCCTGGACAACACGGTGAAACCCCATCTCTATTAAAATACAAAAAAAAAGTAGCCGGGCCTGGCGGCGTGCGCCTGTATTCCCAGCTACTCGGGAGGCAGGAGAATTGCTTGAACCTGGAAGGCGGAGGTTGCAGTGAGCCGAGATCGCGCCACTGCACTCCAGCCTGGGCAACAGAGTGAGACTCCGTCTCTTTAAAAAAAAAAAAAGAAGAAGAAGAAGAAAATTCTCAAAGGCTAACGTTTTGCTTACTTCTTCTCCATCATTCCATCGATAATTTCCTTCTAGCATCTGATTACAATACATCTGGGTTGCCACTGCTCATTCAACAACGTTGCTTCTTGGCCTCTCATGTTTTCCCTTTTTTTTTTTTTTATGAGACGGAGTCTCGCTCTGTCACCCAGGCTGGAGTGCAGTGGCGCGATTTCGGCTCACTGCAAGCTCCGCCTCATGGGTTCACGCCATTCTCCTGCCTCAGCCTCCGGAGTAGCTGGGACTACAGGCGCCTGCCACCACGCCCAGCTAATTTTTTGTATTTTTAGTAGAGACGGGGTTTCACCGTGTTAGCCAGGATGGTCTTGATCTCCTGACTTCATAAACCGCCCGCCTCGGCCTCCCAAAGCGCTGGGATTACAGGCGAGCCACCGCACCCGGCCATGTTTTCTCTGTCCATCTAACTTGTCTTTTAATTTCCTCTGACCTAGTTATCAGATTACTCATTTTCTTTAGCTGTGCCAAAACTGTTAAGTGCTTTAAGGTCTAACCTGTCTTTCTCAAACCTGTCTGGTGCTTTCAACAGTATTTTCTTTCCTCATATTTGCTATATCTGTTGTCCATTAATATTTTAACAATGGCTATAATATAACCCCCAAGCAGTATTAATATTTTCTGATAGAGGAAGAAGTGTAAATTTGGCTCTGTCCATTGCAGTCTACTCATAGTGGATTGTTTTCTGGAATGTTTCCTAACTTTGGACTGTGAGCTCATGATAACTGAAGTTTCCTGCGTGGAAAATTTCAGTGGAATTGAAGTGATGCTTCTCCCTTCCTCTCCCCTCCCCACCTTCTACGCCATGATTTTCACTCGTTGGGAAGTTCTGTTTATTCCTGGTTTGATATTTCTGTACCTTGCAGCTAAAATAAGTTCATATCTCAAACCCAAGTGAAGTAAGGCTCATAATTTGTAAACATGGAAAGAAGAAATTATTTCCATTTTAGTACCTAGTATTACGCAGGAGTCTTAATTCCAATTCTTTGAATCACTAATTCCTAAGGTTCATAACCCATCTGTTTAAACGTAAACTCATTTTGTTATTAGGTATTGCTGCATAATAAATTACCACAAATGGAGGAGGTTAAAAAAACATACATTAACGATGTCATAGTTCTCATGGGTTAGAGTCTGTACTTCCCTAAGGAAGGGTTCTCTGCTCAGGATCTCACAAGACTGCAATGAGGATATTAGCCAGACTGTGTTCCTTTATGGAGTTTAGGGTTTTCTTCCAAGCTCTTGTGCTTGTTGGCGGAATTCAGTTCCTCACACTTATGGGTTTGATGGCCCCATTGAATGAGTTATGTGGCACTACATTCCTTGCCATCCCTCAGTCTTTCTTCTTCTTTTTTTTTTTTTTTTTTTGAAATGGTATCTTGCTCTGTCACCCAAGCTGGAATGCAGTGATGTGATCTCGGCTTACCGCAGCCTCCGCCTCCCAGATTCCAATGATTCTCCTGCCTCAGCCTCCTGAGTAGCTGGGATTACAGGCACCCGCCACCATGCCCAGCTAATTTTTGTATTTTTAATAGAGATAGGGTTTCTCTATGTTGGCCAGGCTAGTCTTGAACTTCTGACCTTGTGGTCCACCCTCCTCGGCCTCCCAAAGTGCTGAGATTACAGGCATGAGCCACCGTGCCTGGCCGTAGATGCAAACAAACATTATAAGTAAATATTAACTAATGAAACTGAGTAGGTATCAAAATAATAATATACCTTGGCCAACCAGGGTTTATTCTAGGGATGTTTAAAAATCAAGAAATATATTTATACCAATTAATATATCAATAAATTAAAGAGGAATAGTATATGACTATAGCAACAGATAATAAAATGGCATTAAAAAAAGAGTAATAGATGAGTAGGTAGTAAAAAAAAGAAAAAGAAAAGAAAAAATGAGGCATTTCTAACATAGGAAGCTACTTAAATACAACACAGATGATTCACCCACAACCAAAAAGAAATGTTAGATTAATGTGAACTGTTGATGTAATTTCCATTAAATTGAAGGAAAAGACTGAAAGCCTGGTATCACTCCCATTATATGAGATAATTAAAGCTATTTCAATTAAAGTAAAGAAACCTATATAAATATTAGAAAAGGCATTTTCATTTTAACTTGCAGATAATTTGATATTTAGAAAACCAAAGAGTGCAATTTAAAATTATGAAAATAATAAGAATATTTGATAAGAGTGAAAACTTACTAAATTGACATTTAAAATGTTGGCATGGGGGGGTACTGAACACAATAAAACAGCATAAATCATAAGTTTGGAAAAAATAAGGACATCATATAAAACAAACAAATAATTTGGATCCCAAATATGATTTTTTAAAACACTCATTTATCAGTAGAAAAACAAATGAATAAACAGGCAAAAAGCACAACTAGGAAAAATCATAATTAATAATTGTCAAGTAAAAATCTGTGAAAAACACTCAACTCACCAGCGATTAGAAAAATAAAAACTAAAACACATAACAGGAGAAGTATAGCACCCATTGCAATTTTGACTGAGCTGTCAGATATTTCAAAACTGAAGAAGTTGGCTATATGAACCCATGCTGAAAATGTTTACAGCCTATGCCTCAGCAAGTAGAGACTACTGTTCACATGTACACTAGAAAACAGAAGCAAAGCTCATTAGTCTTTTTATAATAGTGAAAATGTAAGCAACTGCATAATTGTCAATTGCAAAAGCAAAAAAGATTTAAATACACTGAAGTATATTTATAGAAAGATTAGGCTGAAAGAGTTTTCATTTTGTAGAAAAATAGCAGCTCTACATTCAGAAAAAAAGAAGCTAATTACAGGTCATGATGTGCACTGTCATCGACTCATGGCTAATCACAGGAAATGTCTGAAAATTCCAACCCTAGAGACACTCGCTTTGGATCTGGTAACTTTTCCCAAAGATGTTTATAGGTATTAGGAATGCAGTTTCCATGGCAACATTTTAAAATGTTCTTTATGCCACGGCTCATTATTCCTTTGTTTGACTGATAATGAGCTTTTCATTGTTCCAAGGTAGACATTTAATATTCAGTACTTCATAAACATGTTTAAGCAAAGAAGCCTTAATAAAAGTACCATCAAGTACTAATGATGTTCCTGGTAGCATAATTTCAAAAATGTTGGGTAAAGGTATGTCCCTACATTTAACATGCACATATAGTTACCTGGAGGAATAGCAACCTATTGCAATGGCTTATTACAGAATTCATTATTCTGTCTTGTGTTAGATTTTATTGTAAAACTTAACCTTGTGTGGGAAAATAGTGTTAACTATAAAACTGAGAATAAATGAATAGGATATTGGATTCCCTATATGCAAGAAATGGACATAGTTGCAGCCATAAAAAAGAATAAGTTCATGTCCTTTGCAGGGGCATGGATGGAGCTGGAGGCCATTACCCTTAGCAAACTAATGCAAGAACTGAACACCAAATACCACATGTTCTCACTTATAAATGGGGCCTAATTGATGAGAACACATGGACGGATGGGGGGAACAACGGGCACTGGGGCCTATTGGAAGTTGGAGGATGGGAGGAGGGAGATGATCAGGAAAAATAATTAATGGGTACTAGGCTTAATACCTGGGTGATGAAATAATCTGTACAACCCCCATGACACAAGTTTACCTGTGTAACAAACCTGCACACGTACCCCTGAGCTTAAAATAAAAGTTAAAAAAAAATGGACAAAGAAATGTAAATTATAATGGATAATCACACTGACATCATGGATGGTGGCTTGACAATGTGTAACTTGTGATTTTCTTCAATCATTCTTATTTAAAAGGTATTGATTCTTTCATTGGGTTGAATTCTAATTGTGCAAAAATGCACAGATTTCATTAAAACTACTATTCTTTGATGCTGGCACTTCCTTGAGATTGCCAGAAAATACAGTGGAAGGTATATCAAATGATTATTTTAGAGTGGTCATCTAGCTGGAAGTGCTTGAAAGTAGTTATCAACTGTAAGTAGCAACCTGATTTAGAAAATGGTAAAATGTGGGGAAAAAGGTGTTTTTCAGTATTGAAGAAATCAATTACGTGTGAAACAACCCTTCATAAAATCAAATAAACATTAGAAGAAGTAATAAATCTAGACCACAAGTTGGCGTACTCTTTCTTAAAGGGCCAACAGTAAAGGGCTAAACAGTAACTAATTTAGGCTTTGGGTCATATTTTACAACTACTCAAATGTGCTACTGGTGTGGGAAAGAAATGAGTAAATAAATGGGTATAGCTGTGTCCCAATAAAATTTCATTTACAAAACCAGTGGTTGGTCCATGCGCAATTGATTGCTGACTGCTAATCTTGAAAGTACCAGAGTTGGATCAATAATTTTGTATTTATCAAGATTTATAATTAAATCAGAATAGTTAAATCCTGGATATTCTATATCAGGGGTCCCCAACCCCCAGGCCACCTGACTGGTATTGGAACCCGGTTAGGAACCTAGCTGCACTGAGCAGGAGGCCAGTGAAGGAAGCTGAGCTCCTCCTCCCTGTCAGATCAGTGGTAGCATTAGATTCTTACCGTGAGCCCTACTGTGAACTTAGCAGGCAGGGGACCTAGGCTGCTTACTCTTTATGAGAATCCCTTCCCCAGCCCATGGAAAAACTGTCTTCCACCAAACCGGTCCCTGGTGCCAAAACGGTTGGGGATAGCTGTTCTAGATAAATAACTTTTAATTTCATAGTTCTGTGGGTAGATCCTTAGTTCAGTTGGTAGATAATGTATATATATTTTCTATGATTAGTTTCTCAAGGGAAACTAATTTAGCTTTTGATTTTTAGGAGCTATTCTTATAGAGACTTGTTATACTCATCTAATCCATGCGGCAATGAGCTGGAAAATTTTCATTAGAAAGAATTTCTTTTTTTTTTTTTTTAATTATCATTATTATTATTATTATTATACTTTAGGTTTTATGGTACATGTGCGCAATGTGCAGGTAAGTTACATATGTATACATGTGCCATGCTGGTGCGCTGCACCCACCAACTCGTCATCTAGCATTAGGTATATCTCCCAATGCTATCCCTCCCCCCTCCCCCCACCCCACAACAGTCCCCGAAGTGTGATGTTCCCCTTCCTGTGTCCATGTGATCTCATTGTTCAATTCCCACCTATGAGTGAGAATATGCGGTGTTTGGTTTTTTGTTCTTGCGATAGTTTACTGAGAATGATGATTTCCAATTTCATCCATGTCCCTACAAAGGACATGAACTCATCCTTTTTTATGGCTGCATAGTATTCCATGGTGTATATGTGCCACATTTTCTTAATCCAGTCTATCATTGTTGGACATTTGGGTTGGTTCCAAGTCTTTGCTATTGTGAATAATGCTGCAATAAACATACGTGTGCATGTGTCTTTATAGCAGCATGATTTATAGTCCTTTGGGTATATACCCAGTAATGGGATGGCTGGGTCAAATGGAATTTCTAGTTCTAGATCCCTGAGGAATCACCACACTGACTTCCACAAGGGTTGAACTAGTTTACAGTCCCACCAACAGTGTAAAAGTGTTCCTATTTCTCCACATCCTCTCCAGCACCTGTTGTTTCCTGACTTTTTAATGATTGCCATTCTAACTGGTGTGAGATGGTATCTCATTGTGGTTTTGATTTGCATTTCTCTGATGGCCAGTGATGGTGAGCATTTTTTCATGTGTTTTTTGGCTGCATAAACGTCTTCTTTTGAGAAGTGTCTGTTCATGTCCTTCGCCCACTTTTTGATGGGGTTGTTTGTTTTTTTCTTGTAAATCTGTTGGAGTTCATTGTAGATTCTGGATATTAGCCCTTTGTCAGATGAGTAGGTTGCGAAAATTTTCTCCCATTTTGTAGGTTGCCTGTTCACTCTGATGGTAGTTTCCTTTGCTGTGCAGAAGCTCTTTAGTTTAATTAGATCCCATTTGTCAATTTTGGCTTTTGTTGCCATTGCTTTTGGTGTTTTAGACATGAAGTCCTTGCCCATGCCTATGTCCTGAATGGTAATGCCTAGGTTTTCTTCTAGGGTTTTTATGGTTTTAGGTCTAACATTTAAGTCTTTAATCCATCTTGAATTGATTTTTGTATAAGGTGTAAGGAAGGGATCCAGTTTCAGCTTTCTACATATGGCTAGCCAGTTTTCCCAGCACCATTTATTAAATAGGGAATCCTTTCCCCATTTCTTGTTTTTGTCAGGTTTGTCAAAGATCAGATACTTGTAGATATGTGGCATTATTTCTGACGGCTCTGTTCTGTTCCATTGATCTATATCTCTGTTTTGGTACCAGTACCATGCTGTTTTGGTTACTGTAGCCTTGTAGTATAGTTTGAAGTCAGGTAGTGTGATGCCTCCAGCTTTGTTCTTTTGGCTTAGGATTGACTTGGCGATGCGGGCTCTTTTTTGGGTCCATATGAACTTTAAAGTAGTTTTTTCCAATTCTGTGAAGAAAGTCATTGGTAGCTTGATGGGGATGGCATCGAATCTGTAAATTACCTTGGGAAGGATGGCCATTTTCATGATATTGATTCTTCCTATCCATGAGTATGGAATGTTCTTCCATTTGTTTGTATCCTCTTTTATTTCCTTGAGCAGTGGTTTGTAGTTCTCCTTGAAGAGGTCTTTCACATCCCTTGTAAGTTGGATTCCTAGGTATTTTATTCTCTTTGAAGCAATTGTGAATGGGAGTTCACTCATGATTTGGCTCTCTGTTTGTCTGTTATTGATGTATAAGAATGCTTGTGATTTTTGCACACTGATTTTAACACCCCACTGTCAACATTAGACAGATCAACGAGACAGAAAGTCAACAAGGATACCCAGGAATTGAACTCAGCTCTGCACCAAGTGGACCTAATAGACATCTACAGAACTCTCCACCCCAAATCAACAGAATATACATTTTTTTCAGCACCACACCACACCTATTCCAAAATTGACCATATACTTGGAAGTAAAGCTCTCCTCAATAAATGTAAAAGAACAGAAATTGTAACAAACTGTCTCTCAGATCACAGTGCAATCAAGCTAGAACTCAGGATTAAGAATCTCACTCAAAACCGCTCAACTACGTGGAAACTGAACAACCTGCTCCTGAATGACTACTGGGTACATAACGAAATGAAGGCAGAAATAAAGATGTTCTTTGAAACCAACGAGAACCAAGACACAACATACCAGAATCTCTGGGATGCATTCAAAGCAGTGTGTAGAGGGAAATTTATAGCACTAAATGCCCACAAGAGAAAGCAGGAAAGATCCAAAATTGACACCCTAACATCACAATTAAAAGAACTAGAAAAGCAAGAGCAAACATATTCAAAAGCTAGCAGAAGGCAAGAAATAACTAAAATCAGAGCAGAACTGAAGGAAATAGAGACACAAAAAACCCGTCAAAAAATAAATGAATCCAGGAGCTGGTTTTTTGAAAGGATCAACAAAATTGATAGACCGCTAGCAAGATTAATAAAGAAAGAAAGAGAGAAGAATCAAATAGATGCAATAAAAAATGATAAAGGGGATATCGCCACCGATCCCACAGAAATACAAACTACCATCAGAGAATATTACAAACACCTCTTTGCAAATAAACTAGAAAATCTAGAAGAAATGGATAAATTCCTCAACACATACACCCTCCCAAGACTAAACCAAGAAGAAGTTGAATCTCTGAATAGACCAATAACAGGAGCTGAAATTGTGGCAATAATCAATAGCTTACCAACCAAAAAAAGTCCAGGACCAGATGGGTTCACAGCCGAAGAATTTCCTTCTTTAAGTCTTACCTGAGGATGTACCATAGTATAAAGTGTTGCTTTTTATTTTTTTTGAGAGTCTTGCTCTGTCACCTAGGCTGGAGTACAGTGGGGTGATCCTGGCTCACTGCAACCTCCGCCTCCCCTCTCCCAGATTGAAGTGATCCTCCCACCTCAGCTTCCCCAGTAGCCGCCACACCTGGCTAATTTTTTTTTTTTTTTTTGTATTTTTAGTAGGGATGGGGTTTCGCCATATTGGCCAGAGTAGTCTCAAACTCTGGCCTCAAGTGATTCAACTGCCTCAGGCTCCCAAAGCACTGAGATTACAGGTGTGAACCACCGTGCCTGGCCAAGTGCTGCTTTTAAAATGAAGAGGTTCCTTTCCTTTGATTAAATAAATATATACTTTTTAGTTTAAAAAATCTCCAATATCATCCTAAGTCAATTTTGATAAATTACATTCTTTTAGGAAAACAATCTAGTATCTCTAGATTTCTAAATATACAGGAAGAAACTTAAGTATTACTTTATAATTAAAATTTTTTCTCCATATTTATAGATATATCCCCTTTCTTATTAATGATGCTATAATGTAATCATTCTTACTTTTTTTTCTTTTGAGACAGAGTCTCACTCTGTCACCCAGGCTGGAGTGCAGTGGCAAAATCTCACTCACTGCAACCTCCACCTCCCAGCTTCAAGTGATTTTCCTGCCTCAGCCTCCTGAGTAGCTGGGATTACAGGCATCTGGCACCATGCCCAGCCAATTTTTTTTTTGTATTTTTAGTAGAGATGGGGTTTTGCCATGTTGGCCAGGCTGGTCTCAAACTCCTGACCTCAGGCTGCCCAAAGTGCTTGGATTACAGGCGTAAGCCACCGCGCTTGGCCTTATTTTTTTCTTGACCAGATTTAGCAATGTCTATTTGATGTTAAAATACCTTTTTCTTTTTTTGTAACAGGGTCTTTAGCTATGTCACCCAGGCTGGAGTATACTGGCACAATTATAGCTCACTGTAACCTTGAATTCCTGGGCTTAAGCGATCCTTCCACCGCTGCCTGTTGAGTAGCTAGGACTATAGGCAAGCACCACCAGGCCCAGCTAATTACTATTTTTCTATTTTTCATAGACAGGGGGTCTCGGTAGGTTGCCCAGGCTGATCTTAAACTCCTAGCCTCAAGTGATCCTCCCGCTTTGGTCTCCCAAAGTGCTGGGATTAGAGCGATGTTAATATACTTTTAACAGGAAAAATTAAAAATAAAAAAAATTAGTTGATGATTACTATGTTATTTTGAAATCACAGTACTATACTTCTATATGTATTCATAGCTTTTTCCAGAAAACAAAAACTTTTGAGTACTATTTCAGGTACGAATCAATATGCTCTAATAATTTTAGTTATATTAATTGCTTTCTTATGTGGGCTTAGGGTTTACTTTAATTTTCTAGTTTTGCATGTCTAATGTTTATTACTTTATCAATTTTATCAATGCCTACTAAGCCACAGGCATTGAATAGGTTCTGGGGATAGAGTGGTAAAGAGAAATAAAGTTCTGGCTTTCATTTTGGTTTCCTGCATGCATTGAAGAGTATTAAATTTCCAAAGAATAGAGGACTAACAACATCCCAAAGATCTGATATTTAGGCATTTTGTTAGTCCTTTCTGTACAGGTCCTAATTTCAATATTAATTTCCTATTTAAGACTTATACATGAGATTATAAATTTCAAAAAGGAGGTAACAAAATATTACCATGTCAATTAATAGCCATAAAATAAATTTCTATAATGGAGAAATCTAGCAGTCACCTCTGTAACCAACTGGTTAACATCCAGCATCCTTAATACTTGGAAAACTCAACATTATGTGTTTTTTAATGAACATAACATCTATTCAATTAAACCTCTTTGTTTAGCTTCAGATTACTGGAACTATTAGTTCCAATAAATAAATGATCCACAAGGAAATAATTTCAAAAATCCAGAATGTGAGACATTCAATAAAACAACTATTCTATACTCTTCAAAAATCCAAAGTTATGAAAAAATTGTGGGGAAGTTTTTCTACACTAGGAGTTGGCATTTTTGTTTGTTTGTTTGTTTGTTTGTTTAGGCGGAGTCTCACTCTGTCGCCCAGGCCTGGCTAATTTTTTAGTAGAGATGGGGTTTCACCATGTTGGCCAAGCTGGTCTCGAACTCCTGACCTTGTGATCTGCCCACCTCGACCTCCTAAATTGCTGGGATTACAGGCGTGAGCCACCGTACCCGGCCTTTTCTTTTAAAACCGGATAGTAAAATTTCAGGCTTTGTGGGCCATATGGTCTCTGTTGTAACTACTCAACTCTGCTAGGGCAGCGTGAAAGCAGACATACAATATGGAAACAAGTGAACATGGCAGAGCTTCACTAAAACTCATGTTTTAAATCTTCTCATGTTTTTTACATTCTACTAGTTTTTGTTGTTGATGTTGTTGTTGTTGTTGTTGTTTTAGGACAGAGTCTTGCTCTTGTCACCACGCTGGAGTGCAATGGTGCGATCTCGGCTCACTGCAACCTCCGCCTCCTGGCTTCAAGTGATTCTCCTGTCTCAGCCTCCCCAGTAGCTGGGATTACAAGCGCCCACCACCACACCCAGCTAATTTTTGTATTTTTAGTAGAGATGGGGTTTCACCATGTTGGCCAGGCTGGTCTTGAACTCCTGACCTCAGGTGATCCACCTGCCTTGGCCTCCCAAAATGCTGGGATTACAAGTGTGAACCACTGTGCCTGGCACATTCTACTAGATTTTAATCAGAAGTGATAACTTAAAACTTTTTTTTTTGGGGACGGAGTCTCACTGTCGCCCAGGTTGGAGTGCAGTGGCGTGATCTCGGCTCACTGCAGGCTCCGCACCCCAGGGTTCACGCCATTCTCCTGCTTCAGCCTCCCGAGTAGCTGGGACTACAGGCGCCTGCCACCTCGCCCAGCTAATTTTTTGTATTTTTAGTGGAGACGGGGTTTCACAGTGTTAGCCAGGATGGTCTCGATCTCCTGACCTCGTGATCTGCCTGCCTCGGCCTCCCAGAGTGCTGGGATTACAGGCGGGAGCCACCATGCCCGGCCCAACTTAAAACTTAAAAAGGCATAAGTAATTAATGAAGGTTTTCTAAGTTCATTACACCTGTATGGACTCATAGTATTTCACTAACAGTAACATAAATAATATTAAAAATAGTATCTAATGCTCAATGAACAGAGATCATGTACAAGATAGCTTTCCAAGTTTTCTGTATTCCAATTAACAGCACTATAACATAGGTACTATTATCATCATTTATGAAGGACTCCCAGAAGGATAAATACCTTGTTCAATGTCATACAGGTTATAAGAAATGGAATGGCAATCATAATGGTTTCCCACTCATTTGTTAGATCAACAGGGGTTTTCTGTGGTATGTTTTCTCAAGTCTAACAATTAGTGATTGGGGCTGAAAGGCTTTTATAAATAATGCATATAAACAAGGGCATTTCAACATTCTGTGAATTTTCCTTTAATGTGAATATTAAACAATCCATAGAGAAACACCAATAAAGGTGTTCTTATGTAAAAATACATCATACATTCTCTAGATTTTTAACGACATTTGGGTCAACTTAAAAAGTTGGAATTTACAACTTAAAAACTTGAAATAACATTTATATTCTAAGGAGTTCTCACCAGTATAATCTCTTTAATGCCTTACGAGAAGTGAACCATATCTAAAATTACTCCCACACTCCTGTCATTCAAATTCTCTCAGCATTATAAATATCCTGATGTACTGTACATTCTCTGCTGCATATATAGGCCTTTCCACAGTCCTCATATTTATAAGGTTTCTCTCCATTATGAATTCTCTGATGTGCTTTAAGAATTAAACTATGCCAAAAGGATTTCCCACATTTGTTACAGTCAAAAGATCTCTCACCACTGTGAATACTCTGATGTTGAGTAAGTCGTATATACACACTAAAAGTCTTCCCACATTCCTTATATTCATAAGGTTTCTCACCAGTATGAATTCTCTCATGTATTCTAAGGCTTTGCAAATGACTTAAAGCCTTCCCACATTCCTTACATTCATAGGGTTTCTCACCAGTGTGAATTCTTTCATGCCTAAGAAGGTTTGAGGGACCACTGAAGGTTTTCCCATGTTCCTTACATTCATAGGGCTTCTCACCGGTATGAATTCTCTGATGTGTTCTAAGTCTTGCACCTTGACTAAAGGCCTTGCCACATTCGTAACAAACATAGGATTTTCACCAGTATGAACTTTTCTATGTTCAGTAAGGTGTGAGGTATGACTAAGGGCCTTCCCACATTCCTGACAAACACAGGATTTCTCACCAGTATGAACTTTTCTATGTTTAGTAAGGTGTGAGGTAAAACTAAAGGCCTTGCCACATTCATAACAAACAGGATTTTCACCAGTATGAATTTTTATATTTTCAGTAAGGTGTGAGGTGCGACTAAAGGCCTTCCCACATTCTTCACATTCATAGGGTTTCTCACCAGTATGTATTCTCTGATGTACTGTTGAGGGAAGAGAGAGATCATCTCATATTGTTTTATACTCAGTACCTGTTTTAAGAAAAAACAACAAGGAAGTAAAACCAAAGACAGGCAGCCCAGCGCCAGGCCCAAAACCAGGCCTGGGCCTGCCTGGCCTAAACCCAGTAGTTAAAAATCAACTCATAACTTAGAAACCGATCTTATTCATAGATTGCAGACATTGTAGAGAAGAACATTGTGAAACTCCCTGCCCTGTTCTGTTTCTCTCTGACCACCGGTGCATGCAGCCCCTGGCACGTGCCGCCTGCTTGCTCAAATCAGTCACGACCCTTTCATGTGACATCTTTAGTGTTGTGAGCCCTTAAAAGGGACAGAAATTATGCACTTGGGGAGCTTGGATTTTAAGGCAGTAGCTCGCCGATGCTCCCAGCTGAATAAAGCCCTTCCTTCTGCAACTAGTTGTCTGAGAGGTTTTGTTTGCGGCTCATCCTGCTACATTTCTTGGTTCCCTGACTGGGAAACAAGGTAACTGGCGGACCGCCGAGGCAGCCCCTTAGGCGGCTTAGGCCTGCCCTGTGGAGCATCCCTGCAGGGGACTCCGGCCGGCCTGAGTGGTGATCCAAAGAGCGCTCCCGGGTAGGATATTGCCCTGGTGGAACGCCTCGCCAGAGCAGTGCATAGCAGGCCCCCACGGAGGATTAACACAGTGGCTGAACACCGGGAAGGAACTAGCACTTGAAGTCCAGACATCTGAAACTTGGTAAGACTAGTCTTTGGAACTTGCCCCACTCCATCTGAGTGGAAGCGTGGCCTGATCATCCATGGCGTGCCTGCATTGGCACTTTTGTTCTGGTTTTGACTTGTCTTAGATTGCGTGATACTTTGGTTTTGGTTTTGACCTGGCTTGGATTTCTGGATACTCTGATTTTGGTTTTGATTTTGGTTTGGTATAAACAGTAAAAGTGTGTGTGTGCCCTCTTTACCCATTCTTTGTCTTGTGGTGAGTGTGTGTGGTATGAGTGTGGTATTTTGTCTTGGGAAAAAAAAAAATTTCAGGAAAGAATTTAAGGGAGATTACGGTGTTACTGTGACACCAGGAAAACTTAGAACTTTGTGTGAAATAGACTGGCCAGCATCAGATGTGGGTTGGCCATCAGAAGGAAGCCTGGACAGGTCCCTTGTTTCAAAGGTGTGACACAAGGTAACCTGTAAGCCAAGGCACCCAGGCCAGTTTCCGTACATAGACAGTTACAGCTGGTTTTAGACCCCCTTCCCCCACACAGTAGTTAAGAGAACATCAGCATAAGTGGCTGACAGAGGCAAGGAAAGACCAGCAGAGAGAAAAAGAGGCCATCTATACCAATTCTAAGTTAATTTAGACTAAACAAGTTCTTATTAATAGCAAAGGATAATTGAAATCCCAGACTTACAAGGTTTTAAACAAAAGTGAAGTCTGCTAAAAGTTAACAGTGTAACATGTATTATGGTAACTTCTAATCTTGTGGCCTTAGAGAGTCTAGTCTAAAGACATAAAGAAAGTTCGCTTAAAAAAAAAGGCGGGGGGAGGCAGAATTTATGTAAAAAGAGTGTTATATGGTAAATTCTTGTCCTGAAATAAATTAACTGGTTGTTTGAAGAAAAAAAAAATGTTTGTAATAAGTCAGACAGTTGAGACATGTTGAAGAATTGTCGGCAAAAGTCATAAAAGAAAAAATGTTATAAAAAAATTTATACAAAAAATGTTGCATAATTTAAAAGTAATAAGTCCTCCTGAGTACTATGAAAAAAAAATTTTAGGTGCAAGGTGTATAAGAAAGTAAAATATAACTTTGGTAAAAAAAATTATAAAGGGGCATAAAAATGTGGATTTTTACCTACATTAAAACATTAAAAAAATTATTGTTTTAAAAGTTTAAGCAAGTTTTAAAACGTTAATTATAAAGAAAATTCTGTGTGTAAACATATTAGCTAAAGTTAAAAAGGTATCATCCAGTTTTTCTGTGAACTGGACATTAAAGTAAAAATACAACAGGTTTTTTCTTAAAGCATCAACCTGCTCTTTAACAAAAATTATAAAAGGTTAAAAAGAGTCTATAAAATCTTACCTTATGGTCAAACATGAAAAATTGGATAAATATGTCTACAAGGTTTAATTAAAATTAAGTTTAACATTAATAACACACTAATATAAAGGTAAAATTTAGCTTATCTGGTATAAAAATCATACAAGAAGTATTATTAAATATAAAATGGTGTTTAGCTTTCTTTGTTCTAAAAACTAATAAAAATTAGTGCTAAAGGAAACATTCATTTTACTAGAGGATAATAAAAGTTAAAGACTTAAAACAAACTTTGGCAATTAAGACAGCATACCAAGATGCAAATGCCTGGTTGAAATGGATCAAATATTCCATCTGCATGTTAAACAAAAGCAATCATTATGCTTGTGCACATGGCAGGCCAGAGGCCCTAATTGTCCCCCTTCCACTAAGGTGGTCCTCCAGTTGGCCAGGTGTGGGCTGCATGGTAGCTCTTTTCCAGGATTCTGCAGCCTGGAGTAATAAGTCATGCCAAGCTCTCTCTGCTATATCCTGAAGTCCCTACGGGTCAGCCCCCGAGGGCCATCCAGCTTCCGTCTCCCAACGCTAAGTTCACTTCATGTCTCTCACGGCAGGGAGGAGACTTAGCATTCCTTGGGGACCTGAAGGGATGCAGTGTGCTTAAGAATTTTCTAGAGCTTACCAATCAGTCAGCCCTTGTTCATCCCCGAGCGGATGGGTGGTGGTATTTTGGTGGACCTTTACTGGGCACTCTGCTGAATAACTAGAGTGGCACTTGTGCTTTAGTCCATTTGGCTATCCCTTTTACCCTGGCATTTCATCAATCAGAGGGAAAAATAATAATAATAATAAGACATCGTAAAGTGAGAGAAGCCCCTTATAGGTCTTTCAACTCTCACATCTATTTAGATGCAATTGGAGCCCCACAAGGAATACCAGATTAGTTAAAAGCTTGAAATCAAATAGTTACAGGATATAAGTCAATATTTTGGTAGATGACCGTCAATAAAAATGTAGATTAGGTAAACTACATTTATTACAACCAACAGCAATGAGCTTTTCATGAGTTAAAAAGAAAAACTCATGTCGGCCCCAGCCCTGAGGCTACCTGACCTGACAAAACTCTTTACACTCTATGTGTCAGAAAGAAGAAAAAATGGCAGTTGGAGTTTTAACCCAGACTGTAGGGCCCTGGCCAAGGCCAGTGGCCTATCTCTCAAAACAACTAGATGGGGTTTCCAAAGGCTGGCCCCCATGTCCAAGGGCCCTGGTAGCAACGGCCCTGTTAGCACAAGAAGTAGATAAGCTAACTCTTAGGCAAAACCTAAACATAAAGTCCCCCCATGCTGTGGTGTTTTTAATAAATACCAAAGGACACCATTAGCTAATGAATGCTAGACTAACTAGATACCAAAGCTTGCTCTGTGAAAATCCCCGCATAACCATTGAAGTTTGCAACACCCTGAAGCCCGCCACCTTGCTCCTGATATCAGAGAGCCCAGTTAAACATAACTGTGTAGAAGTATTGGACTCAGTTTATTCTAGTAGGCCCAACCACCGAGACCACCCTCAAACATCAGTAGACTGGGAGCTGTACGTGGATGGGAGCAGCTTCGCCAATCCCTGCAAAGTGACGCTGAAGAAGACGACAAGCCCTGCTCCAGTCACACCCGGAAGCTGACTGGTCCACGCACGGCCGAAGCATGAGGAAACTCATCGCGAGACTCATTTTCCTTAAAATTTGGACTTGTACAGTAAGGACTTCAACTGACCTTCCTCAGACTGAGAACTGTTTCCAGTATATATATCAAGTCACTGAGGTAGGACAAAAGATTGCTACAGTCCTATTATTTTATGGTTATTATAAGTGTACCAGGACTCTAAAAGAAACTTGTTTGTATAATGCTATTCTATCCAAGGTATGTAGCCCAGGAAATAACCAACCTGATGCGTGTTAGGACCCATTTTAAGCCTCCCATGATCACAGCTTTTAAAATAAAATTAAGGACTGGTCCTTTTCTAGGCGACACAAGTAAAGTAATAGCTAGGACAGAAGAAAGAGGGGTCCCCAAAAATGTAACCTTAAAATTTGATGCCTGTGCCGCTATTAATAGTAAACAGCATGGGATAGGATGCGGTTCTCTAGGTTGGAAAAAAAGTTACACAGCAGAAAATAAGTACATCTGTCAAGAATCATATTTATGTGAGATGTGTCAATACTGGTCTTGTGTCATTTGGGCTACTTGGAAAGAAGATAAAAAAGATCCTGTTTGGCTCCAAAAAGGAAAAGTCAGCCCCTCCTGCATGAGTAGGAGCTGCAACCTTTTAGAATTGATAATCACAAACCCCTCAGACCCAAAGTGGAATAAAGAAAAATATGTAACATTAGACACTGATGGAAAAGGACTAGATCCTAGTGTAAGCATCCTAATAAAAGGAGAGGTTCAAAAACGCTCTCCAGAACCAGTATTTCAGACTTTCTATGATGAACTAAATGTGCCAGTACCTCAGATTCCAGTAAAAACTAAAAATTTGTTTTTGCAATTAGCCGAACATGTAGCCCAGTCTCTACAAGTCACCCCATGTTATGTTTGTGGAGGAACCGTAACAGGAGATCAATGGCCATGTGAAGCCCGAGAATTAGTTCCTAAGACCCAGTTCCTGAGGAATTCCCAGCCCAAAAGAACCACCCTGACAATTTTTGGGTTCTAAAAGTCTCAATTATTGGACAGTATTGCATAGCTAGAGAAGGAAATGGATTCACTCATCCTGTAGGGTGGCTTAGTTGTCTTGGGCAAAAGCTGTATAATGGTACCACAAAAACAATTACATGGTGGAGTTCCAATTACACAGAAAGAAATCCATTCAGTAAATTTCCAAAGTTGCAGACTGTTTGGGCCCACCCAGAATTCCACCAGGACTGGATGGCCCCCACCAGGTTATAGTGGATACGTGGACACAGAGCTTATGCTAAGCTGCCTGATCAGTGGACAGGTGGCTGTGTAATTGGCACCATTAAACCATCTTTCTTCTTACTGCCCATAAAAACAGGTAAACTTCTGGGATTCCCAGTGTATGCTTCCCGCGAAAAACGAAGCATAACCGTAGGTGATTGGAAAGATGATGAATGGCCCCCTGAAAAAAATCATACAATACTATGGACCTGCCACTTGGGCAGAAGATGGCTCATGGGGATATCGAACCCCCATCTACGTGCTCAACCGAATCATATGGTTACAAGCGGTTTTAGAAATTATTACTAATAAAACCAGTCAAGCCTTGACTGTTCTTGCCCGGCAAGAGACTCTCATGAGAAATGCTATCTATCAAAATAGACTAGCTCTTGACTACTTGCTAGCAGCTGAAGGAGGAGTTTGTGAAAAATTTAACCTTACTAATTGTTGTCTACACATAGATGATCAGTGGCAAGTAGTTGAGGATACAGTTAAAGATGTAACAAAACTGGCACATGTACTCATGCAAGTGTGGCACAGACTCAATCTGGGAGCCATGTTTGGAAATTGGTTCCCAGCAATAGGAGGATTTAAAACTCTTATAATAGGAGTAATAATAGCAATAGGAACCTACTTACTGCTCCCTTGTCTGATACCTGTATTTCTCCAAATGATAAAAAAAAACTTCTTTGCTACCTTAGTTCACAAAATGCTTCAGCACAAGCATACTATATAAATCACTATCAATCTATTGCACAAAAAGACATAAGTAGCAAAAATAAGAGTAAGAACTCCCACTAATAAAAAGTGAGAGTCTCAAAGGGGGGAAATGAGGGAAGAGAGAGACCCTTTCATATTGTTTTATACTCAGTACCTGTTTTAAGAAAAAACAACAAGGAAGTAAAACCAAAGACAGGCAGCCCGGTGCCAGGCCTGAAACCAGGCCTGGGCCTGCCTGACCTAAACCCAGTAGTTAAAAATCAACTCATAACTTAGAAACCGATCTTATTCATAGATTCCAGACATTGTATAGAAGAACACTGTGAAACTCCCTGCCCTGTTCTGTTTCTTTCTGACCACCGGTGCATGCAGCCCCTGTCACGTACTGCCTGCTTGCTCAAATCAATCACGACCCTTTCATGTGAAATCTTTAGTGTTGTGAGCCCTTAAACGGGACAGAAATTGTGCACTTGGGGAGCTCAGATTTTAAGGCAGTAGCTTGCCAATGCTCCCAGCTGAATAAAGCCCTTCCTTCTACAACTTGGTGTCTGAGAGGTTTTGTCTGCAGCTTGTCCTGCTACACTGTAAGGCCTGCATGACGACTAAAGGTCTTCCCACATTTGTCACATTCACGGAGTTTTTCTCTATTATGTATTCTCTGAGGTAGAGTAAGAGATAACATTTTCTATAAATGTGTACTTTTCCATAGCTGATAATTTCATAACTTGGCTCCAAACCTAAAACAAATTTAAAAAAATTATTTTCCTAGACCCAAAAAGATAAATGTTCTATCATTTTTTTAATTAAAAATATCACCAATTAGAGATGAATACTTTAAAGAACTCTAAAATCAGCAATACAATTTGCAAAAGTTACTGTCAATGTTTCCATAGCTCATTTATCACACTTTACTACATTGATTAAATGTAGTCTTTCCTGTATTGGTTTCCATATAAGATACAAACTAATAGATTAAAAGCAACTATTTATACTTGGCCTTCCCCCAGTGATAGTTCTGCCTTAAAATATAGGCACTGCAGTTCATTCCCTGCTATGCAGAGCCAGGTGTACTTTTCGTTGTTCCCCATATCAAGTAAATTACTGAGAGTTTTTATTACCTTTCCTGAAATTTTTCTTATTAATTATGTATTCTACAAATGTTCCATCTTGTTTTATTCCTTCCTAACTTTTCTCAGATTCTCTCTCACTTTTCCTCTTAACTAAGATTGATCATTCTGGTAATTCCCAGAAGGGTATGCCAGTGAGTTTTCAGACACATACTAGGTTTACACCCAACTGAAAGTCTTATGGAATTCTGAGAATTTGGGTATTTTGGAGAAAAGAAGGGCAACTGAATCATAGAGTGAAGGAGTCTAGAGGAGAGTGTCAGGAAGTATAATAAAAAGTACTGAACGACTTAGCATGGAGGATAACAACCTATAAGAATAGCTTGAGCAAATTTGAAAGTGCTGAATGAGTAGGATGTGACTTGGGGACAAGAAATATCCTCGTGAGTATGGGATGATATGCATCCAAATGCAGAAATAATACAACAGTCTCTTCCAAAATATGTAACAATAGAGGCTGGGCACAGTGGCTCATCACTGTAATCCCAGCACTTGGGGAGGCTGAGGCAGGCAGATCATGAGGTCAGGAGTTCGAGACCAGCCTGGCCAACATGGCGAACCCTGTCTGTACTAAAAATACAAAAATTAGCCAGGTGTGGTGGCAGGCACCTGTAATCCCAGCTACTCGGGAGCCTGAGGCAGGAGAATCACTTGAACCTGGGAGGCAGAGGTTGCAGTGAGCTGAGATCGTGCCATTGCACTCTATTCTGGGCAACAAGAGCAAGACTCCGTCTCAAAAAAATAAAATAAAATAATAGAAAATAATAGAAATTAATAACAATATTGGAAAACCAAAACATCTTCCACATGGAAGTAAAAATGTCCTCTCCAGAATAACTGCTGGGCCAATATGAAAATAAAAACCAAGAAGAAAGAATTATAGTAAATCACAATAGAGAAAATAAAAATATACTAGAATTTTGGGCATTCAATTTCAAGATTCAGACAATTCAAACTTAAATTTGATTATCTCAATAAAAATGAAAGAAATAAATGAGTTAAGGACTCAATCCCAAACTTCATACAAAATAAAAACGGAAAAACTACGACGACAGCAAAATGTAATGAGTTAGAAAACAGTACCATTAATAAATAGCTAGTGCTGAAAAAAATCAGTAAGTAAAACAGCCAAATCAATTAAACAGGAGCAAAAATAACAAATAATAAATGATAAATGGGAAATGTGAGATAAAAATAAATTTCTTTATGAGAGCATTTGAATACAACATGAATACTTTTGAAAATAGAAGTGGACGGCCGGGCATGGTGGCGCATGCCTGTAATCCTTCCTTAGGGAGGCCAAGGCGGGCGGATCACAAGGTCAGGAGATTGACCTCCTGGCTAACATGGTGAAACTCCGTCTCTACTAAAAATACAAAAAAAAAAAAAAAAAAAAAAAAAAATTAGCCGGTCGTGGTGGCAGGGCACCTGTAGTCCCAGCTACTTGGGAGGCTGAGGCGGGAGAATGGTGTAAACCCAGGAGGCAGAGCTTGCAGTGAGCTGAGATAGCACCACTGCACTCCAGCCTGGGTGACAGAGCAAGACTCCATCTCAAAAAAAAAAAAAAGAAAGTATAAGTGGAACACGCAATTTTCTCAAAAAAAATTATCAAAATTTACCACAGAAGAAAAAGCCTAAGGAGAGCCATAGAAAAAACAGAAAAAGTTGTCAGAAGAGACAGTTGTAATGAGCAATTTTAAATGACCATTGTGGCCGGGCACAGTGGCTCACACCTGTAATCCCACCACTTTGGGAGGCCAAGGCAGGGGGATCATTAGGTCAGGAGTTTGAGACCAGCCGGACCAACATGGTAAAACCCCGTCTCTACTAAAACTACAAAAATTAGCCAGGCCTGGTGACACACGCCTGTAATCCCAGCTACTCAGGAGGCTGAGGCAGGAGAATCGCTTGAACCTGGGAGGCAGAGGTTGCAGTGGGCCAAGATCACACCACTACACCCTAGCCTGGGTGACAGAGCAAGATTCCATCTCAAAAAAAATTTTTTTTTTAATAAAATAAATGACCATTATGTAATTTCTAAATATCAATCTCCATGACATGGATCCAAGCTACACAGACAAAGGGACAATTGAGAAAAGTGAGAGAGAGAAAAGTGAGAGAAATCTTATGCCAAAAATAAATGAAGATTTTAAAGACTTACAGAGGTGTTACTGGACAAAACTATGAAAGTAGTAACCATATAAAAATGATTATGATTATATACACATACTATAGTTAAAAAAAGAGCCAACAATAATACAAGAGAAAAGAAATTCTAAAGTCATTAAATAACTCCTTAATTGATGAAGTTATACTTCCATCACGATGGTGTAAGCCCTCTTATAGTGTATCTTCCTCTGACTGACGTCAACTAAAAATGCTTAACGAAATGCAAAAATCAACTACGCAAAGTCCGTAAGTAAGACTAAACAAAACAGGGGGATTGTGGAGTTAAAACTTTAAAAAAAAGTGCCAGGTGTAGTGGCTCATGCCTGCAATCCCAGCGCTTTGGGAGGCCAAGGTGGGTGGATCACCTGAGGTCAGGAGTTTGAGACCAGCCTGGCTAACATGGTGAAACCCTGTCTCTACTAAAAATACAAAAATTAGCTGGTTGTGGTGGCAGGTGCCTGTAATCCCAGCTACTCGGGAGGCTGAGGCAGGAGAATCGCTTGAACCTGGGAGGCGGAGGTTGCAGTGAGCTGAGAGCAGGCCATTGCACTCCAGCCTGGGCGACAGAGCAAGACTCCATCTCAAAAACCAAAACAGAACTTTTAAAAAGTGACCTACATTGGTCTGAGTCTCTTGCTATTTTGTCTATCGCTTGTGGCCTTGTTGCAAGGGTGGGCGCCAATCACAGTGTAGCAAGGATGGGCAATGGAAATCCCAAAATATTTTATGCCACAGAAATTAAGGTAAGGAGCACTACCAAATTGGAAAGTGAGGAGGAGTCATGGAGGAGAAATGTGCAATAGATTTCCTAATTTTAGGTATGAACTAGTACAAGTCTTAGCCTAATGCTAAATCACACATGCATAAGGACGCAAGCCAGTGTAGCAAAGCCTTAGAGAACAAAACAGAGAGTTAAACACTGCACACAAACAGCATTACACTCTCAATTTTATTGCTTTGATTACTTGCTAAAATAAAAATTACCAACATATGACAGATCAACATAGGAAATGATTTTGAAAAGAATAAAACTAAAAAAATTTAAAAGTATAGACAAAAAAAAAATAAACAGATCAACATTCTCCAGAGAAATGAACAGAACTCAAAATTGACACAACATAGTACTCATAATGTGCAAGACACATTTCAAAATTATTCAGCATACAAAGAACAAAAAACTGTGACTTATTCTTTTTTTTTTTTTTTTTTTTGAGATGGTCTTGCTTTGTCACCCAGGCTGGAGTGCAGTGGCACCATCACGGCTCACTGCAACCTCTGCCTCCCCAGTTCAAGTGATTCTCGTGCCTCAGCCTTCTGAGTAGCTGGGATTATAGGCGTGCGCCACCACACCCGGCTAATTTTTGTATTTTTAGTAGAGATGGGGTTTCACCATGTTGGCCAGGTTGGTCTCGAACTCCTGGCATCAAGTGATTCGCCCACCTTGGCCTCCCAAAGTGGTGGGATTACAGGTGTGAGCCACCACACCCAGCCAACTGTGGCTTACTCTTGAGGGAAAAGACAGACCATAGATGTTAACTCCAAGATTACTGAGACGTTGAAATTGTTAGATATCAACTTAAAAGCTGTTTTAACTATAGTCTATGAGATTAAAATCTAAAAATCCCATAGGAAATATAATCAGAGAAAAAGAAACCACATAAAGAACAAAATGACCGTTGTAAAAGTGAAGAATACAATTTCTAAAATTGCTGGCTGAGCTTACAGCAGAATGAAAATAAGAGGACAGAGTCAGTTAACTTGAGAAATCTACATATATTATTTAAGCTGAAATTGATAAATAATAGAGGTTAAAAAATTTAATGAAAGACAGCTTCAGGGACCGTGTGTGAAATATATTAAAATATATGACTAGAATCTGAAAAGAAAATGAGAAACGGAGGCAGAAAAACACCTAAGGAAATAATAATGAAAACACCCCAAATTTGGTGAAAGACATAATCTGGTATATTTTAAAGAAGCCCAGTGAATGTCAAATAAGATAGATGAAAGGAAAACCATGCATAGAAACATAATCAAGTTACTGAAAAATAAACATGCAACACTCTTGAAAGCAGAGAAAAATGACACATGACCAGATGTGGTGGCTCATGCCTATAATCCCAACATTTTAGGAGGCCAAGGTGGGCAGATTGCTTGAGGCCAGGAGCTTGAGACCAGCTGGGGCAACATGGAGAAATCCCTTCTCTGCAAAAAATTAGCCAGGCGTGATGGCGTGTGCCTGTAGTCCCAGTTACTCAAGGGGCTGAGATAGGAGGATCGCTTGAGCCCAGGAGGTAGAGCTGCAGTGAGCCATGCTCACACTACTGCACTCCAGCCTGGTGATGGAGTGAGAGCCTGTCTCAAAAAAAAAAAAAAAAAGAAAAGAAAAAGAAAAATGACATATTATATTCAAAAGAACAGTGATTCAAATGATTACATATTGCTCAGCAGAAACTGTGGAGGCCAGGAGAAAGTGAACAAGACATTTAGAGGGCTAAAAAGAAAAAAAAAGACAGTCAACCTTGAATTTCATCTTCATTGAAAATGTCATTTGGGAACGAAGGTGAAATAAAGACAATTTCAGATAAAGGAAAATTAAGATGATTTGTTATCAGCAAAACTGTTCAGAAATAAATACTGAAGGAAGTTATTCTCTTCAAGAATAAAAAACATCAGAAAAGGTAAATGTCTACCTGAAAAGTAAGAATATTTATTCCCCTCTTAAATTCAGTTCCTTGAGGTACAAAGTTGTTGATTTGAAATCTATTTTCCTTTATACTGTAAGCATTTATAGCTATAAACTTCTTTCAGCATTGCTTCTGCATCCCATTAAGTCTTGGTTTGTAATAAGTGTTAAAATTAGAATATTTAAGTATTACTTTCCTGAAGATTTTTAAAAAGCTATTGTGTATCTCTCGTATTTCCATATGGATTTCATGATCAGGACATCAATTTTTGTAAACAAGCCAGTGAGATTCTGGGTGGTACTGCCATTGTAACAATATCCATTTTTCTGATACATGTATCTGTGATCTTTCAATTTATTTAGATCTGCCTTAATTTCTTTCATAATTTCATTATCAAAATAAGTGAAAAAATTTCATCATTTTTTTTGAGACAGGGTCTGGGTCTGTTGCCCAGGCTGGAGTACAGTAGTGCAATCAGAGCTCACTGCAGTCTCAACTTACTGGGCTCAAGTGATCCTCCCACCTCAGCATCCCAAGTAGCCGGGACTACAGGTGCTTGCTATGCTCGGCAAATTATTTAAAAAAAATTTTTTTTTTGTAGAGACAGGGTCTTCCTATGTTGCCTAGGCTGTTCTCAAACTCCAGGGCTCAAGAGTTCCTCCCTCCTCTGCCTCCCAAAGTGCTGGGATTACAGGTGTAAGCCACCATGTCTGACCTCTTTTATGATGTTCTATACCTTTCAGTGTGTAAGCCTTGCCTTTCTTGTTTCTTTTTTTTGAGACAGGACCTCACCCTGTCTCCCAGGCTAGAATGCAGTGACGTGATCATAGCTCACTATAACCCTGAATTCCTGGGCTCAAGTGATCCTCCCACCTCAGCCTCCTGAGTAGCTTGGACCACAAGTGGGTTTCACCACGCCCAGTTGATTTGTGTATTTCTTGTAGAGAAGGGGTTTCACCATGTTGCCCAGGCTAGTCTTGAACTCCTGGGCTTAAGCAATCCACCTGCCTTGGCCTCCCAAAGTGCTAGGATTACAGACATGACCCACCACACCTGGCCCTTGTATTTTCTTATTTAATGTATTCCTAGGCCAGATGTGTTGGCTCATGTCTGTAATTCCAACACTTTGGGAGGCAGAGGTGGGTGGATCATTTGAGGTCAGGAGTTTGAGACCAGCCTGGCCAACATGGTGAAACCCCATTTCTACTAAAAATACAAAAATTCGCTGGGCGTGGTGGCGGGCGCCTGTAATCCCAGCTACTTGGGAGGCTGAGGCAGGAGAATCACTTGAACCCGGGAGGCAGAGGTTGCAGTAAGCCGAAATTGCACCACTGCACTCCAGCCTGGGTGACAGAGAGAGACTTGGTCTCTAAATAAATAAATAAATAAATAAATAAATAAATAAAGTTATTCCTATTTTATTCTTTTTGATGTTACTGTAAATAGAATTTTCTTAATTTTTTTCATATTTTTCACTGCAAATACATATAGAACCAATTTTTGTATATTGATCTGATACCCTGCCACCTGATAAAGTTGATTAGCTCTGATTTTTTGTATGTGGATTTCTTAGTTTTTCCTATATGCAAAATTATGTCATCTGCAACACAAATGGTTGACTTCCTCCTTTGTAATTCAGTTCCTTGAGGTACAAAGTTAAGTTGTTGATTTGAGATCTATCTTCCTTTATAATGTAAGCATTTATAGCTACAAACTTCGGGCCAGGGCCTGTAGCAAGATGTTGAATAGAAGTGGTGAGAGTGGACATCCTTGTCTTACTCCTGATCTTAGTTGAAAAGCTTTCAGTCTTTCGGCATTAATGATGATATTAACTGTGTTTCTTTCAAAGATGTCCCTTGCCAGGTTGAGGAAGTTCCTTCTTTTCCTTGTTTGTTGTTGAGTGTTATCATGAGGAGGTGTTGGATTTAATAAAATGCTTTTTCTGTATCTATTGAGAAGATCATGTGATATGTGTCCTCTATTCTAGCCTTAAGATGTGTTACATTAATTGATTTTCATATGTTGAACCGATCTTGCATTCCTGTGATACATTCTACTTGGTTATGTATATATTCTACTTTATATGTTGCTGCATTTGATCTGCTAATATTTTGTTGAGGATTTTTGCATATATACTCATGAGAAATATTGGTCTGTAGTTTTCACTCATGTGATGTTTTTGTTTGCTTTTGGTATCAGAATATGGGCCTCACAGATTGAGTTGCGAAGTGATCCTTTCTCATATTTGTGGAAGAGTTTGTAAAGAAGTGATGTTCTTTTAACATTTGGTAGAATTTACCAGTGAAGCCATTTGGACTTTGGTTTTTCTTTATAATTTTTTTTTTACCACTAATACAATCTCTTACTTTTTTAAAGATCTATTCAGATTTTCTATTTCTTCTTGATTCACAGTGGGTAGTTCATGTCTTCCTAGGAATTTCCTTATCTCATCTAGGCAAATTTGTTGGCATTTAATTCACAATATTCCTTAATTATCCTCATTTCTGTAAGGTCAATAATAATGACTCTCTCATTCTTTTAATTTTTTTATATAGTTTGTTTTTTTGTTTTGTTTTGTTTTTTTGAGACAGGGTCTCACTCTGTTACCCAGGCTAGAATGCAATGGGGTAATCATAGTTCACTGTAATCTCAAACTCCTTGGCTCAAGTGATCCTTCTGCCTCAGCCTCCCAGGTAGCTGGGACTATAGGCATGCAACATCATGCCCAGCTAACTTTTTAAATTTGTTTTTTGAGACAGGGTCTTGTCACCCAGGCTGGAGTGCGGCAGTAGTATAATCCTAGCTCACAGCAGCCTAATCTCTTAGGCTCAAGCCATCCTCCCACCTCAACCTCCTAAGCAGCTGGGACTACAGGCGCAGGCCATCAGGCCCGGCCAATTTTTAAATTTGTATTTTTAGTAGAGACAAGGTCTTGCTATATTGCCCAGGCTGATCTTGAACTCCTGAGCCCAAGTGATCCTCCTGCCTCAGGCTCCTAAAGCATTGGGATTAAAGGAATGAACCACTGCCCCCAGACTTATGTTATTTTTTAATTTTAAATTCAGGGGGACATGTGCAGATTTGTTACATGAGTATATTGTGTAATGATGAGGTCTGGGCTTCTAATGATCCCGTTGGCCAAACAGTGAAGATAGTATCCGACTGGTAGTTTTTAACCCCTTGCTGCACTGCCTTCCTCCCTGCTTTTGGAATCCCCAGTGTCTGTTCTTCCCTTCTTGTGTCCTGGGTATCCAATGTTTAGCTCCCACTTATAAGTGAGAACATGAAGTGTTTGGTTTTCTTTTTCTGTGTTAATCTGCCTAGGATAATGGCCTTCAGCTGCATCCATGTTGCTGCAAAAGGACATGATTTCATTCTTTTTTATGGCTGTGCTGTTTTTCTTTAGAGATAGGTCTCACTATGCTGCCCAGGCTGGCCCCAAACTCCTGGGCTCAAGTGACCCTCCTGCTTCAGCCTCCTGAGTCCCAAGTAGCCGGGATTTCAGGCATGCACCACCACATCTGGTTTGTTTTCATTCTGAATGTTAGTAACTTGAATGTTCTCTCTTTTTTCTCGGCCACTCTAGCAAAAAGTTTAATTTTGTTGATCTTTTTTTTTTAAAAAAAAAGCAACTTTTGGTTTTGTCCATTTACTCTATTGTTCTTCCATCGTCTGTTTATTTCTATACTAATCTTTATTATTTCTTTCCTCATGCATGGTTTGAGTTTAGTTTGCTCTTCTTTTTCTTGCTTCTTAATGTGGAATGTTAGGTTACTGATTTGAGGTTTTCATTTTTAATACACATATTTGCATCTGTAAATTTCCCTCTTAGCACAGCTTCAGCTGCATCCCATAAATTTTGGTATGCTGTGTTCTCATTCTCATTCCTCTGAATGTATTTTCTTTTTCTCTTCTTTTTTTTTTTTTTTTTTTTTGAGACGGAGTCTTGCTCTGTCACTCTGTCGCCCAGGCTGGAGTGCAGTGGCGCAATCTCGGCTCACTGCAACCTCCGCCTCTGGGATTCAAGGGATTCTCCTGTCTCAGCCTCCTGAGTAGCTGGGACTACAGGCACACCACCACTATGCCCACGTAAGTTCTGCATTTTTAGTAGGGATGGGGTTTCACCATATTGGTCAGACTGGTCTCGAACTCGAAACCTCAGGTGATCCACCTGCCTTGGCCTCCCAAAGTGCTGGGATTACAGGCATGAGCCACCATGCCCGGCCTCCTCTGAATGTATTTTCTAATTTCTCTTGGGATTTGTGTTTTGACCAACTGATATTTAGAAGTATGTTGTTTATCAAATGTTTGTGAATTCCCCTTTCTCATTTCATTCCATTGTGGCTGGAAAGTATACTTTGTATAATTTCAATTTTTTTACATTCATTAAGACTTGTTTTATGGCCTAACATATGATCTATCCTGGAGAGTATCACCTGTGCAAGTGAGATAAGTGTATATTCTGCTACTGTAGAGTGGAACGCTCCATAAGTCTACACTTGAGAGTGTTAGTCATAATTTCTATTTTCTTTTTCATTTTTTGTGTAGTAGCTTTATCCATATGAAGAAGGTTGAGTCACTGTTGAATTGTCTAACTCTTCAATTGTCAGGTTTTGCTTCATATATCTGGGGCTGTATTAACAGGTGAGATATATATATATATATTCTTTTTTTTGAGATGGAGTCTTGCTCTGTCACCCAGGCTGCAGTGCAGTGGCGTGATCTTGGCTCACTGCAACCTCTGCCTCCCGGGTTCAAGCAATTCTCCTGCCTCAGCCTCCAGAGTAGCTGGGACTACACAGGTGTGCACCACCACACCCAGCTAATTTTTGTATTTTTACTAGAGACAGGGTTTCACCGTGTTGGCCAGGATGGAGTCCATCTCTTGACCTTGTGATCCGCCCGCCTCAGCCTCCCAAAGTGCTGGGATTACAGGCGTGATGATATATATGATGATATATATTCTTAATTGTTATATCTTCTTAAGGGATAGATCATTTACTTATTTATTTATTTTGAGACACAGTCTCACTCTGGTGCCCAGGCTGGAGTGCAGTGGCCCGATCTGGGCTCACTGTAACCTCTGCCTCCTGGGTTCAAGCAATTCTCCTGCCTCAGCCTCCCAAGTAGCTGGGACTACAGGCACATGCCACTATGCCCAGCTAATTTTTTTTGTATTTTAGTAGACTCAGGGTTTTGCCATGTTGCCCAGGCTGGTCTCGAACTCCTGAGCTCAGGCAATCCACCCAACTCAGCCTCCCAAAGTGCTAAGATTATAGGCGTGAGCCACTGCGCCCAGCTTTATTTTTTTTTAAATTTATTTATTTTATAGATAGGGTTTGCTCTGTTACCCAGGCTGAAATACAATGGCACGATCATAGCTCATTACAGCCTCAAATTCCTAGCCTCCTGCCTCAGCCTCCCAAATAGATGGAACTACAAGAACGCATCACCACACCTGGTTAACTGTAAAAACTTTTTGTGTAGATAGGGTCTCACTATGTTGCCAGGCTGATCTCAAACTCCTGGCCTCAAGTGATCTTCCTGCCTCAGTCTCCCAAAACGGTGAGATTACAGGCATGAGCCATTGTGCCCATCCTAATCATTTATTGTTATAAAATGTACTTCTTTGTCTCTAATAACAGCTTTTGTCTGGAAGTTACTTTTTTATTTCTTTTTTTGAGACAAAGTCTCACTTTGTTTCCCACGCTGGAGCACAGTGGTGCAATCACAGCTCACTGAAGCCTCGACCTCTCAGGCCCAGGCAATTCTACTCAGCCTCTCAAGCAGTTGGGATCACAGACATGTTCCACCATGCCCGGCTGAATTTTTGAATATTTTTGTAGAGATAGGGTTTTGCCACATTGCCCAAGCTGGTCTCAAACTCTGGACTCAAGTGATCCAACTGCGCTGGCCTCCCAAAGTGTTGGGATTACAGGTGTAAGCCACTGCACCTGGCCTGGAAGTTACTATAAAAATAAGATTTACATCTGACCTTTTTCTTTCTTTCTTTCTTTCTTTTTTTTTTTTTTTGGAGACAGAGTCTCCTCTGTTGCCCAGGCTGGAATGCAGTGTCACGATCTTGGAGCACTACAACCTCCACCTCCCAGGTTCAAGGGATTCTTGTGCCCCAGCCTCCCAAGTAGCTGGGATTACAGGCATGCGCCACCACGCCCAGCCAATTTTTGTATTTTTAATAGAGAGAAGGTTTCACCATGTTGGCCAGGCTGGTCTCGAACTCCTGACCTCAAGTGATCCATCCACCTTGGCCTCCCAAAGTGCTGAAATTACAGGTGTGAGCCACCGTGCCCAGCCACTTTTTGTTTTATAGACAGGGTCTCACTATGTTGCCCAGGCTGGTCTCAAACTCCTAGGATCAAGTGATCCTCCAGCCTTGGCCTCCCAGAGTGCTGGGATTATAGGTATGAGCTACCACACCTGGCCTCTGACATTTTTCTATTCATTTTTCTATTTGTCCTTTTTTCACCTCTATGCTTCCATTATTGCTTTCATTTGCATTTAAATAGATATTTCTTAGCTTAGTGTACCCAATTTAATTTCTCTTCTTCTTTTTTTTTTTTTTTTTTTGAGATGGAGTCTCGCTCTGTCACCCAGGCTGGAGTGCAATGGCGCGATCTCAGCTGACTGCAACTTCCACCTCCTGCGTACCAGTGATTCTCCTGCCTCAGCCTCCTGAGTAGCTGGGACTACAGGCATGCACCACCATGCCCAGCTAATTTTTTTTGTATTTTTAGTAGAGACAGGGTTTCACCATCTTGGCCAGGCTGGTCTCCAACTCCTGACCTCAAATGATCTGCCCACCTCGGCCTCCCAAAGTACTGGGATTACAGGCATGAGCCACCATGCCCAGTCCCCAATTTAATGTCCTTGTTTTTGTAACTATACACTTTTTGATTTACTTTCCTAATGGTTTTCCTGAGGATTAAACTTAACACCTAAATTTGTACCAATCTAGATTAGATTAATACCACCTTAATAGTAATATAGCCAATGAAAACAAACAAATCTTCCATTGCCAAAACAGAAAAACTGTATATACTATTTAAAATCAAAAGATTTTTTAAAATACTATAAGAAATGAAAGAACAACATACATCAGAATTAGAAAAACTCAGAAAGGAAGTGACAGAACTCAGGAATATGAGATAAAAGAAGAAGTAATTTCAGAATATTAATCTACAAAAAAATAAGAAAACAAATCCAACACACTCATACTGGACAAAAAAATGTTTTAAATAAAAATGAATAAATATATGATAAGTATCTGGGAGAAAATAAATAACTCACCAAACGTTATGTTTATTATTATTTAGAGTTTTATGTAAGTCTTATAATTGGCTGGGTGCAATGGCTCAAGCCTATAATATCATCACTTTGGGAGGCTGACCAGCTTGGGCAACATAGGGAGCCCATGTCTCTGCAAAAAATTAAAAAATTAGCCAGGTATGGTGGCACAAACCTGTGGGCCCTAGCTACTCGGGAGACTGAAGCAAGAGAATTGCTTGGGTCTGGGAGCTGTGATCGCACCACTGCACGCCCGCCTGGATGATGGAGCGAGACCCTGCCTCAAAAAAAGTCTTATGATTAATCAAAAGTTTTAAGTTTTACGAAATTAAAAACAGACAAAGTTTAATCAGACCACGGATCCTAATTAATCTTAGGACACAATTGTAGTTCTTAATGAACGGCACCTTATGTGATCAGATTCCTCATAACATACTGACTTCGCATCTTGTGACCTACCTGCTGCTCTTGAAACACACAACACTCACAACCCCTTCAGGGCCTTTTGCATATGCTGTTTATTCTTCTTGCTATGCTCTTCCTAATACAAGTTGAACCTCAAACAATACAGGTTAGGGGTGCCAACACCCTGTGCAGTCAAAAGTCCATTTTTAGCTTTTTTTTTTTGAGACAGAGTGTTGCTTTGTTACCCAGGCTGGAGTGCAGTGGCACAATCTCGGCTCACTGCAACCTCCACCTCCCAGGTTCAAGCCATTCTTGTGCCTCAGCCTCCCGAGTAGCTGGGATTACAAGCATGCACCAGCACACCCAGCTAATTTTTTTTTTTCAGTAGAGATGGGGTTTTGCCATGTTGGCCAGGCTGGTCTTGAACTCCTGGCCTCAAGTGATCTGTCTGTCTCAGCCTCCCAAAGTGTTGGAATAACAGGCATGAGCCACTGCACTCGGCCTCATTTATAGCTTTTAAGTTCCGCAAAACTTAACTACTAATAGGCTACTGCTGACCGGAAGCCTTACTGATGACATAAGCAGTCGATTAACACATGTTTTATATGTTACATGTAATTTACACTCTACTTTTACAATAAAGTAAGCGGGAGAAAACATTAGAACGTTAGTAAGGAAACTGTCAGAGGCTGTGTGCAGTGGTTCATGCCTGTAATCCCGGCACTTTGGAAGGCCAAGGTGGGAGGATCACTTGAGCTCACAGTTTGATCTCAGAGTTTGAGATTAGTCTGGGCAACACAGTAGAAGAACCGTACTTCTACTAAAAAAAGAAAAAAAAATCAGAGAAAATATATTTATTATTCATTAAGTGGACGTAGTTCATCACAAAGGTCTTCATCCTCATCATCTTCATGTTGAGTAGGCTGAGAAAGAGGAGGAAGGTGAGAGGTTGGTTTTGCTGTCTCAGGGGTGGCAGAGGAGGAAGAAAATCCATAAATAAGTGGACCCACACAGTTCAAATCTGTGTTGTTCGAGGGTCAACTGTATACTCAAATGACCTAAGCCCTTACAATTCACCTCGCTGATCAAATACCTCCTCAGAAAAACAGTTCTTGACTTTACACCTAAATTTGCCCTGTTACTGATTAGTTTCCTTCACAGTATATTTGACTACGTGATATTATTTATCTATTTGTTTACGTGTTTATTTTATATCTTATCTAGTATACTATTAACTTCCATTTTATTTGCTGGATACAGGAATGAGTATAGTTTAAGGCAATGGAGCCACATATATAAATACAAGTGAACAAGAAGATCTGGAAATCAGTAGGGTCCAAAATACAGGTAAAATGATCCACCAAGAGGGATCATTCCCATCACTGAAATTGGGAGGAAATATGAGAAGAATAAAAAGTGAGTGGTTAACAATGAGATACTATCTCACACCAGTTAGAATAGTCATCATTAAAAAGTCAGGAAACAACAGGTGCTGGAGAGGATGTGGAAAAATAGGAATGCTTTTACACTGTTGGTGGGACTGTAAACTAGTTCAACCATTGTGGAAAACAGTGTGGCAATTCCTCAAGGATCTAGAACAAGAAATACCATTTGACCCAGCCATCCCATTACTGGGCATATACCCAAAGGATTATAAATCATGCTGCTATAAAGACACATGCCCACGTATGTTTACTGCGGCACTATTCACAATAGCAAAGACTTGGAACCAACTCAAATGTCCAACAATGATAGACTGGATTAAGAAAATGTGGCACATATATACCATGGAATACTGTGCAGTCATAAAAAAGGATGAGTTCATGTCCTTTGTAGGGACATGGATGAAGCTAGAAACCATCATTCTGAGCAAACTATTGCAACGAGAGAAAACCAAACACCGCATGTTCTCACTCATAGGTGGGAACTGAACAATGAGAACACTTGGACACAGAGTGGGGAACATCACACACCAGGGCCTGTCGTGGTAGGGGGAGGGATAGCATTAGGAGATATACCTAATGTAAATGACGAGTTAACAGGTGCAGCACACCAACATGGCACATGTATACATATGTAACAAACCTACATGTTGTGCACACGTACCCTAGAACTTAAAGGATAATTAAAAAAAAAAAAGTGAGTGGTTAACTAAGGTGAAGGTGAAGCTCACTGGGTAGCTTATGCAGAGTATTTATCTTCCTTATAAATCACACGCCTTTTCTCTGCTGTGAATGGAGATTTAACACTAACATCCCAAGTGTATGTCTCTTCCCTGACCACACAGGTTGTTATTTACACAGATGACTTCCCACAGTCAGACTTATTTTTACCTGTACACCATCTTCCTTTTTCTTCCCTCACAATCATCCAGGGCTCTTTTCCTTGCTCCAATGATGTAATTACATCTGGCTTAGAAAAGTCATGTCCTGCTTACAAAGAAAAAAAAGGCCACTTGATATAGAAACATACTTTGCAGTCAAAATTACAATTGTAATAAATCAAGGATCAAAATGAAACTGAATAAGGTTTTTGAAAGGAGAGGATGAGGAAATTAAAGAACGAGAAATCAGTTAGGTTGGGTAAGGTTTTTAAATATAATCTACACACCCATATCTTTTTTTTTTTTTTTTTTTTTCTTGAGAGCACACATAATACCATGGTTGAAAATACAGACTCTAGAGCCTGGTATCAATTCCTGCCTTTACCACTTCCCAGCTGTGCATGACCTTCAGCAAGTCATTTAAATCCACTGGGCTTTAATATTCTCAACTGGAAAATGAGGATATAAGATTGTTGAATTTAATAAGGATTAAATTGGTTGAGACATATATGTTAAATGCTTAGAACACTACCTTTAATAGGCACAGTGTTCACTACTAAGGTTATTATTGATATTGTTGTTTTGTTAAGAGTATACAAGAAAAGATATTTATAGGCTATTCATTCCATTTAAAATGTAATGTTTGTAGGTGACAACTTTAAACCACAGCTTTCAACCACAAATAAGTTAAAATTTGCTTAGGAAATAGAATGTGTTTGCTTCAGTTTTAAATGAATTCCATTTATCTAATCCAAAGCTATATACATTATAAAGGTTCTTTTGATAATTAGAGCAATTCAGGATCCTATGTCAAGGTAATCTGCAAGTGGATCAGATGCTATAATGGAGTATCCACAGTAATTCGGAGCATAAATGAATAGGAAACCTGGATCCTTTTACAATGATTATATAAGATAGGCTGCTGAAT
Organism: Pongo abelii; assembly: GCF_028885655.2. Classification (NCBI taxonomy): domain Eukaryota; kingdom Metazoa; phylum Chordata; class Mammalia; order Primates; family Hominidae; genus Pongo; species Pongo abelii. The sequence continues at coordinate 43,388,120 of NC_072005.2, read as the reverse complement.
CCTAATCTAGCCCTTCCTTATAAAAGAAGAAATACAACTGTAACTATGACCAGAGAAAAGTTTGAACATCACTGAGGGACAGGGAAGATGAGTATGTCTAGTGAAGCTGTCACTTCCTACCCAACAAAGCCCAAACCACTTCTTTGGGGAAAAGGGAAAAGAAATTTAACTAGTCTCTTGAAAGACAGCCCTAAAAATCACAATGAAAAATCATCCTAGAGAGCAGATTCAAAGTTATCCTAAATTATCTGAGGCAGAAAACATACCAAGTTACTACAGCTCTCCATCATCACATCCCGATACAAGGTCTTCTGAACAGGGTCGAGACATTCCCACTCCTGCTGCGAGAAGTCTATGGCCACATCCCTGAATGTCATTGATGCCTGAAACGGCAAACCCATACTGTTACTGGAGAAATTAAAGGAATATTTTCAAGATGGATGCAGGGGAAATAAGGACTGTATTGCTGGAAGAGAGCAATGTAACAAGCATGTTGTCTACAAATTTACAGTATGAGGGGGACTGAAGCGGAATGTATACATATTTTTGAAAAAGACTGCTGGCATATACAAAGCTACGTGGCATACTCTAAAATACTTCTACCATTTGGGAATAAATAAAATAATGTTTGCCTATGAAAGTAAACAGTGAATATAAGCATAATGTCTGATTGGTAAATGCCATATAAATTTTTAAATACATATGAGTTTCTGCAGAAAATTTTTGCTTTTAAGAGGAGCAAAAAATTTAATCAGATATTTTCCCCAAATGAAGTATAAAGTCTCATTTGATTATTATTATTTTTAATAGAGACAGGGTCTTGCTGTGTTGGCCAGGCTGGTCTTGAACTCCTGGTCTCAAGCAATCCTCCCATGTCAGCCTCCCTAAGTGGTGGGATTACAGGTGTGAACACCTGGGATTACAGAGATTACAGCGCCTGGCCTTGATTTTAGAAAATAGGGTTTACATAAAATTTAGAATTCTCTCAAGCATTAAATACTTCATTACATCGGATCTCACCATAAGCATTTTTTTCTTGTTTTGACAAATCCATGTATTTTGGGGGCACATGAGAATTATATTTTAGGGCAATATCAGACTTAGTTGTTTACAATGCAGTTAGGATACACAACATTTTTAAGGTCTTCCCCAGTTCTAGGATTCTGTGTTCACTTGCTACTTATAGTGACATTCTCTTTGGCGGCTCTCTACCATCTCTCACTGAGCACCTGGCCTGCTATATAGGTTACCAAAGATCCCCATCCCCTAGTATTATGTGCTTGTGTAATCTCCTTCCCTTGCATGTGGGCTGAACCAAGTGATTCGCTCTTAATAAGCAGAATAGCTAAAGTGCTGAAATGTCACTTCAGCACTTTTTCTGTATTTCTCTCCCTCTCTTGATGTCTCATTTGCTCACTGATTAAAACACAGCTACCATGTTTTAAGCTATTCTATGGACAGACCCACATGACAATAAACCAAGAGCAGCTTCCAGGCAACAGCCAATGAGGAACTAAGACTGTCAGTCTGAAGCCTGTGAGAAACTGGATCCTGTTAACAACTAGTTGAGTGAGCTTAGAAAAAGATCCACCCCAAGTTAAGCCTTAAGATGACTGTAGTCCTAACCAAAACCTGGATCTCCTTGTAAGAGATCGAGAGCCAGAGAGGCAAGCTAAGCCATGTCTGGATTTCTGATCCAAAGAAACTGTGAGATAAATGTTTGCTGTCTTAAGCCATTAAGTTTTGGTCTAATTTGTTATGTAATAATAGATAACAAATGCATTGAGTTAAAGAATACTAAGGAAGGATAATTAATTATATACATGTCACCTAAATTTAGTAGGTCCCATCCAACATCAGAATAGTCCTGATATTTATTCCTGAGGGGTTTCTTGCCAAAATCCATAACCTCCAAGTTTGCATGCCCCCATCATTTACTGAACCACACAAAGCATGAGATTTCACCCAATGAATGACTGAGTTTGATCATTCAATACCAAATTTCCATCTTCACTTCCTGGAAATCCCAAGTTGGTGATAATTTAAGTTTTGTTATGGATGGTCAAATACAACCATTGACTCTATCTTACCAAACTAGACTTGACCCAAAAAGCATAAATCTTTACTTAAAAGGACTTAACTCCACCACTGCCCTCTTGATAGAGGGCTCTTAAGACATGCTGAATAATTTGGTCAGTAATTTCATGAACAAAGGAAGTTTATAATGGGACATATTGGGTGGATGCTGGGAACTGGAAGAATAAGAGCTGGAAGCATGTTATTTGATGAGCCTCTCCTGGTAGGAAATTTCAGGAAAATTAATAAAAATACCTTCATGACCTAAAAACACACACATATTTCTTTTTTTTTTTTTTTGAGACCAAGTTTCGCTCTTGTCCAGGCTGGAGTGTAGTGGCACAATCTTGGCTCACTACAACCTCTGCCTCCCAGGTTCAAACGATTCTCCTGCCTCAGCCTCCTGAGTAGCTGGGATTACAGGCATCTGCCACCATGCTGGGCTGTTTTTGTATTTTTAGTAGAGACAGGGTTTCACCATGTTGGCCAGGCTGCTGTCGAACTCCTGACCTCAGGTGATCCACCCACCTTGGCCTCCCAAAGTGTTGGGAAGACAGGCCTGAGCCACCGTGCCTGGCCAACACACACATATTTCAACAAGGAGAAAAACGTGAACTTACATGGGCCATGGTTTTAGAACTGCAAGAGTAGATCAGTCCTCAGGGTTCCTCTACCAGAGAAGCACAGATCCAGAAAGCCAGAGCTGGAGGAAGAAGAAAGACCTTGAGACCGGTTTTGCATTAGTGTTCCTGACAGACCTTAAGTTACTTAATATTGCTGTGATGCTCTTCCATTCCAGGTCTCAAACTATTTCCCATCATACATAATTCGGGCAAACTGGGGTTCTGGATAAATCTATTTCCTCCCCCAAATCACACAGGTCTCCACTGAACAAATTCATAGAAGAGAAGCATTTCTGGGGCCAGGCATGACGGCTCACGCCTGTAATCCCAGCAACTGGGGAGGCTGAGGCAGGAAGATGGCTTGAGGTCAAGAGTTCAAGGCCAGCCTGGGCAACATAGTGAGACCCAGTCTCTACAAAATAAAAATCAGCTGGGCATGATGGCGCATGCCTATAATCCCAGCTACTTGGGAGGCTGAGGCGGTAGGATCGCTTGAGTCCAGGAGTTCAAGGCTGCAGTGAACTATGATTGTGCCAGTGCATTCCAGCCTAGGTGACAGAGCAAGACCCTGTCTCTACAAAAAACAAAACAACAACAAAACAGAGGCATTTCTGCATCACAGGCAAACTATGATGTTAGCAGGGAGGTTTCTGGCCACTGTATTATTTTGGTGAGGCAGATGTAGACCTGAGATTGGGCAGCAGGGTCCTGGTCTGAGTAGATCCTCTTCTTTCTATTCCCACCTTCCAAGATTGAAGGCCCACATCATCCAGAACTTCTCCTGTGGCTTTTGAACTGAGCAAAGACACTGGAGACAGAAAGGCAGCATTTAGTATTTTGGATCTGACAAAGCTTACTAGATATGGCAGACCATCATACATGTAAAATGTGAAGCTATGAAAAATATTTAAGGACACAGGAAATATTTCAGATACACTGTCACTAGAAAAATCAGGTTGGCCAGTATAATCATTATTATGAAACATATGACTATCAATCAATACAGAGAAGCAGACGATTACTGAAATCAGTAAACAGAAAAACTTGGAAGGTTATATGGCCACCTATTAACAGTATTTTTCTTTTTGTTTGACCTTGATTTTAATTTTTAAAGCCTTGTTCATAATTATTGCAATAATAACAATAGGTTAACTTGAAATACATGTGGGCTTTTTTAGTTTTTGTTGTTGTTGTTGTTGTTATCAGGAAGATGTTCCCCCAAAAGAAAGGGACTTGAGACAATGTCTTTGTTCTCTACATTTACGTTGTTATACTAAATGTCTTATCTTTTGTTTCCTTTGGATCCTGTTATCTGAACTTACTTGATCATTTCTTCTCAGGTATGACAGAATTCTGTCTTGAAAAAATGGGGAGTAGTCCCTGAGTAATCTCTTGAATAAACTGATAACTGTCACCACACAGCTTTCAGATCTTCCAGACAAAAAGGTTTATTTTGTTTCGAAGCCTGTCAGATAAGTCATGTCCCCTCAGACAGCTTCTGAATTATTATTATTTTGTTTTATTTTTATTTTTGAGATGGAGTCTCGATCTGTCGCCAGGCTGGAGTGCAGTATCAGGATCTCGGGTTACTGCAACCTCCACCTCCCGGGTTCAAGTGATTCTCCTGCCTCAGCCTTCCGAGTAGCTGGGACTACAGGAGCGCGACACCACGCCCAGTTAATTTTTGTATTTTTAGTAGAGACGGGGTTTCACCATGTTGGCCAGGATGGTCTCGATCTCTTGACCTCGTGATCCGCCCGCCTCCGCCTCCCAAAGTCCTGGGATTACAGGCGGGAGCCACCGCGCCAGGCCGAATTACTTTATTCTATTATAATACTTTCATTTTGCATCTAACCTAATTATTAGGAAACCGTGAGCCACGAAAGTTACAGCACAAAATCTATTTATTGCCATAGATTCAACAGGATTGGTATAATTTGTTCATATCCTGTTGTGATAGACAGACTGAAGTGTATTTCCAGCGAATTCACGAGGTAGGATCACCCACTGCCTAACACATATTATTCCTATTCAGATATTACCTTCACTGACAGATAATAAACATTTTAAAGGACGCAATCATGTCTTTTTAGTAACTGTATCGTCCCAAATACTACAAATTTCAGAGTCACCACAATGTAGAACATTTATGATGTTACCCTTCAAGGCTCCACTTGCAAGTACACCCTGCCGCAATCCCCAGGAGGGAATCCTATCCTAGAGTCTATTTGTTACCAGGACCCCATCTCAGGGCAATCCCTGATCCATAATTCCCATCCTAACAGCAAGTCCGTACCTTCTTGCTGGAAACTCAGGTAGGACTCAATATCTGATTTCCTGGTTGGGACCATTTCTCTGTGGCAGTCATACTTGACTGAGAGGAGGACAAAAGAAACAGCAGGGAAGGGCATCTGACGCCACGGAGCCACAGCAACGCACGCTTTGCAAAGGACACGCACTGCACATCCAGGTTACACAAGGTCGACCACGCACCCCTCACAGTCCCACAGCTGCACCCACGTCACACAGGCACGCCCGGCCCTGTCGCCGCTGCGCGGTCTCTCATGCTCCCTACCTGTCTCCCAAAGATAAGCCCCCACCTCGGCAGCTCCAGCACCCCCGGGCCTGAAGAGGCGGGAGAGAGCCCGGCCCGCGCCCGGGGCCTCCGCGCTCTGAACGCCTCCCGCAGCCCCACTCTCACAGCCATGTAGGTTCCCACGTGGGCTGCGGGCTGGGGCTGCAGGGGCTCCCGCAGAGACCCACGCAACCTTCTTGCTCGGGTGGCGGCAAGTCACGCGCGGCGCGGAGCCAAAGGTCCAAGTTTTCTCCGCCGTCAGTGGGAAACGTAGTACACGACGGAATATCCAGACCCGCAGTCCCTGTCGGGAAATGAAGTCTAGGGGAGTTAAAACCTCTGAGAAAAGCGGCGCTGACCACTGCGACCGCCCGCCACGCCCACCGCCGAGTCCCGGAGGCTTCTGGGAGTTGCCTCCTGGGCTAGGAGTGCGCATGCGCAGATCGGTCAACCCTTGAAGGGGCGTCCCTGACGCTAGGTCAAGGGCGGTGTTCTTGTGTTCTTAGGGCCCCAGGAAGCGAGTCTGAGTGGAACCTGGCTGGGGTAGGCTGAAAGGTGACTTCGACGCTCTTTTCTGTGGCCTCAGACTTGTGTGTGAGGACTGCCCTGTAGAATTAGTGCTGTGACCCCGAGTAACAATGCGCGCTTGAGTTGGTATAAACTCCTGAAGGTAGGTTTATAATGTACAATTCTGTACGCTTGTGTAATACTTTTTGTATTTTGCATGGATGGGCTTTGCTGCATTTTAAAGCCCATAGACTGGAGAAACATCTTTCATTGGTAATGCCTGGTCATGAGATCCCAGGACAGTGAAGATAAATTGTGGCCAAACGCCCAAAATCTGGGTTTCTGAAGGTGCTGTCAGAAGAATTGAGCCAGGCGTGGTGGCTCATGCCTGTAATGCCAGCACTTTGGGAGGCGGAGGTGGGAGGATTGCTTGAGCCTGGGAGTTCGCGACCAGCATGGGCAACATAGCAAGACCCTGACTCTGCAAAAAATAAAAAGGTTCGAACCTGTGGTCCCAGCTACTCAGGAGCCTGGGAAGTCGAAGCTGCAGTGCCACTCTAACCTTGGTGACAGAGGGAGACCTTGTCTTAAAAAAAAAAAAAAAGGAACCAAGGTTGTGTTTATATGTATTTATGTTCATGAGGACATTGAGCAAATGGGAAATGTACTCATCAAAGGATGCCTATGTTTTAGTCAACACCATTATTACATATTTTAAATATGTAATGCATACATAGAATAACAGTTCAATAGGTATAAAAAGGTTTCAGTAAAAAGATAAGCAGCCTTTCCTTCCACATATTCCAGTCATACAGTAGCTAACCTTAGAGTCAACATTTTGATTTTGGTATATATCCTTCCAGAGAAGGTATTTTTATATAAAAATATGCACATATACACACACATACAAATGTATGTATATCCATATATAATTCCAAATATACATATATGTAACATGCATATGTATCGGGGGAACCAGCCCCCAATATTTCAACGTAGGTTCTTTTCTATTTTCCCTAAGTGTTGGCCGGTCTAAGAAATAAAGAGAAAGAGTACAAAGAGAGAAATTTTACAGCTGGGCCTCTGGGGGTGACATCACATATCAGCAGGTTCCGTGATGCTCCTGAGCCACAAAACCAGCAAGTTTTTATTAGGGATTCTGAAAGGGAAGGGGATGTACGAACAGGGAGTAAGTTACAAAGATCACATGCTTCAAAGGGCAATAAAAGATCACAAGGCAAGAGCAAAATTAGAATTACTGATGAGGGTCCATATTCTGCTGTGCACGCATTGTCTTGATAAACATCTTAACAGGAAACAGGGTTCGAAAGCAGACAACCAGTCTGACTAGAATTTACTAGGCTGGAATTTCCCAATCCTAGTAAGCCCGAGGGTACTGTAGGAGACCAGGGCATATTTCAGTCCTTATCTCAACCACATAAGACAGACATTCACAGGGTGGCCATCTATAGACCTAGCCCCGGGAATGCATTCCTTCCCCAGGGTATCAATTGTTAATATTCCTTGCTGGGAAAAGAATTCAGCGATATTTCTCCTACTCAAATGTCCATTTATAGGCTCCCTACAAGAAGAAAAATATGGCTCTATTCTGCCCGACCCTGCAGGCAGTCAGACCTTATGGTTGTCTCCCTTGTTCCCTGAAAATTGCTGTTATTCTGTTCTTTTTCAGGGTGCACTGATTTCATATTGTTCAAACACACGTTTTACAATCAGATTTCATATTATTGAAACACACATGTTTTACAAACAATTTGTACAGTTAACACAATCGTCACAGGGTCCTGAGGTGTCATACATCCTCAGCTTACAATGATGACGGGATTAAGAGATTAAAGTAAGACAGGCATAAGAATTATAAAAGTATTAATTTTGGGAACTAATAAATGTCCATGAAATCTTCACAATTTATGTTCAGAGATTGCAGTAAAGACAGGCGTAAGAAATTATAAAAGTATTAATTTTGGGAACTGATAAATGTCCATGAAATCTTCACGATTTATGTTCTTCTGCCACGGCTTCAGCCGGTCCCTCCGTTCAGGGTCCCTGACTTCCCGCAACACATATATAAGTACATATTTCATTTTCTTCATGTAAACGTGGTTCCAAATCAGTACATAAGGAATGTCATTTTCAACCATGCCAAAGGCCCCAGTATGGCTGCATCCTAGTTTAAGAAACATGCCTTCTCCTACTGTATATTAAGGAATTTCCTATGTTTTCTTTCTTTCTTTCTTTTTTTTTTTTTGAAACAGAGTCTTGCTTTGTCTCCTAGGCTGGAGTGCCATGTTGTGATCCCAGCTCACTGCAACCTCTGCCTCCTGGGTTCAAGCTATTCTCCTGACTCAGCCTCCCTAGTAGCTGGGATTACAGGCATGCACCACCACACTTGGCTAATTTTTTTGTATTTTTTAGTAGAGATGGGGTTTCACCATGTTGGCCAGGCTTGTCTCAAACTCCTGACCTCAAGTGATCTGCCCGTCTTGGCCTCTCGAAGTGCTGGGATTACAGGTGGGAGCCACCGCACCTAGCCCCTATGTTTTCTTAAAAGCAATGCTCCAAACAATATACTTACGTGAACATTAGTTTACATATTTGTACGTTTTTATATCAATTCTCAAAAGTAGATTTGCAATGTGCATTTTAACTTGTGACATTGACAAATTTCTCATCATGAGTGTACCATTTTACATTTTCACACCAGTGTGCATCTGTTTCCTGAACCAACAAAATTCATTTTGACTCAATTCTTTTTACTCTAATAGTCCATTTTCTCTTAACCTGAAAAGTCATCTCAAACAGTCCTTTTCCCTGTAAGTCAAGGCTCAATAGAGATTCCACACCTTTAATTTTTTTGCCTGCTCTCCCTTACAAATAGGACAACACTAAAATAATATTCATTTTAGGTTTGTATGCTCAGCAAAATGAAATTTCAGCCACAGACACATTTCCAAAATTATTCTGAGTAGCTCAACTTCAGACCATGCATTAAACTAGACTGAGAACATGATTTAGTGCCTTATTTGAAGTTTGAGTTTTATAAAACCATGCACGATGGATACTGAAAGCTCTGAAATGGAAGTAAAAATGAGTTGGAGCCGGGCGTGGTGGCTCATGCCTGTAATCCCAGCATTTTGGGAGGCCGAGGTGGGTGGATCAATTGAGGTCAGGAGTTGGAGACCAGCCTGGCCAACATGGTGAAACCCCAACTACTAAAAATACAAAAATTAGCCGGGCGTGGTGGCAAGCACCTGTAATCCTAGCTACTTGGGAGGCTGAGTCGGGAGAATCACTTGAACCCAGGAGGCAGAGGTTGCAGTGAGCCAAGATCGTGCCACTGCACTCCAGCCTGGGCAACAGAGTGAAACTCCATCTCAAAAAAAAAAAAGAGTTGGAAAGTGTTTTGCCCACCTCTTTTCCCTTGTGGTGACAGAGTCTTGCCCTATGGTTCTGGAGGTGTCTGACACATGACACCTGGAAACTGGACAGATGAGATTGACAGCAGCTTATTAATCACATAAAAATGCATATCCCAAAGAAAGAAAGTTACCACATCTGCAGGAAGATTGCACTTGGAAGTAGACTACCTCAGCAGGGGCTGTGAGAGGCAGGTTTTGTAATAATAAGAGGATGAGGTGCCCCCTGGTTTCCATGGGAGAATGAGATTATCTTGCTTCATTGGTTTCATGGGCTGGCAGGGAGTTGAACTCCATTAGCTTGAGGACCAGGTGGGATATAGCTGGTCTGGCCTTCAAAGGAACTAACTGGCTGGGAGCCTTTCTTGCTGGGTAGGGGGCATATCTGATGAGAGCAGGGAAACTCATGGTTAGGCCTTTGGGACCCGGTGAGGCTCAAAGGTGTTAAGATAACAGATGAAATTTTAGGTCTTACAATACAAGAGAAAAACAGGACCTGACAAGAAATGCTTGTTCTTTAGTAATTTCCTTATAAAAATTAATAATATCTGAGAAAAATTGGAAATAAACATAAAGGAGAGACATCATCCATAATACCTTTGTATAGTAAAAACCAATGTGAATATTTTGGCTGGGTGTGGTGGCTCACGCGTATAATCCCAGCACTTTGGGAGGCTGAGGCGGGTGGATCACTTGAGGTCAGGAGTTCAAGACCAGCCTGGCCAACATGGCAAAACCCTGTCTCTACTAAAAATACAAAAATTAGCTGGACGGGGTGGTAGGCGCCTGTAGTCCCAGCTACTCAGAAGGCTGAGGCAGGAGAATCACTTGAACCCGGGAGGCGGAGGTTGCAGTGAGCCGAGATTGTGCCATTGCACTCCAGCCTGGGAATGGGCAACAAGAGTGAAACTCCGTCTCAAAACAACAACAACAACAAAAGCGCCGGGTGGCACCACGGGCGTGGTGGCTCACACCTGTATTCCCAGCACTTTGGGTGGCCGAGGTGGGTGGATCACGAGGTCAGGAGATGGAGACCATCCTGGCTAACACAGTGAAACCCCGTCTCTACTAAAAATACAAAAAAGTTTGCTGGGCGTGGTGGGAGGCGCCTGTAGTCCCAGCTACTTGGGAGGCTGAGGCAGGAGAATCGCTTGAACTTGGGAGGTGGAGGTTGCAGTGAGCCGAGATGGTGCCACTGCACTCCAGCCTGGGTGATAGAGCAAGACTCCGTCTCAAAAAAAAAAAAAAAAGGTAGGAGTCTCCGGCTGCCCCCACTTTCTTTGTTCTGACCAAGAAACAGAATGCTTTGACCACTATGACCTGACCAGCTGCATGTTTTCAGCTCGAGCCTAAACCCAAACCAGGGCCTTGAACATTCCTAAGAACTGATTTAGTTTTAGGTTGTTGTTTGATGCACTGAAGGATTAACCATGTTGCTAAACACATATACTAGATCCTGGGCCAAATATTTTAACTGTCATGTAAACTCCATGACCCAATCCCTTCATTAAGGACATTACATGGATGGCACATCTCTCTTCTCGTTATCCCTCTCAGGCCGCGGCCCTGTATATTTAAATTCCCCTAGTAAACACTTTGCACTCATTGCCCTGACTTTCAGTGCTTCTGTCTTTAGGATCCCAGCTGGCTCCATCTTGGGATGGAATTCCTTCTGAGAACTTCCCTGCTGCCACTTCTGGGGTGACTCCAGCCTTGCTTAGGACAGAACAGATGCCATGAACTCTATGAGCTCTGTTTCACATTTCTAAAATCTGACAATCAACCCGATTCTTCTGAATTTGAACAGCATAAAATTTTCAAATTATAGAAATATATTTTGTCATTATTTCTATTTTTATTTTTCTGAGACACGGTCTTGCTTGGTCACTCAGGCTGGATGGAGTTCAGTGGCACGGTCACGGCTCACTGCAGTCTCTATCTGCTGGGCTCAATCAGTCCTCCCACCTCAGCCTCCTGAGTAGCTGGGATCATAAGCATGCACCACCACATCTGGCTAATTTTTTTATTTTTTGTAGAGACAGGGTCTCACTACATTGCCTCGGCTGGTGTTGAACTCCTGAGCTCAAGCAGTCCTCCCACCTTGGCCTCACAAAGTGGCAGGATTACAGATGTCAGTCACCCTGCCCAGCTGGAAATTTATTATTTTAAACCTGCCTTCCTCGTTGATTCTTCTTGCATATGTTTCTTTGTTAGTCTAGGTTAAAATCAATATGATTAACAATGTTGAGCCAGACACAGTGGCTCACGCCAGCACTTTGGGAGGCCAAGGCAGGTGGATCGCCAGAGCTCAGGAGTTCAAGACCACCCAGGGCAACATGGTAAAACCCCGTCTCTACTAAAAATACAAAAAAATTAACCGGGTATGGTGGCATGCACCTGTAGTCCCAGCTACTTGGGAGGCTAAGGCAGGAGAATCACTTGAGCCCCAGAGGCGCAGGTTGCAATGAGCCAAGATCATGCCACTGCACTCCAGCTTGGGCTACAGAGTGAGACTCTATCTAAAAAAAAACAAAAAACAAAACAAAACAAAAAAATGTTGTATTTGCTGTCATATAGCAGAGCCGAAGTAATTAATGTGTTGCTGTTAGATTTTTGTTTTAAATGTTTGGTTATCAAAAATACCTTTTGAACGTCATTGTACACGCATTTTATGTATTTTTACTAATGCAGTCATAGGCTATAATGTTTCAGTGAACAACAGACCACATATATGGCAGTGGTCCCATAAGATTATAACGGACCTGAAAAATTCCTGTTGCCTAGTGATGTGGTAGCTGTCATATCATCATAGCACAATGCATTCATCACATTTATGGTGATGCTGGTGTAAAACATACTGTGCTGCCAGTTGTATAAAAGTATATAGTTACTTTGATAATATGTACTGTACATATATAATACTTTGATAATAAATAACTATGTTACTGGCTTATGTGTTTACTATACTCTCTATCATTATTTTAGAGTGTAGTCCTGCAATTTACAAGAAAAAGTTAAGTGTAAAATAGCCTCAGGCATGTCATTCAGGAGGGATTCCAGAGGCATTGTTACAGACGATGACAGCTGTATGTGTGTTATCGCCACTGAAGACCTTCCATGGGACGCGATGTGGAGCTGGAAGACAGTGATATTGATGATCCTGACACAGTCCTAGGATAAGTTGTGTGTTTGTGTCTCAGCTTTTACCAAAAAAGTTCAAAAAGCAAAAAAAGATTTAAAAATAGAAAAAGGTATATGAATAAGGACTTAAAAGGAAATATTTTTATACAGCTGTATAATGTGTGTTTTAAGCTGTCTTATTACAAAAGTCAAAAAGTAAAAAAAAATTAAGTTACAAGTTATAGTAGGCTAAGATTGTTATTGGAGAAAAACATTATTGTATAAATTTAGTGTAGCCCAAGTGTACAGTGTTTACATGAAGTCTGCAGTAGTGTATAGAAATATTTTAGGTCTTCACATTCACTCACCACTGAATGACTCACTTAGAGCAACTTCCAGTCCTGTAAGCTTCATTCATGCTAAGTGCCCTACATAGGTGTACCATTTTTTATCTTTTATACTGTCTTTTTTTTTTTTTTCCTCTTGAGACAGAGTCTCGCTCTGTTGCCCAGGCTGGAGTGCAGGGGCACGATCTCGGCCCACTGCAGCCTCTGCCTCCCAGGCTCAGGCGACCCTCCCACCTCAGCCTCCTGAGTAGCTGGGACCATGGACGCCTGCCACCAGGCCCGGTTAATTTTTCTATTTTTTGTAGAAATGGGGATTTGCCGTGTCACCCAGGCTGGTCCTGAACTCCTACACTCAAGCGACCCCCCTGCCTCAGCTTCCCAAAGTGCTGGGATTACAGGCATGAGCCACCACACCCAGGCTGTGTTTTTCTGTTTTGTGTTTTGAGATTGGATCTTATTATGTTGCCCAGCCTGAACTTGAACTCCTGGCTCAAGCAATCCTCCACAGTGGCTGGGATTGCAGGTGTGCACCAGCACACTGGGCTATACTATATTTCTACTGATCCTTTTCTCTGTTTAGATATGTTTAGATACACAAATACCATTGTGTTACAGTTGCCTACAGTATTCACTACAGTAACATGCCGTATAGGTTTGTAGCCTAGGAGCAATAGGCTATACCATGTAGCCTGGATGTGTGTGTAATCGGCTATACCAAAGGTTTAAGTACATTCTGTGATGTCTGCACAGTGACAAAATTGCCTAACCACACATTTCTCAGAGTGTATCCCTGTTGCTAAGTGAGGCGTAATTGCATTTCCTTAAGCGAATTCCTAGAAGCATAATTTGCCTACAGGTATAAGTGCTTATAGTGTAACAGACCTTGCAATCATAGCATTTGAGGTGGTAGACTAAAATGACATAGTTGCTAAGGTGTCTTATAATCTAGTAAAATAAACTCTGATTAGGAATAAATGTATTAAGGACGGCTATCCAGATTCAGGTGATGTGACAGAAATCTTAGAGGAGGTTCAGCTATGAGGAAACTGAAGGAAACACAAGTAATTCAGCAAAAACAGTCCAAATTTATTGTTTTTCTATAAGATCAAGTAGAGATGGTTTTATTTTTTATTTTTTATTTTTTATTTTATTTATTTATTTATTTTTTTTGAGACAGAGTCTCGCTCTGTCGCCCAGGCTGGAGTGCAGTGGCACAATCTCGGCTCACTGCAAGCTCCGCTCCCCCGGGTTCACGCCATTCTCCTGCCTCAGCCTCCCGAGTAGCTGGGACTACAGGCGCCTGCCACCTCACCCGGCTAATTTTTTGTATTTTTAGTAGAGATGGGGTTTCACCGTGTTAGCCAGGATGGTCTCGATCTCCTGACCTCGTGATCCGCCCACCTCGGCCTCCCAAAGTGCTGGGATTACAGGTGTGAGCCACCGCGCCCGGCCGAGATGGTTTTAAAAAGTGAACATTCTGCTTTTGAGAGTGTAGGTTTCCCCTTAAAACACACACACAAAAGTTTACATACATATATTTCCAGTAAGGCATGGCAACTGAACCAAAAATTATGATATATTTAACCAAAATACCCCAAGATCAAAACAAAAAGATAAACACCATTAATATAAGGGTGTATGATATTCTAGACTTTTTCAGTCTAGTTATATATAATGGCCTGAATCCTATATTGAAATATGTGTATGTTTTACAAATAATATCATGTTCTACATGTGGCTTGTAACCTGATTTTCTTCAAAAATAGTATTTCTGAAATATTTTTTATGTCCTCAAGATTTTTCCCTATCTATCATTTATTACATGGGTCCTTTAGTAATCAGGTTCTCTGGAATAAGAATGCCCAAAACTGCCTGACTGTGCAGGAAAGGGTTACCTCAGCAGGTCTGTGGTGGTCAACCCTTATACATTCCAATGAAAAGCCTGTGTTCAGGAGGACTGGCCCTTCACTGGCCCCTGGGAGATAGTCTCTGAGTACTTGGACTATCGTGCTTCCTATGCTGTATCACTGTCACCACAAAGTTTATGCAAAAAATGTGACTTATGATGAATGGCTGTTTTGTGTGCCTAAGGCCTATGCTATATAAGCTTGACTTCTAGAAGGCTGGAGACTGAGTAAATTCAGGAGTTAAGTTCAGTCACCCAGGCACCATGGACACCAACATTCAGACGAGATTCCCTGTTTGGCACTACTTTGCACATGCTGGCACACATCATGGTGGGAAGAATTAAGTGCTCTTGCCATGCAATTGTAATGGGAGGGGAAAACTGGAAGCTTGTGCCTGGTCTCTCCTGGACTTTGTCCAGTGCCTTCTCCCATTGTTCATCGTTGTCTGCATCCTTCGCCTTGAGTTTGAGTATGGCAGCTCTTCTGGATCCCAGGAGTCCTTCCAGCAAATCATTGAGCCTGAGTGGTCCTGGAGACCAGTGGCACACCTTTGTTCAAGATAATGGTTCACTTCTCAATCAATAAAAATGTACTTATAGACGCATTCATTGCTTTTCACTGGTGGGAACAAAACTGTTTGAAACAGTACTATTTTGTTTACTAATCACTAGGCTCTCATTCTTCTGTTGTATTAACTGTTGCTTTGTATTGGCTTAGGGTTCATTTTGCTATCTTTATAACTTTGTGTATTGAATGCTTATTCATTGTTTTATCAAGTTTATCAATGCCAGCTCATTAACAAGTATCGAATGGGTTCTGGGGATAGAGTGGTGAACACAAATTCTGGCCTTTACTCTTCGTTTCCTGTGTGCACTGAAGGGTATTAAATTCCCAAAAAGGTCTGGCAGTATCCCCATGTTCTAATATACAGGCCTTTAATTATTATTACTTTCTGAAGAGGCCTTGATTTCCATTTTTAATTCCATATTTAATTAAGGATTTACACAAGATTATAGATTTCTAAAAGGATGTGACACAATATCCCTGAGATTAATAACTGTAAAATTGCTCTTTATAATGGGGCTCTATTCTGGAGAGATCAAGCCATCACCACTATAACCAAGTGATGACACTTAGCATCCTTAGTACTGGAAAAAATCAAACCTTATAGGCTTTTTAGTGTGCACATCATCTGTGACATATTCTTGCTGAAAATTTTTAATCATAACCTAGTAAAACCTCTTGGTTTAACTTTAAATATACTAGAATTATGAGGACTAAGATAAAGAAAAATAAGACTTCACAATGAAACAATTTTTAAAATCCACAGTTGGGTGTGATGGCTCATGCCTGTAATCCACTTTGGGAGGCCGAGGTGGGAACATCCCCTGAGCCCAGTAGTTCCAGACCAGCATGGGCAACATAGAGAGACCCTGTCTCCACAAAAAAATAAAGTTAGCCAGGTATAGTGGCACACACCTGTGGCCCCAGTTATTTGGGAGGCTGAGGTGGGAGGATTGCTTGAGTCCAGGTCAAGGCTGCAGTTAGCTGTGATTGCACCATGGCACTCCAGCCTGGGTGACAGTGAGACCCTGTCTCAAATGAAAAAAGAAAACCACACACACACACAAAACAACCCAGAATGTTCAGCATTCTATTAGACAACTTTCCTGTGGTCTTCAAAAAGCCAAACTCATGAAAAAACAGAACAAAACAGTAGAGATATTGTTCTAAATGAGTTGGCAAATGTTTTCTAGAAAGGTCATGATATTATATACAGTAGGTTTTGTGACCATTGCAAATGGTCTCATTGCAATGACTTATCTCTGACATGGTAGTAAGAAGGAAACTATAGACAACAGGTAAACAAGTGAATGTGGCAGTGTTGCAATAAAACTACAAAATCTACTGGCAGGTTGCAATTAGCCTGTAGGCCGTAGTTTTCCAGCCACTATTATAAATTAAAAGTGAGTAAAGCTTTATCATAAAGGCATAAACTAGAGCAAATACCAGTTTGAAAATGACCAAAAAGATATAACTTGGATAAATTTTCAAAATTTGAATACAGGTTAGGCATTAGAATATGAAATTATTATTATTATTATTTTTGAGACGGAGTCTCACTCTGTTGCCCAGGCTGGAGTGCAGTGGCGCGATCTCGGCTCACTGCGAGCTCCGCCTCCCGGGTTCACGCCATTCTCCTGCCTCAGCCTCCCGAGTAGCTGGGACTACAGGTGCCTGCCACCACGCCCAGCTAATTTTTTGTATTTTTAGTAGAGATGGGGTTTCACCGTGTTAGCCAGGATGGTCTCTATCTCCTGACCTCGTTATCTGCCCGCCTCAGCATCTCAAAGTGCTGGGATTATAGGCTTGAGCCACCGCACCTGGCCGAAATTATTATTTTTCTTATGTAATTAGAAATCTGTCTCTTGGCCAGGCACGGTGGCTCACACCTGTAATCCCAGCACTTTGGGAGGCCGAGGCAGGTGGATCACCTGAGGTCGGGAGTTCAAGACCAGCCTGACCAACATGGCGAAACCCCGTCTCTACTAAAAATACAAATTTAGCCAGGCATGGTGGCTCATGCCTGTAATTTCAGCTACTCAGGAGGCTGAGGCAGGAGAATCGCTTGAACCCGGGAGGCGGAGGTTGCGGTGAGCCGAGATCGTGCCATTGCACTCCAGCCTGGGCAACAAGAGCGAAACTCCGTCTAAAAAAAAAAAAAACAAAAAAAGAAATCTGTCTCTTTGGGGGATTCATTTTGATATATTTAAAAGTGAAGCATCATGATGTTTACAACTGTCCAATGATACAGCAAAATATACAAAACAGAAAGGTCATATGACATAATATTAACATATATTTGCTGTACTATTATTTCAGCTTTTCTTTATGTTTCTAATTTTTCATAAATTTGGGGGAAATTGCAAAATAGATATCCTTTGGCTAATTTCTAATCAATTTTGAAATGTGGAAGTGGAATGTAAATCATTGGCTAATTTAACATTTTTTTACACTTTCTAAAAGTATAAATATAAATTTCATTAAGGATTAAGTGTTTGATTCACCTTAAGACCTCAGAATGAAGACGCTCTCAGGTTTTTTATATTCTATTAGAGTAGTTCAGAAAGAAAAAATTCACATTAAAAAAGGGGTAAGCAGTTACATGAAATGTTCCTAAATTCATTAGACCCATAAGAGTTTCATCTCAAAACACAAATGATATTAGAAATAGTCGCTAATGTTTATCGAACATGAACTATTATGTCAAAAACTTTCCCATGTTTTCCACATAAATGACCTGATTTAATTCTAACAGCCACTATAATGTAGATATTATTAGTATCGCCATGTACAAATGAGAAAAAACAAGGAGTGGAAAGACAATTAGAACGGTTAAGATCGTACAAAGGCTAAACACTTTCCTACGTCTGTCTGTTACATTAGCAGAGGTTTTCTGTGATATGAATTTGCTCAAGTTTAATAATGATTTGTGCTGGAAAGCTTTTATACATAGAACAAATAAATAAGGTTTGGTGTGTTCTCTTAATATTCCTTTAGTATAAATATTCTGAGACTCCATAAATAGTGTTGGGAAAGGCCGTCATGCAGTCTTTCAGCTCTCACATGGCCACATAAAACTGAGCCTTGGGCCTGGAACACTTCCTTACCATGAGATTCAAAAGCCCTCATAGCCTGTCCTGGGATTATTGACTTGTGTGGGACTGTATTTCCCTGTTTTGGACTTATTGTATACTCTTTTGTTCTGTTTAAGCACATCTGTCAGTGGCCTTGAGGCACATTCCCAGCATTGTGTATTTCAGACCCCAGGGGGGAGGGGATGAAGTCCTGTCACTGCAGCACAAAGTGGGGTGTGTGCAGTTGCTAGTGTCTTCCATATCAGCTGCACAGTGGAACTGCCGGCTAGGGGGACTGACACGTTGCAAGCGGCACAATCTTATGCCCTCTTTCTCCTCTCTAGCTTTAAGTAAATGCTGAACCACTTGAGCCTGGTGTGCTTGTAGTCTGTCTTCCACAACCTCAAACCATGTACCAGTCTCTTCCCTGGGTGGCACTTACCTGCCTTTTAACTTTGGCTGCACAGTCTGGCCACACAGTGAACAGTGAAACAGAGGAATGCCATAAAATACTTTCTTTTATAAAATACAACATAAATACTCTGAACACTTGAGTCATAAATTAAAAACTTCAAACGTTTATATTCCAAAAGAGTTCATACCAGTATAGATTATTTTATGTCCTGTAAAAACTGATCCATGCATAAAAGCCTTCTCATATTTTCTTCATTCAACTGTTTTTCAGTGGTATAATTCATTCATATACTGTACATTGCCTATTATATGTATATGCCATAAAGTATTTCACTGGTATGAATTCTCTGATGTACTTTAAGGATTGAACTAAGCCTAAAGGACTTTCCACATTTGTCACATTCAAAGGGTTTCTCACCAGTATGCATGCTCTGATGCACTTTGAGACTTGAACTGAGCCTAAAGGACTTCCCACATTTGTTACATTGAAAGGGTCTCTCACCACTGTGAATATTCTCATGCCGACTCAGTCGTCCATACACACTAAAAGCCTTCCCACACTCCTTGCATTCATAGGGTTTCTCACCAGTATGAAATCTATGATGTACAGTAAGTTGATGGTTACTCCTAAAAGCTTTCCCACACTCTTTACATTCATGGGGTTTCTCACCAGTATGAATTCTTTCTCTAACAAGATGTGACGTGTGACTAAAGGCCTTTCCACATTCTTTACATTTGTAGGGTTTTTCACCAGTATGAATTCTGTCATGTTGTGCCAGGTTTGAGGCTTGACTGAAGGCCTTCCCACATTCCTTACATTCATAGGGTTTCTCACCAGTATGAATTCTCTGATGTTGCCTAAGTCTTCCAACTTCACTAAAGGCCTTCCCACATTCATGACACACATAGGATTTCTCACCGGTATGAACTCTTCCATGTTGAGCAAGGTTTGTGTCACGACTGAAGGCCTTCCCACATTCTTCACATTCATAGGGTTTCTCACCAGTATGAATTCTCTGATGTACTCTAAGGTCTGTAAGACGACTAAAGGTTGTCCCACAGTCTTCACATTGATAGGGTTTCTCACCAGTGTGAATTCTTTTGTGGATTCTAAGGTCTGTATGGTGACTTCCCACATTCCTGGCAATCACAGGCCTTCCCACATTCCTGGCAATCACAGGGTTTCTCACCAGTATGAATTACTTGATGTACTCTAAGGTCTGTATGACGACCAAAGGCCTTTCCACATTCCTTACATTCATAGGGTTTCTCTCCATATTGAATTCTGTAATGGAGAGTAAGAAATGAATGTTTTCTATAAATGTATATGTTCCCGTAGTTGATTATTTCATATCTCGAATCCAAATCTAAAAGAAATAAGAAAAACATTTTGTTTCCTTGACCAGAAAAAGTAAATGTTGTATGGTAGAATTAAGAGAAAATTGATAATCTCATCTGTTAGATATGACATGAAGAACTCTAAAATACAGTTATATGGACAGAGGGTTCTAGAAGATGGCAGAGCAGGAAGCACTAGGAATGTGTCATCCCACCTAGACAACAATTGTACTGGCAGAATCTACCTTATGTGACCATTTTGGAACCTGAATATATTCAAAGGCTTGTAACTTCCAGGGAAAGGCATGGATGGCAAACTGTGGTTAATTTCTGCCAATTTCAGCTCCAGGCAGCAACTCATCCCCCAGCCATGGGGCAAGCAGCCATGCATATCTGGCAGCTTAAGGGAGACAGGGTGGGCAGCAAGGAACCTGTCCTCCAAAACTTGGGTATCTGATTTCTCATTGCTGTTTCTGATCTTGGCGGTGCAGACAGATTAGCAGTCTGCCATTGCTGCACCCTTCTGCTCCAGTATTCCAAGCCCCTCTTGCTCCAGCTGAAGCTACTTCCAGGTGATTTAAAGGTCCAGTTCCCTTCTTTCCTCTTTGTTTTTCTCTTTTTTCCCTTCTGGGGGCCAGACATTCAAACTCTAGGATGGGGTCCCCAACCGATAGTACTGGTCTGTGGCCTGTTGGGAACTGGGCCACACAGCAGGAGGTGAGCAGCGGGCAAGCAAGTGAAGCTTCATCTGTATTTCCAGCTGCTCTCTGTTGTTCACATGACCGCCTGAGCTCTGCTTCCTGTCTGATCAGCAGTGGCATTAGATTCTCATAGGAGCATGAACCCTACTGTGAACTGTGCATGTGTGGGGTCTAGGTTACACACTCCTTATGAGAATCTAATGCCTGATGATCTGTCACTGTCTCCCATCACCCCTAGATGGGACCATCTAGTTATGGGAAAACAAGCTCAGGGCGCCCACTGATTCTACATTATGGTGAGTTTAATAATTATTTCATTATATATTACTAAGTAATAATAATAGAAATAAAGTACACAATAAATATGACACACTTGACTCATCCTGATATCACCCCACTCCCTCCCCGGGCCCATGGAAAAACTATCTTCCACAAAACCAGTCCCTGGTGCCAAAAAGATTGGGGACTACTGATCTAGGAGATTTTATTAAAAACCAGACACACAGGGGAATTTAGAGAGTCATGGTGCATGCCCAGAGAAGGATGCAGGCTTCAAGAAGATCTGAGAAGACTTTAAGCTTACATCTCTGGGTAATCCATGACACAGAGAGCCTACAATGATCAAAAAACAAAAAAATTCACAAACACCAAAAAAGAAAGAACCTGATTTCCAGAGTTACTATATTATTGGAGTCAAATATCTAGCTTTCAACAACAACAACAATCACAAGGCACACAAATAAATAAGACAGGCCCATTCAAAGTACAAAAACAGAAAATGTCCCTGAGGAAGGGACACCATCAAGCAGACCAGCATATGCTCTGTAGAAATTTCAGTAGGAAAAGAGAAAGGACCAGAGAGATTATTTCAAAAATTAATGCCTAAAATTAATGCCTAAAACTTCCCAAATTTGATGAAAGATATGTATGTTAACATCCAAGATGCTTAATGAACTCCAGTTAAGATGAACTCAAAGAGATCCATTCCAAGACACATCAAACTGTTGAAAGCCAAGGCAGAGAGATTCCTGAAAGCAGCAAGAGAGAAGAAACCAACTCATCACATACAAGGGATCCTCAATAAGATGATCAGTAGATTTCTCATAAAAAAAACTTTGGGCCACACAGCATTGGTGGGGACACGGCTGGTTTGGAGCAGGAGCAGCTTGGCAGGCTGGCTTGTCAGGGCAGCTGGAGCTGCAGCCTCTGGGTACAGGGCCCAGGGGGCAGGCCTCTTGGGAGTCTGGAGGAAGCAGTGGGTGGAGGCGCCCCTTTGACCCTGGCCGGGTGGGCTTGTGAGACCACTGCATGGGCTCAGTCCTAACACACAGAGGCACTGGAAGGATGGGGAGAGAAGGGTGCCCTGAGCAGCTGTGCTGACTCCAGGAGCCTATGACTTTCAGGTCGAAAATATTTGATTCGTGTTCGCTTAGACCATCCCACTGTGAATTGCTAGATAAAATAGAAAATGCCCTAATCAATTGGAATTTCAATTAAGGGGTGAATAATTTTTAGTCCAAGTGTGTCTGAAATACTGCACTGGACACGGGTAAAACGAAAAACAGTTTTTCGGTGTTTCTCTCCAATTCTAATTTAACCCAGCATCCTGCATTCTTGTTTGCTAAGTTTGGCCACCCTACTATAGGAAGTGAAGGCAGCGACTCCTGCTGAATGGCGAAGGCTTTTAGAATAGGGACGGTGACTAATGGTGATGTCGCCTTCAGCTAGACCGAGGATAGTGCTTTCCTTGCACTTTCTTTTGGACTATCCTCGGCTTCGGGACCTGCTGTGGACGACCCGCCGTGCTAGCTGAGGTTGTGCTGCCCACGCCGGCACAGTGGGTTCCTGACGGTCCTGCCTGCTCGCACCTCTGCAGCTGCCACTGCACACCTGGCCCTCGGCCGGGGAGACTCTCTCCCTATCTACTTGATCTGAGAACTCCTACCAGTTTTGCAAGATTCTAGGAACTCAAGATTAACTTTCCAGACCGAGCTAGAGACCCCTCCTTAAGATGCTAATCACATGTTGTTAACTATTTGACAGCTCTTTAAGGCCCGCAGTGTTTTTCTGCGTATCCTTGGGGGCATATCGCATTTTGCCTACTTAGCACATAGTAGGCGCTCCATAAGTGTGGCATGACTAGGTGCTTCATCCTTGTTGAAATGAAATGTTTATTGTGCACTTAGTTCCTCCACAGATGTTTCTTTTCATAGTTCTTGGCAATTTTTACCAAGATCAACTAGAAATTGAAGGGAAAGGGTGCCTTCCAGAAACTCTTTTATTTGGCAGAGAAGTGGGTAATATTTCAGAATGTACCTCCTACTTCCTCTCATTATCAGAGAAAACGTTCTCTTGTGTTCAATTGGAGTTCCTGCTTCAGTAGTGAATGCTATAGTAGATGGTTCGGGTATGACAGTTTTAAGTGCTGGACCTGAGATGAAAAGGACTTTTTTTTTTTCAGTTGATAAACCAAATACAGCTTGCTGACTTATTCCAACCAATACCCTTCTTTGGGTCTCGGTCAGTGCTGCCTAACCTTTTTTGGTTTAGGCTTCAGGAACTCAGCTTGCTTTTTTCTTAAAGCTTCAACCTTCTCCTGAATTGGCTGCAGTTTCCCCAGCTTGCTACTCCCAAGCCCTTTCTGAATTCAGTGCACAGGACTTTCATTTTTTTGTTTTAAAGGGTTTCTTGCTAATCTATTGGGAAGCAAGGAATAATAGATTGTAAACACTGGGTAGTTACAATGTTATAATGTTTAGTTCCTGTCTCTCTTCCTCTTCTTTGTTATAGCTGAAGGTGATGTTTGTTGTAGCTTCCTCACTCTAAGTGTGCAGATATCATTATACAGTAGTTCCCTCTTATCTGTGGTGGACATGTTCCAAGACCCCCAGTTGAGCATAAAACCATGGACAGTACTGAACCCTATATATGCTGTTTTTTCCTATACATACATGCCTATGATAAAGTTTAATTTATAAATTAGGCAGGGTAAGAGATTAACAATAATAAAGGAACAATCATTTTTACAAAAAAAACTTTGGAGGTCAGAAGGCAGTAGGCTAATATATTCAAAGGGCTGAAAGAAAAAAAAACCTGTTAACCAAGAATCCTATCTGGCAAACTCATCCTTCAAAAATGATAGAAAAATTAAGACATTTCATATAAAGAAAAGCTGAGGGAGTTCATTACCACTAGAACTGTCCTGCAAGAAATGCTAAAAGACGTCCTTCAGGTTGAAATGAAAGGACACTAGACAGTAACTTGAAGTTGTATGAAGAAATAAAGATCTCAATAAAGGTAAATACATGGATAATTATCAAAGCTAGCATTATTTTAACTTTGGTTTGTAACTCTACATACATTTTGTTTTCTACATAATTTAAGATGTTAATGCATTAAAAACCAATTATTTGTATTTTTGGACACAAAATAGACATAATTTTGTAACAAAAACTGAAAAGATGTGGTGACAGCACTATAAAAGAGCAGATTTTTTGTGTATTATTGAAGTTAAGCTGCTATCAATTTGAACTGGACTGTTATAATGACATTAGGATGGTAAATGTATCCCTATGGCTACTGCAAATAAAATAACCTGTAGAATATACAGAAAAGAAAACAAAAAGGCAATTAAAACATTTCACTGCAAAAAAAGGAACTGAACACAAAAGACAGTAATACATGAAGTGAAGGACAAAAAGGTATAAGGCATATAGAAAACAAACAGCAAGATGACAGAAGTGAGTGCCCCTGTATCACTAATTAAGTGTAAATGAATTAAACTCACCAATCAAAAATTAGAGATTAGCTGAGTGGATTAAAAAATGATCCAACTAGATGCTTGTCTACAAGAGACTCACTTTAGATGTAGAGACACAAATAGGTTAAAAGTGAAAGGATGGAAAAAGAGAATGAGGTGGCTATACGTAAACTAGTCTCAAAAGATAAATACTGAATGATCCACTTATATGCAATACATAGAACACTCTTATAGCGACAGAAAGTAGAATGGTGGTTGCGTGGGGCTGGATGAAGAGGGGGATGAGGAGTTACTGTTCAGTGGATAGCATTTCAGTTTTGCAAGATGAATAGTTCTGGAGATGGTGATGGCTGCACAACAATATAAATGTACCTAGTACCACTAAATTGTACACTTAAAAATGACGGAAATTATACATTCTGTTAAGTGTATTTTACAATAAAAAAGTTATTAAATTTAAAAAAAGCAAAAGTGCAGGTACAAAATTTGAAGACCTAAAAAGAGAGCTCAGAAAATAATAAGAGTATATGCAGGGGGTGCTAGCAAGTGTTTAACAACCAGCTCTACACACACACACAGAGAGAGCCCTGATTTGGAATGTCTATGGTGTAAACACTTCCACCACAGGCAATTTCAGGCTATGGGTATCATATAACCAAACCCAAACTTTGGATAAGATGTAAACAATTACCTCTAGAGAGCAAATACTAGCCAGCTCTAACACACCATTTCCATATAACATATATATAATGAAAAATTGGAAAGTAAGTATACCTGACCATTCTCCAATTGCAAATCTTCTATTAAAAAAACGTACACGTTTTGACTTTGGGAGGCCAAGGCAGGCGGATCACGAGGTCAGGAGATCGAGACCATCCTGGCTAACACAGTGAAACCCCGTCTTTACTAAAAATACAAAAAAAAAATAAAAATTAGCTGGGCGTGGTGGTGGGTGCCTGTAGTCCCAGCTACTCGGGAGGCTGAGGCAGGCGAATGGCATGAACGCAGGAGGCGGAGCTTTCAGTGAGCCAAGATCACGCCACTTGCACTCCAGCCTGGGCGACAGAGCGAGACTCTGTCTCAAAAAAAAAAAGTACACGTTTTTACTACTGCCATTCATGTCCACCTATGTATAGCCATGTGTTTTCTTCTTTGATGTTCATATAAATTAAGCTAATGAGACTTTTTAGTTTTATTCACCTGACATTTTTATTATTTACCACTCCTATAAATGTTTGATCTGTTTATTTTTTTCTTTTTCCCTAGACAGGGCTTGCTCGGCTGACTAAGCTGGAAGGCAGTGGCATGGTCATGGCTCACTGCAGCCTCGACCTACTGGGCTCAAGTGATCCTCCCACTTCAACCTCCCAAGTAAGCTGGGACTACAGGCTAATTTTTTTCTACATTTTATAGAGACAGGGTCTCATAGGCTGGTCTCAAACTCCTAGGGTCAAGTGATTTTCCCATCTTGGTCTCCCAAAATACTGGGATTATAGGCGTGTTTTATTCTTTTATATATTTTCTCAGGTCTTCTATAGCTTTCCCTTTTGACTAAGATCAACCATTCTGGTAATCCCCATTGAGAGTGTTTCAATGGATTTTGCAACATTACCAGGCTTACACACCAATTTTATGGCATTTTGAACATTTAAGATACTTTCGGCTAGGCGTGGTGGCTCACACCTGTAATCTCAGCACTTTAGGAGGTTGAGGCGGGTGGATCACCTGAGGTCAAGAGTCCGAGACCAGCCTGACCAACATGGTGAAACCCGTCTCTACTAAAAATACAAAAATTAGCTGGGCGTGGTGGCGCATGCCTGTAATCCCAGCTACTTGGGAGGGTGAGGTAGAATCGCTTGAACCTGGGAGGTGGAGGTTGCAGTGAATCAAGATCATGCCACTGCACTCCAGTCTGGGTGACAGAGTGAGACTCCATCTCAAAAAACAAAAACAAACAAACAAAACAAAAACAAACAAACAAAAAAAAACACTTTGGACAAAAGAGGGGAGCTGAATATACGAAGCAATCTAAAATAAGAGTGCCAACCACAAACTATATGAAAAAGACTGGGCAGGTCAGATGTGGGTTGGAAGATAACAGTATAGAGGAAGTAAGCAGTATCTTGAGCAAAATCAAAAGTGATGAGTTTACAGGACATGACTTGGGGGCAGAAATTATCTTCTTGTAGAGTATGGTAAGTGTACATAAAGTTACAATAGTATGAACATCACACTTCAAAATAGAGTAACAATAGAAATTAATAATACAGAAATCCAAGGCCGGGCACAGTGGCTCACACCTGGAATCCTAGCACTTTGGGAGGCTGAGACAGGCAAATCACCTGAGGTCAGGAGTTTGAGACCACCCTGGCCAACATGGCAAAACCCGGTCTCTACTAAAAATACAAAAATTAGCCGGGTGTGGTGGTGCATGCCTGTAATCCCAACTACTGGGGAGGCTAAGGCAGAAGAATTGCTTGAACCCAGGAGGCAGAGATTGCAGTGAGCTAAGATCACACCATTGCACTCCAGTCTGGACAACAGAATGAGACTCCATCTCAAAAAAAAAAAAAAGCCCTACCATGTGGAAATGAAAATGCACTCTCCAAAATAAATGCTGAATCAATATTGAAACAAAAATGGAAATGGAAGAATTTAAGTTACTATAGAGAAAATAAACACATATCAGAATTTTGGCCATTCAATTTCAGCAATCAGAAAATTCAAAACTTAAATAATTATCTCAATAAAAATAAAAGAAGGTGGGTTAAGCATCAAAGCCCAGAATGTAGAAAATAAACACCAAAGTAGAGGAAAGCAGAAAAATAAAGATAAACGCAGAATGTAACGAGTTACAAAACAGAGTAGTGTTAAATAAATCACAGAGCCGGTACTTTAAAAAAAATTGATAGGTAAAATTTGCTAGGAAAATTAATCAAAATTGATCATGAAAGAGAAAACCTAAAGAAACCGCTGTGGGAAAAATGGAAAAAGCCGTCAGAAAAGACAGTTGTCACAAGCCAACTTTAACAATAACTACAGTAGTCCTCCCTTAACCATGGAGAATACAGTCCAAGACCCCCAGTGGATGCCTGAAATTGTGGATAGTACCAAACTCTATATGTTTGGTTAGGCCCTCCATACCTGTGGGTTCTGTATCCGTGAATTCAACCAACTGCAGACAAAAAATACTTGAGGAAAAAAAGATGGTTTCATTTCTACTGAACATGTACAGACTTAATTTTCTTTTTCTTATTTTTCTGAGACGAGGTCTCATTCTGTTGCCCAGGCTGAAGTGCAATGATGCGATCATGGCTCACTGCAGCCTTGACCTCCCCAGTTCAAGCAATGTTCCTACCTCTGCCTCTTGAGTAGCTGAGAGTACAGGTGTGGACCACCATGCTCAGCTAATTTAAAAAAAAATTGTGGAGATGGAATCTTACTGTGTTGTCCAGCCTGGTCTCGAACTCCTGGCCTCAAGCAATCTTCCCACCTCAACCTCCCAAAGTGCTGAGTTTACAGGCATAAGCCACTGCACCCAGAGACTTTTTTTGCTTGTCATTATTCTCTAAACAATACTGTATAACAATATTTATATAGCATTTATATTAGGTAGTATACATAATCTAGAGATGATTTAAAAGTATACAGGAGGATGTGCATGGATTATATGAAAATACTACACCATTTTATATAAAGGACTTCAGCATCTGTGGATTTTGGTTTCTCTGGGGATCCTGGGAACAATCCTCAATGGACTGAAGGATGACTTGGTATATGTTTTTTCCTATACATACATACCTCTGATAAATTTTAATTTATAAATTAGGCACACTAAGAGATTAACAACTAATAATAAAATAGAACAATTATAACAATATATTGCAATACATTATGTAAATATGGTCTCTCTCTTTCTCAAAATATCTTATTATACTATATTTGACCTTGTTGACTGGGGGTAACTGAAACCACAAAATGCAAAACTGCAGAGAAGCAGGGACCATTGTATTTTTATTTCTTTATTTCTGATTAAGTTTTTTTATTTTATTATTTTTTATTGTTAATTTTTAATATTTTAAATAGAAATGGGTCCCCACTATGTTGTCCAGGCTGATCTTGAACTCCGGGGCTCAAGTAATCCTCCTGCCTCAGCCTAACAAAATGTTGGGATTACAGGCATAAGCCACAGCACCCAGCCTGGGGACTATTGCCATTTCTAAATATCTAGATTTAAAATGTGGACATAGGATCATGGACAAAGGGACAATTCACAAAGGAGGCAGGAAAATGAGTCTAGAAATCTTCTGCCAAGGAGAAAGGAAGTCTTCAAAGAATTACAGAGTTGTGACTGTCAAAAGTGTGAAAATATGGCCAGGCATGATGGCTCACACCTGTAATCCCAGCACTTTGGGAGGCCAAGGTGAGAGGATCGCTTGAATCTGGGAGTTTGAGACCAGCCTGGGCAACACAGTGAGACCCCCATCTCTAAAAGTAATTAAAAGTGTGAAAATACTAGCATAAAAATGATCATGGGCCAGGCGCGATGGCTTACACCTGTAATCGCAGCACTTTGGGAGGCCAAGGTGGGTGACAGAGTGAGACTCCACCTTAAAAAACAAAAAAAAAAAGAAAGAAAGGTGAGCCTTACCTGTTCAATCTCTAGAGAGATTTGTTCAAAATCTGGACCTAGAAGAATAAATAAACAAGATTTGCCTGAGTAGGTTTGGCTTCTTCCTTCTTAGGGGAAGCCCTTAAGAAATATCAGCCCCTTGGCCAGGCGCCCACCTATAATCCCAGCACTTTGGGAGGCCGAGGCGGGCAGATCACCTAAGGTCGAGAGGTCGAGACCAGCCTGACCAACATGGAGAAACCCCATCTCTACTAAAAGCGCAAAATTAGCCATGCGTGGTGGCCCATGCCTATAATCGCAGCTACTCGGGAGGCTGAGGCAAAAGAATCGCTTGAACCCGGGAGGCGGAGGTTGCAGTGAGCCGAGACCGCGACATTGCACTCCAGCCTGGGCAAGACAAGCGAAACTCCATCTCAAAAATAAATAAATAAATAAAAAGGAAATGGACAAAGGAAAATTAATGCATGAAATCAAACAAATGCTTTCGCTGACGGGCTCCGTCTTTGCAAAACTGAACCTAGGACAATGCGCACGTTTCTAACTAGCAATTCCGGAGGACAGAGCGGGTAGAGAGCATGAACTTGTTTTTCTGTAATTTAATTGACTTGTCCGTAAAGTCATTGTTTGCAGGCATTTTCAGTGTTCTGTAGTGGGCGTTAGTTCCAATCGCAGTGTGGCAGGCCAGGTTTCCGTTAGCAACCAGAACAGTTTCCACTAATCCTTTACTATAATTTTGATGAATGCATAAGTTAAACGTTGAAGAAATGGAGAAACTGGTGCCTGAGTATCAGGGATGGAATGCGAAAACAAACCCATTAAGACCCTGCCTGGGTCTTCTCAGACCCTAAAGTCTGATCGAATAATAATAGCATTCTTAGGCCAGGCACGGTGGCTCATGCCTGTAATCCCAGCACTTTGGGAGGCCGAGGTGGGCAGATCACGAGGTCAGAAGTTCCAGACCAGAGTGACCAACATGGTGAAACCCCATCTCTACTAAAAATACAAAAATTAGCTGGGCATGGTGGTGCGTGTCTGTAATCTCAGCTACTGGGGAGGCTGAGTCAGGAGAATCGCTTGAACCTGGGAGGCAGAGGTTGCAGTGAGCCGAGATCGCGCCACTGCACTTTAGCCTGGGCAACAGAGTGAGACTCCGTATCAAAAATAATAATAATAATAATAGCATTCTTACACATTCACCTCGGCCTGTCTTAAGGTTCAGAAACTTTCCAAGACTCTAGAGAAATGTTTCCAGACCCTAGACCCTAGCTAAAGATTAGATGTTGATTGAATGAAACACTCCTGCTTGTAGGTGCAATTTCACCGTAGCATGGAGCTTAAGATATATATAAGCACTAAAAAAAAACTTGTAACTTTGAGTTGGTCTGGTGAGTTACTCGTCCCTTCTCCATGTAACTGGCTGCAGAAATAAACTTCCTTCTTTCCCAGTCTGTCTGCATCTTGTTATTGGACAATCGCAATGGACCGGCTCAGCAAACTCCTCTTCTGTGTGGTTACCTGGGACTCCTTTTGGAGGGAACAATTTAAATTTTCCATTGCAAAGGATTCTATTGGCACTCTTGCACTGTTTTTCTCTGCCTACCCTGGGACCTGAGTTCTGGACTGGAATCTCCAGCCAGGGAGTCCAGAAGCCCACACCTCCACATTCTGTGACTGTTCCCAAACACAGGGAGAATTTGCAGAAAATATGCACAAAAACCTTGCCATTCTTCGCAATAAAACCCTACATTACAAACTGGATTTTAGCCCAAATAGGTTTTTCCTCTATTTGAAAGCAATCATTTCCCTTTTACAATTTTGGAGTGAAGTTTCAAAATCAATAAGCACCTCCCCAGGTTTATCCTCATGTAAAGTGCCCCCTCTGCACATACAACATTGAGTAAACCTAGAAAATATGATGCTAAGTGAAAGAAGCCAGTCACAAAAGACCACATGTTATGTAATTCCATTTAAATAAAATGTCCAAAATAGACCAATACATAGAAACAGAAAGTAGATTAGTGGTGGCCCAGGGTTAGGGGAGTTGTGGGGGAATGGAGGGATATGGGGTTTACTTCGGGGTAACGAAAATGATCTAAAATTTATTGTGGTGATGTTTGCACAACTGTGCAAATATACTGAAAACCGTTGAATTTTACACTTTAAATGGGTGGCTTCTGTGATATGTTTTTAATATTTCTCAATAAAACTTCAAAAAAATTGCCTGTGTGTCTCTTTATGTATTATTCCTTCAGAGTCCACATTTTTACACATGATCAAGAAATCAAGATTTTGCTGCTGTTTCCTCTTCTTCCTCCTTTTTCTCCTCTTCCTCCTCCTCCTCCTCTCCTTCTCCTTCTTCTTCTTTGAGACAGAGTCTCCCTCAGTAACCCAGGCTGGAGTGCAGTGGCAGGATGTCAGCTCACTGCAACCTCTGCCTAGGGTGCTGAAGCGATTCTTGTGCCTCAGCAACCTGAGTAGCTGAGATTACAGGCATGCGCCACTACACCTGGCTAATTTTTGTATTTTTAGTAGAGACGGCATTTCGCCATGTTGACTAGGCTGGTCTCGAACTTCCAACCTCAAGTGAGTCCCTCACCTTGGCCTCCCAAAGTCCTGGGATTACAGGCGTGAGCCACCGCGCCCAGCCCAAGATTTAGTTTACACTCGTTCCCAAAGTATTTTACTCTTTTTAAGATTTTATCACCTGGGTGCAGTGGCTCACACCTGTAATCTCAACACTTTGGGAGGCCAAGGTGGGAGGATCGGTTAAGCCCAGTTCAAGACCAGTCTCTGTAACACAGTGAGACCCCCATCTGTACAAAAAAAATTTTTTTTTAATTAGGTGGATGTATTGTTGCATGCCTGTGGTCTCAGCCAGTAGGTAGGCTGAGGTGGGAGGATCACTTGAGCCCAGGAGCTCGAGGCTGTGGTGGCTATGATTATACCACTGCACTCCAGCCCGGGTGACAGAGCAAGACCCTGACTAAAAAATTTTTTTAATCACAATTTTTTTTAGAAAACAAAATATAGACTTAGTGACTTGACACAAATGAATAACTTTTATAATCTACAGAAACCAAAAAGTAATAATAATAAAAACCCACAGCCATTCTTCTTATGTGAGTGTTTGGTGTCTCTGAGTTGTAAGAATTGTGAATTATGATTAATAACAAATATGCAAGACAAGGACTCAATAAGGGATAGGCATTAATAAATTGCAATCCACACTTACTGGAGTAAGGTCTTTAAAGATGTACAAGAAAAAGAAAAAGAAAAGGCATTGAAAAACTGCATTGGCGGCCGGGCGCGGTGGCTCAAGCGTGTAATCCCAGCACTTTGGGAGGCCGAGGTGGGCGGATCACGAGGTGAGAAGATCGAGACCATCCTGGCTAACAAGGTGAAACCCCGTCTGTACCAAAAATACAAAAATTAGCCGGGCTTGGTGGCGGGCGGACTGTAGTCCCAGCTACTCGGGAGGCTGAGGCAGGAGAACGGCGTGAACCTGGGAGGCGGAGCTTGCAGTGAGCTGAGATCGCGCCACTTACACTCCAGTCTGGGAGACAGAGCGAGACTCCGTCTCAAAAAAAAAAAAAAAGAAAGAAAGAAAAAGAAAAAAAAGAAAAACTGCCTTGGCTACCAAAATGGTAAAGTTTACCTAAATCCATTAATCCGCACACACACATGCACACGCAATGAATGTGTAAAATGCTTTCTTACATCCCTGTGCTAATCTCGCCGTCTGCTCCTACCTACCCCAGGCATTTGCCGCATGCTGGTCCTTTCTTCCCTGGCAGGCGGTCCGTCTCTCCAGCTTCTGGGAGGACAGTTCAAATTATGGAGGAGGGGGCAGGTGCAGGGCAGCAGGGCCGAGGGGAGTAGGGGTGAGTTGGGAGAGCAGGGGCTCATTTTTCTTTGTAGCTCAGATTCCTAAGCCTGTGACTTTGAGAATCAGCGTCTCCCTTGCAAGGTTTCAATCTGAGGCTCTTGGGGAGAGGGCAGAGTTGGAGCCGGATGGAAGCGTGGTGGGGAGAGGGGTGGGTGCAGGGAACATGGAGAATGTGTCAGGCGTTGTCTTTATTCCTGGCACCTTACTTTGCCTGCTAGAGTTTCCCAGTCTGTTCTAGGTGCACTCTTCTCGACCCTGAAGGGAACTGAGCGGGGATGTTGGTCGCCAGTGTGTGCTCCCCTGGACAGGATTGGAATTGGTCCCACAAACTTTTTCTTTTTTGAGGGAGTCTAGCTCTGTCACCCAGGCTGGGGTGCAGTAGTGTGATCTCGGCTCACTGCAACCTCCACCTCCCGTGTTCAAGCGATTCTCCTGCCTCAGCCTCCCTAAGTAGCTGGGACTACAGGCGTCCGCCAGCACGCCCGGCTAATTTTTGTATTTTTAGTAGAGACGTGGTTTCACCATGTTGGTGAGGCTGGTCTTGAACTCCTGACCTCAGGTGATCCACTCACCTTGGTCTCTCAAAGTTCAGGGATTACAGGCAGGAGCCACCACGTCCCACCAATCCCACAAATTTAGGCATCATGATACATTGCTACTTTTAGACTCACTTGGTTTTCACATTTGTTTTTCCCCCTCCTTATTTATTTATTTATTTTGAGACGGAGTGTCACTGTGTCACCCAGGCTGGAGTGCAGTGGCATGATCTCCACCCACTGAAACCTTTGCCTCCCGGGTTCAAGCGATTCTCCCGCCTCAGCCTTCTGAGTTGCTGGGATTACAGGTGCATGCCGTCACATCCAGCTAATTTTTGTATTTTCAGTAGAGACAGAGATTCACCATGTTGGCCAGGCTGGTCTCAAACTTCTGACCTCAAGTGATCTGCCTGCCTTGGCCTCCCAAAGTGCTGGGATTATAGGTGTGAGTCACCACGCCCGGCCTCCCCTCCTTTTCCTTCAGGGACTTTAAATGTTTTCTTTGTTCCATCTATTTAATTATATATGATTGCCTTGACAATTTCAGCTTGAATTAAAATTACATATTTATTTTTTGTCTGTCTTTATTAATATTTAAACATACTAAAACAACACATTCATAATGAAAATGAAACATTACAGGCCAGGTGCGGTGGCTCACGCCTGTAATCCCAGCACTTTCGGAGGCCAAGGCAGGTGGATCACCTGAGGTCGGGAGTTCGAGACCAGCCTAACCAACATGGAGAAACCCCGTCTCTACTAAAAATACAAAAAAATTAGCTGGGCGTGGTGGCACATGCCTGTAATCCCAGCTACTCGGGAGGCTGAAGCAGGAGAATCACTTGAACCCAGGAGACAGAGGTTGCAGTGAGCCGAGATTGTGCCATTGCACTCCAGCCTGGGCAACAAAAGTGAAACTCTGTCTCAAAAAAAAAAAAAAGAAAAGAAAATGAGCAAATAAATATACAGGAAAGGCAGTATTCCCCCTCCAGTTCCACTCTTGAAATAACCAGTTAACAAAATGATGAACATCTTTTCATGTTGTTCTCCAAGATTCATATAAGTATTTGCAAGAATACAATGGCATATACAGGCCAGGCACGGTGGCTCACGCCTGTAATACCAGCACTTTGGGAGACTGAAGCGGGTGGATCATTTGAGATCAGGAGTTCGAGACCACCCTGGCCAACATGGTGAAACCCCATTTCTACTAAAAATACAAAAATTAGGTGGGCATGGTGGCCCACACCTGCAATCTCAGCTACTCAGGAGGCTGAGGCAGAAGAATCACTTGAACCTTGGAGGCGGAGGTTGCAGTGAGCCAGTATCGCAACACTGCACTCTAGCCTGGGCCACAGAGTGAGATTTCATCTCAATAAATAAGTCAATAAATAAAATAAAGAGAAATAAAGAAAGAGAGAGAGAGGAAGGGAGGAAGGAAGGAAGGGAGGAAGGAAGGAAGGAAGGAAAGAAGGAAGGGAGGGAGGGAGAGAGGGAGGGAGGGAGGGAAGGATAATTCGTCATGTGCTCAGGTTGCTAAGATCTGTGGTAAGAACAAATCCTCTAGCAGTGAAAGTGTAAGAAGGAAAAAGAAATTTCTGTTAGTCTTCTTGTTGCACTCTAAGCTCCAAAAAGTACAGCCACTTGTGTGATAAGTGCTTAGTTAAGATGAAAAAGGCATTAAATTTCTGTGTGGAAATCATAAACAGAAATGTGTTCTGATTGACAGCAATTGGGTCAATGCTATCCAAGGTTCAGGCATCCACTGCGGGTCTTAGAACACGTCTCCTGCAGATAAGGGAGGGCTACTATATAACGTTTCTTTTTTCTTTAATTATAAAGCATTCTCCTTTTGAAATATAACAATTTGCCACAAATATCACTTCAGGTATAAAGATATTAAGATACCTTTATAGTAGATAAAAAGTTAACTCACTCTTTTTAAGAGTTATCTTCCATTATATGAGCATTTAAGATATTAAAGTACTTTTGCAACCAAAAATAATGCTTCTGTAAATATTCTTTTACTTCTATCTTTATGATATTTTACTTCTGCTGAAACAAATTGCATGAGGAAACAAATGTATGCGTATATAATGTAATATATGTATATATTTAATATGTGTATATACAATTTAATATATACACATACATACAATAACATATGCAATTTTTTGTTGTTTTTTGAGATGGAGTTTCGCTCTGTCGCCCAGGCTGAAGTGCAGTGGCGCTATCTCGGCTCACTGCAACCCACGCCTCTGGGGTTCATGTGATTCTCCTGCCTCAGCCTCCCGAGCAGCTGGGATTACAGGCATCTGCCACCGTGTCCAGCTAACTTTGCCTTTTTAGTGGAGATGGGTTTTCACCATGTTGGCCAGGCTGGTCGCGAACTCCTGACCTCAAGTGATCCACCCACCTTGGCCTCCAAAAGTGCTAGAATTACAGGCGTGATCCACCGTGCCGAGCCTAACATATACAATTTAATTTATACAAAAAAAATACAGGTTGGGTGCAGGGGCTCACTCTTGTATTCCTAGCACTTTGGGGAGCTGAGGTGGGGGATTCCTTGAACCCAGGAGTTTGAGACCAGCCTGGGCAACACGATGAAACCCCCCGTGTACAAAAAACACAAAAATTAACTGGGCGTGGTGGCACATGCCTGTGGACCCAGCTACTCAGGATACTGAGGTGGGAGGATAGCTGGAGCCTGGGAGGTCGAGGCTGCAGTGAGTTGTGATCATGCCACTGCACTCCAGCTTGGGTGACAGAGTGAGACCTGTCTCAGACAAAAACAAAAACAAACCAAATATAATGTCTATGCACTACACACTCGATTTCTTTCCGGAGGTTTATATAACACTATACTTTCACCAGCAATATATGAGACTACTCATTTCCTACATACTCACTATCACTTGTGTGCAGTCAAGGAAACTTAGTAGGCCTGAATTGTCCAAACCCCGCACATTCTAAAGAAAGGTTTCACTCTAGCCCAGCTCGTGGAAAATAACCTCTAACTCCTTGGAATATCCTGCCTATATAGTCCATGTTAACAATGTGATTTATTGTGGGGACCTTGGACCATGCAGTGTCAGCTTGACCTTGGGAAGGGTGGAGACAGAGAAACTAAGGTCATCCAAATGGGTGCTCTTGTCCATGTGACCAACCTCCAGTAAAACCCTCAACACCAAGGCTCAGGTAAGCTTTTTGTTGGGGAGTATTTTCTGTACTTTCTGCCACATATCGCTGGGTGAATTAAGCACTGTCCACACAATGCCGCTGGGAGAGGACAACTGGAAGCTTGCGCTTGGTCTCTCCTCAACTCTGCCCTATGCACCTTTTTCTGCTGCCGATTTTAATCTGTACCTTTTTGTTGTAATAAACTATAACCATGAGTATAACAGCTTGACTCAGTTTTGTGAGTTCTAATTAATCACTGAACTTTTGGGACCCCAGAACACAACTTTGTTTCTTAATTGAATTTTACATGTTATGTAAGAAACCTATGTGCATAATTGAAAAATCACACCCTAAGAAAGAGCTTTCCATGCAGTCTACTCCCCCACCCTGTTTCTCCAATGCTCCCAGGTCTACTCCCTGAATAATCAAATGTTTAAATTTTCTAAACTATTTCTAATCTATATATCTGAGTGATTATCTCTGTGTTATATAATAGGTAGATCCTGCTCCTTCTCAATATATCAACTTGATATATTACCTGATGACTTCCTGTTCTCACAGGTGATGACTTGGCTGACACTCACTCCAGTGCCTGGACCACTTTCCAAATATGATACTCTCACTCTTTTTTTTCTTTCTTTCCTTCCTTTCCTTTCCTTTCTTTTTCTTTCTCTCTCTCTCTCTCTTTCTTTCTTTCGACGGAGTCTTGCTCTGTCACCGAGGCTAGAGTGCGATCTTGGCTCACTGCAACCTCCACCTCCCGGGTTCAAGTGATCCTCGTGCCTCAGCCTCCCAAGTAGCTGGGATTACAGGTGCCTGCCACCATGCCCGCTAATATTTGTATTTTTAGTAGAGATGGGGTTTCACCATCTTGGCCAGGCTGGTCTTGAACTCCTGGCCTCGTGATCCACCCACCTCGGCCTCCCAAAGTGCTGGGATTACATGCATTAACCACCATGCCTGGCCACTCTATTTTCAATGGCTCTGTTGGTTACCTTTCACAACGTTCAACAATTAGACTTATACCTCATTTATTTATTTATTTATTTATTATTTTTTCTATTTTTAGGTTTAAGGGATACATGTGCAGGCTTGTTACATGGGTAAATTGCATATCACTGGGGTTTGGTGTACAAATGATATCATCACCCAGGTAGTGACCACAGTACCCAATTTTTTTTGATCCATAGCCTTATGCCACCCTCCCCCCTCAAGCAGGCCCCAGTGTCTGTTGTTCCCATCTCTGTGTCCATGTGTACTCAATGTTTAGCTCCCACTTATAAGTGATAACATAGGGTATTTGGTTTTCTGATGCTGCATTAATTCGTTTAGGATAATGGCCTCCAGCTGCATTCATGTTGCTGCAAAGGACATGGTTTATTTTTTTACGCCTGTGTAGTATTCCGTGGTGTATATGTACCACATTTTCTTTATTCAGTCCACTGCTGATAGGCATCACATATGCAGCTTCAAACTATACTGCAAGGCTACAGTAACCAAAACAGCATGGTACTGGTACAAAAACAGACACATAGACCAAAGGAACAGATTAGAGAACCCAGAAATAAAGCCACACACCTACAACCATCTGATCTTCAACAAAGTCAACAAAAATGTGCAATGGGGAAAGGACTCTCTATTCAATAAACGGTGCTGGGATAACTGGCTAGCCATATGCAGAAGATTCAAGCTGGGCCTCTTACCTTTCACCATATACAAAAATTAACTCAAAATGGATTAAAGATTTAAATATAAGACATCAAACTATAAAAATCCTCGAAGACAACCTAGGAAATACTCTTCTCAACATGGGCCTTGGCAAGGAATTTTTGGCTGAGTTTCCAAAAAAGCAATTGCAGCAAAGACAAAAATAGACAAGTGGTACCTAATTAAACTAAAAGCTTTAACACAACAAGACAAACTACCAACAGAGCAAACAGACAACCTACAGAATGGGAGAAGATACTCACAAACTATGTATCCAACAAAGGCCTAATATCCACAATCTACAGAGAACATAAACAAATGGAACTTAAATGTAAACAGAATTCTTACTACGTAGCAAGTTCTATATGCATAAGCCTGTCTTTATTCTTTTTTTTTTTTTTTTTTTTTTTTGAGACAGAGTCTCAATCTGTGGCCCAGGCTGGACCACAGTGGCACGATCTAGGCTCACTGCAACCTCTATACCTCCCAGGTTCAAACGATTCTCCTTCTGCCCTAGCCTTCCAAGTAGTTGGGATTATAGGTGTGCACCTTCATGCATGGCTAATTTTTGTATTTTTAGTACAGACAGCGTTTCACCATGTTGGCCAGGCTGATCTTGAACTCCTGACCTCAGGTGATCCACTCGCCTCGGCCTCCCAAACTGCTGGGATTACAGGCGTGAGCCACCATGCCCAGCCTCTTTGTTCTTATTTGGTTGGCCTTTGTTTATTTTTACAAAGAGCAATAACTGATATTCCCCATAAATCGTGGCTTTGAAAATGGCCACAGGAACTTATGACACTTGGAAGAACTTTGCATTTATGTTAGTGGAGTAGTGGCAGTATATGGGGCAGGAACATTTTGTTGTAGGTGATGATGCTAAATTTAATTGTGGAAGAAAGGTGTATGTTAGTGATGAGATGTCAAAAGATACAAGATAAGGGCTGGGAGCGGTGGCTCATGCCTGTAATCCCAGCACTTTGGGAGGCCGAGGCAGGCGGATTATAAGGTCAGGAGTTCGAGACCAGCCTGACCAACATGGTGAAACCCCGTCTCCACTAAAAATACAATGATTAGCTGGGCGTGGTGGAGCACACCTGTAATCCAAGCTACTCGAGAGGCTGAGGCAGGAGAATCGCTTGGACCTGGGAGGCAGAAGTTGCAGTGAGCCGAGATCATGCCACGGAATTCCAGAATGGGCAACAGAGCAAGACTCTATCTCAAAAAACAAAACAAATAAAAAGATACAAGATAGGAGGCATTTATTCTGTTTTTCTGGCCACTCAGTACCTTTTGAATATTTTTAACTTTTTTTTTGAGACAGGGGCTCACTCTGTTGCCCAGGCTTGAGTGCAGTGGTGCTGTCACAGCTCACTGCAGCCTGAGACTCCTGGACTCAAGTGAGTCCAGTCCCACAGTTGCCTGAGGAACCAGTCCCTGAGGCTTGGCAATGCAGGAGCCCTCCATTCCAGTGTTTGGGTGTCAGGACCCTGAGGCTCCAGCCTGACCTCTCCAGGGTGTTGACAGGATGGTCTCCGGATACCATGAGTGGCGGAGTTCCGACCAGGATGATAAAACCACAGGCAGAATCCGGGGGAAGCAGTGTGGCATCCCAGCCTCAGGCCTGCCCGGACGGTGTTCGGGTGAGTCTCCCCAAAAGTCATGCCCTCCGTGACCTCGAGGACAGGTCTGCCTGTGTGCCCGTGGGCTGCTCTCTCACCCGAGAGTTGTTCTGGAGAGCGGAACCCCGCAGCCTATGTGGGTTCTATAGGCAAGCGCTCCCATGCCCAGCTAATTTTTGTATTTTTTGTAGAGACACGGTTTTGCCATGTTGCCCAGGCTGGTCTCAAACTCCTGGGCTCAAGCCATCTACCCACCTCAGCCTCCCAAAGTGCTGGGATTTTACAGACATGAGCCCAGCATAAATTATTAATTCTGAGAGGATGTCTTACTTCATAATTTGTGATGTCTTGAGTGTTAAGTGACGTTTTTAGTATCTAAAAGGCGTAAATACGTAGTTGTTTTTCACCTCAGATGGTCCCTGGTACTTCCCTGTTCTCCTAAGATACACAGATACATGGAAACCCATGTCAAAAGACAAAGTTACAATAAATTG
This sequence comes from Pongo abelii, assembly GCF_028885655.2. Lineage (NCBI taxonomy): Eukaryota > Metazoa > Chordata > Mammalia > Primates > Hominidae > Pongo > Pongo abelii. The sequence goes on along the minus strand of NC_072005.2, from coordinate 43,347,622 downwards.
ACTTTAGATCTCATGGGCTTTTATTTGGGATTCACAAACGGGGCAGCCTCCATTGTATAAAATAGAATGAGAACCCTTGCCCAATGCAGTGGGTTTTGTGTAAGGTGGGAACAAATAACAGAACTAGAGAAAAAAGAACTGAGGCCTGGTGACACATGTCTGTAGTCCCAGCTACTTGCGAGGCTGAGGCGAGAGGAACGCTTGAGCCCAAGAGTTTGAGGCTGCAGGGAGCCATAATCACTCCACTGCATTCTAACCTGGGTGACAAAGTGAGACCCTGCCTTTAAAAAAAAGTTTTTTAAATAAAATTTAAAAAAGAAAGGAGTGGTGAACATCAATTATTTAGACCGGAATCTCCTGTTTTCAGGAAAAACAGGTTTGTTTTGAGATTTATCTGCTCCCTTAAAGTTTCAGTTTGATAATGTGGCATTTAGCATGAGTGACTTCATTTTGGTTTGGTGTGGTCTGTTGGAGCCTAGTGCAGAAGCTCAGTCCAAAGCAATACCGTACCATAATTTTGGTTTAACAGCAACAATTGAGGTAGATTCCATTTTCGAACTAACAGTTGGAGTCTTTGTGTCTCTATTAATTCTCTTCTGCAATGACAAATCTACACGCAAATGTTCATACATGAAAATTAGAAACACATACACCAAAATATGTAAAGTGATTTTCTCTGGGCAGGGGGGATTTGGGGTTATTCTTTCTTCTTCATAACTTCCTTAGGTAATGAAATTTTTGCAATGAGCCTGCCTTAATTCCATCATTACAAATAGAACATCAATACATTCCAAAGCATTAAACTTTTTAGAAGAGGGTACATTTTTGTCATTAAAAGAAACCTAAATACTAGGACTAGAATTAAAAAATATCAACGTGTCATGTAACATGTGTCCTCTTGAATAGCCTTTAGCTGTGCCACTTCTACATAATTAGAAACATTTCACTATTAAGATTCTTCCCTTAATGAACAGGGAAATGGCCTTTGCGCATTAAATGAGAAAAGATACAGAAAACAGACCACATGATTTGGGTACACATTAGATGTTCAATAAATGTGGCCTCTCCCCTTCTATTCTTCTCTGAAAAACCAATTGAATGGTCATATTAGATACAATCCTTGCAAAAGGTTTTGGAAACTTCCATTTTTAAAAAATGGGATGCATATACAGTTTTTGAGAACTGCGATCTACAACTATGAATACTATTTAAGGTTAGACCATAGTCATTTTTCTGTTAATGACGAATTCTTATTATTTTTTGTTTTCCTGATACCTGGTATGCAGCTATTCACAAATTCTTTATAAACATAAATTTTATTATCAGTATAATGTCCAATCCCATGGATGTTGTATGATTTTCTTAACCATTCTCATAATCTTGATCATTAGTTTTCTGCAAAACCATTCAAAGGTATAACACTCTGATTCCGGGTCTAAAGCTCAAGTCTAAATAATTTGAAAGATGGAACCCTGGAAAAATGCAAATTAACAAACATGTATATAAAGTTTCAGGGGGATTGTGGTGCCCTGTATGCCCGTAAAAACAGACAATGGACCCAATGACTAAGAATGCCTATTTTGGGACACTTAAATTGCTGGCTCACTTCCTTCATTTGCACGAACACATCACAACTGAGTTCATATTCCTATTGCTTTTGATCTACAGAAATCCAAAATGGGATGATCCAAAAACTCCTCAAAATAGTGTTTCTGTTTCCCCCTCCAAGGCTACAGGTGCATAATTTCATACACATAACCAGAAGGAAGTATGGTGGGTGAAATCTCCAGTCATCCTTCACTGCAGGTTCTTAGAGTCAGAATTCAAGAAGGCCGTGATTCTTCTTTTTTTTTTTCAGGATCTTTAACTTTATTAAAAGCTACTGAGCTACAGAATACAAACCAACTGAAAACATTAAAGAAAGGCTGCCTGAAACAAGTATGTACAGGTATACTACAGAAGTAAAAGCTGTGTCATCCAATCCCAAAGCCACCCCTGTGGGGAAGGATGACCTTAGCTATGGGCCAAAGGAGTATAGAAGTTATGACATAAGAGTCCCATCCATCCAGGAAAGCAGTGGACAACTACAGCCACATGGGCACCAAAAATTTTTTTTTTTTTTTTTGGGCACCAAAAATTTATCTGAAACTAGTTTTAAAGTTTCCATGAATCAAAGTTTTCAAATGAAAACAGGTACCACTCTTTTCCTGTAGGCTTTCCAGCTCACTACCCAAAAGACTTGAGTACTTCTATTAAGGCAGCTGGAAGCCCACCCTAGACTTGAATGGCAACTTGTCCTTTCTCTGCCAGTAAGGCAATCCAACACAATATGCTACAGGGAAAACAGAATTTCCATGGTGCCACCCTCTAGTACAAAGGAAACAGCACTCAAAGCAAAAGGCCACAGAGGACTCCCTGAGAATCCAGTACAACTAAGCGAGGCCTTCAACTGTCGAGACAAACTTTGCAACTGGATCCCGGTGGGATGGTGCCCCGCGGCGAGGAGTAGTGTATATGCCAATGAGAGGGTCCAGCTTCCAGGAACCGTTACAATGGCGTCCTGAGTCATTTTCTCTCTCCCACTTGCATTCGAGTGCGAAAACACACACCGTGGCCTTGATTCTCACTCACAATCCCCCTGTACAGAGGGGTTTGTTTCTAAGTCTGGAACCTCAACACGAGGCTGGGATGCTTCACGATGTGCTCTTTCCCACTGTCCAGCCATCTTTGGTGGTCTCCCACAGTGCTTTCCCATCCTCTCATGCTCCTGTGGAGGGACCGTGGGACGGGCCAGGAGGAAACCTGGGATCACTCTGACAGGAAACGGACAAGCACAGCTGCCAGGAGCCAGTTGCTCCGGCTTTAATCTCCAGTTGTTAGTCTCAAGATCAACAGAGAACTGGAAAGCAGCAGAATCTGGAGGAGCAGGCAGAGAGCCCAGAGGAGGAGTGTTGTGCTCAGTGACGGTTAACAGATGAAACAGAATTTCATGGAGATTCTTTGTTACAAGGAGAAATTGCTCAGTCTCAACTCCCAGAACGTGAAAGTTGCCTGGTTTAAGAGACCTATATTTTCTTTTTCAGCTCTTCAAACCTCTGGGAAAGATCATCAAAGTCAATTTCTTCAGATGCTGAGGTGCTGGCACCAGCAGATGCAGTTGGTAGTGTGTCTGGCACAGATGGCAACTCTGGTAGGACAAAGTTGTCACAGTTATCCGCAGGTCTGGAAGGAAGCTTTGCAGAGGCTTCTGGCTTGGATCCAGGACCAACAATCTGTGCAGAAGAGATATTCTTATCAGCATTAACGTCATCTATAGATTCATATGATGGGGGAGTTGCTGGTATCTGAGATGGATAAATACTGGGAAAGTCCTGATGAGTCTCCATTGGCAGTCCATTGAAATCTGATGGTCCCTTTGGCAGTGGATATGAGAAAGGCGCATTTGCAGATGGCATGGGCATAGGCATGGGCATTGGCACCATTCCATCAGGTCCACCAACTGGTGCTGTGAACCTACCACCCCCTCCTCTTCCAGGGCCTCCTTTCTTCACATTGTGTCCGGAATTGGTGGGTTCTTGGTCTCACTGACTTCAAGAATGAAGCCGCGGACCCTTGCGGTGAGTGTTACAGCTCTTAAGGTGGCGCGTCTGGAGTTTGTTCCTTCTGATGTTCAGATGTGTTCAGAGTTTTTTCCTTCTGGTGGGTTTGTAGTCTCGCTGGCTCAGGAGTGAAGCTGCAGACCTTTGCGGTGAGTGTTACAGCTCTTAAGGTGGTGCGTCTGGAGTTGTTCGTTCCTCCCGGTGGGCTCGTGGTCTTGCTGGCTTCAGAAGTGAAGCTGCAGACCTTTGCCGTGAGTGTTACAGCTCATAAAAGCAGTGTGGACCCAAAGAGTGAGCAGTAGCAAGATTTATTGCAAAGAGTGAAAGAACAAAGCTTCCACAGTGTGGAAGGGGACCCAAGCGGGTTGCCAATGCTGGCTTGGGCAGCCTGCTTTTATTCTCTTATCTGGCCCCACCCACATCCTGCTGATTGGTAGAGCTGAGTGGCCTGTTTTGACAGGGCGCTGATTGGTGCGTTTATAATCCCTGAGCTAGATACAAAGGTTCTCTAGGTCCCCATCAGATTAGTTAGATATAGTTTCCACACACAGGTTCTCCAAGGCCCCACCAGAGCAGCTAGATACAGAGTGTTGATTGGTGCATTCACAAACCTTGAGCTAAACACACGGTGCTGATTGGTGTGTTTACAATCCTTGAGCTAGATAGAGAGTGCCAATTGGTGTGTTTACAATCCCTGAGCTAGACATAAAGGTTCTCCAAGGCCCCACCAGAGCAGCTAGATACAGAGTGTCGAATGGTGCACTCACAAACCTTGAGCTAATCACAGGGTGCTGATTGGTGTGTTTACAATCCTTGAGCTAGATACAGAGTGCCGACTGGTGTGTTTACAATCCCTGAGCTAGACATAAAGGTTCTCCAAGGCCACACCAGAGCAGCTAGATACAGACTGTCAATTGGTACACTCACAAACCTTGAGCTAAACTCAGGGTGCTGATTGGTGTGTTTACAATCCTTGAGCTAGATACAGAGTGCCGATTGGTGTGTTTACAATCCCTGAGCTAGACATAAAGGTTCTCCAAGGCCCCACCAGAGCAGCTAGATAGAGTGTGGATTGGTGCACTCACAAACCTTGAGCTAAATACAGAGTGCCAATTGGTGTGTTTACAATCCCTGAGCTAGATATAAAGACTCTCCACGTCCTCACCAGACTCAGGAGCCCAGCTGGCTTCACCTAGTGGATCCTGCACCGGGGCTGCAGGTGGAGCTGCCTGCCAGTCCCGTGTGGTGCGCTCGCACTCCTCAGCCCTTGGGTGGTCGATGGCACCGGGCGGCGTGGAGCAGGGGGCGGCGCTCGTCAGGGAGGCTCGGGCTGCACAGGAACCCACGGAGGAGGAAGGCTCAGGCATGGCGGGCTGCAGTCCCGAGGCCTGCCCCTCGGGAAAGCAGCTAAGGCCCGGCGAGAAATCGAGCGCAGCGCCGGTGGGCTGGCACTGCTGGGGGACCCAGTACACCCTCCGCAGCCGCTGGCCCGGGTGCTAAGTCCCTCATTGCCCAGGCCGGCAGGGCCGGCCGGCTGCTCCGAGTGCGGGGCCCGCCAAGCTCACGCCCACCCGGAACTCCAGCTGGCCCACAAGCGCCACACGCAACCCCGGTTCCCGCTCGCGCCTCTCCCTCCACACCTCCCTGCAAGCTGAAGGAGTGGGCTCCGGCCTTGGCCAGCCCAGAAAGGGGCTCCCACAGTGCAGCGGTGGGCTGAAGGGCTCCTCAAGTGCCGCCAAAGTGGTAGCCCAGACAGAGGAGGCGCCGAAAGCGAGCAAGGGTTGTGAGGACTGCCAGCACGCTGTCACCTCTCAACATCATCTGTGAATTCAATATCAATAAGCTCTGTCTCTACCCCAGAAGAAGCTTCTGCCATGACCACAGAGTCAGGTTCATAGGGTACATTGTAATTCTTCGCAATTTCAATCAGGTATCTCTCCACCAGGATTTTGGATGGGGCTTCCACACTCAGCTTGTGCATTAGCCTGTCATTCACAGTTCCAATCTGGTTGGTCCTACACAGCTTGCCATATTCCTTGCTATACTTGGCACAGAGCTGATCAGCAACTATTTTCAACTCAGCCACTTCTGACTGGAGTCGAGGAGCAGCCCAGATCAATGTAGACACAGATTAAGCCAGACCAGAATCTAGTTCCTTCATAGACTGGATAAGGCCAAACCGAGCCAGCAGCAGATCACAGTACAGCTCCAGGATCTCCATGGCCTCCACGAGGTAGTCTTCCCGGATAATGTGCTCCACACGGATCCAAGCTCGTTCATCTTTCCCAGCAGCCAGATAGTCAGCAATCTCCTTCCTTGCTTTCTGGGCCAGTTCCGTTTTTTTTTCTCCAATAGTTTAAGGCGATTTATGACTAATCTCAAATTCACTCTTAAACGCTCAGCTTTAAATCCAGAGCCCAGCATGCTGTGCTGCTCCTCCTAACCGAATTCTACCGTGAACACAGCAGACACCGACTTCAGAATCAGGGTTCACCATCCACGTGATTCTTAAACACGTAAATGAAACTCCAAGAACCAGGAGATGGGGGCGGAGTGTATAACCCTTCCCGGAAGAAATCCTACACAAACCCTGCCTGACCAAACTTTACTCAGGCTCTTACACCTTCTCCTAGGCCCATCTGTACACTTCATTGTAAAATCCAACAATAACAAAGGCCCCTTCTAAGTCAGTTTAGCAAGAACCCTCTGCCCTACTTCATCCTCCACCATCCCCCAGGCGATGATGTCTTATCACCCAGGTCTCTCTCTTCAAAAAGAATCCCAACAGGTGCGTTTAGCCAGAATCCTACTTATCCCAGACATTTCCTCTTAGTATTTTGTCATCCAGTGATCCCTAACCTGCTCCTTGACTATAAATTCCTACTCATTCATGCTGAATTTGGAGTTGAACCCAATCTCTTGTACCCACTGCAAAATCTCACTGCTGTGCTTCCAATACCTATCACAATGATCCTGAATAAAGTCTTCCTTTGCATGCTTTAACGAGTGTGACTGAATATTTTTTCTTTAAAAGAGTCTATCACACCGTCTTCAGGGAATTCCTGCTCTAAGCTTCCCATCCTATCCGTTTCTTCTCACTGGAAAACTTCATCTAAAACTCAGTATCTGATTTCGCGCTTAGATCATTTCTCTGTGGCAGTCATACGAGGCTGAGAGGAGACAGGGAAACTGAGACCCTGACCCACGGGTCAGTGACACCACAGAGCTATAGCAAAGCACACTTTCAAAGGACACTCACTCTATGTCCCGGTCACACAACACACTCACGCACCCTTCTCAGTCTCCACGTCACAAAGGAGACGTTCTCCACCTGTCTCCCTTGAGATAAGCCCCTTCCTTCGCAGCTCCGGCACCCCAGGGCCTGAGGAGGTGGGAGACAAGTCCGCACCCGAGGCCTCCGCGCTCTGAGTGCCTTCTGCAGCTCCACTCTCACCGCCACTCAGGGTCCCACGCGGGCTGCGGGCTGGGGCTGCAGAAGCTCCCGCAGCGACCCGCGCCGCCTTCTTCCTCAGGTGGGACCACGTCACGGGCAGCGCAGAGGTCCGGGAGACGGAGCCAGAGGTCCAAGATTTCTCCGTCGCCCGTAGAACATGTAGTCCAAGACGGAACAGTCAGGACCACAGGCAACCCTGAGAAGTGGAGTCCAGAGTCCTAAAAACCTACAGGAAATACGGATGTGACCACGGGAACCACGCGTCCCGCTCACCGCGCGAGCCCCGGACTCTTGGGAGTGGCCGCCTGGCCTAGGAGTACGCATGCGCAGATCAGCCAAATGCTGGGGCCCCCGACCTGAGGCTAAGGGTGGAGTCACTGCGTTCTCAGGGCCAGTAGGAGGCGAGTCTGGGTGGAACCTGACTCGGGTAAAAGAAAAGGGTTAGGTAAATGGACTCACGTCCTATAGGAGTGACTTAAGTCCCATCACATTCTTCAATACATTATGTTCTTCACCTTTGGACACGAATGCATATGATTAAAAATTTTATTTAAAAACATCCGAAGAAATAAATATTTTCATTATTTTTGTTTTGGAATAGGCTTGTTTGTTTGAGGGACGGAGTCTCACTCTGTTCCACAGGCTGGAGTGCAATGGCGTGATCTCGGCTCACTGAAACCTCTGCCTCCCGGGTTCAAGTGATTGTCGTGCTTCAGCCTTCCAAGTAGCCGGGATTACAGGCATCCGCCACCACACCCGGCTAATTTTTGTATTTTTAGTAGAGATGGGGTTTCACCATGTTGGCCAGGCTGGTCTCGAACTCCTGACCTCAGGTGATCCGCCCACCTCGGCCTCCCAAAGTGCTGGGATTATAGGCGTGAGCCACCGTGCCCGGCTGGCCTGGAACAGGATTTTTTTTTTTTTTTTTGACGCTTTGTTGCCCAGGCTGGAGTGCAGTGGCACGATCTCAGCTCACTGCAACCTCGCCTCCCGGGTTCACGACATTCTTCTGCCTCAGCCTCCCGAGTAGCTGGGATTACAGGAGCCCGCTACCACGCCTGGCTAATTTTTTTTTTTTTTGTATTTTTAGTAGAGACAGGGTTTCACCATGTTAGGCAGGATGGTCTCGATCTCCTGATCTCATGATCCGCCTGCCTCGGCCTCTCAAAGTGCTGGGATTACAGGCGTGAGCCACCACACCCGGCCTTCTTCTTTTTTTTTTTTTTGACACGGAGTCTCGCTCTGTCGTCAGGCTAGAGTGCAGTGGCGTGATCTCGGCTCACTGCAACCTGCGACTCCCTGGTTCAAGCCATTCTCCAGCCTCAGCCACCCGAGTAGCTGGGACTACAGGCGCATGCCACCATGCCCAGCTAATTTTTGTATTTTTAATAGAGACGGGGTTTCACCATGTTGACCAGGATGGTCTTGATCTCTTGACCTCATCATCCCCCGACCTCAGCCTCCCAAAGTGCAGGGACTGTAGGCGTGAGCCACAGCCTCGGGCCTGGAATAGGCTTCCTAAACATAACAAAGGGAAAAAATGTTTTTTAAAATTTAGAACCTTGATATGGTAATTACTTATCTTGGTAGTTATCTATAAACATCCCATATATCTGAATGGTTAAAAAAAAAAAAAAAAAAAGAGTTTAAACAAAACAAAACAAAAAAAAACTTTTTACTTCCCAGGCTGAAGTGCAGTGGCGCGATCTCAGCTCACTGCAACCTCCGCTTCTGGGCTCAAGGCATTCTCCTGCCTCAGCCTCCCGAGTAGCTGGGACTACAGGCATGCGCCACCATGCCCGGCTTTTTTTTTTTTTTTTTTTTTTTTGAGACAGAGTTGCGCTCTTGCTGCCCAGGCTGGAGTGCAATGGCGAGATCTCGGCTTACCACAACCTCTGCCTCCCGGGTTCAAGCTATTCTCCTGCCTCTGCCTCCCAAGTAGCTGGGATTACAGGCCTGTGCCACCATGCCTGGATAATTTTTTTTTTTTTTTTTGAGATGGAGTCTCGCTCTATCGCCCAGGCTGGAGTGCAGTGGCACAATCTCCGTTAACTGCAAGCTCCACCTCCCGGGTTCGCCATTCTCCTGCCTCAGCCTCCCGAGTAGCTGGAACTACAGGCGCCCGCCATCATGCCCAGCTAATTTTTTCTATTTTTAGTAGAGATGGGGTTTCACCGTGTTAGCCAGGATGGTCTCGATCTCCTCACCTCGTGATCCGCCCGCCTCGGCCTCCCAAAGTGCTGGGATCACAGGCGTAAGCCACCGCGCCAGGCCAATAATTTTGTATTTTTAGCAGAGACCAGGTTGCTCCATGTTGGTCAGGCTGGTCTCGAACTCCTGACCTCAGGTGATCTGCCTGCCTCGGCCTCCCAAAGTGCTGGGATTACAGGCATGAGCCACTGTGCCTGGCAGCCCGGCTAATTTTTGTATGTTTAGTAGGTACAGGGGTTTTCCATGTTGCCCAGGCTGGTCTCGAACTGCTGACCTCAAGTGATCCTCCTGCCTCAGCCTCCCAAAGTGCTGGCATTACAGGCATGAGCCACTGCGCCCGGCTAAAAAAAAACAAAAACTTTAGATAAGTGAGTTTGGAAGAAATATTTATAACAGATAAAATGGACAAATAGGTAATAATTCTAATTTACTGTCTCTCTGGCTTAATAAAATATTAGTCAATACCCTAAGAAGAAAGGAACAAAATAAAAATTAGCCATTCACAAATACAAATAGTCAACAAACAAAGTCAAAACCTAAGAACTTGTTGTTGAGCACTTATTTCTTCTCTGAAATTGGCTCTTGAATTTGTTGAACATGCATTGACATGGGATTAGGACATTTTAAAAATATTTTTTAAAGTTTCACTTTTTGGAATTTAAAATTAATCCAAATTATTTAATATTCAACATTTGGAATTTACCAATCAATATTCTATCATTTTATTTTTCACTCTTCAAATAATTCCTTGTTCAAGAGTTTAAAATATTTTTAAAATTAATAGATTCTGCAGGCTGGGCAACATAGGGAGACCCTGTCTCTATAAAAAATTATAAAAAATTATTTTTAAAATACATAGAAAATATGTAATTCTTTAAATATATATTAAGTATAGAAAACATTTTAAATTTTTATTTTTTTTGCCGGATAGTATGGTAAGCTTACGTTTAGTCTGGCAGGAACTTGCAAAACTGCCTTCCACAGTGGCTGTACCATTTTGCAATCCTAGCAGCAATAGATGAGAATTCCTGTCGCTCCGTATGTTCACCAGCATTTGGTGTTGTTGGTGTTTGGATTCAAGCCAGTCTAATAGATGTGTAATGGTATCTCATCGTAGATTTAATTTGAATTCCCTAGTGACATATGGTGTTGACCATCTTTTCAAATGCCTACGAAATGTGCAGGGCATGGTGGCACACGCTGGTAGTCCCAGCTACTCAGGAGGCTGAGGTGGGGAGGAGGATTGCTTGAGCCCTGGAGGTTGGGGCTGCAGTGAGCCGTGATTGTACCACTGCACTCTAGCCTGAGTGACAGAGCGAGACCCTGTCTCCAAAAGATAGATAAATAATTGACTTAATTTTTAGAACAGTTGTAGGTATACAGAAAAACAGAGCAGAGGGCATACTGAGCTCTAATATCCCCCTCACACCATAGTACACACACTTCCTCTATTATCATCTTGTTAGTGTGGTACATTTGTTATGCTTGATGAGCCAATATGGATATTATTAAGTTCATGGCTTATATTAAGATTCACTCTGTGCTGTACCATTCATGGGCTTTGACAAATGCATAAGGACATATGTCCACTATCATAGGGTCACACAGAAAAGTTTCAGAACCTTAAAAATCTTCTGTGCTCCACCTATTCATCCTTCCCTCTGCTCAAGCCTCTGGTGTGTCCGGTATTGGTGGGTTCTTGGTCTCATTGACTTCAAGAATGAAGCCGCGGACCCTCGCGGTGAGTGTTACAGCTCTTAAGGTGGCACGTCTGGAGTTTGTTCCTTCTGATGTTCAGATGTGTTCGGAATTTCTTCCTTCTGGTGGGTTCGTAGTTTCGCTGGCTCAGGAGTGAAGCTGCAGACCTTCGCGGTGAGTGTTACAGCTCTTAAGGCGGTGCGTCTGGAGTTGTTCGTTCCTCCCGGTAGGCTCGTGGTCTTGCTGGTTTCAGGAGTGAAGCTGCAGACCTTCGCGGTGAGTATTACAGTTCATAGAAACACTGTGGACCCAAAGAGTGAAAGAATAAAGCTTCCACAGTGTGTAAGCGGACCCGAGCGGGTTGGCAATGCTGGCTCGGGCAGCCTGCTTTTATTTTCTTATCTGGCCCCACCCACATCCTGCTGATTGGTAGAGCCCAGTGGTCTGTTTTGACAGGGCGCTGATTGGTGCGTTTACAATCCCTGAGCTAGACACGAACGTTCTCCAAGTCCCCACCAGATTAGTTAGACACAGAGTATCAACACAAAGGTTCTCCAAGGCCCCACCAGAGTAGCTAGATACAGAGTGTCCATTGGTGCATTCACAAACCCTGAGCTAGACACAGGGTGCTGATTGGTGTGTTTACAAACCTTGAGCTAGATACAGAGTGCCAATTGGTGTATATACAATCCCTGAGCTAGACACAAAGGTTCTCCACGTCCCCACTAGATTAGCTAGATACAAAGTGTCCCTTGGTGTATTCACAAACCCTGAGCTAGACACAGGGTGCTGATTGGTGTATTTACAATCCCTGAGCTAGACATAAAGGTTCTCCACATCCCCACCAGACTCAGGAGCCCAGCTGGCTTCACACAGTGGATCCCGCACTGGGGCTGCAGGTGGAGCTGCCTGCCAGTCCCCCACCGTGCACCCGCACTCCTTAGCCCTTGGGTGGTCAATGGGACTAGGCACTGTGGAGCAGGGGGCGGTGCTCATCGGTGAGGCTTGGGCCGCACAGGAGCCCACGGAGCGGGTGGGAGGCTCAGGCATGGCGGGCTGCAGTCCTGAGGCCTGCCCCGCAGGAAGGCAGCTAGGGCCCGGCGAGAAATCGAGCGCAGCGCCGGTGGGCTGGCACTGCTGGGGGACCCAGTACACCCTCCGCAGCCGCTGGCCCGGATGCTAAGCCCCTCATTGCCCGGGGCGGCAGGGCCGGCCGGCTGCTCCGAGTGCGGGGCCCGCCAAGCCCACCGCCCACCCGGAACTCCAGCTGGCCCGCAAGCGCCGCCCGCAGCCCTGGTTCCCGCTCCCGCCTCTCCCTCCACACCTCCCTGCAAGCTGAGGGAGCCGGCTCTGGCCTTGGTCAGCCCAGAAAGGGGCTCCCACAGTGCAGCGGTGGGCTGAAGGGCTCCTCAAGTGCCGCCAAAGTGGTAGCCCAGGCAGAGGAGGCACCGAGAGCGAGCGAAGGCTGTGAGGACTGCCAGCACGCTGTCACCTCTCACTGGCAACCACTGAACTTTTTATAATACCATCTGCCTAGTTTTGCCTTTTCTAGTATTCCATATAATTGGAACTATACACTATGTGGCCTTTTTGCATTGGCTTCTTTCACTTAGAAATACGTGTTTAAGATTCCTCCATGTCTTTCCATGCCTTGGTGGTTCATTTCTTTTTATTCCTGAATAATATTCCATTGTATGATTGTTTCAGAGTTAGTTTATGCATTTCCCTATTGTAGGATATCTTGGTTACTTCCAATCTTTGTTGGTTATGTATAAGCTGCTGTCAACATTCATGTGGAGGATTTGAGTGGATATAAGTTTTCAAGTCATTTAGGCATATACCGAAGAATGCAATTGCCAGATCGTATGGTAAGCGTATGTTTAGTTTTGCAGGAATTTGCAAAACTGCCTTCCACAGTAGCTATACCATTTTGCATCCCCAGCAGCAATCAATGAGAGTTCCTGTTGCTCCATATCCTCACCAGCATTTGGTGGTGTCAGTGTTTGGATTTGAGCCAGTCTAATACATGTGTAGTGGTATCTCATCATTGTTTTAATTTGAATTCCCTAGTGACATATGGTGTTGAGCATCTTTTCAGATGCCTATTTTTGCTACCTATATAGCAAAGGGCAGATACAGATGATGAACTGCAGGAAAAGAGCTTACTGTGATGATAGGAAGCTGCAGGCAGAGATGATCTCAGGGTTAATTGGGCATCAACTGTGCCTTCTCCTATCACATAAAATGTGGTCTACCTGAGTTTTGACTGGAAACACAGAATAATACCTGGTTGTCCATAAATATTTCTGACTGAGGCTTCAGGTTTATGTATATTTTAACTGAAAGGTGATATAAACCCAATATATAAACAGGTTGGGGTACAACAGGCAATGACTGTCAGATATGTTGAGAGTCTACACTGAATGGATGGTATCACTAGCTGCCCATGTCTTTCTCATTATGGACTTTCACTTTTCTTTTGCCATACGAAAGGCCACTGAGATAGGCTACATCTGATTTTTCTCCTGAGGGTCTCTATTACTGAGAAATTTCTGTATTCTGGGCTACACTGGGTTGATAATCTATCTATATCATGTGTGTTTGTTCCTTCCCTAAAGTGCTCAGTTCAGCTGCAGTTGTAGAGGTAAATACTACTATGTTTCCATTTTCGAGAGTTGAAGATCTGAGGTCTGGAGAGGTTAGTGTGTAGAAAGTTATGTTGAATAAGTGGCAAGGCCATGTATGTGGCCAGGTCAGATAAGCTGCCTTCAGTTCAGTAAAATCTGAACTTCTACTGGATAATGTCTTTTCATTATAGAAAAGAGGAGAGTGAACTTAGGTGTTTTGTTCAAAATCAATGACTGTAGGAGTTCTTTCAAGATATAATGAAAAGCAATAATTGTCTCATTTTACATTACCTGTAATTATTGCTCACCAGAAATTGATTATTGATGCAGCAACCTTTTATATTCCTTTCTGCTTTATTATGCATGGCCAGGCTTCACTGTAACTAAGAGGTCCAAGATTCAGAAATATCTTTAACTTGCAATGCTTGTTCACAAGTATCCAAGTGAAAAATATTTTGCTCATTAGCCATAGAGACACATATGGCACACTACAGCCAGAGACACAAAATGTGGAAAGAAGAAAGGGCTATCAGAAGTCCTGTGTCTCCTTAAATTTTGTATTTCTATTCATATGCATCTACAATCATAAGGAAGTTGAGAAATGGGAAATGCAAAGTCCTAATCAAAGCATACCCACATTTCAGTTATCTGCATTATTGCACATTTAAATTTATAATGCATACATAGGATTCAATAGGTATAAAAATGTTAAGTAACCTTTTCTCTCATGCACCCCGTTATGAGAGTAGCTCTTTAGAGTCAACATTTTAATTTTGCTGTGCATCCTTTCATAATTTTGTTTTCTTTTTCTTTTTTCTTTTTTTTTTTTTTTTATGAGACAGAGTTTTGCCCTGTCGCCCAGGCTGGGGTGCAATGGCGCAATCTCGGCTCACTGCAACCACCACCTCCTGGGTTCAAGCAGTTCTCCTGCCTCAACCTCCCGAATAGCTGGGATTACAGAAGCGCGCCACCATGCCTGGGTAATTTTTTGTATCTTCAGTAAAGATGAGGTTTCACCATGTTGGCCAGGCTGGTCTCGAACACCTGACCTCGTGATCTGCCTGCCTCAGCCTCTCAAAGTGCTGGGATTATAGGCATGAGCCACCACGCCTGGCTTCTTTTTCTTTTTTGATAGCGACGGGGTCTCACTATGTTGCCCAGGCTGTTCTTGAACTCCTGAGCTCAAGCAATCCTCATGCCTCAGCCTCCCAAAGTGCTGGGATTACAGGCATGGGCAACCACACCCAGTCAAAACTTTTTCTTTTTTTAAATGTATTTTATTCTGTATATTTAAGGTACACAACATGATGTTATAGGATACATATACATAGTATAAAGGGGTTACTATAGTGAAGCAAATTAACATCTCTGTCATCTCACAGATACCCACGTTGTTTGCGTGTGGCAAGGGAAGCTAAAATCTACTCATTTAGCATGAATCCCGGCCTTATTATGTATTTTTTATATGCCTAAAGTATAGTCTGATTTTGCCTGGTTTCTCTCTTACATAATTGGAGTAATAGTCTGTATCCTGCTGCATCTGGCTTCTATTACTCAATATTAAGTATTTAATATTCACATTTAGCATCGATTCTGCATTCTATTAAAACAGTACACCAGCTAGGTGTGGTGGCTCATGCCTGTAATCCCAGCACTTTGGGAGGCTGAGGTGGCCGGATCATGAGGTCAGGAGATCGAGATCATCCTGGCTGACACGGTGAAACCCCGTCTCTACTAAAAATACAAAAAATTAGCCGGGTGTGGTGGCACGCACCTATAGTCCCAGCTACTCGGGAGGCTGAGGCAGGAGAATCGCTTGAACCCAGGAGGCAGAGGTTGCAGTGAGCCAAGATCACACCACTGCACTCCAGCCTGGGCGACACAGTGAGACTCCGTCTCAAAGCAAACAAAGAAACAAAAAACCAAAAGTTAGCCGGGAGAGGTGGTGCACACCTGTAATCCCAGCTACTCGGAAGGCTGAGGCAGGAGAATCACTTGAACCTGGGAGGTGGAGGTTGCAGTGAGCCGAGATTGCGCCACTGTACTCCAGCCTGGGCAACACAGTGAGACTGTGTCTCAAAAAACAAACAAATAAACAAACAAAAAACAGTACACCAGTGTGTATCCCTTCATGGTTGGTGGACATCTGGGTTGTGTTCATTTTTTCAGTTACAAATGACGCCGTTGTGAACATTTTTGTATTTCTATTTGGTTACCAATAGTGTGTATTTATGTACAGTATAAAGCAAGAGGTAAAACCATAGGTTACATGGTAAACATATCTTCAGTTTTACTAGGTATTATTGGTTTCATCCCAATGTTAACACACCAACTGACAGTCTTACAATGTCTGATAATTCCCAAATCTTTGCATTCTTGCTGACACTTAATGTTGTCAAAATTTAAATTTGAGTTTTTTGGTGGGTATGTGTCAATGATTGTAGTATTAATTTACTGGACCTTTTCTTCTCTGTGACAGGCCCTGTCAAGATATATGTGTGGTATGGCAGGGGTAGGATGGCAGGTGTAGGAGCCCTAGAGGTAGCAGGGGCTCTGGAATCCTTCATCATCCTATGTGAAAAAGTTTGTGGCAGTGATTTTTTTTGTTTTGTTTTGTTTTGTTTTGAGACAGAGTTTCACTCTTGTTGCCTGGGCTGGAGTGCAATGGTGCCATCTCAGCTCACTGCAACCTCTGCCTCCCAGGTTCAAGCGATTCTCCTACCTCAGCCTCCCGAGTAGCTGGGATTACAGGCGTGCGCCAACACACCCGGCTAATTTTTTTTATTTAGTAGAGATGGGGTTTCACCATGTTAGTCAGGCTGGTCTTAAACTCCTGACCTCAGGTGATCCACCTGCCTCAGCCTCCCAAAGTGCTGGGATTACAGGCGTGCGCCATGGTGCCCTCATATTTCCTGTATACAGTGGTGTAGCCAGGGTGCAAAGCCACTTCCTAATGATTCTGTGATCTAAATATTATATCTTCTTGCTCCCCTTTAAGATATGTTCATTCCTCCATACAATTAAACAATCTCAATTACTCTTGAGGGAGCATAAAATCCTCACTGTCTAATCATGGGCCCTTCCAAATTATTTGTTGGCTTGTGTTTAAAATATGAAAAAGATAATGTAGATTTTGTTGTATTCTTACTGCTTAATCTGAACAAAATGTCATAGATACCTCCTGGCCTGTTGCTCAACCAAGGAGAGTCACTTGAATAATGAACAAGACTGGAGGGAAACCACATTGATAATTTATCATTACGCTGTCATCACATACATGGAACTCATCAATGATGCTTACAAAAAAATTGGGTCATTTGTGGAAAAGTGCAAAGAGAATATAGGAGATGTCTCAACTGAAGACAAAAAGCTACAGAAAATAATTGCAAAAAAAAAAGTGTTAAGATGTGAACACAAATTCAGAGATTCAGAAGCACAAATGGCTAAGTTAAGGGAAAAAAAGAGTTACCAATACTTTCTTCCTTATGGAGAACAGGATGAATTCTTAAAAGGGCAAGTAATTGTGAGTCTGATATATCTGATGATAATTAGTATTTCTAATGTTGTAAATGGTTGTGAATTTATAGTCACTATTACTATTTCCTTTAGACTAGTGACCGTGAGTTTGATCAACAGAAACACACTGGGTTAGTACTGTTTTCTATGTCTGTTCATCATACTCTGTGTTCAAATAAGTCGATCAATTTTTGTCTTGTATTTGTTTTCATTTCACTTTATTTTAGTTTCTTTGGAACAGGCTCTCACTCTGTTGCCCAGGCTAGAAGTGCAGTCACACGATCACGGCTCACTGCAGCCTCGACTTCTCCAGGCTCAGGTGATCCTCCTGCCTCAGCCTCCCAAGTAGTGGGGACTACAGGCATGAGCCACCCCGCCTGGCTAATTTTTGTATTTTTTGTAGAGACAGCATTTTGATGTGTTGCTCAGTCTGGGCTCAAACTCCTGGACTCAAGCAATCTCTGTCTTGTCCTCACAAAGTACTGGGATGACAGGCATGCACCATGGCCCCAGGCCTGTTTTAATTTTATTAATTGGCTGATTCATTCAGACACATAATTATCAAGTAAAATCTCACTATTTCCTTAGCATTTCCCTTCAATTTAGCTTAGAAAATCTATTCCTAAGTTAATATTTTAAAACATATACAATTAGCCAGGTATGGTGGCGCATGCCTGTAATCCCAGCTACTTGGGAGGCTGAGGCAGGAGAAGCGCTTGAACCCGGGAAACAGAGGTTGCAGTGAGCCGAGATCGCGCCACTGCACTCCAGCCTGGGCGACAGAGCAAGACTCCATCTCAAAAAAAAATGTTTTCTCCAGATCATTTTTACATTTAATTATTCAGTCTGTTTTGACTATACCTTTAAGAATTAAGTAAATATAACTTCACTTCTACACACTATTAGTCAATGTACCTAACACAATTTATTGAATAAACCAGTCCATTCCCAACAACATCAAAAGTAAGTACATTTCCCAATGTAAATTAATACAGCCATGATGGAAAATAATATGGAGATTCATCAGAAACTAAAAATAGAATTACTATATGTTCCAGCAACCCCACCTGTGGGTGTATAGCTAAAGGAATTGAAATCAGCATGCTGAAGAGATAACTGCACTACCATTCACTGCAGCATTATTCTGCATTGGATACGGAAGCAACCTAGGTGTCCAGCATGTTATAAACGGATAAAGAAAATGTTACATATTATATATATTATGTACATAACGTTATATACACATATATGTATATATAAAGGAATACTATTCACTTTTTAAAAAGAGGAAAATTGGCCGGGCACAGTGGCTCATGCCTGTAAATGCAGCACTTTGAGAGGCCAAGGTGGGTGGATCACCTGAGGTCAGGAGTTCGAGACCAGCCAGCTCAACGTGGTGAAACCCTGTCACTACTAAAAATAAAAAAATTAGCCGACGTGGTGGCGCATGCCTAGAATCCCATTTACTTGGGAGGCTGAGACACAAGAATCGCTTGAACTGGGGAGGTGAGGTTGCAGTGAGCTGAGACTGTGCCACTGCACTCCAGCCTGGGTGACAAGAGCAAAACTCCGTTTCAAAATAATAATAATAATAATAAGTAAATAGATTTTTAAAAAATAAATAAATAATAAAAATAAAACAAGGAAAATTCTGTCATCTGTGACAACATGGATAAACCGGGAGGACATTATGCTAAGTGAGAGACGCCAGGAACAGAAAGATAAATACCAAATACCACATAAGTGGTATTTGTGGAATCTAAAAAAGTCTAACTCTTAAGAAGCAGAGAATGGTGTTTACCAGAGACTGAAAAATGGGGAAAAGGGAGATGTTAATTAAAACAGTACAAAATTTCAGTTAGTCAGGAGAAATAAACTTTAGTAATCGATTGCATAGAATAGCAACTACATAAATAATGTGTTGTATGTTTCAAAATTGCTAAAAGTAGATTTTAAATGTTTTCACCACAAAAAAGTGAGGTGATTTAATTAGCTTGATTTAATCATTTCACATTGTAAACATAGATCAAAACAGCATATTGTACTCTATCCGTATATAAAACATACAATTATTATTTGTCCATTTTTAAAAAGTTACTTTTCTCATACCTTATAACAAGGCTGGACTTCCTCAGGGGACACAGAGCAGAGTCCCCGCTCTCGGGAGCTCATACCCGATCCCCCACGCTCGCCCTCGCGGCCACACCTTGAACGCCCTCCCCGACCGGCTCTACACTCAAACATCCCGAGGCTTCGGGCAGCCTCGAGTTCGGATTCCCCTTCTCAGCCTTCTGGGGTCACTGAAACCCTCAGAACTCCGAGGACAAGTCGGACACGCCTTCGCCTCGGCCATCTTCGCCAGCGCAATAATTCTCTGTCTGCACACTCCTGGTAGAGGGAAAACTAAAACCTCCGGGAGCTGGCGTCCGGCGTTGCCTGCAATCTAACCGGGATTTGGGGTTCCGAGCCACTTTTCCCACAAGCCACCGCGGTCATGGAGCTTTAGGCTTAAACTACATTTCCCAGAGGGCAACGGGAACACCCAATCTATGGCTTCCCTTCCGTTTTCGCGTGGTTCTTTTGCAAGGTGGGTTGAACTCATTTCAGGATATAATAGGTACAGAGTACTCGCAGGCAAGGCTCTGGGCAATCAAGTTACGTTGGAGCCCAACCTAAACCAGCCCGGGTGGTGGAGGAAGCCTTTAAACCGTGGAAGCCTGTAGTGTGGATGGCCAGTTGTTATCGGAATCTCAGGCCCGTGGGTGCATGAACAGCGGAGGAGGGTATTTGAGTGCGCACGTGAGAGAATGTTGTATATGTCAGATGAGGAATGTTTGAGAGTGTGTGACAGAGAAACTGCGTGTGAGAGGCTGGGATGTGCCTCCTTGACGGTGGGTGCGGTTGTGAGGCTGTGACAGGTGAGTGAGTGGCTGTGCTTGCGTGACGGGGATATGAGGTGCTTGTCCTTTTCATGTACGTTGATTGCGGTGGCACTTTGAGTCGTGGCTGTAGGTTCCCGGCTGCTGCTTCTCTCCTCCCTCCTCACAGCTGCTTGCGGCTGACACACACAAAAAATGTCTGCAAGAGGGAAGTTGGATACTGAACTCTACATCAAGTTTTCCAGCAAGAAGGCATTGACTTGCTGTGAGATTGGAAACGCCTGGGAGGTTATTTCTTTGTGAGCTCTGAGAGCGAGCTACCTGTCTCAGAACCTCGTCTTTCCCAGAGCTCTGACCCCAGGAACCTGCTGTGAACTCATACGCAGATTCCAGCCTCTCTCCTACCTCCATGTGTTAAAGTGTGTGAACAGGGAAGGCGTGGAGGGTATTGTGTAAGGAGGCATTCCGTGCTTCAAGGAAAGACCTGATAACTCATGATTCTTTTCTCCCTCCCTGGTCCTGCTATTCCTCAAAAGGACTCTGAGGAGGAGGAAAAAAATTCTTTCACATCTAAAAATCAATGTTTAGACTAGTTGGCTTTTTTCTTTCCTAAGATTACTGGTTTTAGAGTATGCTTTACTTCATCTGAAATGTGTCTGAATGTCCTAATACCAATCTGCTTTCTTTCCAGTAGATGTTGGGAGCCATTGAGCTGAATCTCATTAACGTTCTCATATTTGGCCGGGTGTGGTGGCTCACGCCTGTAATTGCAGCATTTTGGGAGGCCAAGGCGGGTGGATCACTTGAGGTCAGGAGTTCGAGACCAGCCTGGCCAACATGACGAAACCCCATCACTACTAAAAATACAAAAATTAGTCTGGCGTGATGGTGCATGCTTGTAATCCCACCATCTTGGCCAGGTTTCAAACTCCTGACCTCATGATCCATCCGCCTCGGCCTCCCAAAGTGCTGGGATTACAGGCGTGAGCCACCGCACCCAGCCTTATGTGGATTATTTTACTTCATCTTCAGACTATTTTATATGCTAAATGACATTCTCTCCCAATTTACCAATGAGACTTTAAGACACATTTTATTAAGTATCAGAGCTTAAATCTGAAAGTCATATCCTAAAAGACTAACAACAGAGTTTGTATTAGTTACTTCAGGAGACCACCTCTTAAATATTACTTTTTTTTTTTTGGAGATGGAGTCTCGCTCTGTCGCCCAGGCTGGAGTGCAGTGGCGCGATCTCGGCTCACTGCAAGCTCTGCCTCCCGGGTTCACGCCGTTCTCCTGCCTCAGCCTCTCTGAGTAGCTGGGACTACAGGCGCCCGCCACCATGCCCGGCTAATTTTTTGTATTTTTAGTGGAGACTGGGTTTCACCGTGGTCTCGATCTCCTGACCTCGTGATCCGCCCGCCTTGGCCTCCCAAAGTGCTGGGATTACAAGCGTGAGCCACCACGACCGGCATTTTTTTTTTTTTTTTTTGAGACAGAGGCTTCCTCTATGGCCAGGCTGGAGTGCAGTGGCACAGTCTTGGCTCACTGCAACCTCTGCCTCCCGAGTTCAAGCGATTCCCGTGCCTCAGCCTCCTGAGGTCCATTATATCATTATTATGTCTTTGCATCCTCATAGCTTAGCTTCCATTCATAAATGAGAACATGTAATGTTTGGTTTTCCATTCCTGAGTTACTTCACTTAGAATAATGGTCTCCAACTCCATTCAGGTTGCACCCAATGGCGTTATTTCATTCCTTTTTATGGCTAAGTAGTATTCCAAATTTTCTTTATCCACTTGTTGATGGGCATTTAGGCTGGTTCCATATTTTTAATTGTGCTGCTATAAACATGTGTGTGCAAGTGTCTTTTTTGTATAATTACTTCTGGCTGGGTGCAGTGGCTTACACCTGTAATCCCAGCATTTTGGGAGGCTGAGGCCAGCAGATGACTTAAGGCCAGGAGTTTGAGACCAGCCTGGCCAACATGATGAGACTCCTGTCTCTATCATTGAAAAAAATAATAATAATAATTTTATATAATGACTTCTTTTCCTCTGGGTAGATACCTATTAGTGGGATTGCTGGATCAAATGGTAGTTCTACTTTTAGTTTTTTCAGGAATCTTCATACTGTTTTTCATAGTGGTTGTACTAGTTTTCGTTCCCACCAGTAGCGTAGAAGTGTTCTCTCTTCACCACAACCATGGCAACATCTATTATCTTTTGGTTTTTTTAAATTATGGTCATTCTTAGAGGAGTAAGATGGTATCACATTGTGATTTTTATTGGCATTTTCCTGATCATTAGTGATGTTGAGGATTTTTTCATATGTTTGTTGGCCATTTGTATATCTTCTTTTGAGAATTGTCTATTCATATCCTTAGCCTACTTTTTGATAGGATTATTTGTTTTTTTCTTGCTGATTTGTTTGAGTTCCTTATAGATTCTGGATGTCAGTCCTCTGTTGGATGTACAGTTTGTGAATACTTTTTCCTATCCTGTGGGTTGTCTGTTTACTTTGCTGATTATTTCTTTTGCTGTGCAGAAGCTTTTTAGTTTAATTAAGTCCCATCTATTTATCTTTGCTTGTGTTGCATTTGCTTTTGGGTTCTTTCTTGGTCTTGAACTCTTTGCCTAAGCCTACGTCTAGAAGAGTTTTTCCAGTGTTATCTTCCAGAATTTTTATGGTTTCAGGTCTTAGATTTAAGTCTTTGATCCATCTTTTCTCTAAGGTGAGAGATGAAGCTCCAGTTTCATTCTTCTACATGTGGCTTGCCAATTATCCCAGCACCATTTTTTGAATAGTGTGTCCTTTCCCCACTTTATGTTTTTGTTTACTTTGTTGAAGATCAGTTGGCTGTAAGTATTTGGCTTTATTCTGGGTTCTCTATTCTCTTCCGTTGGTCTACATGCCTGTTTTTATACCAGTACCATGCTGTTTTGGTAATGATTGCCTTGTAGTATAGTTTGAAGTCAGGGAATGTTATGTCTCCAGATTTGTTCTTTTTGCTTAGTCTTGCTTTGACTATGCGGGCTCTTTTTTTGTTCCATATGCATTTTAGGATTGTTTTTTCTAGTTCTGTGAAGAATGGTGATGGTATTTTGATGGAAATTGCATTGAATTTATAGATCGCTTTTGGCAGTATGGTCATTTTCACCATACTGATTCTACCCATCCATGAGCGTGGGATGTGCTTCCATCTGTTTGTGTCATCTATGATTTCTTTCAGCAGTGTTTTGTAGTTTTCCTTGTAGAGGTCTTTCACCTCCTTGATTCGGTATATTCCTAAGTTTGTTTGTTTTTGTTTTGTTTTGTTTGTTTGTTTTTGCAGCTGTTGTAAAAGAGATTGAATTCTTGATTTGATTCTCAGCTTAGCTGATGTTGGTATATAGCAATGCTACTGATTTGTGTACATTAATTTTGTATCTTGAAACTTTACTGTATTTATTTATCAGATCTAGGGGCTTTTTGGATGAGTCTTTAGGGTTTTCTAGGTATATGATTATATCATTGGCGAACAGCAAGTTTGACTTCCTCTTTACCAATTTGGATGCCCTTTATTTCTTTTTCTTGTCTGATTGCTGTGGCTAGGACTAGTCACTACTTTAAAATGCCAGTAATTCAGCAAGGACCATAAGTTGTAAATAGGAACGGGTAAGTCAGTGTATAGTGAAGACCACTAGAGAGATTCAGGTGATGTGCCTTGGGAATTCATGTGGAGGTGGCATTGATTAGATTCTGGTCATCATTGTAACTAAGCCCATGGAATCTATATGGAAGTTAGTGAATATATTCTGTAAGTTTTTACTGTCTAATTTTTTCTTCAGGTGATGTTAGATAAAAAGTGAAACCAGGCCAGGTGTGGTAGCTCATGCCTGTAATCCCAACACTTTGGGAGGCCTAGGAGGGAGGATCTCTTGAGCCCAGGAGTTTGAGACCAGCCTAGGTAACATAGTAAGACCCTGTCTCTAAAAAAATATTTTTTAATTAGCCAGGCATGGTGGTGCACACCTTTAGTCCCAGCCACTCAGGAGGCTGAGGCAGTAGGATTACTTGAACCCAGAAGCTTGGGTTTGCAGTGAGCTATGATCACACCACTGTACTCCAGCCTGGGTGACAGAGCAAGACCCCTACCCCTTAAAAAAAAAAAAAAAAAAAAAAGAGAGAGTTTAGCAGTAGTCTGGATGACACTGTGGCTAAGTGGCAAAATAAACCCACCTTTTAATACACACATTTGTGTGTGAGTGTATGTGTGTGTGTACACATGTATTTTTTAAGTTAATGTATGAACAATGTTAAAATGATTATGAAATATATTCAAAAAAGAAAATCCAGATAGCAACTAAAAGAAAAGTAATGGTAACATATGATCATATTGTAATGTAACAGAATAAATAAATTACCAGACTTTCTCAATGTATTGATGTCCTATAGCCTGTGCCTCAATGCTTGTCTGTCTTTTTAATGATCCAATGATATTGTACATTCTGTTTTTTCATCTTAATTTTCTGTTGACAGTATATCTGAAATTTTTAAATTTTATTAAATACATTTCCCTACTTAGCATCTGATAGCTTCTTGGTATTCTATTACATGTATATTTTGTCTTTAGCAAGGCAGTTTGTGCTCAACACAGAACCAGGCCTAAGCATTTCCTCCTGTGCTGTGTTCTTTCTCATATTTTGACCAATTTCAACTGATTCTGATGCCGTAGAAGAGGTTCTAGTTTGAGGCCAGGCATGGTAGCACATGACTGTAATCTGAATAGTTTGGGAGGCCAAGGTGGGTGAATCACCTGAGGCCAGGAGTTCAAGACCAGCCCCGCCAACATAATGAAACCCCGTCTCTACTAAAAATACAAAAAAAATTAGCTAGATGTGGTGGTGCGTACCTGTAGTCCCAGCTACTTGGGTGGCTGAGGCAGGAGAATCACTTGAACCTGGGAGGCAGAGTTTGCAGTGAGCCGAGATCTCACCACTGCACTCCAGCCTGGGCAACAGAGCAAGCCTCCATCTCAGAAAAAAAAAAAAAAAAGCTTCTAGTTTGAACGATAAGTCCTCTCTCAGTCTTGGAAGGTGGGAATGAAGGCAAGTAAATCTTCTCATGGAAAAACTGAGCAGCCTAATCTCAAGTCTAGATCAGCCTTCCCAAATTGGAGTCTTGTCCAGAAAACCTCTTGCTATCTTGTCTGGATCTGGCTTCAGTGAGCCAGTGACTTACTCTAAAACTACCTTTGTATAGCTGGGTTTCCTGGGGTGTGAGGTAGTGCTTAGATTTATTGTCTGTTTTTCCCTAAGTTATGTGTTCAGTTGTGAGGGATTAACTTGGAAGGAGAAATAGAAGAGCAGAAAGATTTTATTTTAAATTAAGTCATATTGGGAACACTAACATCTCTTTTCTTCTCTCAGCTCTGGATTCTCTGGAGTTTGAATGTTTCCAGTGTTGGAACCCCACCGAGTAGGACTGATCAGGTCTTACAATTCTAAAACCATGACCTGTGTAAGTTGATTAATTCTGTTTCCTTGCAATATCATGATCATAAGTTATGTGGATTTTTTCATTAACCTAAGGCTTCCTATTTAAGAAGGCTTCCTTCAGTTATCTGTCCCCACTTTCTTCTAATATAGTGAATAGTGATAGCAAATAACTCAGTTTTCTCCCTATGAGTATTTTCTGTCTACTTTCATATTTATTGTCAAATGTATTTAATACTCACGTGCTTATTCTTCAACCAAAGTCTATGATAGAGCAGTAAAGGAGTGAAGTCTCAACAGGGAACTATTTGAGCTTCCTTTATAGGTCCTTAGTTTGGTGAATTAGAGATGTTGGTCCTATTTGGATACCATAGGTAGGCCTTGACATTCTCACAGACCTGAGTTTTCTAGGCAAATAAGATGGGATTTGGTTATCAATTGGTCTGTCTTAGTATGTGATGAGATCTCATATTCTTTGAGAATTTTAGAATTGTTGGAGATAAACCATGGATCTTGCCAAGGAATTACTGACAGACAAGTTTTTATTTTGCGGTTGAATATGTTCTGCTGAACTTCGGTGGCATCTTTTTGATTATGAGTCATTCCTATATCAGTATCCATTCTAGAACAAGAAAAATATTAAGTGATGGAAAATGACAATGAATGAGAATATTATCCTAAGGAGTAAATATGTTGATTTCCAGAACTGGGGAAGACCTTTGAAGTTTTGTCCAACAAAGTATATGAAGGTAGGCTAGCTACGGTGGCTCACACCTGTAATCCCAGCACTTTGGGAGGCCAAGGCAGGAGGATCACTTGAGGCCAGGAGTTTGAGACCCCTTGCAAAAAAAGTGAGACCCCCATCTCTACAAAAAAAAGTACAAAAATCAGCTGGGCGTGGTGGCTTGCACCTGTAGTCCCATTTACTCAGGAGGCTATGGCAGGAGGATTGCTTGAGCATGGGAGGTCAAGGCTGCAGTGAGCTGTGATTGTGTCATTGCACTCCAGCCTGGGCAACAGAGTGAGCCTGTCTCAAAAAAAAAAAAAAAAAAAAAAAAAAAAAAGATTTTAAAAATGTACATGAAGGTAAAACATGGATTAACGATGGAGTAAGTCTGAAATATTCATAATAAAATTGATTGTTGCACAGTCAGTAAAAGTATATTTGTCAAAATAAAGAAAAATGCTTATTATGTGCTCTGACATAATGATGTAACTTGAGGCTTTTGGAAATGTCTAAATGTTCTGCAAAAGCTTTTTTTTTTTTTTTTTTTAAATATGGGGATTGGCCAGGTACAGTGGCTCACGCCTGTAATCCCAGCACTTTGGGAGGCTGAGGCAGGCGGATTGCTTGAGCCCAGGAGTTTGAGACCAGCCTGGGCAACATGGTGAAACCCTGTCTCTACAAAAAAATACAAAAATTAGCTGGGCAGGTCCTGCACACCTGTAGTACCAACTACTTGAAAGGCTGAGATGAGAGAATCACCTCGGCCTGGAAGGTCAAGGATACAATGAGCCATGTTTGAGTCACTGCACTCCAGCCTGGGGAGCAGTGAGACCCCGTCTCAAAAAAAAAAAATAAATAGCACAAAACGATAAAATATTGGAGATTATTAAATTTGGCAAGGACATCTCATTTTTCTAACTTAAAGGAAAAATACTTTAGAAACTCATGTTTATTGGGAATTTACGCATCACATGACTAGCAGACTATGTAGTTGTGTCTTTAATACTTTATTGAATTTTATTTTATCCATTCCTCAGCAGGTCTGAATTATTGTGGTAACCTCCAACATGCAGAAACATTTGTCTGTGGCAATAGGATCCTTTAGGAATATGTAGACATGTTGCTTTAGTCTGCTACCAGTCATTAGCCACATATACTATATCACTCCTTTTCTCTACTGTGCTCTTCTAATCTCCTGTCTTTCCATCTTTAAAATGTTTTTAAAATTTTGTAATGCATGGGTTTGCAGTTTCAGGAATTAGTGACGTTCAGGGATGTGGCCATAGACTTCTCTCAGCAGGAGTGGGAATACCTGGACCCTAATCAGAGGGACTTATACAGGGATGTGATGTTGGAGAACTATAGAAACCTGGTCTCACTGGGTAAGTTTATTTGCCTCAGGTAATTTAAAATGTGATCTGTGATATGTTACCTTTCAACACAGTGAATTTCAAGGCCGTATTTCAAGACATAGTTGAATTTCTCCTTCCTGTTCTTAGAGGAATATTTCAGCTCCGCCTGTTTGACAATGGCTGTGCCACCAAGCACCATCATTTTCTTCATCCTTTAGAGATAGTCACATATTCTCCTGCCCCTTATGATTGCCTCCTTTCCTTAATATCCAAGGAGCTGGGTTAAAATTATGTATTATTATTATTAAATTATATATTATTAGTCCATGAATAACCATTGTCCAGGAATCCTGGTTTCCCATTGTGCATATTTCCAGAATTCCTATAGATATGCTGTGCCATCATCTGATCCACCTGCAGGGACAAAAGATGCAGATTCATGATTTACTCTGAGTATAAGAAGAACCCCTGTGACTTATATAGTGCTGGATTAGATGAACAATATTTATTGAAAACTGAAGAGTCTACAGTTCATTTCTTGTAGCCAATTTGTATGATTTATTGTTGAAAGTTATAATTCATGAGCTTTGCACTGAGTTTGAATGAAGATTTTATATATCAGTCAGAATGCTTTTTTTTCTGTCATACAGAAATAATAAAATAATTGTAATTGGTACAATTGTGCTCATTATGTCCCCAGCCGCTCTTCGGAAGGGAGGGGGAATATATATATATAATAACTTAATCCTCAAAGAACTGTGTGATAATATTATTGTTATTATCTTATTTATTTATTTATTTTTTTGAGACTGGATCTTGCTCTGTTGCCTAGGCTGGAGTGCAGTCATAGCTCACTGTAGCCTTGACCTCCTGGGCTCAAGTGATCCTCCTGCTTCAGCCTCCTTAGTAGCTGAGACTATAGATGTACCACCATGCCTGCCTAATTTTTTTTTTTTTTTTTTTTTTAAGTAGAGATGAGGTCTCGCTGTGTTGCCCAGGTTGGTCTCAAACTCCTGGTCTCAAGTGATCCTCCCACCTCAACCTTCCAAAATGCTGGGATTACAGGCGTGAGCCACCGTACCTAGCCAATAGTAGTAGTATTATGCCCAGCTTATTTGCCAAATTGGAATAATGAGTTGAAGTCACATGGCCAAAGTCACAAGGTTGGTAGATTTAAGAGGAATAATTTGTGTCCCAGCCTTCTGGCTCCAGAGAACTTCACAGCTACTTTGGGGTGGTAATATTTGGAAAGAGACATTTTATAAGGTCACAGGTTAAACTTTCTCCTAAGAGACCACGTGTGTGTGAGTTTACATTAAAATAAGGTTTTACTGTACCTGCTTCATTTCTTCAATCATCTCACCCCTCTTTTATTTGAAGTCCTTAGTTCATTGTAAATTTAACCAAAGCTCAAAAGTTTCTGTTACTTTTGTTTTTATTTTTATACCATGTGGCATTTCTTTTCTTATAAGGAGGACATTCCATTTCTAAACCAGTTGTGGTTGATTTACTGGAGCGAGGAAAAGAGCCCTGGATGATTTTGAGAGAAGAAACACAGTTCACAGGTAAGGAAGGCAGGGCACCCCATCAGGGCCAGCCACAGCCCATGGGGTAAGAGAAAGGAGGCACTTTTGTGTTGTTTGTGAAACCTTCCTCCAAGGCACCCAGACTTGTGGAGCAAAGGTCTACAACCTGGTTGGGAATAAAGATTGCAGCGTAAGCTATGGAAGAAGCTTCAACTTTACCCCATTTACCAGTCACCTTATTTCTTTTATATTTCAAACCCGTTTTCAGTTATGGGGTCTTTCTTTTTTCTTTTCTTTTTTTTTTCCGAGACAGAGTCTTGCTCTGTCGCCCGGGCTGGAGTGCAGTGGCTTGAATCTCCGCTCATTGCAACCTCCACCTCCAGTTTCAAGTGATTCTCCTGCTTCAGCCTCCCGAGTAGCTGGGATTACAGGTGTGTGCCACCACGCCCGGCTAATTTTTGTATTTTTAGTAGAGACATGGTTTCACCATGTTGGCCAGGCTGGTCTTGAACTCCTGACGTCGTGATCTGCCCGCTTTGGCCTCCCAAAATGCTGGGATTACAGGTGTGAGCCACTACATCCAGCCTCTTTTTTCTTTAGTGCAATATTTTACCTGTATTTTGGACTCAACTGTTTTTTCAGCTCCCCTTTTGCACACACAAACAACACATATCAATGTAGTGATCATGAGGAAGACATGTAAGGTCCTTATCCTCATGGAAATTTACATTGTACTAAAGAACACATAAAAATAAATAGGTAGGCTGGGCGCAGTGGCTCACGCCTGTAATCCCAACACTTTGAGAGGCCGAGGCGGGTGGATCAGGAGGGCAGGAGTTCAAGACCAGCCTGGCCAGTCTTGAATGGTGAAACCCCGTCTCTACTAAAAATACAAAAATTAGCCAGGCATGGTGGCAGGTGCCTGTAATCCCAGCTATTTGGGAGACTGAGGCAGGAGAATCGCTTGAACCCGGGCGGCAGAGGTTGCAGTGAGCCGAGTTCACGCCATTGTACTCCAGCCTAGGCGACAGAGTGAGACTCTGTCTCAAAAGTAAAATAAAATAGGCCAGGCGTAGTGGCTCACGCCTGTAATCCCAGCACTTTGGGAGGCCGAGATGGGTGGATCACGAGATCAGGAGATCGAGACCATCCTGGCTAACACGGTGAAACCCCGTCTCTACTAAAAATACAAAAAAAATTAACCGGGCATAGTGGCAGGCGCCTTTAGTCCCAGCTACTCGGGAGGCTGAGGCAGGAGGATGGCGTGAACCTGGGAGGCAGAGCTTGCCATGAGCCGAGATCATGTCACTGCACTCCAGCCTGGGTGACTGAGCGAGACTTCGTCTCAAAAAAATAAATAAATAAAATAAACAGGCAAACAACTACTATTAGGCAGTGGAATAAGCAATGGTAGAAAGTAAGCAGAGATTAGGCCATTTTGGATGAGATGGCCAGGGACAGCTTCTTTGGGGCAGTAGTATTTGGAAAGAGACATGGTATAAGGTCACAAGCCATGTGTTTATCTGAGGAAGAATATTCCAAGCTGAATAAAGAGCTTAGAAGGCTAAGGGGATGGCTGAGGCATTGGAGGGAAGGAGTAAGGAGAGTCAAGGGAGGGGAACAGAGAGAGCTATGTGAGTTTGAGGAGCACCAAAGTAGACCAGAATAGAGATCCTAAGAGGAGAGTGACAAGAAATGAGGTCACACTGTTAGGAGGAGTCAGATCACATGAGGTATTATTTAATTTGAATTGTTGGGAATAAGAAGGATTAGAACCAATGATGTAATTGTTTTCAAGGCATTTTTAAAAACATCACACAGATTCAGAGAACAACATATAACAAATGTGTAGCTTACTGAGTCTTATAAGTTAAACAATCATGTCACCACAGCCATGTCAGGAGTTAAAACTTAAAATTTTTTTTATTTTAATATAATTTTAGAGTTACAGAAAGGTTATAATAATGACATACAAGATTCTTTTATACCCTCAAAGCAGTATTTCTAAACAAGGAGAGAGTTTCTAGTTAATTCTGAAGTCCTCCACATGTCTGCAACCAGTCACAATCTTCTTCCTCCTGCTAAGTGTAACCATTATTCTGATTTTAATGGTAATAAGTTCCTTCCTTTTATTCTTTCTCCAATTTCAAGTCTTTTTAAGTTTTCACAAGTCTCTAAGTTTTGTCTTCATCTTTCTTTGTGTTCTTAACCCCTTATTTGCTGAAGAAACATCTTCCATTCTAGATTTTGCTGTTGCCATCCCTGAGATTTCCTTATGTTCTCTGACCTCTCTATATCCTCTAAATAAGTAGAGGAGTCAAGAGCCTTATGTATCTGAGTCCAGAGCTCATACTGCTCACTGCACAACTGCCAGTAAGTCAAGAGACAAGGTGTTAGGGCAAGGAACTTTATTTCAGAGAGCCAGCAAATGGAGAAGATGGCAGACTAATGTCCTAAAGAACCATCTTAAAAGACATGAATTCCATGCCGTTTTTTATGTTGGGGAAGGGGGAACTGGGAGGAGGTTGAGGTCAGGAGGTGACTGGCGACTACAGATATCTGGGCGTCAGTAGGGGTCTGAGAAGGTTGCACAACGTTGTCCTTGGTCAGATCACAATGCTCCTATAAATCTTTAACATAACGTGATTACTCGTATGTACACCGTCCCTATCTCCTTGGGAATTATTAATAGTTTTGGAAAGGGATTATTATCCTTGCTTTAAAGTTATACTATTAACTAAATCCTCACTAAATAGTTAACTTGGCCAGCGTGCAGGAATGAGCAAATGCCATTAGCTTGTGAGGTTGGAAGCAAGGTGGAGTCAGCTATGCTAGATTTATCTCACTGTTACACTTAAATCGATTTTGATTCAATTTATTTTATTTATTTTTTTGCAAGACAACTTCCTGGCCAGTATTGTATGCATCCTATGTTGGCACTTTTCCTGCTCCCCTCATACCAGAGAGTGCTGGGCTTATGGTTTACTGTGTTAAAGGAAAACACCACCTCTAAAGAGCTTTATATAGTGTCTCAGAGGCAAAAGGGCAAGGATGGCTTTTACTGAGAATTAAAAGTTTGGTTTAAGGCTGGTCTTCATGCGGGGACTTGATTAGGATTAGGTAAAGATGAAGACACCACAGTGGAGAATTAGTGGAAACAGCTAGGTTAGAATTTTGAGGTTGGGAACTGAAAATTTTCTAGAGTACAAACTGTTGATGTTTGCCATTTAAGAGTTGATAGATCTTTCAGGAACTTCCAGTAATGAACAATGAAGCCATTTGCCTGTGCAAGAAACTTCCAGAACAGTAAAATTGTGCTGAGGAAAACAGTGGAATATGTTTATGTAGACAGTAAGCTACCTGTCGGGGGATTGGTAGGTCCACTTCTCTGTTTCAAGGCTGAGTGTGGGAGTGAATCGTTTAGGTTCTCAGCATAAACTTTCTGGTTGTCTCTCTTTCTGTGATTTTTAGCAGGCATTTATGCTCAGTGCCTGGATGTATTAATTCATCAGACATTCCAAAATGGTCATATTCTAATTCTAACATTTATTTTTCATTATGTACAAATATAAACAATTTTTTACATCACCTACTATTTGGTAACTATTGATACCATTTGGAAAATAAAGGCTGATCAATATTTGGTCTTTCTCTTTTCTTTCTTTTTTTTTTTTTTGAGATGGAGTTTTGCTCTTGTCGCCCAGGCTGAAATGCAATGGTGCGATCTTGGCTCATTGCAACCTCCACCTCCTGGGTTCAAGCCATTCTCCTGCCTCAGCCTCCCAAGTAGCTGGAATTACAGGCATGCACCACCATGCCCGGCTAATTTTTATATTTTTAGTAGAGACGGGGATTTTGC
The DNA here is from genome assembly GCF_028885655.2 of Pongo abelii. NCBI lineage: Eukaryota > Metazoa > Chordata > Mammalia > Primates > Hominidae > Pongo > Pongo abelii. The sequence goes on along the minus strand of NC_072005.2, from coordinate 43,314,697 downwards.
CATGTCGGCCAGGCTGGTCTTGAACTCCTGACCTCAGATGATCCACCCAACTTGGCTTCCCAAAGTGTTAGGATTACAGGCATGAGCCACTGTGCCTGGCCCCTAGAATCCTTCATAGGTAACTAGACAGTTTTTGTTTTTGAGACGGAGTTTTGCTCTTGTTGCCCAGGCTGGAGTGCAGTGGCACAATCTCAGCTCACTGCAACCTCCATCTCCCAGGTTCAAGTGATTCTCCTGCTTCAGCCTCCCGAGTAGCTGGGATTACAGGCATGTGCCACCATGCCCAGCTAATTTTGTACTTTTAGTAGAGATGGGGTTTCTCCATGTTGGTCAGGCTGGTCTTGAACTCCTGACCTCAGGTGATCCACCTGCCTCGGCCTCCCAAAGTGCTGGTATTACAGGCATTATCCACTATGCCCAGCCTTAGACAGTTATTTTATTGCCAGTTTTCTCCCATCTGATATGACAAAGTGTTACAGGCTTATCTTGTACGTTTCCTGTACCAAAGCTTTTAGTCAGCCATAAGTTTGTGAACTGTTGGGTTCTTTTAGTGGGAAATGGTATTTTAAGGCCACAGTCTAGCCTCTAGAAGTGCCCATTTTTTCTGGGTTGAAGATTGTTATAGGCTTTTTACCAGCTAAAGATAGAAAAATCTGTAAGTGACCGGGCGTGGTGGCTCACGCCTGTAATCCCAGCACTTTGGGAGGCCGACCTGAGGTCAGGAGTTCAAGACCAGCCTGGCCAACATTGTGAAATGCCATCTCTACTAAAAATACAAAAATTAGCCGGGCATTCTGGCGGCTGCCTGTAATTCCAGCTACTGGGGAGGCTGATGCAGGAGAATCACTTGAATCCAGGAGGCGGAGGTTGCAGTGAAAAGAGATCATGCCACTGTGCTCCAGCCTAGGCGACAAGAGTGAAACTCCATCTCAAAAAAAAAAAAAAGGCCGGGCGCGGTGGCTGACGCCTGTAATCTGAGCACTTTCGGAGTCCGAGGCGGGCGGATCACGAGGTCAGGAGATCGAGCCCATCCTGGCTAACACAGTGAAACCCCATCTCTACAAAAAATACAAAAAATTAGTCGGGCGCAGTGGCGGGCACCTGTAGTCCCAGCTACTCGGGAGGCTGAGGCAGGAGAATGGCGTGAACCTGGGAGGCAGAGTGGCCGAGATAGCGCCACTGCAGTCCAGCCTGGGCGAAAGAGCGAGACTCCGTCTCAAAAAAAAAAAAAAAGTGACTCACGCCTGTAATCCCAGCACTTTGGGAGGCCGAGGCGGGCAGATCATGAGGTCAAGAGATCGAGACCATTCTGGCCAACATGGTGAAACCCCGTCTCTACTAAAAGTACAAAAATTAGCTGAGCGTGGTGGCACTGGTCTGTAGTCCCAGCTACTCGGGACGCTGAGGCAGGAGAATTGCTTGAATCTGGGAGGTGGAGGTTGCAGTGAGCCGAGATCGGGCCACTGCACTCCAGCCTGTTGACAGAGCGATACTCCATCTTAAGAAAAAAACAAAAAAAAACCCCCAAAAATTGTAAGTATACATATATGTATGTGTTTACATATTTACATAAAAATTAATTACCTAATGAGTTTATATGGCAACTTCCTGGCCAAACTTAGAACTAAATGGTGTTTAATTGAAATTTTCTGTCTTTGATCTGTATCTCTTTTCCTCAGTACCAATTCTCCAATACTCCAGTGATGATAAAATTAAAATACCACGCAAGTATTCATTTCCTTTATTCTTTTTTTTTTTGAGACAGAGTTTCGCTCTTGTCACGCTGGCTGGAGTGAAATGGTGCGATCTCAGCTTATCGCAACCTCTGCCTCCTGGGTTCAAGTGAGTCTCCTGCCTCAGCCTCCAGAGTAGCTGAGATTACAGGCATGCGGTACCATGCCTGGCTAATTTTGTGTTTTTAGTAGAGATGGGGTTTCTCCATGTTGGTCAGGCTTGTCTTGAACTCCTGACCTCAGGTGACCTGCCCACCTCGGCCTCCCAAAGTGTTGGGATTGACAAATGGGATCTAATTAAACTAAAAAGCTTCTGCACAGCAAAAGAAACTACCATCAGAGTGAACAGGCAACCTACAAAATGGGAGAAAATTTTTGCAACCTACTCATCTGACAAAGGGCTAATATCCAGAATCTACAATGAACTCAAACAAATTTACAAGAAAAAAACAACCTCATCAAAAAGTGGGCGAAGGACATGAACAGACACTTCTCAAAAGAAGACATTTATGCAGCCAAAAAACACATGAAAAAATGCTCACCATCACTGGCCATCAGAGAAATGCAAATCAAAACCACAATGAGATACCATCTCACACCAGTTAGAATGGCAATCATTAAAAAGTCAGGAAACAACAGGTGCTGGAGAGGATGTGGAGAAATAGGAACACTTTTACACTGTTGGTGGGACTGTAAACTAGTTCAACCCTTGTGGAAGTCAGTGTGGCGATTCCTCAGGGATCTAGAACTAGAAATACCGTTTGACCCAGCCATCCCATTACTGGGTATATACCCAAAGGACTATAAATCATGCTGCTATAAAGACACATGCACACGTATGTTTATTGCAGCATTATTCACAATAGCAAAGACTTGGAACCAACCCAAATGTCCAACAATGATAGACTGGATTAAGAAAATGTGGCACATATACACCATGGAATACTATGCAGCCATAAAAAATGATGAGTTCATGTCCTTTGTAGGGACATGGATGAAATTGGAAATCATCATTCTCAGTAAACTATTGCAAGAACAAAAAACCAAACACCGCATATTCTCACTCATAGGTGGGAATTGAACAATGAGAACACATGGACACAGGAAGGGGAACATCACACTCAGGGGACTGTTGTGGGGTGGGGGGAGGGGGGAGTGATAGCTTTAGGAGATATACCTAATGCTAAATGACGAGTTAATGGGTGCAGCACACCAGCATGGCATATGTATACATATGTAACTAACCTGCACATTGTGCACATGTACCCTAAAACTTAAAGTATAATAATAATAAAAAACTTCACAGTAACACAATGTGTTACTATTTGAGAGCCAAAAGATAAAAACTTTAATCCTGGCTCCAATCTTAATTAGGTATTAGCTGGGGGAAAATCAGTTAATTCTTTCTAGGCTTGTGCTTCCTATTTTTAACATGAACAGGGTGGTCATTTCAACACAAAAATGAACTAAAGTTTCTTTGCTACTCTGATATTCTCTAGTTGCAGAGTCCCTAAGTTCCCCGACAACACTTTACACATTATAAATATCTTTGTTAAAAAAAAAGAAAAAAAAAGTGTTGGGATTACAGGCATGAGCCACCATGCCCAGTCATTTCCTTTATTCTTTATGACACATAAAACATTCTTAGAACATTAATAACAGCTTTACTACCTAAATGATTATTGAAAACGGTTGTTTTTTAGTATGCCCAGTCTCCTCCCAAATTTTAGTTTTACTGTAATCATATGAAATATATAGTCATTGGATCATATGCTTTCTCCCTTATGACTGATATTTACTTTGTTTTTTTTTTTTTGAGACCGTCTCACTCTGTCGCCCAGGCTGGAGTACAGTGGCGGGTCTTGGCTCACTGCAACCTCTGCCTTCTGGTTTCAAGTGATCTTCCTGCCTCAGCCTCCCAAGTAGCTGGGATTACAAGTGTGTGCCACCATGCCTGGCTAATTTTTGTATTTTTACAAAATGCAAAGGGTGGTCTCGAACTCCTGACCTCAAGTGATCTGCCCACCGGGGCCTCCCAAAGTGCTGGGATTACAGTCTTGAGCCCCGGTACCCGGCCCTGATATTTACTCTTTACCTAAATGTATATTTTTAATATATGTATAAATATAGTTGTTGTTGGGTATTTGGTGCTCAGCACCCTGTGGCATGGCTGCAGTGATTCATTCACATGAGACTCAGCCTTCCAGGAGCTCTCTTTTCCACAGGTGCTAGAGCTCAAGTGCTAGGAAATGAAATCCACACAGCACGAGTGTGGGCCTCCCCTGACTTAAGAAGACTGGTTTGGCCAGGCGCGGTGGCTCATGCCTGTAATCCCACCACTTTGGGAGGCCAAGGCAGGTGGATCGCTTGAGGTCAGGAGTTCGAGACCAGCCTGGCCAACATGGTGAAACCCCGTCTCTACCAAAAATATAAAAAATTAGCCGGGTGTGGTGGTGCACACCTGTAATCCCAGCTACTCAGGAGGCTGAGGCAGGAGAATCACTTGAACCAGGGAGTTGGAGGTTACAGTGAGCCAAGATCGCGCCACTGCACTCTAGCCTTGGTAACACAATGAGACTCCATCTCAAAAAAAAAAAGACTGGCTCCATAGGTTGGTACAATATCTGGTGTGAGGATTCTTTAGTCATCGTTTCCAGGGTCTTTCAAGGACAAGCCCTTTTAAAAAGAAATGTAGTCAAAGAAACCCTAAATATGGTGTTCTCTTCATCTAGCCCCTATTCCACACTCTGAGGTGCAACTTGCCAATCAGGGTCATTGTTACCATAAATAATGAAACTTATTAACATAGTTGACACATTCTGTTTTTAGGGAAGCAACCTTAGAGAGTTAGCCTAAGAGTACATCCTCATGCAGAATGGGATTCCCATTCTGTTTAATGTTTAATAACAGAACATTAAAAAATATATTGTTAACCCTTTGCCCACATTACCCAAGTGATTTCACAATACTCTAAGAATGTTATCAAATATACAGTCCACATCCAAATTTCTCCCAAGTATCCCAATAATGTCCTTTTATAAATTTTAAAATCTAGGATCAACTGAAGGAACATCTGTCATACTTACTCACCAAATCTATTTAATATCCTTTAATTCAGAGCATCTTCCTTCATGAAATTGACATCTTTGCAAAGTCCAGTCCACTTGATTTCTTTTTAGAATGTCCTACAATCTGCAATGTATTATCACTTCTTTATGATTAAATTCAAGCCAAACATATTTTGAAAAATTGCCCCCAGGTGATGTTCTATTCTTCTCATTGTATCACATGAGGAGACAATAATAGTTTGTTCCACCGGTAATGCTAATATGATAATTTGGTGAAATAAGAACTTGTGCCTTAGGCAATGCTAATATGATATAACTTGTTTGAGATGCTTTCCATAATTGTATCTGTCCGGGCCAAGGAAAAACTTCTTTTTCACCCTCTGAAGTTTCACTGAAAATCACTGACAAAAGGCAGATTGAGGAGAAAAGGCATACAAATTGATCTAATCACACTTTTTCATGACACAGGAGCCTTTAGAAAGAAGATCCAAAGGTATAGGGGAAATTACCTATTTTTATGCTTAGGTTTAACAAAGTATGGACAGCTATGTAGAAACAGGATTGGGCAAAAAGGGTGTGATCTAATGCTAATAGCCTGAGTAGGGAAACCCAGCAAGGCCTGTCTGTCTAGGTTCTTCTTGGCCTCTCAGAACACGTATTTCTTCCTTCTGGAATGGGAGACTCTCTCTGGAATGGGGGTCTTATGACCAACAGTCAAACAAAGTAGACCAGGGAATTTTTTATGGCCAGTTTTTACCCAAAAAGGCAGGGGAAAGTTAGAGTAATATTTTTAGGTTTTATGAGTAGCTCTGGGGACAAGGGGTTCTGGTTTCCATGACTTGCCTTGGGGAAGAGGGATTCTAGTCTTTATGGTTAGCCTTGGGGGAGAATGGGACTGAGAGACAGGAGGGCAAGAGAAGGTCCGAGAAAAAACTTTTGCTTCTGAGGATGCTTTTGCGGACTTCATTTTGTGGTATTATTTTGTGAGTCCCAGGAAAACAATACAGATATCCTATTTCTCCTCCAACTTTTACATCCCCCCCATCCCCGCCACAGATTTTAGCTTCCAACAGTAGATTTTGCTTATACCAGTTCTTTTTTTTTTCTTTTTGAGACAGAGCCTCACTTTGTCACCCAGGCTAGAGTGCAGGTGCAGTGGTGCTATCTTGGCTCAGTGCCACCTCCGCCTCCCAGGCTTAGGCTGGGATTACAGGCTCTGTAGCTGTGATTACAGGCTTGTGCCACGACCCCCAGCTAATTTTTGTAGTTTTAGTAGAGATAGGTTTTCACCATGTTGGCCAGGCTGGTCTTGAGCCCCTGACCTCAGGTCATCTACCTGCCTCAGCCTCCCAAACTGCTGGGATTACAGGCGTGAGCCGCTGCGCCTGGCCTGCTTGTACCCATCTTTAATGCAACATTTGCCTACTGATGATTTTGCATTAACCTCCTACATTTATTAGCTGGAAACTTTTTTTTTTTTTTCTTGAGACAGAATCTCACTCTGTTGCCCAGGCTGGAGTGCAATGGCGCGATCTCAGCTCACTACAACCTCCGCCTCCCAGGGTCAAGTGATTCTCCTGCCTCACCCTCCTGAGTAGCTGGAATTACAGGCATGCACCACCACGCCTGGATAATTTTTGTATTTTTAGTAGAGATGGGGTTTCACCATGTTGGTCAGGCTGGTCTCGAACTCCTGACCATGTGACCCACCCGCTGCGGCCTCCCAAAGTGCTGGGATTACAGGCTTGAGCCACTGCACCCGGCCCATTAGCTGGAATTCTTCTGTAAGAAGGAATACTCCCTTTTTCCTCTATTTATTCAATTATTTATATCAATATGGATTCATAGATGTTTATTTTATTCCATGAGTTATAATCCAATACTATCCTTAGTTATTTTTCTTCTGCTTTGGCCATTGGGAACTCTTTCAAGTTGGCATCTGTGCCTTTTCAACCTGCGCACCTTTGGTGAGCATTTCTTATTGTCTGGCACTACAAGTTGTTAATCTAGGATTATCTTATATTTTCTTTGCCATAGCCCTGGAATCAGCCACTTCTGTAAGGAGCACCAGTTCCTTTTATTGGGAACGCCATTTAGAAATCCAGATCTAGGCTTAGGTATGCTAATTGCTCCTGGACCCTCTTAGTGCTAGGCCCTCTTAACTCATTGAACTGGCAGGTATGTACGTATGTGTGGCAATGTGGCCAATCACTCTGGAGTATTTTCCTGTTCTTTTGAAGCTGCAGCACCAGAACATGATTTATACAAATCTTAAAACTCCAAATCATGTGTGTGAACAATGTCAGTCTTTATAGTTTGCATTTCTTATCACTGAAGCTGAGAAAAATAATTTTCTCCATTTCATCTTGTCCAAATTTTACATATACTAAAGGAATTGCCACACTGGCAGTAATATATAGTCATTTATCCAGTTGCAGTGAGAATGAACAAAGACCAGTGAAGGTTGATATGCCATTATTAAATTAGGATAAAGAAACCAACAACGTAAGTTTTACACTCTAACTTAAACTATAATTTTTATTTTTATTTTTATTTATTTATTTATTTATTTATTTATTTTTTGAGATGGAGTCTCGTTGTGTTGCCCAGGCTGGAGTGCAGTGGCGCGATCTTGGCTCACTGCAAGCTCCACCTCCCGGGTTCACGCCATTCTCCTGCCTCAGCCTCCCGAGTAGCTGGGACTACAGGTGCCCACCACCACACCCGGCTAATTGTTTTGTATTTTTAGTAGAAATGGGGTTTCACTGTGTTAGCTAGGATGGTCTCAATCTCCTGACCTCGTGATCCGCCCACCTCGGCCTCCCAAAGTGCTGGGATTACAGGCGTGAGCCACTGCGCCCGGCCTAAACTATAATTTTTAAAAAGAAATTTGAGAAATGATAGTTTTAAAAAACCCTTAAAACTAAATCTGTGTTTATATTTTATTAAATGTTTATAAACTTTTGAGTTACAGTTAAACCAGGTCAATTAAAATAGAGTTCTTTTATTTGATGTAAAAGAAATTGTTGTCTGATATTGCTATAAATCTCTAATGGTGCTATGTTCTTGTCAGAGATTAAGAACTTGTATAACATATAATTCTATAATATGTAATTATATACTTCTATATTGTGTGATTCGTTATTTTGTTTGTTTGTTTGTCTATTAGAGATGGGGGTCTCACTGGGTTGCTTAGCTGGTCTCTAACTCCTGGGCTCAAGCAGTCCTCCTGCCTTGGCTTCCCAAAGTGCTGAAAATACAGGTGTGAGCCTATAATTAGTTATTATTGATTATTAGATATATTGATATATCAGCCTATAATTAGTTATTATTGATATATTAGAAAGCAACTGATTTTTGTCTGAAAATAGCAGCCTTCCTGATATGTCTTCATTATTCTGGTAATGTATTATTTTGAGTTGGACTTACTTGTTATATGTTTATGATGTTTCAAAATATTTATTTTTCTATATTTAACAATATTTTTCATAAGTTATTTCCTAGGGTGTCTATATACTGTTGACTTCCAAGAATTACCAGATATTTCTGTTCAACTAGCAAAGCTAAGCTTATTAGATTTATTGCAAAAAAGGGAGAGCAACCTCTTGAAAGAGTAACAGTAGTATCTTAAAATAAGAAACCAGGAAACTTACTTATCAGGTTTTAGAACCAGACTGGGTAATTTTTTTTTCCTTTTTTTTTTTTTAGACGGAGTCTTGCTCTGTTGCACAGGCTGGAGCGCAGTGGCCCGATCTCAGCTCACTGCAACCTCCGCCTCCCAGGTTCAAGCAATTCTCCTGCCACAGCCTCCAAGTCACTGGGATTACAGGTTTGTGCCACCACGCCTGGCTAATTTTTGTATTTTTAATAGAGACGGGGTTTCACCATGTTGGCCAGGCTGGTCTGGAACACCTGACCTCAGGTGATCCACCCACCCCTGCCTCCCTAAGTGCTGGGATTACAGGCGTGAGCCACCACATCCAGCCTTTTTCTTTTTTTAAAAACGTGCTCCACAGAAAAGTAGTGACTGGGTAATTTTATATATATATATATTTTTTATTATACTTTAAGTTCTAGGGTGCATGTGCACAACATGCAGGTTTCTTACAAATGTATACATGTGCCATGTTGGTGTGCTGCACCCATTAACTCGTCATTTACATTAGATATACCTCCTAATGCTATCCCTCCCCACTCCCCCCACCCCACAACAGGCCCCGGTGTGTGGTGTGTGATGTTCCCCTTCCTGTGTCCAAGTGTTCTCATTGTTCAATTCCCACCTATGAGTGAGAACATGCAGTGTTTGGTTTTTTTGTCCTTGCGATAGTTTGCTGAGAACGATGGTTTCCAGCTTCATCCATGTCCCTACAAAGGACATGAACTCATCATTTTTTATGGCTGCATAGTATTCCATGGTGTATATGTGCCACATTTTCTTAATCCAGTCTATCCTTGTTGGACATTTGGGTTGGTTCCAAGTCTTTGCTATTGTGAGTAGTGCTGCAATAAACATACATGTGCATGTGTCTTTATAGCAGCATGATTTATATTCCTTTGGGTATATACCCAGTAATGGGATGGCTGGGTCAAATGGTATTTCTAGTTCTAGATCCCTGAGGAATCGCCACACTGTCTTCCACAATGGTTGAACTAGTTTACAGTCTCACCAACAGTGTAAAAGTAATTTTTAAGGCAGGTTTTGCAAAACAGAGCGAACTAATTGGGATGGGGCTGAGTTTATGACATCATAATTTTAGTGTGGGCTGAGCACAGTGGCTCACGCCTGTAATCCCAGCACTTTGGGAGGCCGAGACAGGCAGGTCACGAGGTCAGGAGATCGAGACCATCATGGCTAACACGGTGAAACCCCGTCTCTACAAAAAAATACAAAAAATTAGCCGGGCGTGGTGGCGGGCACCTGTAGTCCCAGCTACTCGGGAGGCTGAGGCAGGAGAATCACTTGAACCCGGGAGGTGGAGGTCGCAGTGAGCCAAGATCACGCCACTGTACTCTAGCCTGGGTGACAGAGCGAGACTCCGTCTCAAAAATAATAATAATAATAATAATAATAATAACAATAATAATTTTAGTGTGGTAGGCAGTGAGAGGTGAGATACTTGGAGCCTTGATGAGTAAGCAATGGCCTTAAGAGGTGATTGTGTTGGTTTCACTTCTCAGTAACCCCCATTTTTCCATTTTTGGTCATCCTTCTGCTTGAGATGGAAGATAAACTTATGTGGGAACACTAGTTCAGATGTACAGTGCTGTTTGATGTATCATTGTGTTTTAAAAAGTTTTCCCTCATGGTTATTCTAATCGCCATACATTTCATATTTTTGTATTCCTTTTGTTGGAAGATAATTTGTTGGCCCATTCGATGGGACATATATAGTAGCATTGCTATATATATGACTATATAGTAGCATTTTATTATTTTATAAATGAGATTATATATTTTATATATATATAAAATGATATAGTAGCATTTTATTATTCTGGAGATCACACTTTTGAACAAACGTATTTAGGGAAGAATTGCGATCACAGTTTATAGTCTCCTAAATCAGGAGCCAACAGAGGCCAAATTAAAACAAAAGAACAGATTCCTTACCGAATGCAAAGAGCCATTATAGCTAGATAAGTGGGGGCATTCTGCAAGTTTCCTAATGTTATTGCGACTCTGTTTTTTGAGTCGTTAATATTAGTAATATTAAAGATTCCACAGAGGCCTCTAGTGATATAACATTCTTCCCATAAGACAGCACATAAGCCTGCCCCCTTAGACCAGCATTGCATCTAAAGCAGCTCTCTTTTGAGTGACCATGCCTGCAATTTTACGCACCTCCGTTGAGGAGTTCTGTGCTTTAATCCCATGATCTTAATCTACTATTTCTGAAACTGTATGTACAATTCTTAACATTTTTCAGGCCTCATAAAGCATAACATGAAGAGGTTTGGGGGAAGAAGGAGATGGCAGAATTTCCCTTCAACAGTTAAAGTTCTTTAAGTGGCATCAGGCCCACTTTCTCTACTTGAATTAAGTGATCTAAAGATCTCTTATTCTGAGAAAGGAAGTTGATAGGCCAACATCGGTCCTAGGTAAAATAAGGATCAGTTTACTGAGATATAACAACTCCGTGCCCACTTCGCAGATAGAAGCCAACAGCCTTTTCACAGTATCAGTCATTAGGAGACAGCCAGACATCTGTTTTCCCTGCAGGCTTTCCTGAAGGGTCAGTGGTGGCATAATATAGGTTAGCGTGTTAACCTAAGTGAAGGAGCACAGGGTTGAGCCCAAGTAGTGGGCTTTTCTTACAAGATTTATAAAAGTGATTAATTTCCTCATGTTATTCTTTATTTCATGTATTAGGAAATTTGCCTTTTATTCTTACTGCATTGCCTCATTTAACTTTTTTTTTTTTGCAAAGAACCATTTTGCAGTTATTTTATATTTTTCTAAATACAGTAAATCATTTTTGCTCTGATTTTACCAATGCCTCTTCTGTTGCATCAATTTATTTTCTTTCTGATTTTGAAATTTGTGAGTCATAATTACTCACTTATTTTCATTCTTTTTTGATCTCTTCAGCATTTAAGGCCATAGATTTTGCTTTGAGCACAGATTTTGCTGTTCTATCTCGTTATATAATATTTACACACTTATAATTTTAGTTTATTTTGGCCCCTTGCTTCAGGTCAATTAAAATAGAGTTATTTTACTTCATGTAATAGAAATTGTTCTCTGATACTGCTATAAATTTCCAGTGGTACTATGTTCTTGTTAGAGATTAAAGTCTGTGTTCCTAATTCTTCAAGAACTTGTTGAAATGTCAGCTCAACAAATTGTTGGCGCTCTATGGGATTAGATTTCCATGAATGCTCTGAGGTCAATGTTTTAAGTATTCTTTGTCCACTTGAAATAAAGTTTATTATCAGAGATAAGCATTGTAATTAGATTTCATCAGTGCTTATTTAGATTTATTCCATTGGGCCGGGCGTGGTGGCTCACGCCTGTAATCCCAGCACTTTGGGAGGCCGAGGTGGGCAGATCAGGAGGTCAGGAGATCGAGACCATCCTGGCTAACACAGTGAAACCCTGTCTCTACTGAAAATACAAAAATTATCCAGGCATGGTGGCAGGGGCCTGTAGTCCCAGCTACTCGGGAGGCTGAGGCAGAGGAATGGCGTGAACCTGGGAGGCGGAGCTTGCAGTGAGCTGAGATGGAGCCACTACACTCCAGCCTGGGAGACAGAGAGAGACTCCATCTCAAAAAAAAAAAAAAAAAATAGATTTATTCTATTGATTTGAGACTGTCATTCTTTACCTCTAATTAGTTACTTTTTATTTTTAGAAATCTTTTAGTTCTTTTTCTTTGAAAATTGATTTGATAGTAGGTGTTGTCGTGTGGCTGTTCCTAACTTTTAAATTCATTGTTATTTCATTGTTTAATATTATGGAGTGCCATTTGGTCTGTTTTCTAATTTGTGCCCTTAATTCCAAATTTTTTTATATCGAGTTTAAGATACCTTTTTTTAACCTTTGCCTTCTGTACCGTTTCTCATCATTCTATTTTAGAGTCTTTTTTTTTTTAATGAAATCTAGAAATGGATTTTTTTTCTGGAATGCAAGCAAAAGCCATTTAATAGAGACTTTCACATTTTTACATTTATTGTATGACAATTTTTGGTTCTTTTTGTATTATGCTTTCTGGTTTCATCATTTAAAAAATAATTCACTTTGTGTTCTATGTTCTTTTCTTTTCTTTTCTTTTCTTTTTTTTTTTTTGAGATGGAGTCTCACTTTATCACCCAGGCTGGAGTGCAGTGGCATGATCTAGGCTCACTGCAACCTCTGCCCCCCGGGTTCAAGCGATTCTCTTGCCTCAGCCTCCCTAGTAGCTGGGATTATAGGCACCTGCCACCGCACCCAGCTAATTTTTGTATTTTTAGTAGAGACAGAGTTTTACCATCTTGGCCAGGCTGGTCTTGAATTCCTGACCTTGTGATCACCCACCTCGGCCTCCCAAAGTGCTAGGATTACAGGAGTGAGCCACTGTGCCCGGCCATTCTTTTCAATTATTTGATATACTGGCTTTAAATGACACTCTTTTCCATGGAATATTATACAAATTGACCGTACAACATTCATGGATTTTTGTCCCCAAATCAGCATTTTTACATGAATTACTTCTTTAGACATTCTCCCAACTTTTCTAGGAACATGACTTTTATCTTTTACTCCCTTTTATGTATCTGACATTGTGGTCGCTGTATGTTCCCAGTTCTCCATTTCCCGGCTGTTGATAATGACCAAAGAGCCTGCCAAGATGAGATCATGAGAAATATATTGTGAGAGTTCTTGTATATTTAAACTATTGGCTATTTTTGTAGTTGAAAGATACTTTGGATATCAAATTCTTAATTCATCTTACTTTTCTTGAGAACTTCATACCTATTGCTCCTTTACTTTCTGAGTTTAAATAACACTAAGTGTAACTCTAATGCCCACTGGATATTTCCTCCCTTCAAAGTGACTTGATCTTTTTGCCTGGCAACTTTAAAAATTTTTTTGTTTTTTGAAGTCATAGAACTCTAGTAGTATGTGCTTTAAATGGACCATTCTAGTTAGTTTTCCTTGGTATACATAGTGGCTTTTTAATATATAATTCATGTGCTGATAATGTCCAGAAACTTTTCTGGAGCAATATCTTAAAATGTTAATAATCTCCAGTTCTTTTTGTTTTTATTTTGAATACCATATATTTCCATTTACAAATATACTTTTTCTGCCTGTCTTTTATAGCTACTGTTTTCTCTTTAAAAAAAAAAATGTACTGTGATAAATAAGATCTAGTATTTGATAGCACAACAAAGTGACTATAGTCAATAATAATTTAATTATATATTTTAAAATAACTAAAAGAATATAATTGGATTTTTTGTAGCACAAAGGATAAATACTTGAGGTGATGGATGTTCCATTTACCCTGAAGTGATTATTACACATCGTATGCCTGTATCAAAATATCTCGTATACCCCATAAATATATACACCTACATTGTACCCACAAAAATTAAAATAATAATAAAATTTTACTGTGAAATATAACAATTTTGCATGAATAGATGTACACTAATATATAACTAAAATATATACTACAGGTGTGTGCCACACTCCCTGCCCCAACCCCAGCTGATTTTTTAAAAAAATTTTTGTAGAGACAAGGTCTTGCTTTTTGGCACAAGCTGATCTTGAACTCCTGGGCTCAAGCAGTCCTCCCACTTCAGTGTCCCAAAGTGTTAGGATTACAGACATGAGTTACCACACCCAGCCTGAAATAATTTTAGACTTAGACAAAAGTTACAAAAATTATGCCGTTCATATGCCATGGCTCATACTTGTAATCCCAGCATTTTGGAATGCTGAGACAGGAGAATTGCTTGAGCCCAGGGGCTTGAGACCAGCCAGCTTGGGCAACATAGTGGGACCCTGTCTCTACAAAAAGTACAAAAATAAGCCAGGCATGCTGGCATGTGCCTGTTGTGCCAGCTACTCAGGAGGCTGAGATGGGAGGATGGCTTGAGCCCTGAAGGTTGAGGCTGCAGTGAGCCATGATCACGCCACTGTACTCCAGCCTAGGAAACAGAGCAAAATCCCCATCTCTGAAAAAAAGAGAAAAGAAACCTCATACACATTGCCAGTCATTCCCTATCCTCTCACTCTCAGCCTCTGGCAACCATTAATCTCCTCTGATATCTATAGATTTGCTTGTTCTGCATATAAAAAAGGAATCAAGCAACATGTGGCCTTTTGCGAATGACTTTCTTTCACTTAGCATAATGTTTTTGAGTTTCATCCATATAATAGGAGGTGTCAATACTCATTCTTTTTTTTATGGCTGAATAATATTCTATTCCATCCTATTATTTCTTCTGTTGCTGTGCTTTTGATTTTATTATCTAGGAAACTTTTGTAATCCAAGGTCATGACGATTTACTTCTATGTTATCCTCTAAGTTGGTAGTTTTAGCTCTTACATTTAGGTCTTTGATCCACGTTGAGTTAATTTTCATATGTGATATAAAGGATAGATGCTCAGCTTCATTCTTTTGCATGTGAATATCCAGTTGTGCTAGCACTATTGCTAAAGAGACTCCTTTGAATTTTGTTGGCACCCTTTTTGATAATGAATTAATCATAAATTTGAGATATATGTAAGTGTATGTGTGTATATATATATACACACAGTCTTTCTGTCTATATACTGTACTATATACTATATACAGTATATATACTGTACTATATGCTATATACAGTATATATACTGTACTATATGCTATATACAGTATATATACTGTACTATATGCTATATACAGTATATATACTGTACTATATACTATATACAGTATATATACTGTACATATACTATATGCAGTATATATACTGTACATATACTATATACAGTATATATACTGTACTATATACTATATACAGTATGTATACTGTACATATACTATATACAGTATATATACTGTACTATGTACTATATACAGTATATATACTGTCTATATACAGTACTATATACAGTACTATATACAGTGTATATACTGTCTATGTACAGTATATAGACAGTATATATACTGTCTATGTACAGTATATAGACAGTATATATACTGTCTATGTACAGTATATAGACAGTATATATACTGTCTATATACAGTACTATATACAGTGTATATACTGTCTATGTACAGTATATAGACAGTATATATACTGTCTATATACAGTACTATATACTGCTTGATTTACTGTAGCATTATAAAAAATTTTGAAGTCACAAAGTATGAGTACTGATACTTGAATTCTTGTCTTTCAAGATTGTTTTGGCTATTCTGAGTCTTCTATATTCACATATGAATTTTAGTTCAGCTTGTCATTTTCCACAAGAAAAAGGCAGTTGACTTTTTTTTTTTTTTTTTGAGACTGGGTCTTCCTCTGTCATCTGGGGTTGGAGTACAATAGTGTGGTCTTGGCTCACTGCTGTAATTCTCCTGCCTCAGAGTCCCAAAGTGCTGGGATTACAGGCGTGAGCCTCCGCGTCTGGCTAAGGTATGTTTTTTAAAAATTTATATAAATACTCTTTCACATGGAGGAGGTTTGCTTTTTTATACAATTGCTAAAATTTTTCTTAGGAATCATTCTTTCTGCATGTATTAACATAATTCATACGATTTTTTTCCTTCATTATTCTGTACTATGTTGAATTCTGTTACTTGACTAACCTTGCATGCTGGACTCCAATTTGGTCATCATGTGTTGATATTTTATGTCTTATCAATTATATCTGAACTTTTAATGTTTTCTTTAGGTTTCATGAGTGGGATTGGATTGCAATTTTTTTTTTCATTATCCTTCCTAACGTTGGATGGCTGGGCGCAGTGGCTCATGCCTGTAATCCCAGCACTTTGGGAGGCCGAGGCAGGCGGATCACTTGCAGTCAGGAGTTTATGACCAGCCTGGCCAACATGGTGAAACCCTGTCTCTACTAAAAGTACAAAAATTAGTGAGGCATGGTGGCACGGGCCTGTAGCCTCAGCTGCTCAGGAGACTGAGGCAGGAGAATTGCTTGAACCCAGGAGGCAGAGGTTGCGGTGAGCCGAGATCGTGCCACTGCACCCCAGCCTAGGCAACAAAGGGAGACTCCATCTCAAAAAAATAAAATGAAATAAAAAATAATGTTGGATGTAAGTGTTTCATTAGCTTCATACATGTGTTGAGGGAATGTACCCTTTTACCGCCTCTTAGAATGTCTGAAGAAACGCTCCAGAAAAAAACATCTGAAACTTCAGTTTCCATTGTGCTTTTTAAAAACTTATAAGCAAATTACGTAATGCTTATAGAATTGTCCAAGTTTTCTGTGTGTTGATTTTGCAGTAGCCACTTTTTAGAGTTTTATGCATTTCAAGCAAGTTAGTAACATGTTTTTATCCTAATGCCATCTTACTGTGTTTGTGCAGTGTGGAGAGCTATAGCTGAGGTACCTGGTAGCACTCCTAGGTTGGATATTGTAGCATTTACTTTTTTCTTCATCAGTGTTGAGAGAATTGCATCAGTAACATTAGTTTGAAATAAAATATTTGCCGTTGTGGCTCTTCTGTGGTATTTGTGAACTCCATTTTTTAAAATTACTGGACTTTTGTCTTATTTTTGTTTATTTTGTTGTATTTTCCAGCTTCTTGTGATGAATATATAGGTCACCAATTTTCAAATTTTCTCCTTTTCTCATATGTATTTACATCTGCTTTATAAATTGTTTTTTCTACTTCTTTCGTGCTATCAAATATAAATGGATATATACTATTATTTGGTTCAAAATAATTTTATATGGGAATTTAGGTAATATCTCCTTAAATTCTGGGTTGCTGTTTCCTTCCTTTCCCCATCTTTTTATTTTAAAAATCATCAAGCCAAGTGAGAATATTTTAAAAATATATATTTGTGTATATATGTATGTGTGTGTATGTGTATAATGTATAATATATAATATATATACAGTTAATTACCTTTCACATAGATTCATCTTTGGTTATTAACATTTTACCTTACTTTTTCTCTGTATATATGCACCTTTCTTCTTGGCTCACTTGATGGTAAGTAGCAGTTGTCATTAAATTTCACCTCTTAACTATGTACATCTCTTAAGAATAAAGACATTCTCTTTCAAAGTCACAATATTATTATAATAGTAATGTAGTCTTATCTACTATAGAATCTATACTTACATTTGTTATGCTGTTTCTAAAAATGTCATTTATAAAATGTTTCCAGGATCCATTGTGTATTCATACATTGCATTTAGGTCTTAGGCTTTTTTTTTTTTTTTTTGAGACCGAGTCTCGCTCTGTCGCCCAGGCTGGAATGCAGTGGTGCGATCTCGGCTCACTACAACCTCCGCCTCCTGGGTTCAAGCGATTCTCCTGCCTCAGCCTCCGAGTTAGCTGGGACTACACAGGCACCCGCCACCATGCCTGGCTAATTTTTGTATTTTTAGTAGAGATGGGGTTTCACCATATTGGCCAGGCTGGTCTCGAACTCCTGACCTTGTGATCCGCCTGCCTTGGCCTCCCAAAGTGCTGGGATTAAGGCATGAGCCACCATGCCCAGCCAGGTCTTAGGCTTTTTATCTTGGTGTTACCTTACTACATTTTCCCCTTTGAGTTTGGCTTTTTTGAAGTGTCTACTCCAGTTTTCTTGTGGAATGTCAGATTTATAGGTTTGATGGTTTCCCCTCATGATTAGAGTAAGATTAAACATTTTTTGCCAAGAATATTGCAGAAGTAGTGTGTAATGATCGTTTTTGTTTGTTTTCTTTTCTCCACCAACCAACCAAAGACCACTGGTAATTATCTTTTTTTAAAATAACTTTTTAATTTTAGAATAATTTTAGATTTACAAAATTTACAGATTTACAAAGATAATACAGAGATTTCCTGTATACATCTCTCCCACTCTCCACCATTGTTAACATCTTACATAAAGTATGTTTGTCAAAACTAGGAGACTGACATGAGACTATTGGGATTTCACCAGTTTTTCCATATAGCTCATATTTCTGTTTCAAGATGCATCCAGTTAGGGGTACCACATTGTATATATTTGTCTTATCTTCCAGTCTCTTCTGTTCTGTGACAGTTTTTTCTGCTTTTCTTTGTTTTTCATGACTTTGACTGTCTTGACAGACCATGCCAGTAGTGTTCTCCCAATCCAAGTCTGTTGGATTTTTGTAATTAGGCTGGAAGTAGTAGTTTTTAGAAAGACTGTAACAGCCGGGCGCGGTGGCTCATGCCTGTAATCCCAGCACTTTGGGAGGCCGAGGCGGGCGGATCACGAGGTCAGGAGATCGAGCCCATCCTGGATAACACAGTGAAACCCCGTCTCTACTAAAAATACAAAAAAATACCCAGGCGTGGTGTCAGGCGCTTGTAGTCCCAGCTGCTCGGGAGGCTGAGGCAGGAGAATGGCGTGAATCTGGGAGGCAGAGTTTGCAGTGAGCAGACCAGCTTGGGCGACAGAGCGAGACTCCGTCTCAAAAAAAAAAAAAAAAAAAGAAGAAAGACTGTAACAGAGGTGAAGTATGCTTTTCATCACATTACATCAGGGGTACATGACATCCATATGACATCACTGGTGATATTAACCTTTATCATTTGGCTAAAGTAGCGTCTGCCAGGTTTCTTCACTCCAAATGTACTATTGTTTCCTTTTCCATTCTCTATTCTTTAGAAACAACTTGTTAAGTCTAGCCCACCCTGGGAGCAGGTACATAGGAGTTGAAATTAAGCTTTACATTCCATAGAGTTTAATATCTAATATCTAGAATTCTTCTATAAGACATATTTGTTTCTTCTCATTTATATCAGTGTAGACTCATGTATATTTGTTTTATACTTCAAGGTAGAATATTACATTATTTCTTTTGCCACCCATACTGTTTCAACTTCAGACATTGATAGCTCTTTTAGGTTGGTTCCTATGTTCATTTAATACCCTGATCCTTCTGTTTTTTGAGGACTTCTTTCCTGGTACTACCTTCAGGTTCATTTTGTTTTCTCCCTCCCGTGGTCCTGGAATCAGCTGTTTCTCCCAGGAGCGTGGTTCCTTTTAGTGGAGAATGGGATTTAAAAACCAAGGTCAGCTGGACACAGTGGCTCACACCTGTAATCCCAGCACTTTGGGAGGCCAAGGCGGGCGGATCACGAGGTCAGGAGTTTTTAAGACCAGCCCGGCCAACATGGTGAAACCCCTTCTCTACTAAAAATACAAAAATTAGCTGGGCGTGGAGGCGCGGGTCTGTCCGTAATGCCAGTTACTTGGGAGGCTGAGGCAGGATAATGGCTTGAACTCGGGAGGCAGAGGTTGCAGTGAGCCAAGATCGCACCACTGCACTCCAGCCCGGGTGACAGAGCAAGACTCCGTCCCAAAAAAAAAACAAAAACGAGGTCTGGGTAATGGATATATGCACATTCGCCGATGTATGCTTACATATATTAATAATTGTCTTTCTGTCTATCCATTTGTATGCATCGAAGCTAAACATGAGTTCATACTGATGTCTCTGACTCTCATCCAGTACTACAAAATGTATTCTAATCTTCCTGTCTTGTTTATCTGTAACTTTTTACCCTGACAGCAAGAAAACTGGCTCTCCCCGTCCACCATTTATTTATGTACCTGTTCAACTCCAGTGTACGTGTAACACATTTCTGAGTTGTTAACCTGTACCCCCATGAGCATCAAGTTTACTCACTTGAGTAGTGTTTGTATATACTTCCTTTAGTGTATGGCCTTATAATTTTCAGTCAAAACATAATTTTCCAAAGTTTGTTATTTTATCATATCACAGTGCACTTTGTTCAGTATATTGATTACCTACAAGCAGTATATAATTACCAAATATATGTTGTCTAGTTATCTTTGCAGTATTGATTTCTAGCATAAAATTTTTTTTTGTGGTCAGACTACATACTCTATATGATCTTGATCCTTTGAAATACATTGAAACTTGCTTTATAGCCCAGTATATGGTCAGTTTTTAGGAAAAATATGTGTGTGACTGGAAGGTAACTGAGCTCTGCAGTATTTGAATTGTATCTATGAAGTTCTGGATCTTTATTGATTAAATGTTCCACTCAGACTTTGGATTGTCTTTGCTTAATCAGACTTTGGATAATTTGTTTTCTTTATTTCATACCATGTTAATAGAGAAATACAGAATTATTTATAACCCTTATAAATAAATTATTTATAACATTAAGAAATCCTCTATGTACATTGTAGTTCATTAGAAAATAGAGATGGTTAAAACTGCTTTCAAAACATTAAAATCTTGTCGAGTGTGGTGGCTCACGCCTGTAATCCCAGCACTTTGGGAGGCTGAGGTGGGCAGATCATTTGAGTTCAGGAGTTTGAGATAAGCCTGTCCAACATGGTGAAACCCTGTCTCTACTAAAAATACAAAAATTAGCTGGGCATAGTGGCAAGCACCTATAATCCCAGCTACTCCGGAGGCTGAGGCAGTAGAATCCCTTGAACCCGGGAGGCAGAGGTTGCAGAGCTGAGATCGTATCACTGCACTCCAGCCTGGGCAACAGAGCCAGACTCCATCCTACCACCCCCACCCCCCAAAAAAATTAAAGTCTTGGCTGGATGCAGTGGCTCATGTCTGTAATCCTAACACTTTGGGAGGCTGAGGCAGACAGAGGCGAATCACTTGGCACCAGGAGTTTGAGACCAGCCTGGCCAACATGGTGAAACCTCATCTCTACCAAAAATACAAAAAAATTAGCCAGGCATAGTGGTGGGCGCCTGTGGCCCCAGCTACTTGGGAAGCTGAGGCACAAGAATCGCTTGAACCTGAGAGGCAAAGGTTGCAGTCAGCCAAGATCACACCACTGCGCTCCAGCCTGAGTGACAGAGCATTTTCTTTCTTTAAGTATTTCCTGGCTGGGCACGGTGGCTCACGCCTGTAATCCCAACACTTTGGGAGGCCAAGGCGGGCACATCACGAGGTCAGGAGATCAAGACCATCCTGGCTAACATGGTGAAACCCCGTCTCTACTAAAAATACAAAAAAATTAGCCGGGCGTGGTGGCAGGTGACTGTAGTCCCAGCTACTCGGGAGGCTGAGGCAGGAGAATGGCATGAACCTGGGAGGCGGAGCTTGGAGTGAGCCGAGATGGTGCCACTGCACTCCAGCCTAGGAAACAGAGCGAGACACCATCTCAAAAAAAGTGTTTTCTTTTTCTTTTTTCTTTTTTTTTTTTTTGAGATAGGGTCTTGCTCTGTTGCCTGGGCTGGAGTGCAGTGGCGTGAACATAGCTCACTGCAGCTTTGGCCGCCTGGGCTCTAGCAATTCTCCCACCTTGCCCTCCCGAATATCTGGGACCACAAGTGCACGCCACCATGCCCAGCCAAGTTTTTCATTTTTTTTTGTAAAGAAGAGGTCTTAATTGTGTTGCCCAGGCTGGTCTTGAACTCCCGGGCTTGAGTGATCCTCCTGCCTCGGCTTCCCAAAGTGCTGGGATTATAGGCGTGAGCCACCACTCCAGTCCCTGACTCTGTTTTTGATGTTTAACTGCTGATGACTCCTCTTTTTTTCCCCCTTCTGTCTACTTCTGGGACAGCTGGTAAAAAACCTAGGTGCTCCCTCCTTCGCATTCAAACCATGTGAACACCATGCCATGAGCAGGAACACTCAGCCCAGCACCACGCCCTAACCACCATGCAAACTCCAAGCAGCCTCCTTTTCCTAATCTCTCAAGTAGTTTTATGACCGGCTTGGGAGCTGCTCTGCTCTCTAGAAAGCCTCATGATGAGAGTTATAAACCTTTTCATACCTTTTTGGTGTATCTGTGTGACATCACTAGTCTTTTTTTTTCCTTTCTTCTAAAAAAAAAAAAACGGGATACATGGATACATGTGCAGAACATGCAGGTTACATAGGTATACGTGTGCCATGGTGGTTTGTTGCATCTTTTGACCTGTCCTCTAAGTTCCCTCCTCTCACCTCCCAGCCCCCAACAGGCCCTGGTGTATGTTATTCCCCTCTCTGTGTCCATGTGTTCTCATTGTTCAACTCCCACTTACGAGTGAGAACATGCGGTATTTGGTTTTCTGTTCCTGTGTTAGTTTGCTGAGAATGATGGCCTCCAGCTTCATGCATGTCCCTGCAAAGGATGTGATCTCATTTCTTTGTATGGCTGCATAGTATTCCATGGTGTATATATGTACCACATTTTCTTTATCCAGTCTATCATCGATGGGCATTTGGGTTGGCTCCAAGTCTTTGCTATTGTAAATAGTGCTGCAGTAAACATACATGCACATGTGTCTTTCTAGTAGAATGATTTATATTTCTTTGGGTATATACCCAGTAATGGGATTGCTGAGTCAAATGTATTTCTGGTTCTAGATCCTTGAGGGATTGCCATACTGTCTTCCACAGTGGTTGAACTAATTTACATTCCCACCAACAGTATAAAAGTATTCCTATTTCTCCACAGCCTCACCAGCATCTATTGTTTCCTGACTTTTTAATAATCGCCATTCTAACTGGTGTGAGATGGTATCTCATTGTGGTTTAGATTTGCATTTCTCTGATGATCTCTGATGATGATGTTGAGCTTTTCTTCATATGTTTGTTGGCCGCATAAATGTCTTCTTCTTTTTTTTTTTTTTTTTTGAGATGGATTCTCATTCTGTCACCCAGGCTGGAGTGCAGTGGCTTGATCTCGGCTCACTGCAACCTCTGCCTCTCGGGTTCAAGTGATTCTCCTGCCTCAGCCTCCCGAGTAGCTGGGATTACAGGCACCTGCCACCATGCCTGGCTAATTTTTTTTGTATTTTTAGTAGAGATGGTGTTTCACCATGTTGGCCAGGCTGGTCTTGAACTCCTGACCTCGTGATCCACCCGCCTTGGCCTCCCAAAGTGCTGGGATTACAGGCATGAGCCACCGCACCCAGCCAAATGTCTTCTTTTGAGAAGTGTCTGTTTATATCCCTTGCCCACTTTTTGATGTGTTGTTTGGTTTTTACTTGTAAATTTGTTTAAGTTCCTTGTAAATTCTGGATGTTAGACCTTTGTCAGATGGGTAGGTTTCTCCCATTCTGTAGGTTGCCTGTTCACTCTGATGATAGTTTCTTTTCCTGTGCAGAAGGTCTTTGGTTTAATTAGCTCCCATTTGTCAATTTTGGCTTTTGTTGCAATGGCTTTTGTCATTTTTGTCATGAAGTCTTTGCCCATGCCTACGTCCTGAATGGCATTGCCTAGGTTTTCTTCTAGGGTTTTTATGGTTTTGGGTTTTACAGTTAAGTCTTTAATCCATCTTGAGTGGATTGTTACATAAGATGTAAGGAAGGGGTCTAGTTTTAGTTTTCTGCATATGGCTACCCAGTTTTCCCAGCACCATTTACTGAATAGGAGATCCTTTCCCCATTGCTTGTTTGCGGCAGGTTTGTTGAAGATCAGATGGTTGTAGATGTGTGGTGTTATTTCTGAGGTCTCTTTTCTGTTCCATTGGTTTATATGTCTGTTTTGGTACCAGTACCATGCTGTTTTGGTTACTGTAGCCTTGTAGTATAGTTTGAAGTCAGGTAGCATGATGCCTCCAGCTTTGTTCTTTTTGCTTAGGATTGTCTTGGCTGTACGGGGTCTTCTTTGATTCCATATAAAATTTAAAACAGTTTTTTTCTGATTCTGTGAAGAATGTCAATGGTAATTTGATGGAAATAGCATTGAATCTATAATTTACTTTGGGTAGTATGGCCATTTTCATGATATTGATTCTTCCTATCCATGAGGATGGAATCTTTTTCCATTTATTTATGTCCTTTCTTATTTCCTTGAGCAGTGGTTTATAGTTCTCCTTGAAGAGGTCCTTCACATCCCTTGTTAGCTGTATTCCTACGTATTTCATTCTCTTTGTAGCAATTGTGAATGGGAGTTCATTCATGATTTGGCTCTCTGCTTGTCTATTGTTGGTATAAAGGAATGCTTGTGATTTTTTCACATTGATTTTGTACCCTGAGACTTGGCTGAAGTTGCTTATCAGTTTAAGGAGTTTTTGGCCTGAGATGATGGGGTTTTCTAAATATAAAATCATGTCATCTGCAAACAGAGACAACTTGACTTCCTCTCTTCCTATTTGAATACCTTTATTTCTTTCTCTTGCCTGATTGCCCTGGCCAGAACTTCCAATACTGTGTTGAATAGGAGTAGTGAGAGAGGGCATCCTTGTCTTGTACTGGTTTTCAAAGGGAATGCTTCCAGCTTTTGCCCATTCAATATGATATCGGCTGTGGGTTTGTCATAAATAGCTCTTATTGAGATATGTTCCATCAATACCTAGTTTATTGAGAGTTTTTAACATGAAGGGATGTTGAATTTTATCAAAGGCCTTTTCTGTATCTATTGAGATAATCATGTGGTTTTTGTCTTTGTTTCAGTTTATGTGATAGATTATGTTTATCAATTTGCGTATGTTGAACCAGCCTCGCATCCCAGGGATGAAGCCAACTTGATCATGGTGGATAAGCAACACAGTGAGACCCTGTCTCTACACATAATTTTAAAATTAGCCAGGTGTGGTGTTGTGCATCTGTAGTCCCAGTTACTTGAGAGGCTGAGGTGGGAAAATCGCTTGAGCCGGAAGAGTACAAGGCTGCAGTGAACTATGATTGGGCTATTGTACTTCAGCCTGAGTGACAGAGCAAGACTCTGTCTTGATGATTGATTGATAGCTAGATGGATGGATAGATAGATAGATAGACAGATAAAGATAGAGAGACAGACAGAGTTAGCAGGTACTGCCTTTCTAAAGAAAGAACATTTACCCTGAAACATAAAGGATGAGAAGGATTCAGTCTACAAAATGTCTAAGTCCAAGGACTCTTGAGCAGTTAAACAGTCTGTGGAAAGCATTAAGTGTTGGGGGAAGCTGTACAGTTGGCCCTTTGTATCTATGGGTTCTGCACTCACTGATTCAACCATCTTCAGATCAAACATATATTTTTAAATTGTGAGGGTACTGACCACATACAGACTTTACTTGTCATTATTTTCGAAGCAATAGTAGAACAGCTATTCACATAGCATTTACATTGTATTGGGTATCGTAAGTAATCCAGAGATGATTTAAAGTATACAGGAAGATGTGTATAGGTTATGTGCAAATATATGCCATTTTATATCAGGGACTTAAGGCGTCGGTATCTGGGTTGGGTTTTGGTATCTGCAGGAGGTCCTGGAACTGATCCTTCGCAGATACCAAGGGGCAATTGTACTATACTCTAGGTGTTGAAAAGAGGGACTATGATAGAGAATAGGAAGCAAAGAGTTGATGTTTTGACATGAGGCCTCCTAGGTAAGCAGCAGTCCTTGGAAAGGGATTTGTATTTTATTCTAAGAACAATGAAAAATCACTTGAGGAACTTAAAGGATGTATTCTTAAACACTGACCTGCATCTAAATCAGTGATAGGTTCAAAATAAAGATGTCAAGGTTTTTCTCCTCTCAGTTTTAATTCACTTGGTCTTTGATGGTGCCAATATAGCAGATTTGGAACAAGCTTGTCAAAGATTCTGGCCCCACCTAAATGTTACCTATGACCTCAATCAGTAATTTCACTATCTTACATAAACTGTCATACATCTCTGAACTCTTCTTGGCCTTTTTCAAATTTCGTAACCGTATTTTTGAATTCTGTATGCCATTCACTTATTATGAATGTTGGTTTTTCTTTGTTGCATAAAGTTTCTTGTTCTCTGGTATAGAAATACAAATTTTTTTTTGTTGTCTTCTTTTGTTTCAGATTTGGATTTACAGTGTGAGATAATCAGCTACATAGAAGTACCCACTTATGAAACAGATATATCCTCTACACAACTTCAGAGCATATATAAGAGAGAGAAATTCTATGAATGTAAGAAATGTCAGAAGAAATTTAGTAGTGGTTATCAACTTATTCTACATCACAGGTTTCATATTATTGAGAGACCCTATGAATGCAAAGAGTGTGGGAAGAACTTTCGTAGTGGCTATCAACTTACTCTACATCAAAGATTTCATACTGGTGAGAAGCCCTATGAATGTACAGAATGTGGGAAGAACTTTAGAAGTGGTTATCAGCTGACTGTGCATCAGAGACTTCATACTGGTGAGAAAACCTATGAATGTAGGCAGTGTGGGAAGGCCTTTATATATGCCTCACACATTGCTCAACATGAGAGAATTCACACTGGTGGGAAGCCTTATGAATGTCAGGAGTGTGGGAGGGCCTTTAGTCAAGGTGGACACCTTAGAATTCATCAGAGAGTTCATACTGGTGAAAAACCATATAAATGTAAGGAATGTGGGAAGACTTTTAGTAGGCGCTCAAATCTTGTTGAACATGGGCAGACTCATACTGATGAGAAGCCATACGTATGTGAGAAATGTGGAAAAGCCTTTAGAAGAGGTCACCAACTTATTGTACATCAGAGTGTTCACACTGGTAAAAAGCCATATGAGTGTAAAGAATGTGGGAAGGGCTATACCACTGCCTCATACTTTCTTCTACATCAGAGGATTCATAAAGGTGGAAAACCCTATGAATGTAAGGAGTGTAAGAAAACCTTTACTTTGTATAGAAATCTTACTCGGCATCAGAATATTCATACTGGTGAGAAACTTTTTGAATGCAAGCAATGTGGGAAGACATATACTACTGGTTCAAAACTCTTTCAACATCAGAAAACTCATACTGGCGAGAAACCCTATGAATGCAAGGAATGCGGGAGGGCCTTTAGCTTGTATGGCTACCTTAAACAACATCAGAAAATTCATAGTGGCACGAAACGCTTTGAATGTAAGGAGTGTAAAAAAACCTTTACTTTGTATAGAAATCTTACTCGACATCAGAATATTCACACTGGTAAGAAACTTTTTGAATGTCAGGAATGTGGGAAGGCCTATAGTACTGGCTCAAACCTTATTCAACATCAGAAAACTCATACTGGTGAGAAACCCTATAAATGTAAGGAATGTGGAAAGACCTTTAGCTTGCATGGATATCTTAATCAACATCAGAAAATTCATACTGGTGTGAAACCCTATGAATGTAAGGTATGTAGAAAAACCTTTACTTTCTATAGAAATCTTACTCTACATCAAAGTATTCATACTGATGAGAAACCTTTTGAATGTAAGGAATGTGGGAAGACCTTTAGACGTAGTTCACACCTTACTGCACATCAGAGCATTCGTGCTGATAAAAAACCCTATGAATGTAAAGAATGTGGAAAGACCTTTAAAATGTATGGCTACCTTACCCAACATCAGAAAATTCATACTGGTGGAAAACCTTATGAATGTAAAGAATGTGGGAAGGCCTTCAGTCGTGCTTCAAACCTTGTTCAACATGAGAGAATTCATACTGGTGAGAAACCCTATGTGTGTAAGCAATGTGGGAAAACCTTCAGATATGGTTCAGCCCTTAAAACCCATCAGGGAATTCACAGGAGCATAAAAGTGTAAGACCATAAAGAGTACGAGCGCGCCATTCATCATCAGACAGTCCACACTGGTGAGAAATGATGGAATGTTAGTCTTATAGGTATGGCTTTAGCAATTGAGAGAGTTCAAAATGCAGTTCTTGCCACATTAGAAAGCATTTAATATCAGTCCTGTTTTAATGGAATATCTGACTATTCAATGGTAAATTAAGAAAAAAACAAAACAAAACACGAAACCCAGTTTCTTCACGCCTACAACATCCATGGCATGGATTTAAAAAAAAAAAAACTTATTAATTAAGGCCGGGCGCGGTGGCTCACGCCTGTAATCCCAGCAATCTGGGAGGCCGAGGTGGGCGGATCACGAGGTCAGGAGATTGAGACCATCCTGGTAACATGATGAAACCCCGTCTCTACTAAAAATACAAAAAATTAGCTGGGCGTGGTGGCAGGCGCCTGTAATCCCAGCTACTCGGGAGGCTGAGGCAGGAGAATAGCGTGAACCCAGGAGGCGGAGCTTGTAGTGAGCAGAGATCGCGCCACTGCACTCCAGCCTGGGCGACAAGAGCGAGACTCCGTCTCAAAAGAAAAAAAAAAACTTATTAATTAAAAGGATGACCAAAAGCCTTTCATACTAGATTTCAATGGCTGTATTACAAATTACCTCAAGCCTTAATGTCTTACCACAACAATAAACATCACTAATAGGTTCTGAGGGTCAGAAATTCGGAAGAGGCTTAACTGAGTGCTTTTGAGTTGGTTTTTCCATGAGCTTGCTGTCTTCCTAAGGCTTGTTGGGGCTGAAGGATCTGTTTTCCAGGTGGCACGCTCACACTGGCTGGCTGGCTTAGAGAGTGAGAGTGCCAGGAGAAAGCTGTGACTTTGGAGCTGTTTTTTGTTTGTTTGTTTATTTTTGTTTTTGTTTTTTGAGACAGGGTCTTGCTCTATCACCCAGGCTGGAGTGCAGAGGCATGATCATAGCTCACTGCAGCTTTCAACTTCTGGGCTCAAGCAATTTGGGTGGCTTCTTGAGCATATTTTGCATGACATAGAAATATAAGCAATCTGTACTCAGAGTGCCAGTCATGGTGTTTTAAAAATATGCCCTCAAATTCTTTGAAACTCTACCCTTCAAACTTGAAGTCTGGCCAGGTGTGGTGACTCACGCCTGTAATCCCAGCACTTTGGGAGACCGAGGCCTAGCCAGGCATGATGGCACACGCCTGCAGTCCCAGCTACTAGGGAGGCTGAGGTAGGAGAATCGCTTGAACTTGGGAGGCAGAGGCGGCAGTGAGCTGAGATTGTGCCTCTGCACTCCAGCCTGGGCAACAGCATGAGACTCCATCTCAAAAACAAAAACAACAGATAAAAAAACCTGAAATCCAATTCCCCTCCCTTTGCATGTGAGCTGAACCTAGTCACTTGCTTCTAATGAACAGAATCTTCAGGATCGCCTTTCCCTGGTGCTCGTGCTCACTTGTTCATTCACTCTTGTGCAAATCCAGCCTCCTCTACCTAGGGCTTCTGCAGAGGCTGCTGACAGAACCTTTTATAGAAGTTTCATTGATTGGTGATTCTCATAATTGTCACATTAGATATTGCTGGAGTCTTAACCAAAGGTTTTTAATAGTCATACTCTATCTGTTCTTTGGAGAACAGATAACCTGCTGTGAAATGCCCCCTCTGCTCCCTCTCTGAAATAATCATCGTGTTAATGTTGAGGCCATGCTTCCCATGGGCTGCCCCCAGCCCCTTTTCTGAGCGCAACAGAAGTATTCATGCTAGTCAATTCTTATGAAACCCAGACCCTTCAGCTGGGGAACTGTGAATCAGCCAGACTTAAACTGTCTTCATACTGCCCCACGTTTTCATAGTTTTTCTACCAATCTTGCTTCATCCCTCTCCTTCAGAGTCATCTGTCTTGTACTATGGCCTGAAGGCTTTCACTGCCTTTCCTGGACCTCTTTTTCATTCATAGCCCCTTCCTTCCTTCTGATCTGATCTTGTTTTTTTGCTTTTCAGAGGATCAAGATGAACACATACCCTAAGGTTACCTACATACTGTGTTTCCCTAACAGTGCTCTGGATTTTATCTTTGTCCAGAGACCATTTCTGAAGTTTAGCATCATTTGCTTTCTGGAGAGGCTGGGAGTTTCCAAAAGCAAGTCCTGGTTCACTTCTGTTTAACAATCTTTTTCTAGCTTATCTTCCTTCTTGCACTTAAGCAACAAGAAGCAAGACACCTTCAACATTCTGCTTGGAAGTCTCCTAAGCTAAATTACCCACTTTTTTTGTTGCTGTTGTTTGTTTTTGTTTCTTAAAGACACAATCTTGCTTTGTCACCCAAGTTGGAGTGCAGTGGTGTGATCATAGCTCACTACAACCTTGAACTCCTGGGCTCAAGTGATCTGCCCGTCTCAGCCTCAGGAGTAGCTAGGACTACAGGTGTATGCACAACTACACCTAGCTAATTCCTTTTTTTTTTTTGGTAGAGATGAGGCCTCCCTATGTTGCCTGAGCTGGTCTCAAACTCTTGGTCCTCCTACCTTGACCTCCCAAAGTGATGGGATTATAGCGTGAGCCTGGCCCAGTTACACAGTTCTGTAGGTATTATTTTGTACTTTTCACAGTTACCACGTGCAGCAATGTTGCTTTCTGCTATTACATAACAAGAATCCCTTCCCCGCAGTCTCCAGTAACATTTTTCAGTTTTCTTTAAGCCCTTACTAGGAGCCTCTTCAAAAATATCCAGGTTTCTGCTAATAATATTTTCCAGGCCCTTCCAATTTCCACCCAGTTTGTCGTCCCAATGCCCCTCTGACATTTGTAGCTTTTTGTTTCAATAGCATCCCTTGTCTAGGTACCAAAATCTGTTATCTCATGCCACATTCCAAAGAACCCGAAGAATTAGTGGCTTAAAATGCCAATAAATGTGTATTTTTCTCACAGTTTCTGTGAGTCAGAAATTTGGGAGCAGCTAAGCTAGGCAGTTCTAGCTCCAAGTGTCTCAAGAGGTTGTGCTTATCTAAAGGCTTGACTACAGCTGGAGGATATGCTTTCAAATGGCTTAGTTCTGTGGCTGATAAGTTTATACTGGCAAGTCGTTTCTTCTCCCACGGGGCCTTGTCCATAAGCTGCTTGAGTGTGCTTGTGACGTGACAGTCAGATGTGATCCTTTTTATAATCTCTCTTTGGAAGTTAGTTCTGCCACATTCTATTTGTTCCCAGAAAATCACTAAGTCTGGCCTACATTCAATAAGAGAGGAATTAAGTTTCACCTTTGTTTTTTTTTTTGAAGGCAGGATCTTTCACTGTCATCCAGTGGAGTGCATATGGCTCACTTCAGCCTCAACCTCCTGGGCTTCAGTGATCCTCCTGCTTCAGCTTCCCGAGTAGCTGGGACTACAGGTGTGTGTCACCATGCCCAGCTAATTTTTAAATTTTTGGTAGAGATGGGGGTCTCACCAACTTGCCCAGGCTTGTCTCAAACTCCTAGGCTCAAGCATTCTTCCCACAGTGTTCCCACAGTGCTGAGATTATAGGCGTGAACCACCGTGCCCAGCCCACTTTCACCTTTTAAAGAGAGAAATGTCAAAACATTTGCAGACATATTTTTATTTTTAAGTCACCACACATGACACCACTCAATCATTGTTGAAGTCTCAAAAATTAGTACTAATAAACTAACTTGTTAATGTCACATATGCAATAGTGCTTTTAGCCACAGCACATGCCTTACCTGTCATCACTGCCACATAACTCCCTGTGTGTCGTTGGCCAAGATATTTATCATCTATGGGAATTATTTTTAAAGTATAATCAAGAAACCCAGGCATGGTGGTGCACACCTGTAGTCCCAGCTACTCAGGAGACTGAGGCGGGAGGATCGCTTGAGGCAAGAGTGTAAGACTGCAGTGCTCTATGATGGTGCCTGTGAATAGCCACTGCACACCAGCCTGGCTTTTTTAGGCCCCGTCTAAAAAGAAAAAAGGTACATAAGAGTCCTATTATGTGGATGTGGCCCAAATTATACTTGTCAAAACCTGGGAAGACTGTTTGGCATATAGCGCTATGCTCAATAAATATGAGCTTTTGGCCAGGCGCAGTGGCTTACGCCTGTAATCTCAGCAGTTTGGGAGGCCGAGGAGGGTGGATCACATGTCAGGAGATCGAGACCATCCTGGCTAGCATGGTGAAACCCCATCTCTACAAAAAATACAAAAAATTAGCCGGGCGTGGTGACACACACCTGTAGTCCCAGCTACTCAGAAAGGCTGAGGCAGGAGAATCACTTGAACCTTGGAGGCGGAGGTTGCAGTGAGCTGGGATCGTGCCACTGCACTCCAGCCTGGGTGACAGAGCGAGACTCTGTCTTAAAATAAATAAATAAATAAATATGAGCTATTATAGATATCGTCATTATTTGTGTTGCTGATAATTACTTTTTATGAAAGATTCTAATAGCATAATTAATTTAGAACAGCTTCTTAAAGCCACTCATCTATTATTAAATTTTGTATAATTTTGGAAATTAAGAATATGATTTTAGTGTGTCTAAAGATTTTGGCCAGGTGCAGTGGCTCACACCTCTAATCTCAGCACTTTAGGAAGCCAAGGCAGGCAGATCACCTGAGGTCAGGAGTTCAAGACCATCCTGGGCAACATGGCAAAACCCGATCTCTACTAAAAATACAAAAATTAGCCAGGTGTGGTGGCACACACCTGTAATCCCAACTACTCGGAGGGCTGAGACATGAGAATGGCTTGAACCCAGGAGGCGGAGGTTGCAGTGAGCCGAGATCACACCGCTACACTCCAGCTTGAGTGACAGAGCAAGACTCCGTCTCAAAAAAAAAAAAAAAAAGATTTTGCATATCTTGTTTTGTTTTGCTTTTGCTTTTTTTATTTTTTGTGGAGATGGGGTCTCACTATGTTGCCTAGGCTGGTCTCAAACCCCTGGCCTCAAGCAATCCTCCTGCCTTGGCTTCCCAAATTGCTGGGATTATAGGCGTGAGCCACTGTGGCTGGCCAAGATTTTGATAATAGCCAACAATTCATATTCTCTGTTCACAATTTAAGATAAAGTAGGAATTAATAATGGGCTATCAAGAAGTAAATTGTTCTCTTGGAGGTTTTCCCTAAATTTGAAATGTACATTTTAATTTAACATACAGAAAAATTGAAAGAATTGTTTAGTAACCCACCATGTATGTTTACATTCATGTTATTTGCTTTATCTTATGTCAGCTATTTTTATCTGCTTATGTATGGGTTATTTCTGTATCATTTGAGAGTAAGTTGTAGATATCATGGCACTTTGCCTTTAAATATATGTAAATTTCCTGGATAACTGTGATACTATAATCATACTGGAAAAACTTAAGAATTTCTATAGTGTCTTCAAATATGTGCCCAAAGATTTTTTTATAACTACTTATTTTCTAATCAGTATCCACTCTTGGTTAATTCATTGCATTTGGGATTTTTTTTAAATTTATTCTTTTTCTCTAGGATAATATCCCCACTTTTTCATGCTTTTGAATTTTTCTTTTTTTTCTTTTGAGACAGAGTCTTGCTCTGTCACTAGGCTGGAGTGCAGTGGTGCGGTCTCAGCTTACTGCAACCTCTGCCTCTCGGGTTCAAGCAATTCTGCCTCAGCCTCTCAAGTAGCTGGGACTACAGGCACATGCCACCACACCCAGCTAATTTTTGTATTTTTAGTAGAGACAGGATTTCATCATGTTGGCCAGGATGGTCTGGATCTCTTGACCTTGTGATCCGCCCGCCTTGGCCTCCCAAAGTGCTGGGATTACAGGCGTGAGCCACCGCACCCAGCCTGAATTTTTCTTTTTTAAGTACCCAAAGAATGTCCCACATTCTTGATTTCTGCTTCACAGTATGATTTAACTTGTTGCTCTGTCCCTCATGTTTCCTATAAATTGGAAGTTATGTCTAGAAAATTCATTAGGTTGAGATTAGGTTGAGATTTTTGTCAAGAACATCTCAGGAATGATGCTGCAGACTTCTGAAAGCATATCAGGTTTTTACATGATTATTTATGCTACACTGTAAAGCTTGCTTAAAGAGGTAACTGTCAGCTCTCCATTGAACAATTCCATTTTGCATTAGTAATTTGATGGGTGCTACATTGATCCATTAATTTGAAAATATAATACCTTTAATTCAGGAAACAAGGATTGAAACAAAAAGATGTCATTGTATTCATCTCTCTGTATAGCACATATGAACTGCCTGTTAAAGGCTAGACTATAAATCTGTGGATAGAAACAATGTTAATATATGAGGCTAGAAGAAAGGAAAACAAATATACCAATATTAAGAAAAAAGTAATAAAACTAGGTAAAGAGATTAATGATTAGGAAATAAAACTAGTTTTTATTCAGATCCTACTCCCTCCTCCCTCCCATTTTGTGGAACATGAGCTAAATCTCTAGACATAAGAAAAATTTTAAAAGAGCAATATGAAGAAAATGCTTTAAATTAAAAGTTAATTTTTGCCGGGCACAGTGGCTCACACCTGTAATCCCAGCACTTTGGGAGGCCGAGGCAGGTGGATCATTTGAGGTCAGGAGTTCGAGACCAGCCTGGCCAACATGGTGAAACCTCATCTCTACTACAGATACAAAAATTAGCTGGGCATGGTGGCATGTGCCTGTAATCCTAGCTACTTGGGAGGCTGAGACGGGAGAATCTCATGAACCCGGGAGGCGGAGATTGCAGTGAGCCAAGATCATGCCATTGCACTCCAGCCTGGGCAATACAGCGAGACCCAGTCTCAAAAAAAAAGAGTTAATTTTTGATGTTTATACCAAAATATTTAGCAATCTCTAATGTATTTTGAGAAGGAATTATATTTGTAAAAGAATATAGTTTTTCAAAATGACATAAATATTGTAGGAAATCAGAATTTTTAAAAGATGATTGAAAACAAGATGAGTTTCACTCATTAGGGTAAATGGAAAATTTCTGAGTATGATATCAGCAAACTCTAAGATTCTTTTTTTTTTTTTTTTTTAATTTCTGAAGTATTTATTGATCATTCTTGGGTGTTTCTCGGAGAGGGGGATATGGCAGGGTCATAGGATAATAGTGGAGAGAAGGTCAGGAGATAAACGCATGAACAAAGGTCTCTGGTTTTCCTAGGCAGAGGACCCTGCGGCCTTCTGCAGTGTTTGTGCCCCTGAGTACTTGAGATTAGGGAGTGGTGATGACTCTTAAAGAGCATGCTGCCTTCAAGCATCTGTTTAACAAAGCACATCTTGCACCACCCTTAATCCATTTAACCCTGAGTTGACACAGCACATGTTTCAGAGAGCAGGGGGCTGGGGGAAAGGCCATACATAGATCAACAGCATCCCAAGGCAGAAGAATTTCTCCTAGTCAGAACAAAATGGAGTCTCCTATGCCCACCCCTTTCTACACAGACACAGCAACAATCTGATCTCTCCTTCCTTTCCCCACACTTCCTCCCCTTCTCTTCAACAAAACCGCCATCGTCCTCATGGCCGGCTCCCGATGGTCGCTGTCTCTTCGGAGCTGTTGGGTACACCTCCCAGACAGGGCAGCCGGGCAGAGGCGCTCCTCACCTCCCAGACAGGGCGGCTGGGCAGAGGCGCCCCTCGCTTCCCAGACGGGGCCGCCCGGGCAGAGGCGCTCCTCTCCTCCCAGACGGGGCGGCCGGGCAGAGGCGCTCCTCACTTCCCCGACGGGGCCGCCCGGGCAGAGGCGCTCCTCGCTTCCCAGACGGGGCCGCCCGGGCAGAGGCGCTCCTCAGTTCCTCCCAGACTGGGTGGCAGCCGGGCAGAGGCGCTCCTCACCTCCCAGACGGGGCGGCCGGGCAGAGGCGCTCCTCCCTTCCCCGACGGGGCGGCCGAGCAGAGGCGCTCCTCACTTCCCAGAGGGGGCGGCCGAGCAGAGGCGCTCCTCACTTCCCAGAGGGGGCGGCCGGGCAGAGGCGCTCCTCACTTCCCAGACGGGGCGGCCGGGCAGAGACGCTCCTCACTTCCTCCCAGATGGGGTGGCGGCCAGGCAGAGGCGCTCCTCACCTCCCAGACAGGGCGGCCGGGCAGAGGCGCTCCTCACCTCCTAGACGGGGCGACCAGGCAGAGGCGCTCCTCACTTCCCAGACGGTGTGGCGGCTGGGCAGAGGTGCTCCTCCCTTCCCAGATGGGGCGGCCAGGCAGAGGCGCTCCTCACTTCCCAGACGGTGTGGCGGCCGGGCAGAGGTGCTCCTCCCTTCCTTCCTCCCAGACGGGGTGGCGGCCAGGCAGAGGCGCTCCTCACTTCCCAGAGGGGGCGGCCGGGCAGAGGTGCTCCTCACTTCCTCCCAGACGGGGTGGCAGCCGGGCAGAGGCACTCCTCACCTCCCAGACGGGGCGGCCGGGCAGAGGTGCTCCTCATCTCCCAGACGGGGCGGCCGGGCAGAGGTGCTCCTCATCTCCCAGACGGGGCAGCCGGGCAGAGGTGCTCCTCACTTCCTCCCAGACGGGGTGACGGCCGGGCAGAGGCACTCCTCACCTCCCAGACGGGGCGGCCGGGCAGAGGCGCTCCTCACCTCCCAGACGGAGTGGTCAGGCAGAGGCGCTCCTCACTTCCCATATGGGGTGGCGGCCGGGCAGAGGCGCTCCTCACTTCCCAGATGGGGCAGCCGGGCAGAGGTGCTCCTCACTTCCTCCCAGACGGGGTGGCAGCCGGGCAGAGGCGCTCCTCACTTCCCAGATGGGGCAGCCGGGCAGAGGTGCTCCTCACTTCCTCCCAGATGGGGTGGCAGCCGGGCAGAGGCGCTCCTCACCTCCCAGACGGGGTGGCCGGGCAGAGGCGCTCCTCCCTTCCCAGACGGAGTGGCCAGGCAGAGGCGCTCCTCACCTCCCAGACGGGGCGGCCGGGCAGAGGCACTCCTCACCTCCCAGAGTGGGCGGCCGGGCAGAGGCGCTCCTCACTTCCCAGAGTGGGCGGCCGGGCAGAGGCGCTCCTCACTTCCCAGAGTGGGCGGCCGGGCAGAGGCGCTCCTCACTTCCCATAGGGGGTGGCAGCCGGGCAGAGGCGCTCCTCACTTCCCAGATGGGGCAGCTGGGCAGAGGTGCTCCTCACTTCCTCCCAGACGGGGTGGCGGCCAGGCAGAGGCGCTCCTCACTTCCTCCCAGACGGGGTGGCGGCCAGGCAGAGGCGCTCCTCACCTCCCAGACGGGGCGGCCGGGCAGAGGCACTCCTCACCTCCCAGAGTGGGCGGCCGGGCAGAGGCGCTCCTCACTTCCCAGAGTGGGCGGCCGGGCAGAGGCGCTCCTCACTTCCCAGAGTGGGCGGCCGGGCAGAGGCGCTCCTCACTTCCCGTAGGGGGTGGCAGCCGGGCAGAGGCGCTCCTCACTTCCCAGATGGGGCAGCTGGGCAGAGGTGCTCCTCACTTCCTCCCAGACGGGGTGGCGGCCAGGCAGAGGCGCTCCTCACCTCCCAGACGGGGCGGCCGGGCAGAGGCACTCCTCACCTCCCAGACGGGGCGGCTGGGCAGAGGCGCTCCTCACCTCCCAGAAGGGGCGGCTGGGCAGAGGCGCTCCTCACTTCCCATATGGGGTGGCAGCCGGGCAGAGGCGCTCCTCACTTCCCAGACGGGGTGGCGGCCAGGCAGAGGCGCTCCTCACTTCCCAGATAGGGCAACAGGGCAGAGGCGCTCCTCACTTCCTCCCAGACGGGGCGGCCGGGCAGAGGTGCTCCTCATCTCCCAGACGGGGCAGCCGGGCAGAGGCGCTCCTCACTTCCTCCCAGAAGGGGTGGCAGCCGGGCAGAGGCGCTCCTCACCTCCCAGATAGGGCGGCCGGGCAGAGGGGCTCCTCACATCCCAGACGATGGGCGGCCAGGCAGAGACGCTCCTCACTTCCTAGACGGGGTGGCGGTGGGGCAGAGGCTGTAATCTTAGCACTTTAAGAGGCCAAGGCAGGAGGCTGGTAGGTGGAGGTTGCAGAGAGCCGAGATCACACCACTGCACTCCAGCCTGAGCACCATTGAGCATTGAGTTAGCGAGACTCCGTCTGCAATCCCAGCACCTCGGGAGGCCGCGGCAGGCAGATCACTCGAGGCCAGGAGCTGGAGACCAGCCCGGTCAACACGGCGAAACCCCGTCTCCACCAAAAATACAAAAACCATTCAGGCGTGGCGGCGCGCGCCTGCAATCCCAGGCACTCGGCAGGCCAAGGCAGGAGAGTCACAGGAGCCCGAGGCAGGGAGGTTGCAGCAAGCCGAGATCCCGGCAGTACAGTCCAGCTTCGGCAACAGAGGGAGACCGAAAAAAGAAGGAGAGGGAGACCGAAAAAAGAGGGGAGAGGGAGAGGGAGAGGGAGAGGGAGAGGGAGAGGGAGAGGGAGAGGGAGAGGGAGAGGGAGAGGGAGAGGGAGAGGGAGAGGGAGAGGGAGAGGGAGAGGGAGAGGGAGAGGGAGCTAATATTCTTTTAAAATAATTGTGCAATAGTCATTTTTCTGGCAGAGTGAATTCATTCTTCTGGTTCACTATATTCTAGACAAATGAAAGAAAAGGAATGTTGATCTATGTTTATCCTTGTAATTTTTCTAAGCTTTATATACAGTTTTGCAAATGGGATGAATTATGTGCACATGATACCATCAATTCTGAAAACTACATTTTTAAAAACCTTTTGGAAATCAGGATTGCAGTTGTTAACTACCTAAACTCACTTCCAGCCCTATAAAAATTACTTTTCCAAACTAAGGAGCATCACGCATTATGCATTGTCAGCCAAAGGTCTGTAGTGTCAGCGTGATCATTCGTTGTGTCTGTAGTGTCAGCGTGATCATTCGTTGTGTCTGTAGTGTCACTGTGATCATTCGTTGTGTCTGTAGTGTCACTGTGATCATTCGTTGTGTCTGTAGTGTCAGCGTGATCATTCGTTGTGCTTGTAGTGTCACCGTGATCATTCGTTGTGTCTGTAGTGTCACCGTGATCATTCGTTGTGTCTGTAGTGTCACCGTGATCATTCGTTGTGTCTGTAGTGTCACCGTGATCATTCGTTGTGTCTGTAGTGTCACTGTGATCATTCGTTGTGTCTGTAGTGTCACCGTGATCATTCGTTGTGTCTGTAGTGTCACTGTGATCATTCGTTGTGTCTGTAGTGTCACCGTGATCATTCGTTGTGTCTGTAGTGTCACCGTGATCATTCGTTGTGTCTGTAGTGTGAGCGTGATCATTCGTTGTGTCTGTAGTGTCACCGTGATCATTCGTTGTGTCTGTAGTGTGAGCGTGATCATTCGTTGTGTCTGTAGTGTCACTGTGATCATTCGTTGTGTCTGTAGTGTCAGCGTGATCATTCGTTGTGTCTGTAGTGTCACTGTGATCATTCGTTGTGTCTGTAGTGTCAGCGTGATCATTCGTTGTGTCTGTAGTGTCACTGTGATCATTCGTTGTGTCTGTAGTGTCACTGTGATCATTCGTTGTGTCTGTAGTGTCACTGTGATCATTCGTTGTGTCTGTAGTGTGAGCGTGATCATTCGTTGTGTCTGTAGTGTCAGCGTGATCATTCGTTGTGTCTGTAGTGTCACCGTGATCATTCGTTGTGTCTGTAGTGTCACCGTGATCATTCGTTGTGTCTGTAGTGTCAGCGTGATCATTCGTTGTGTCTGTAGTGTCACTGTGATCATTCGTTGTGTCTGTAGTGTCACTGTGATCATTCGTTGTGTCTGTAGTGTCAGCGTGATCATTCGTTGTGTCTGTAGTGTCACCGTGATCATTCGTTGTGTCTGTAGTGTGAGCGTGATCATTCGTTGTGTCTGTAGTGTCAGCGTGATCATTCGTTGTGTCTGTAGTGTCACCGTGATCATTCGTTGTGTCTGTAGTGTCAGCGTGATCATTCGTTGTGTCTGTAGTGTCACCGTGATCATTCGTTGTGTCTGTAGTGTCACTGTGATCATTCGTTGTGTCTGTAGTGTCACTGTGATCATTCGTTGTGTCTGTAGTGTCACTGTGATCATTCGTTGTGTCTGTAGTGTCACCGTGATCATTCGTTGTGTCTGTAGTGTCACCGTGATCATTCGTTGTGCTTGTAGTGTCAGCGTGATCATTCGTTGTGTCTGTAGTGTCACTGTGATCATTCGTTGTGTCTGTAGTGTCACCGTGATCATTCGTTGTGTCTGTAGTGTCACCGTGATCATTCGTTGTGTCTGTAGTGTCAGCGTGATCATTCGTTGTGTCTGTAGTGTCACTGTGATCATTCGTTGTGTCTGTAGTGTCACTGTGATCATTCGTTGTGTCTGTAGTGTCAGCGTGATCATTCGTTGTGTCTGTAGTGTCAGCGTGATCATTCGTTGTGTCTGTAGTGTCAGCGTGATCATTCGTTGTGTCTGTAGTGTGAGCGTGATCATTCGTTGTGTCTGTAGTGTCACTGTGATCATTCGTTGTGTCTGTAGTGTCACTGTGATCATTCGTTGTGTCTGTAGTGTCACTGTGATCATTCGTTGTGTCTGTAGTGTCACCGTGATCATTCGTTGTGCTTGTAGTGTCAGCGTGATCATTCGTTGTGTCTGTAGTGTCAGCGTGATCATTCGTTGTGTCTGTAGTGTCAGCGTGATCATTCGTTGTGTCTGTAGTGTCACCGTGATCATTCGTTGTGTCTGTAGTGTCACCGTGATCATTCGTTGTGTCTGTAGTGTCAGCGTGATCATTCGTTGTGTCTGTAGTGTCACTGTGATCATTCGTTGTGTCTGTAGTGTCACTGTGATCATTCGTTGTGTCTGTAGTGTCACCGTGATCATTCGTTGTGTCTGTAGTGTCACCGTGATCATTCGTTGTGTCTGTAGTGTCACCGTGATCATTCGTTGTGCTTGTAGTGTCAGCGTGATCATTCGTTGTGTCTGTAGTGTCAGCGTGATCATTCGTTGTGTCTGTAGTGTCAGCGTGATCATTCGTTGTGTCTGTAGTGTCACCGTGATCATTCGTTGTGTCTGTAGTGTCACCGTGATCATTCGTTGTGTCTGTAGTGTCACCGTGATCATTCGTTGTGTCTGTAGTGTCACCGTGATCATTCGT
Source organism: Pongo abelii (assembly GCF_028885655.2). Classification (NCBI taxonomy): domain Eukaryota; kingdom Metazoa; phylum Chordata; class Mammalia; order Primates; family Hominidae; genus Pongo; species Pongo abelii. The sequence goes on along the minus strand of NC_072005.2, from coordinate 43,273,800 downwards.
TGTGTCTGTAGTGTCACCGTGATCATTCGTTGTGTCTGTAGTGTCAGCGTGATCATTCGTTGTGTCTGTAGTGTCACCGTGATCATTCGTTGTGCTTGTAGTGTCAGCGTGATCATTCGTTGTGTCTGTAGTGTCACCGTGATCATTCGTTGTGTCTGTAGTGTCACCGTGATCATTCGTTGTGTCTGTAGTGTCACCGTGATCATTCGTTGTGTCTGTAGTGTCACCGTGATCATTCGTTGTGTCTGTAGTGTCACCGTGATCATTCGTTGTGTCTGTAGTGTCACCGTGATCATTCGTTGTGTCTGTAGTGTCAGCGTGATCATTCGTTGTGTCTGTAGTGTCACCGTGATCATTCGTTGTGCTTGTAGTGTCACCGTGATCATTCGTTGTGTCTGTAGTGTCACCGTGATCATTCGTTGTGTCTGTAGTGTCACCGTGATCATTCGTTGTGTCTGTAGTGTCACCGTGATCATTCGTTGTGTCTGTAGTGTCAGCGTGATCATTCGTTGTGTCTGTAGTGTCACCGTGATCATTCGTTGTGTCTGTAGTGTCACTGTGATCATTCGTTGTGTCTGTAGTGTCACTGTGATCATTCGTTGTGTCTGTAGTGTCACCGTGATCATTCGTTGTGTCTGTAGTGTCAGCGTGATCATTCGTTGTGTCTGTAGTGTCACTGTGATCATTCGTTGTGTCTGTAGTGTCACCGTGATCATTCGTTGTGTCTGTAGTGTCACCGTGATCATTCGTTGTGCTTGTAGTGTCAGCGTGATCATTCGTTGTGTCTGTAGTGTCACTGTGATCATTCGTTGTGTCTGTAGTGTCACCGTGATCATTCGTTGTGTCTGTAGTGTCACCGTGATCATTCGTTGTGTCTGTAGTGTCAGCGTGATCATTCGTTGTGTCTGTAGTGTCACTGTGATCATTCGTTGTGTCTGTAGTGTCACTGTGATCATTCGTTGTGTCTGTAGTGTCAGCGTGATCATTCGTTGTGTCTGTAGTGTCAGCGTGATCATTCGTTGTGTCTGTAGTGTCAGCGTGATCATTCGTTGTGTCTGTAGTGTCACCGTGATCATTCGTTGTGTCTGTAGTGTCACTGTGATCATTCGTTGTGTCTGTAGTGTCACTGTGATCATTCGTTGTGTCTGTAGTGTCAGCGTGATCATTCGTTGTGTCTGTAGTGTCACCGTGATCATTCGTTGTGTCTGTAGTGTCACTGTGATCATTCGTTGTGTCTGTAGTGTCACTGTGATCATTCGTTGTGTCTGTAGTGTCAGCGTGATCATTCGTTGTGTCTGTAGTGTCACTGTGATCATTCGTTGTGCTTGTAGTGTCAGCGTGATCATTCGTTGTGTCTGTAGTGTCACTGTGATCATTCGTTGTGTCTGTAGTGTCAGCGTGATCATTCGTTGTGTCTGTAGTGTCACCGTGATCATTCGTTGTGTCTGTAGTGTCACCGTGATCATTCGTTGTGTCTGTAGTGTCAGCGTGATCATTCGTTGTGTCTGTAGTGTCACTGTGATCATTCGTTGTGCTTGTAGTGTCAGCGTGATCATTCGTTGTGTCTGTAGTGTCACTGTGATCATTCGTTGTGTCTGTAGTGTCAGCGTGATCATTCGTTGTGTCTGTAGTGTCACCGTGATCATTCGTTGTGTCTGTAGTGTCACTGTGATCATTCGTTGTGTCTGTAGTGTCAGCGTGATCATTCGTTGTGCTTGTAGTGTCACCGTGATCATTCGTTGTGTCTGTAGTGTCACCGTGATCATTCGTTGTGTCTGTAGTGTCACCGTGATCATTCGTTGTGCTTGTAGTGTCAGCGTGATCATTCGTTGTGTCTGTAGTGTCACCGTGATCATTCGTTGTGTCTGTAGTGTCACCGTGATCATTCGTTGTGTCTGTAGTGTCACCGTGATCATTCGTTGTGTCTGTAGTGTCACCGTGATCATTCGTTGTGTCTGTAGTGTCACTGTGATCATTCGTTGTGTCTGTAGTGTCAGCGTGATCATTCGTTGTGTCTGTAGTGTCACCGTGATCATTCGTTGTGTCTGTAGTGTCACTGTGATCATTCGTTGTGTCTGTAGTGTCAGCGTGATCATTCGTTGTGTCTGTAGTGTCACCGTGATCATTCGTTGTGCTTGTAGTGTCAGCGTGATCATTCGTTGTGTCTGTAGTGTCACTGTGATCATTCGTTGTGTCTGTAGTGTCAGCGTGATCATTCGTTGTGTCTGTAGTGTCACCGTGATCATTCGTTGTGTCTGTAGTGTCACTGTGATCATTCGTTGTGTCTGTAGTGTCACCGTGATCATTCGTTGTGTCTGTAGTGTCACTGTGATCATTCGTTGTGTCTGTAGTGTGAGTGTGATCATTCGTTGTGTCTGTAGTGTCACTGTGATCATTCGTTGTGTCTGTAGTGTCACCGTGATCATTCGTTGTGTCTGTAGTGTCACTGTGATCATTCGTTGTGTCTGTAGTGTCACCGTGATCATTCGTTGTGTCTGTAGTGTCACTGTGATCATTCGTTGTGTCTGTAGTGTCAGCGTGATCATTCGTTGTGTCTGTAGTGTCACTGTGATCATTCGTTGTGTCTGTAGTGTCACCGTGATCATTCGTTGTGTCTGTAGTGTCACTGTGATCATTCGTTGTGTCTGTAGTGTGAGTGTGATCATTCGTTGTGTCTGTAGTGTCACCGTGATCATTCGTTGTGTCTGTAGTGTCAGCGTGATCATTCGTTGTGCTTGTAGTGTCAGCGTGATCATTCGTTGTGTCTGTAGTGTCACTGTGATCATTCGTTGTGTCTGTAGTGTCAGCGTGATCATTCGTTGTGTCTGTAGTGTCACCGTGATCATTCGTTGTGTCTGTAGTGTCACTGTGATCATTCGTTGTGTCTGTAGTGTCAGCGTGATCATTCGTTGTGCTTGTAGTGTCACCGTGATCATTCGTTGTGTCTGTAGTGTCACCGTGATCATTCGTTGTGTCTGTAGTGTCACCGTGATCATTCGTTGTGCTTGTAGTGTCAGCGTGATCATTCGTTGTGTCTGTAGTGTCACCGTGATCATTCGTTGTGTCTGTAGTGTCACCGTGATCATTCGTTGTGTCTGTAGTGTCACCGTGATCATTCGTTGTGTCTGTAGTGTCACTGTGATCATTCGTTGTGCTTGTAGTGTCAGCGTGATCATTCGTTGTGTCTGTAGTGTCACTGTGATCATTCGTTGTGTCTGTAGTGTCAGCGTGATCATTCGTTGTGTCTGTACTGTCACCGTGATCATTCGTTGTGTCTGTAGTGTCACTGTGATCATTCGTTGTGTCTGTAGTGTCAGCGTGATCATTCGTTGTGTCTGTAGTGTCACCGTGATCATTCGTTGTGCTTGTAGTGTCAGCGTGATCATTCGTTGTGTCTGTAGTGTCACTGTGATCATTCGTTGTGCTTGTAGTGTCAGCGTGATCATTCGTTGTGTCTGTAGTGTCACCGTGATCATTCGTTGTGTCTGTAGTGTCACTGTGATCATTCGTTGTGCTTGTAGTGTCAGCGTGATCATTCGTTGTGTCTGTAGTGTCACTGTGATCATTCGTTGTGTCTGTAGTGTCAGCGTGATCATTCGTTGTGTCTGTAGTGTCACCGTGATCATTCGTTGTGTCTGTAGTGTCACTGTGATCATTCGTTGTGTCTGTAGTGTCACCGTGATCATTCGTTGTGTCTGTAGTGTCACTGTGATCATTCGTTGTGTCTGTAGTGTGAGTGTGATCATTCGTTGTGTCTGTAGTGTCACTGTGATCATTCGTTGTGTCTGTAGTGTCACCGTGATCATTCGTTGTGTCTGTAGTGTCACTGTGATCATTCGTTGTGTCTGTAGTGTCACCGTGATCATTCGTTGTGTCTGTAGTGTCACTGTGATCATTCGTTGTGTCTGTAGTGTCAGCGTGATCATTCGTTGTGTCTGTAGTGTCACTGTGATCATTCGTTGTGTCTGTAGTGTCACCGTGATCATTCGTTGTGTCTGTAGTGTCACTGTGATCATTCGTTGTGTCTGTAGTGTGAGTGTGATCATTCGTTGTGTCTGTAGTGTCACCGTGATCATTCGTTGTGTCTGTAGTGTCAGCGTGATCATTCGTTGTGCTTGTAGTGTCAGCGTGATCATTCGTTGTGTCTGTAGTGTCACTGTGATCATTCGTTGTGTCTGTAGTGTCACCGTGATCATTCGTTGTGTCTGTAGTGTCACTGTGATCATTCGTTGTGTCTGTAGTGTCACCGTGATCATTCGTTGTGCTTGTAGTGTCAGCGTGATCATTCGTTGTGTCTGTAGTGTCACTGTGATCATTCGTTGTGTCTGTAGTGTCACCGTGATCATTCGTTGTGTCTGTAGTGTCACCGTGATCATTCGTTGTGTCTGTAGTGTCACTGTGATCATTCGTTGTGTCTGTAGTGTCAGCGTGATCATTCGTTGTGCTTGTAGTGTCACCGTGATCATTCGTTGTGTCTGTAGTGTCACCGTGATCATTCGTTGTGTCTGTAGTGTCACCGTGATCATTCGTTGTGCTTGTAGTGTCAGCGTGATCATTCGTTGTGTCTGTAGTGTCACCGTGATCATTCGTTGTGTCTGTAGTGTCACCGTGATCATTCGTTGTGTCTGTAGTGTCACCGTGATCATTCGTTGTGTCTGTAGTGTCACCGTGATCATTCGTTGTGTCTGTAGTGTCACCGTGATCATTCGTTGTGTCTGTAGTGTCACTGTGATCATTCGTTGTGTCTGTAGTGTCAGCGTGATCATTCGTTGTGCTTGTAGTGTCAGCGTGATCATTCGTTGTGTCTGTAGTGTCACTGTGATCATTCGTTGTGTCTGTAGTGTCAGCGTGATCATTCGTTGTGTCTGTAGTGTCACCGTGATCATTCGTTGTGTCTGTAGTGTCACTGTGATCATTCGTTGTGTCTGTAGTGTCACCGTGATCATTCGTTGTGTCTGTAGTGTCACCGTGATCATTCGTTGTGTCTGTAGTGTCACTGTGATCATTCGTTGTGTCTGTAGTGTCACCGTGATCATTCGTTGTGTCTGTAGTGTCACTGTGATCATTCGTTGTGTCTGTAGTGTCACCGTGATCATTCGTTGTGTCTGTAGTGTCAGCGTGATCATTCGTTGTGTCTGTAGTGTCACCGTGATCATTCGTTGTGCTTGTAGTGTCACCGTGATCATTCGTTGTGTCTGTAGTGTCACTGTGATCATTCGTTGTGTCTGTAGTGTCAGCGTGATCATTCGTTGTGTCTGTAGTGTCACCGTGATCATTCGTTGTGTCTGTAGTGTCAGCGTGATCATTCGTTGTGTCTGTAGTGTCAGCGTGATCATTCGTTGTGTCTGTAGTGTCAGCGTGATCATTCGTTGTGTCTGTAGTGTCACTGTGATCATTCGTTGTGTCTGTAGTGTCACCGTGATCATTCGTTGTGTCTGTAGTGTCAGCGTGATCATTCGTTGTGTCTGTAGTGTCACTGTGATCATTCGTTGTGTCTGTAGTGTCACTGTGATCATTCGTTGTGTCTGTAGTGTCAGCGTGATCATTCGTTGTGTCTGTAGTGTCAGCGTGATCATTCGTTGTGTCTGTAGTGTCACCGTGATCATTCGTTGTGTCTGTAGTGTCACCGTGATCATTCGTTGTGTCTGTAGTGTCACCGTGATCATTCGTTGTGTCTGTAGTGTCACCGTGATCATTCGTTGTGTCTGTAGTGTCACCGTGATCATTCGTTGTGCTTGTAGTGTCAGCGTGATCATTCGTTGTGTCTGTAGTGTCACTGTGATCATTCGTTGTGTCTGTAGTGTCAGCGTGATCATTCGTTGTGTCTGTAGTGTCACCGTGATCATTCGTTGTGTCTGTAGTGTGAGCGTGATCATTCGTTGTGTCTGTAGTGTCAGCGTGATCATTCGTTGTGTCTGTAGTGTGAGCGTGATCATTCGTTGTGTCTGTAGTGTCAGCGTGATCATTCGTTGTGTCTGTAGTGTCAGCGTGATCATTCGTTGTGTCTGTAGTGTCACTGTGATCATTCGTTGTGCTTGTAGTGTCAGCGTGATCATTCGTTGTGTCTGTAGTGTCACTGTGATCATTCGTTGTGTCTGTAGTGTCAGCGTGATCATTCGTTGTGTCTGTAGTGTCACCGTGATCATTCGTTGTGTCTGTAGTGTCACTGTGATCATTCGTTGTGTCTGTAGTGTCAGCGTGATCATTCGTTGTGTCTGTAGTGTCACCGTGATCATTCGTTGTGCTTGTAGTGTCAGCGTGATCATTCGTTGTGTCTGTAGTGTCACTGTGATCATTCGTTGTGTCTGTAGTGTCAGCGTGATCATTCGTTGTGTCTGTAGTGTCACTGTGATCATTCGTTGTGTCTGTAGTGTCACCGTGATCATTCGTTGTGCTTGTAGTGTCAGCGTGATCATTCGTTGTGTCTGTAGTGTCAGCGTGATCATTCGTTGTGTCTGTAGTGTCACCGTGATCATTCGTTGTGTCTGTAGTGTCACTGTGATCATTCGTTGTGTCTGTAGTGTCACTGTGATCATTCGTTGTGTCTGTAGTGTCACTGTGATCATTCGTTGTGTCTGTAGTGTCACCGTGATCATTCGTTGTGTCTGTAGTGTCACCGTGATCATTCGTTGTGCTTGTAGTGTCAGCGTGATCATTCGTTGTGTCTGTAGTGTCACTGTGATCATTCGTTGTGTCTGTAGTGTCACCGTGATCATTCGTTGTGTCTGTAGTGTCACCGTGATCATTCGTTGTGTCTGTAGTGTCAGCGTGATCATTCGTTGTGTCTGTAGTGTCACTGTGATCATTCGTTGTGTCTGTAGTGTCACTGTGATCATTCGTTGTGTCTGTAGTGTCAGCGTGATCATTCGTTGTGTCTGTAGTGTCAGCGTGATCATTCGTTGTGTCTGTAGTGTCAGCGTGATCATTCGTTGTGTCTGTAGTGTCAGCGTGATCATTCGTTGTGTCTGTAGTGTCACTGTGATCATTCGTTGTGTCTGTAGTGTCACTGTGATCATTCGTTGTGTCTGTAGTGTCACTGTGATCATTCGTTGTGTCTGTAGTGTCACCGTGATCATTCGTTGTGCTTGTAGTGTCAGCGTGATCATTCGTTGTGTCTGTAGTGTCAGCGTGATCATTCGTTGTGTCTGTAGTGTCAGCGTGATCATTCGTTGTGTCTGTAGTGTCACCGTGATCATTCGTTGTGTCTGTAGTGTCACCGTGATCATTCGTTGTGTCTGTAGTGTCAGCGTGATCATTCGTTGTGTCTGTAGTGTCACTGTGATCATTCGTTGTGTCTGTAGTGTCACCGTGATCATTCGTTGTGTCTGTAGTGTCACCGTGATCATTCGTTGTGTCTGTAGTGTCACCGTGATCATTCGTTGTGTCTGTAGTGTCACCGTGATCATTCGTTGTGCTTGTAGTGTCAGCGTGATCATTCGTTGTGTCTGTAGTGTCAGCGTGATCATTCGTTGTGTCTGTAGTGTCAGCGTGATCATTCGTTGTGTCTGTAGTGTCACCGTGATCATTCGTTGTGTCTGTAGTGTCACCGTGATCATTCGTTGTGTCTGTAGTGTCACCGTGATCATTCGTTGTGTCTGTAGTGTCACCGTGATCATTCGTTGTGTCTGTAGTGTCACCGTGATCATTCGTTGTGTCTGTAGTGTCAGCGTGATCATTCGTTGTGTCTGTAGTGTCACCGTGATCATTCGTTGTGCTTGTAGTGTCAGCGTGATCATTCGTTGTGTCTGTAGTGTCACCGTGATCATTCGTTGTGTCTGTAGTGTCACCGTGATCATTCGTTGTGTCTGTAGTGTCACCGTGATCATTCGTTGTGTCTGTAGTGTCACCGTGATCATTCGTTGTGTCTGTAGTGTCACCGTGATCATTCGTTGTGTCTGTAGTGTCACCGTGATCATTCGTTGTGTCTGTAGTGTCAGCGTGATCATTCGTTGTGTCTGTAGTGTCACCGTGATCATTCGTTGTGCTTGTAGTGTCACCGTGATCATTCGTTGTGTCTGTAGTGTCACCGTGATCATTCGTTGTGTCTGTAGTGTCACCGTGATCATTCGTTGTGTCTGTAGTGTCACCGTGATCATTCGTTGTGTCTGTAGTGTCAGCGTGATCATTCGTTGTGTCTGTAGTGTCACCGTGATCATTCGTTGTGTCTGTAGTGTCACTGTGATCATTCGTTGTGTCTGTAGTGTCACTGTGATCATTCGTTGTGTCTGTAGTGTCACCGTGATCATTCGTTGTGTCTGTAGTGTCAGCGTGATCATTCGTTGTGTCTGTAGTGTCACTGTGATCATTCGTTGTGTCTGTAGTGTCACCGTGATCATTCGTTGTGTCTGTAGTGTCACCGTGATCATTCGTTGTGCTTGTAGTGTCAGCGTGATCATTCGTTGTGTCTGTAGTGTCACTGTGATCATTCGTTGTGTCTGTAGTGTCACCGTGATCATTCGTTGTGTCTGTAGTGTCACCGTGATCATTCGTTGTGTCTGTAGTGTCAGCGTGATCATTCGTTGTGTCTGTAGTGTCACTGTGATCATTCGTTGTGTCTGTAGTGTCACTGTGATCATTCGTTGTGTCTGTAGTGTCAGCGTGATCATTCGTTGTGTCTGTAGTGTCAGCGTGATCATTCGTTGTGTCTGTAGTGTCAGCGTGATCATTCGTTGTGTCTGTAGTGTCACCGTGATCATTCGTTGTGTCTGTAGTGTCACTGTGATCATTCGTTGTGTCTGTAGTGTCACCGTGATCATTCGTTGTGTCTGTAGTGTCAGCGTGATCATTCGTTGTGTCTGTAGTGTCACCGTGATCATTCGTTGTGTCTGTAGTGTCACTGTGATCATTCGTTGTGTCTGTAGTGTCACTGTGATCATTCGTTGTGTCTGTAGTGTCAGCGTGATCATTCGTTGTGTCTGTAGTGTCACTGTGATCATTCGTTGTGCTTGTAGTGTCAGCGTGATCATTCGTTGTGTCTGTAGTGTCACTGTGATCATTCGTTGTGTCTGTAGTGTCAGCGTGATCATTCGTTGTGTCTGTAGTGTCACCGTGATCATTCGTTGTGTCTGTAGTGTCACCGTGATCATTCGTTGTGTCTGTAGTGTCAGCGTGATCATTCGTTGTGTCTGTAGTGTCACTGTGATCATTCGTTGTGCTTGTAGTGTCAGCGTGATCATTCGTTGTGTCTGTAGTGTCACTGTGATCATTCGTTGTGTCTGTAGTGTCAGCGTGATCATTCGTTGTGTCTGTAGTGTCACCGTGATCATTCGTTGTGTCTGTAGTGTCACTGTGATCATTCGTTGTGTCTGTAGTGTCAGCGTGATCATTCGTTGTGCTTGTAGTGTCACCGTGATCATTCGTTGTGTCTGTAGTGTCACCGTGATCATTCGTTGTGTCTGTAGTGTCACCGTGATCATTCGTTGTGCTTGTAGTGTCAGCGTGATCATTCGTTGTGTCTGTAGTGTCACCGTGATCATTCGTTGTGTCTGTAGTGTCACCGTGATCATTCGTTGTGTCTGTAGTGTCACCGTGATCATTCGTTGTGTCTGTAGTGTCACCGTGATCATTCGTTGTGTCTGTAGTGTCACTGTGATCATTCGTTGTGTCTGTAGTGTCAGCGTGATCATTCGTTGTGTCTGTAGTGTCACCGTGATCATTCGTTGTGTCTGTAGTGTCACTGTGATCATTCGTTGTGTCTGTAGTGTCAGCGTGATCATTCGTTGTGTCTGTAGTGTCACCGTGATCATTCGTTGTGCTTGTAGTGTCAGCGTGATCATTCGTTGTGTCTGTAGTGTCACTGTGATCATTCGTTGTGTCTGTAGTGTCAGCGTGATCATTCGTTGTGTCTGTAGTGTCACCGTGATCATTCGTTGTGTCTGTAGTGTCACTGTGATCATTCGTTGTGTCTGTAGTGTCACCGTGATCATTCGTTGTGTCTGTAGTGTCACTGTGATCATTCGTTGTGTCTGTAGTGTGAGTGTGATCATTCGTTGTGTCTGTAGTGTCACTGTGATCATTCGTTGTGTCTGTAGTGTCACCGTGATCATTCGTTGTGTCTGTAGTGTCACTGTGATCATTCGTTGTGTCTGTAGTGTCACCGTGATCATTCGTTGTGTCTGTAGTGTCACTGTGATCATTCGTTGTGTCTGTAGTGTCAGCGTGATCATTCGTTGTGTCTGTAGTGTCACTGTGATCATTCGTTGTGTCTGTAGTGTCACCGTGATCATTCGTTGTGTCTGTAGTGTCACTGTGATCATTCGTTGTGTCTGTAGTGTGAGTGTGATCATTCGTTGTGTCTGTAGTGTCACCGTGATCATTCGTTGTGTCTGTAGTGTCAGCGTGATCATTCGTTGTGCTTGTAGTGTCAGCGTGATCATTCGTTGTGTCTGTAGTGTCACTGTGATCATTCGTTGTGTCTGTAGTGTCAGCGTGATCATTCGTTGTGTCTGTAGTGTCACCGTGATCATTCGTTGTGTCTGTAGTGTCACTGTGATCATTCGTTGTGTCTGTAGTGTCAGCGTGATCATTCGTTGTGCTTGTAGTGTCACCGTGATCATTCGTTGTGTCTGTAGTGTCACCGTGATCATTCGTTGTGTCTGTAGTGTCACCGTGATCATTCGTTGTGCTTGTAGTGTCAGCGTGATCATTCGTTGTGTCTGTAGTGTCACCGTGATCATTCGTTGTGTCTGTAGTGTCACCGTGATCATTCGTTGTGTCTGTAGTGTCACCGTGATCATTCGTTGTGTCTGTAGTGTCACTGTGATCATTCGTTGTGCTTGTAGTGTCAGCGTGATCATTCGTTGTGTCTGTAGTGTCACTGTGATCATTCGTTGTGTCTGTAGTGTCAGCGTGATCATTCGTTGTGTCTGTACTGTCACCGTGATCATTCGTTGTGTCTGTAGTGTCACTGTGATCATTCGTTGTGTCTGTAGTGTCAGCGTGATCATTCGTTGTGTCTGTAGTGTCACCGTGATCATTCGTTGTGCTTGTAGTGTCAGCGTGATCATTCGTTGTGTCTGTAGTGTCACTGTGATCATTCGTTGTGTCTGTAGTGTCAGCGTGATCATTCGTTGTGTCTGTAGTGTCACCGTGATCATTCGTTGTGTCTGTAGTGTCACTGTGATCATTCGTTGTGTCTGTAGTGTCACCGTGATCATTCGTTGTGTCTGTAGTGTCACTGTGATCATTCGTTGTGTCTGTAGTGTGAGTGTGATCATTCGTTGTGTCTGTAGTGTCACTGTGATCATTCGTTGTGTCTGTAGTGTCACCGTGATCATTCGTTGTGTCTGTAGTGTCACTGTGATCATTCGTTGTGTCTGTAGTGTCACCGTGATCATTCGTTGTGTCTGTAGTGTCACTGTGATCATTCGTTGTGTCTGTAGTGTCAGCGTGATCATTCGTTGTGTCTGTAGTGTCACTGTGATCATTCGTTGTGTCTGTAGTGTCACCGTGATCATTCGTTGTGTCTGTAGTGTCACTGTGATCATTCGTTGTGTCTGTAGTGTGAGTGTGATCATTCGTTGTGTCTGTAGTGTCACCGTGATCATTCGTTGTGTCTGTAGTGTCAGCGTGATCATTCGTTGTGCTTGTAGTGTCAGCGTGATCATTCGTTGTGTCTGTAGTGTCACTGTGATCATTCGTTGTGTCTGTAGTGTCACCGTGATCATTCGTTGTGTCTGTAGTGTCACTGTGATCATTCGTTGTGTCTGTAGTGTCACCGTGATCATTCGTTGTGCTTGTAGTGTCAGCGTGATCATTCGTTGTGTCTGTAGTGTCACTGTGATCATTCGTTGTGTCTGTAGTGTCACCGTGATCATTCGTTGTGTCTGTAGTGTCACCGTGATCATTCGTTGTGTCTGTAGTGTCACTGTGATCATTCGTTGTGTCTGTAGTGTCAGCGTGATCATTCGTTGTGCTTGTAGTGTCACCGTGATCATTCGTTGTGTCTGTAGTGTCACCGTGATCATTCGTTGTGTCTGTAGTGTCACCGTGATCATTCGTTGTGCTTGTAGTGTCAGCGTGATCATTCGTTGTGTCTGTAGTGTCACCGTGATCATTCGTTGTGTCTGTAGTGTCACCGTGATCATTCGTTGTGTCTGTAGTGTCACCGTGATCATTCGTTGTGTCTGTAGTGTCACCGTGATCATTCGTTGTGTCTGTAGTGTCACCGTGATCATTCGTTGTGTCTGTAGTGTCACTGTGATCATTCGTTGTGTCTGTAGTGTCAGCGTGATCATTCGTTGTGCTTGTAGTGTCAGCGTGATCATTCGTTGTGTCTGTAGTGTCACTGTGATCATTCGTTGTGTCTGTAGTGTCAGCGTGATCATTCGTTGTGTCTGTAGTGTCACCGTGATCATTCGTTGTGTCTGTAGTGTCACTGTGATCATTCGTTGTGTCTGTAGTGTCACCGTGATCATTCGTTGTGTCTGTAGTGTCACCGTGATCATTCGTTGTGTCTGTAGTGTCACTGTGATCATTCGTTGTGTCTGTAGTGTCACCGTGATCATTCGTTGTGTCTGTAGTGTCACTGTGATCATTCGTTGTGTCTGTAGTGTCACCGTGATCATTCGTTGTGTCTGTAGTGTCAGCGTGATCATTCGTTGTGTCTGTAGTGTCACCGTGATCATTCGTTGTGCTTGTAGTGTCACCGTGATCATTCGTTGTGTCTGTAGTGTCACTGTGATCATTCGTTGTGTCTGTAGTGTCAGCGTGATCATTCGTTGTGTCTGTAGTGTCACCGTGATCATTCGTTGTGTCTGTAGTGTCAGCGTGATCATTCGTTGTGTCTGTAGTGTCAGCGTGATCATTCGTTGTGTCTGTAGTGTGAGCGTGATCATTCGTTGTGTCTGTAGTGTCACTGTGATCATTCGTTGTGTCTGTAGTGTCACCGTGATCATTCGTTGTGTCTGTAGTGTCAGCGTGATCATTCGTTGTGTCTGTAGTGTCACTGTGATCATTCGTTGTGTCTGTAGTGTCACTGTGATCATTCGTTGTGTCTGTAGTGTCAGCGTGATCATTCGTTGTGTCTGTAGTGTCAGCGTGATCATTCGTTGTGTCTGTAGTGTCACCGTGATCATTCGTTGTGTCTGTAGTGTCACCGTGATCATTCGTTGTGTCTGTAGTGTCACCGTGATCATTCGTTGTGTCTGTAGTGTCACCGTGATCATTCGTTGTGTCTGTAGTGTCACCGTGATCATTCGTTGTGCTTGTAGTGTCAGCGTGATCATTCGTTGTGTCTGTAGTGTCACTGTGATCATTCGTTGTGTCTGTAGTGTCAGCGTGATCATTCGTTGTGTCTGTAGTGTCACCGTGATCATTCGTTGTGTCTGTAGTGTGAGCGTGATCATTCGTTGTGTCTGTAGTGTCAGCGTGATCATTCGTTGTGTCTGTAGTGTGAGCGTGATCATTCGTTGTGTCTGTAGTGTCAGCGTGATCATTCGTTGTGTCTGTAGTGTCAGCGTGATCATTCGTTGTGTCTGTAGTGTCACTGTGATCATTCGTTGTGCTTGTAGTGTCAGCGTGATCATTCGTTGTGTCTGTAGTGTCACTGTGATCATTCGTTGTGTCTGTAGTGTCAGCGTGATCATTCGTTGTGTCTGTAGTGTCACCGTGATCATTCGTTGTGTCTGTAGTGTCACTGTGATCATTCGTTGTGTCTGTAGTGTCAGCGTGATCATTCGTTGTGTCTGTAGTGTCACCGTGATCATTCGTTGTGCTTGTAGTGTCAGCGTGATCATTCGTTGTGTCTGTAGTGTCACTGTGATCATTCGTTGTGTCTGTAGTGTCAGCGTGATCATTCGTTGTGTCTGTAGTGTCACTGTGATCATTCGTTGTGTCTGTAGTGTCACCGTGATCATTCGTTGTGCTTGTAGTGTCAGCGTGATCATTCGTTGTGTCTGTAGTGTCACCGTGATCATTCGTTGTGTCTGTAGTGTCACCGTGATCATTCGTTGTGTCTGTAGTGTCACCGTGATCATTCGTTGTGTCTGTAGTGTCACTGTGATCATTCGTTGTGTCTGTAGTGTCAGCGTGATCATTCGTTGTGCTTGTAGTGTCACCGTGATCATTCGTTGTGTCTGTAGTGTCACCGTGATCATTCGTTGTGTCTGTAGTGTCACCGTGATCATTCGTTGTGCTTGTAGTGTCAGCGTGATCATTCGTTGTGTCTGTAGTGTCACCGTGATCATTCGTTGTGTCTGTAGTGTCACCGTGATCATTCGTTGTGTCTGTAGTGTCACCGTGATCATTCGTTGTGTCTGTAGTGTCACCGTGATCATTCGTTGTGTCTGTAGTGTCACTGTGATCATTCGTTGTGTCTGTAGTGTCAGCGTGATCATTCGTTGTGCTTGTAGTGTCAGCGTGATCATTCGTTGTGTCTGTAGTGTCACTGTGATCATTCGTTGTGTCTGTAGTGTCAGCGTGATCATTCGTTGTGTCTGTAGTGTCAGCGTGATCATTCGTTGTGTCTGTAGTGTCACCGTGATCATTCGTTGTGTCTGTAGTGTCAGCGTGATCATTCGTTGTGTCTGTAGTGTCACCGTGATCATTCGTTGTGTCTGTAGTGTCACCGTGATCATTCGTTGTGTCTGTAGTGTCACCGTGATCATTCGTTGTGTCTGTAGTGTCACCGTGATCATTCGTTGTGTCTGTAGTGTCACCGTGATCATTCGTTGTGTCTGTAGTGTCACCGTGATCATTCGTTGTGTCTGTAGTGTCACTGTGATCATTCGTTGTGTCTGTAGTGTCAGCGTGATCATTCGTTGTGTCTGTAGTGTCAGCGTGATCATTCGTTGTGTCTGTAGTGTCAGCGTGATCATTCGTTGTGCTTGTAGTGTCACCGTGATCATTCGTTGTGTCTGTAGTGTCACTGTGATCATTCGTTGTGTCTGTAGTGTCAGCGTGATCATTCGTTGTGTCTGTAGTGTCAGCGTGATCATTCGTTGTGTCTGTAGTGTCAGCGTGATCATTCGTTGTGTCTGTAGTGTCAGCGTGATCATTCGTTGTGTCTGTAGTGTGAGCGTGATCATTCGTTGTGTCTGTAGTGTCACTGTGATCATTCGTTGTGTCTGTAGTGTCACCGTGATCATTCGTTGTGTCTGTAGTGTCAGCGTGATCATTCGTTGTGTCTGTAGTGTCACTGTGATCATTCGTTGTGTCTGTAGTGTCACCGTGATCATTCGTTGTGTCTGTAGTGTCAGCGTGATCATTCGTTGTGTCTGTAGTGTCACCGTGATCATTCGTTGTGTCTGTAGTGTCACTGTGATCATTCGTTGTGTCTGTAGTGTCACCGTGATCATTCGTTGTGTCTGTAGTGTCACCGTGATCATTCGTTGTGTCTGTAGTGTCACCGTGATCATTCGTTGTGCTTGTAGTGTCAGCGTGATCATTCGTTGTGTCTGTAGTGTCAGCGTGATCATTCGTTGTGTCTGTAGTGTCACCGTGATCATTCGTTGTGTCTGTAGTGTCACCGTGATCATTCGTTGTGTCTGTAGTGTGAGCGTGATCATTCGTTGTGTCTGTAGTGTCAGCGTGATCATTCGTTGTGTCTGTAGTGTCAGCGTGATCATTCGTTGTGTCTGTAGTGTCAGCGTGATCATTCGTTGTGTCTGTAGTGTCACCGTGATCATTCGTTGTGTCTGTAGTGTCACCGTGATCATTCGTTGTGTCTGTAGTGTCACCGTGATCATTCGTTGTGTCTGTAGTGTCAGCGTGATCATTCGTTGTGCTTGTAGTGTCAGCGTGATCATTCGTTGTGTCTGTAGTGTCACCGTGATCATTCGTTGTGTCTGTAGTGTCACCGTGATCATTCGTTGTGTCTGTAGTGTCACCGTGATCATTCGTTGTGTCTGTAGTGTCACCGTGATCATTCGTTGTGTCTGTAGTGTCACTGTGATCATTCGTTGTGTCTGTAGTGTCAGCGTGATCATTCGTTGTGCTTGTAGTGTCAGCGTGATCATTCGTTGTGTCTGTAGTGTCACTGTGATCATTCGTTGTGTCTGTAGTGTCACCGTGATCATTCGTTGTGTCTGTAGTGTCACCGTGATCATTCGTTGTGTCTGTAGTGTCACCGTGATCATTCGTTGTGTCTGTAGTGTCACCGTGATCATTCGTTGTGTCTGTAGTGTCACCGTGATCATTCGTTGTGTCTGTAGTGTCACCGTGATCATTCGTTGTGTCTGTAGTGTCACCGTGATCATTCGTTGTGTCTGTAGTGTCACCGTGATCATTCGTTGTGTCTGTAGTGTCACCGTGATCATTCGTTGTGTCTGTAGTGTCACCGTGATCATTCGTTGTGTCTGTAGTGTCAGCGTGATCATTCGTTGTGTCTGTAGTGTCAGCGTGATCATTCGTTGTGTCTGTAGTGTCACCGTGATCATTCGTTGTGCTTGTAGTGTCACCGTGATCATTCGTTGTGTCTGTAGTGTCACCGTGATCATTCGTTGTGTCTGTAGTGTCAGCGTGATCATTCGTTGTGTCTGTAGTGTCACCGTGATCATTCGTTGTGTCTGTAGTGTCACCGTGATCATTCGTTGTGTCTGTAGTGTCACCGTGATCATTCGTTGTGTCTGTAGTGTGAGCGTGATCATTCGTTGTGTCTGTAGTGTCACTGTGATCATTCGTTGTGTCTGTAGTGTCACCGTGATCATTCGTTGTGTCTGTAGTGTCAGCGTGATCATTCGTTGTGTCTGTAGTGTCACTGTGATCATTCGTTGTGTCTGTAGTGTCACTGTGATCATTCGTTGTGTCTGTAGTGTCACCGTGATCATTCGTTGTGTCTGTAGTGTCACCGTGATCATTCGTTGTGTCTGTAGTGTCACCGTGATCATTCGTTGTGTCTGTAGTGTCACCGTGATCATTCGTTGTGCTTGTAGTGTCAGCGTGATCATTCGTTGTGTCTGTAGTGTCACTGTGATCATTCGTTGTGTCTGTAGTGTCAGCGTGATCATTCGTTGTGTCTGTAGTGTCACCGTGATCATTCGTTGTGTCTGTAGTGTCAGCGTGATCATTCGTTGTGTCTGTAGTGTCAGCGTGATCATTCGTTGTGTCTGTAGTGTGAGCGTGATCATTCGTTGTGTCTGTAGTGTCAGCGTGATCATTCGTTGTGTCTGTAGTGTCACCGTGATCATTCGTTGTGTCTGTAGTGTCACTGTGATCATTCGTTGTGTCTGTAGTGTCACCGTGATCATTCGTTGTGTCTGTAGTGTCACCGTGATCATTCGTTGTGTCTGTAGTGTCACCGTGATCATTCGTTGTGCTTGTAGTGTCAGCGTGATCATTCGTTGTGTCTGTAGTGTCACTGTGATCATTCGTTGTGTCTGTAGTGTCAGCGTGATCATTCGTTGTGTCTGTAGTGTCACCGTGATCATTCGTTGTGTCTGTAGTGTCAGCGTGATCATTCGTTGTGTCTGTAGTGTCACCGTGATCATTCGTTGTGTCTGTAGTGTGAGCGTGATCATTCGTTGTGTCTGTAGTGTCACTGTGATCATTCGTTGTGTCTGTAGTGTCAGCGTGATCATTCGTTGTGTCTGTAGTGTCACCGTGATCATTCGTTGTGTCTGTAGTGTCACTGTGATCATTCGTTGTGTCTGTAGTGTCAGCGTGATCATTCGTTGTGTCTGTAGTGTCACTGTGATCATTCGTTGTGCTTGTAGTGTCAGCGTGATCATTCGTTGTGTCTGTAGTGTCACTGTGATCATTCGTTGTGTCTGTAGTGTCAGCGTGATCATTCGTTGTGTCTGTAGTGTCACCGTGATCATTCGTTGTGTCTGTAGTGTCACTGTGATCATTCGTTGTGTCTGTAGTGTCAGCGTGATCATTCGTTGTGTCTGTAGTGTCACTGTGATCATTCGTTGTGCTTGTAGTGTCAGCGTGATCATTCGTTGTGTCTGTAGTGTCACTGTGATCATTCGTTGTGTCTGTAGTGTCAGCGTGATCATTCGTTGTGTCTGTAGTGTCACCGTGATCATTCGTTGTGTCTGTAGTGTCACTGTGATCATTCGTTGTGTCTGTAGTGTCAGCGTGATCATTCGTTGTGCTTGTAGTGTCACTGTGATCATTCGTTGTGTCTGTAGTGTGAGCGTGATCATTCGTTGTGTCTGTAGTGTCAGCGTGATCATTCGTTGTGCTTGTAGTGTCAGCGTGATCATTCGTTGTGTCTGTAGTGTCACTGTGATCATTCGTTGTGTCGGTAGTGTCAGCGTGATCATTCGTTGTGTCTGTAGTGTCACCGTGATCATTCGTTGTGTCTGTAGTGTCACTGTGATCATTCGTTGTGTCTGTAGTGTCACCGTGATCATTCGTTGTGTCTGTAGTGTCACTGTGATCATTCGTTGTGCCTGTAGTGTCACCGTGATCATTCGTTGTGTCTGTAGTGTCACTGTGATCATTCGTTGTGTCTGTAGTGTCAGCGTGATCATTCGTTGTGTCTGTAGTGTCACCGTGATCATTCGTTGTGTCTGTAGTGTCAGCGTGATCATTCGTTGTGTCTGTAGTGTCACCGTGATCATTCGTTGTGCTTGTAGTGTGAGCGTGATCATTCGTTGTGTCTGTAGTGTCACTGTGATCATTCGTTGTGTCTGTAGTGTCAGCGTGATCATTCGTTGTGTCTGTAGTGTCACCGTGATCATTCGTTGTGTCTGTAGTGTCACTGTGATCATTCGTTGTGTCTGTAGTGTCAGCGTGATCATTCGTTGTGTCTGTAGTGTCACCGTGATCATTCGTTGTGTCTGTAGTGTCACCGTGATCATTCGTTGTGCTTGTAGTGTCAGCGTGATCATTCGTTGTGTCTGTAGTGTCACTGTGATCATTCGTTGTGTCTGTAGTGTCAGCGTGATCATTCGTTGTGTCTGTAGTGTCACCGTGATCATTCGTTGCGTCTGTAGTGTCAGCGTGATCATTCGTTGTGTCTGTAGTGTGAGCGTGATCATTCGTTGTGTCTGTAGTGTCACTGTGATCATTCGTTGTGTCTGTAGTGTCACCGTGATCATTCGTTGTGTCTGTAGTGTCAGCGTGATCATTCGTTGTGTCTGTAGTGTCACTGTGATCATTCGTTGTGTCTGTAGTGTCACCGTGATCATTCGTTGTGTCTGTAGTGTCAGCGTGATCATTCGTTGTGTCTGTAGTGTCAGCGTGATCATTCGTTGTGTCTGTAGTGTCACCGTGATCATTCGTTGTGTCTGTAGTGTCACCGTGATCATTCGTTGTGTCTGTAGTGTCACCGTGATCATTCGTTGTGTCTGTAGTGTCAGCGTGATCATTCGTTGTGTCTGTAGTGTCACCGTGATCATTCGTTGTGCTTGTAGTGTCAGCGTGATCATTCGTTGTGTCTGTAGTGTCACTGTGATCATTCGTTGTGTCTGTAGTGTCAGCGTGATCATTCGTTGTGTCTGTAGTGTCACCGTGATCATTCGTTGTGTCTGTAGTGTGAGCGTGATCATTCGTTGTGTCTGTAGTGTCAGCGTGATCATTCGTTGTGTCTGTAGTGTGAGCGTGATCATTCGTTGTGTCTGTAGTGTCAGCGTGATCATTCGTTGTGTCTGTAGTGTCACCGTGATCATTCGTTGTGTCTGTAGTGTCACTGTGATCATTCGTTGTGTCTGTAGTGTCACCGTGATCATTCGTTGTGTCTGTAGTGTCACCGTGATCATTCGTTGTGTCTGTAGTGTCACCGTGATCATTCGTTGTGCTTGTAGTGTCAGCGTGATCATTCGTTGTGTCTGTAGTGTCACTGTGATCATTCGTTGTGTCTGTAGTGTCAGCGTGATCATTCGTTGTGTCTGTAGTGTCACCGTGATCATTCGTTGTGTCTGTAGTGTCAGCGTGATCATTCGTTGTGTCTGTAGTGTCACCGTGATCATTCGTTGTGTCTGTAGTGTGAGCGTGATCATTCGTTGTGTCTGTAGTGTCACTGTGATCATTCGTTGTGTCTGTAGTGTCACCGTGATCATTCGTTGTGTCTGTAGTGTCACCGTGATCATTCGTTGTGTCTGTAGTGTCACTGTGATCATTCGTTGTGTCTGTAGTGTCACCGTGATCATTCGTTGTGTCTGTAGTGTCAGCGTGATCATTCGTTGTGTCTGTAGTGTCACTGTGATCATTCGTTGTGTCTGTAGTGTCACTGTGATCATTCGTTGTGTCTGTAGTGTCACCGTGATCATTCGTTGTGTCTGTAGTGTCACTGTGATCATTCGTTGTGTCTGTAGTGTCAGCGTGATCATTCGTTGTGTCTGTAGTGTCACCGTGATCATTCGTTGTGTCTGTAGTGTCACTGTGATCATTCGTTGTGTCTGTAGTGTCAGCGTGATCATTCGTTGTGTCTGTAGTGTCACCGTGATCATTCGTTGTGTCTGTAGTGTCACCGTGATCATTCGTTGTGTCTGTAGTGTCACTGTGATCATTCGTTGTGTCTGTAGTGTCAGCGTGATCATTCGTTGTGTCTGTAGTGTCACCGTGATCATTCGTTGTGTCTGTAGTGTCAGCGTGATCATTCGTTGTGTCTGTAGTGTCACCGTGATCATTCGTTGTGTCTGTAGTGTCACCGTGATCATTCGTTGTGTCTGTAGTGTCACCGTGATCATTCGTTGTGTCTGTAGTGTCACCGTGATCATTCGTTGTGTCTGTAGTGTCAGCGTGATCATTCGTTGTGTCTGTAGTGTCAGCGTGATCATTCGTTGTGATCTGCATGCTCATACCCCTTTTGTCCACAAAGGGAATAATTCACTATTAAATATTAACATAATTTCCCCTATGCAATTTTAAGTTTTGATAATGAAATAAAACACAATGCAGAATGATTTGGCTATAGGTTAGATGACCACTGTACTTGATAATTGAAACGTGGTTTGTGTTCTTAGACAAGCCAATGAAGCAATCTCCTGCTCTAAACAAAAACCACATGATTAGCCTCTCACAAGATTGGCATGCACTGTGGTGTAGAAAGTTTGTTTGTCTTTCCATAACCCAGTGTATCTAAGAATTACCTCGGAACTTCCATTTCTATTAATATTACCTACTAACACTTAAGTCTGAGTGTGGTGGCTCATGCCTGTAATCCCAGCACTTTGGATAAGGCCGAGGTGGTCGGATCACTTGAGGTCAGGAGTTCAAGACCAGCCTGGCCAACACGGTAAAACCCCATCTCTACTAAAAATACAAAAATGAGCCAGGTGTGGTGGTGCATGCCTGTAATCCCAGCTGCTCTGGAGCCTGAGGCAGGAGAATCACTTGAACCCAGAGGCGTAGGCTGCAGTGAGCCAAGATTGTGCCACTGCATTCCAGCCTGGGT
The DNA here is from genome assembly GCF_028885655.2 of Pongo abelii. Classification (NCBI taxonomy): domain Eukaryota; kingdom Metazoa; phylum Chordata; class Mammalia; order Primates; family Hominidae; genus Pongo; species Pongo abelii. The sequence continues at coordinate 43,252,517 of NC_072005.2, read as the reverse complement.
GACAAAGTGAGACTCTGTCTCAAAAAAAAAAAAATTGGGACATGAAACCATAAGCTGAAATGCTGCCAAGACCTAAAGGAATGACCCTCAAACTGGAATTTCAGCACTCTGTCACGTGATTAATCCCTGGGAGGATGCAGTCAGCTCACATGATGATAGGCGAGTAACCACTTTTTCTGTACTCATACTACTGTTACTTTTCTACAAAATGAAAAACCTAAATGTGGGGGTTTTTTTGTTTTGTTTTTTGGGTTTTTTTTTTTTTTTTTGAGACGGAGTTTCGCTCTTGTTGCCCAGGCTGGAGTGCAATGGTCCGATCTTGACTCACCGCAACCTCCGCCTCCCAGGTTCAAGCGATTCTCCTGCCTCAGCCTCCCGAGTAGCTGGGATTACAGGCATGCATCACCACGCCTGGCTAATTTTTTTGTGTTTTTAGTAGAGACAGGGTTTCTTCATGTTGGTCAGGCTGGTCTCTAACTCCCGACCTCAGGTGATCCGCCCACCTCAGCCTCCCAAAGTGTTGGGATTACAGGCGTGAGCCACCACGCCGGGCCTAAATGTTTTTAAACTCTCACACTGATCAGTATTTAGGTTATAGATAATTTTTTAAAACTCTACTTAGAATATTGTTTCAGAGGAGTCTGTAAGTAACAAAACTCTATAATTGCAGTCATAGCTGATGTATATACTTGGATCTTTTCTAAATGCTCTTCTACTCTTGTAATTTCTAGTCTGGTCAGCTGGAAATAAAAGTATCCAGTAACTCCACTTGTCCACCTAAAAATATATATATATATTTTAATTAACCCATTAAGTATTTTTTATATGTATTTATTGGCCAATCATGTTATTTACTGTGACTTTCCTGTTTGTTTCTTTTGCTCATTTTCTCAACCTGCTGACTTATGAATACCCACACATACTCTAGATCTTGATTCTTTTGTTATTTTATATATAATATCCTTTTCCTGGAGAGTAACTTTTTAAAGTGCATTCATGATTTTTCTGATACTGATAGTTTTCCCACATACTATCATATTATATTTGGATGTTGCCATTATCAGTCTAACCATAAACTGGTAATCTATTTATATTTTTAATAGTACGTGAGATTTCTATGTATTCAGTCAGATTATCTATGAATGGAAATGAATTTTCTTTTAAAATCATTATTCTTTACTTTTATTACAATAAATATGATTATGTCAAGTATTGGGGTAATAGCCAGTGTCTTAGTTGTTTAACCAGTTTAATGGAAATCAGTAAAATATTTTACCATTAAACTAATATTTACTTTGTTGTATGCAAGTATGCTCTATAATTAGGGCTAACTTCTTATATTTTTTCAAATCCCATCACTTATTTTGCTTTGTTCATATATCATTCTCCTCTGCTATTTTAATGTTATAATTCATACTGATTTCTTGTTTTAAACCATTTCTGAAATATAATATGCTTAGCTGTGGTATATTATTGTTTTGATAAGCTGCTTAATTTATCTTATGAATATTTTGTTTGGGATTTTTGTCCAAATATTCAAAATTGATATTAATATTGATATTCAAAATTGATATTAATATTATTAGCATTCATATATTAACATTCAAAATTAAGAACATTTTTAAATTTTTGTTATTGCCATTATTTGTTTATTAAAGGTTAGATAAAATTTGGCTTTAAACCCATATGGTCCTGTTTTTTCTTTATTTTGTTTTCCTTCTTACAGTTTTAATATTGGATTGTTAAACACTTCCAAAATCACCTGATACTCTATTTGAATTTCTACTTTATATGAAAGCAACAGATTAACTGAGCTGAGTACCTTCCCCAGGCACAAAGTGCCTTTGAGCACTGCACATTTTGGTATTACCACTGGGTTCCACAAAAAAGAAGCATCCCCACATGAACCCCTCAATGAAAATCAAGCATTATGTGTTCTTGGCAATACAATGCTAGGAGCTCAGAACTCTTTAGCAAGAATATAAGATGTGGGCCAGGCACGGTGGCTCACGCCTGTAATCCCAGCACTTTGGGAGGCCAGGGTGCATGGATCACCTGCGGTCAGGAGTTTGAGACCAGCCTGACCAACATGGAGAAACCCCATCTCTACTAAAAAAAAAAAAAATACAAAATTAGTGGGGTGTGGTGACGCATGCCTGTAATCCCAGCTACTCGGGAGGCTGAGGCAGGAGAATTGCTTGAAACCGGGAGGCAGAGGTTGCAGTGAGCCAAGATCAGGCCATTGCACTCCAGCCTGGGCAACAAGAACGAAACTTCATCTCAAAAAAAAAAAAGAATATAAAATGCATTGCTGCTTAGACATGTTTGGATACTTACCAGCAGCCCTCATGACAATGATAGATTCTTTAATGTGTGAAAAATTTTAATGCAGGGTGAGTAAATATCCACAAATATCCACTAATAGTTTTATTTTATTGCCTCATGTTAAAGTTATAATTTGTCACATAATTAGCATTGATTGCATTAAATATTAAGCAATTGACTTTCCTCTAGATCTGCACTGTCAGATAGATACATTAGCCACCAGCTACATGTGGCCATTTTAAATTAATTTAAATTTAGTAAGGCATAAAATTGAGTTCAGTAGGACTAGTCACAATTAAGTGTTCAATAGCCATGTGTATTGGACTTTACAGATAACAGTAGTCCCCTGTTTATCTAATGTTTGCTTGTTGTTAATCTCTTGCTGTGCCTAATTTATAAATTAAACTTTATCATAAGTACATATATTTAGTAAAACAGTAGGATGGTTTGGTGCCATCCTTGGTTTCAGGCTTCCCCTGGGGGTCTTGGAACACAACCCCTGCAGATAAGAGGGAGACTACTGTATACAATGTTTCCATTATTAGAAAACTTTCTATTAGATAGGAATATTCTGAATACTTACATTCTATTCACATAAAAAATAATCTTATGGATTTAACAAATATTGCCAAGCACTTAATTATCATTTGCAAAATTAATTGAGCAATTTTAGGTATATATTAAAAATCACAGGCTGGGTGTGGTGGCTCATGCCTTTAATTTCAGCACTTTGGGAGGCCGAAGAGGGAGGATTACTTGAAGTCAGGAGTTCAAGGACAGCCCTGGCAACATAGTGAGACCCTGTGTCTACAAAAAAAAAAAAAATTTTTTTTTAATTAGGCATACTGGTGCATGCCTGTAGTCCCAGCTACTCTGGAGGCCAAGGCAGGAGGATTGCTTGATCCTAGGAGTTTTAGATTGCAGTGAGCTATGATGGCACCACTGCACTCTATCCTGGACAATAGAGTGAGACCCTGTCTCTAAAAAAGAAAAGAAAAGTCATTAATTTTTAGCAGATACTTGAAAGCATCTTAAATATTTTAAAGTGGAAACAATATGCAAAAAAGTTGTAATATTGATTTATATTTTATTCTTACTATTTTCTTTTTTTGAGATGGAGTCTCACTCTGTTGCCCAGGCTGGAGTGCAGTGGCACGATCTTGGCTCACTGCAACCTCCACCTCCCGGGTTCAAGCAATTCTCTGCCTCAGCCTCCCGAGTAGCTGGATTACAGGCACCCACCACCACACCTGGCTAATTTTTTGTATTTTTAGTAGAGACAGGGTTTCAACATCTTGGCCAGGCTGGTCTTGAACTCCTGGCCTTGTGATCCACCCGCCTCGGCCTCCCAAAGTGCTGGGGTTACAGGCGTGAGCCACTGCGCCCGGCTATTCTTAGTATTTTTATGCACTTATGTTCTTATTCCTTCCCATTTTTCTCTCTACGGTTAATGGTAATTGAGCAATTTTTAGATACTCCTCTAGTTTCCATGGTCTTCACTGACACACACGCATGCAAAGATATAATCACAAAAAGTGAAAGCTTTACCATGTGGATTATCAACCATATATTTCTTTTTTTTTTCTTTTATTATTATTATTATTATTATACTTTAGGTTTTATGGTACATGTGCGCAATGTGCAGGTAAGTTACATATGTATACATGTGCCATGCTGGTGCGCTGCACCCACCAACTCGTCATCTAGCATTAGGTATATCTCCCAATGCTATCCCTCCCCCCTCCCCCCACCCCACAACAGTCCCCGAAGTGTGATGTTCCCCTTCCTGTGTCCATGTGTTCTCATTGTTCAATTCCCACCTATGAGTGAGAATATGCGGTGTTTCAACCATATATTTCTTGACCAGGGCCTTGGTCTTGGTGATCTTATGGAAGAGATCATTAAGTGTTTTTCTTTTAGCTTTTTCTTCTTAAATAAGCATTATTGAGATAAAGCAAGATATAATTTTAGGCTGAACACAGTGGCTCACTCCTGTAATCCCCACACTTTGGGAAGCCAAGGTGGGAGGATCCTTTGAGCCCAGGAGTTTGAGACCAGCCTGGGTAACAAAGCAAGACTCATCTCTACAAAAAATAAAAAAAAAAATTTGCCAGGCATGGTGGCATGCACCTGTAGTCCCAGTTACTCGGGAAGCTGAGGCAAGAGGATCGCTTGAGCCAGGAGTTCGAGGCTGCCATGAGGGCACCACTGCATGTTAGCCTGGACTACAAAGCAAGACCCTATCTCAAAAAAAAATTAAAGTTTTGCTTACTTTTAAGATATAATAACAGGGTAGGATGTACCCTCCCATCTCAATAATTTTTAAAAATATATAGAATGACAGTTTTCAGATACTGAACAATAAGCAGACCACGATCCCCAATTGTAGAAACCACCAAGGTGAGCTCTATTATTTCTCCCAACTTAACATCTGGAGTATTTTCAGTCCATTGCTCAGGGAGAGTTAACAGAAGCAGAGCCCAGTGTTCTTCCCGAATTGAGACACAAACTTGAGGATTTGCAGAAGCCAGGGTATGTGGAACAAAGTACTAGACAGGAACAATCTCCACGAAGAGATCTCTGGAGAGCTGCCAGGGAATTCCCTTGAATCTTCAGCTGAAAGTACTGACCAGTTAGCTCATATGTGAAAACACCCGAAGCTGTGGAAAAACTCACTTGAAATGAATAGAGGGAATAATCCTCATAGCTCAAACAAGTCCAGGAATAGCAGGTGTTAACCAATAGCCAAAGTGGAAAAACCCTCATAATTCACAAGACCTTGGGTACTCAGAAGGATACTGTCTTAACAGAGAGGAAAAATCAGCTTTGGACTAATTAGTCTTGGTCTGGTCCTGCCTTATCAAAGCTGAAAAAGAACCCATGAAAAAGATCAAACTGCTTTCAAGTACATGAACTATATTTCAAAACAAAGCTCAAAAATACTGAAAAATATACCAGAATACCTGGCAAGGTAATATTTCAATGTTTAGCATCCAATCAAAAGTTACAAGACGGGTGGGTGCAGTGGCTCACGCCTGTAATCCCAGCACTTTGGGAGGCCGAGGTGGGCAGATCACCTGAGGTCGGGAGTTCCAGACCAACCTGACCAAAATGAAGAAACCCCGTTTCTACTAAAAATACAAAAAATTAGTCGGGCGTGGTGGTGCATGCCTGTAATTCCAGCTACTCAGGAGGCTGAGGCAGGAGAATCACTTGAACCCGGGAGGTGGAAGTTGCAGTGAGCAGAGATCTCACCACTGCAATCCAGCCTGGGCAACAAGATCGAGACTCTGTCTCAAACAAAAGAAAAAAAAAAAGGTTACAAGACATGCAAAGGACCAGGAAAACATGATACACAATGAGGAGCAAAATTAATTAATCAAAATTGTCTCATGTATTAGAATTGATAGGTTATCAGAATAATTATGATGATATTTCATATGTTGACAAAGGTAGACCAAAATATAAGCACTTTTTTTTTGTTTTTTAAAAGACAGGATATCACTCTTTGGCCCAGACTGAAGTGCAGTGGCCCAGTCATGGCTCACTGCAGCCTCAACCTCTTGAGCTCAGTTGATCTTCCCACCTCAGCCTCCCTAGTAGCTGGGACTGCAGGCATGCACCACCATGCCCGGCTAATTTTTTATATTTTCTAGTAGAGACAGGGTCTTGCCTTAGCCTCTCAAACTGCTGGGATTACATGTGTAAGCCACTGCACCTGGCCAAAATATAAGCACTTTTAGGAGAATCATGGGAGATGTTTTTTTAAACCACATTAAACATCTACAAATGAAAGCTACAATGTCTGAGATGTAAAATACTCTGGAGAAATGATTAGACATTGCAGGAAAAGGATTAGTAAGCTTAAAAATTTTCCCAATTGGTGAAAACTGTAGACTTACAAATTGAAGAAACTCAATGAATTCTAATCATAAGAAATGTAGAAATCTAAACAAAGATTGATCATAATCTAATTGCTTTAAAATAGTGATAAAGAATAAGTCAGCAGAGAAAGGAGACTACATAGAGAGGAACGAATGCAAGAATAAAAGTGTTTCTTGTTGAAACCAACATAACCTAGAAGACAGTTGAGCAAAATTCTTATATAGTGCAGAAATAAAAAATGTTACCTTGAATTCTATACAATGTGAAAATACTTTTGTACAAAGGTGAAAATTTGTGGATGTCTGATTTTTTAGGCATCTAAAAGATGAGAGAATTGATTGATGCTTTCCTACACTCTAAGAAATGTTAAGGTTCTTCAGACAAATGGAAAGTGATATCAGATGGAAATTTGGACCTACACAGGAAATGGCTAATATGTGGGTAAATATATCTTATTATTTAAATTGCTTAAAAGATGATTGAGCTGGGTGTAGTGGCTCACACCTGTAATCTCAACACTTTGAGGCTGAGGTGGGAGGATCACTTGAGCCCCGGAGTTTGAGACCAACCCGGACAACATAGTGAGGCCCTGTCTCTTCAAAAAAATTTAAAAATTAGCCAGGTGTGGTGGTGCACACCTATAATCCCAGCTACTCAGGAGGCTGAGGTAGGAGGATTTCTTGAGCCTGGGAGGTTGAGGCTGCTGTAAGCTGTGATTGCACCAGTCGAGGCTGCTGTGAGCTGTGATTGCACCACTGCACACCTGCCTGGGCAACAGAGCAAGACCCTGTCTTTAAAAAAACAATAAGATAGTCTGGGCGCAGTGGCCCACACCTGTAATCCCAACACTTTGGGAAGCCAAGGTTGGTGGATCACTTGAAGTTAGGAGTTCAAGACCAGCCTGATCAACATGGTGAAACCCTGTCTCTACTAAAAATACAAAATTAGCCGGGCCTGGTGGCGCGTGCCTGTAATCCCAGCTACTTGGGAGACTGAGGCAGGAGAATTGCTTGAATCTGGGAGGTGGAGGTTGCAGTGAGCTGAGATCACACCACTGCACTCCAGCTTGGGCGACAAAGCAAGACCGTATCTCAAAAAATTTTAAGAATAATAATAATAACATTATTACTATCTTTCAGAGAAACTAAATATGAGAAAAAAATGGTTTTACTTCCATTAACTTTAATTCTGACTCTTCATTTCTTGTTTAGATACAAATTTCTGATTCTGTCCTATTCTTTCTCTGTCTCAAGAATTTTCTTTAACATTTCTTATAAAGAAGATCTGCTAGCAACAAATGCTCTCAGTTTTTACCTGTTGAAATGTCTATATTTCTTCTTTATATCTTTTGGTAACAACTTTGTATATAATTCACATTCCATCCAATTCACTCATTTAAAGTGTAAAATTCAGTAGTTTTTAACGTAGTCACAAAGTTGTGAAACCTTCAACACAGTTTTAGAACATTTTCATCACGCCAGCATGAAAGCCTTTAGCCACCATCCCCAATTCCTCCTGCCACCCTTCAACTTAGGAAACTATTTACTTTCAGCCTCTATAAATTAGCCCACATTGGAAATTTTATATGAGAAGAAATTTCACATAGAAGGAATCTTAAATATGTGGTCTTTTGTACCAGCTTCATTCACTTAGCATAGTGTTCAAGGTTGATCTATGTTGTAGCTTGCATCAGATCTTCATTTCCTTATATTACCAAATAATAGTCTATTGTGTAGATATGCCACATTTTACTTATCTACTTATGAAATGAAGAACAATTGGGTTTTCTTTCCAGTTTTTGGCTATCATGAATCATGCTGCTGTAAATATTTGCGTACAAGCTTTGTGAGAACATATGGTTTTGTCTTGAGAATATACCTAGGACTAAAATTGCTACATCACATGGTAACTCTACATTCTTCTGAGGAACTGCCAGACTGTTTATACAGTAGTTCTACCATTTTCCAGTGCCACCATCAATGTATATAGGGTTCTGTTTCTCCAAATCCTATCCAAAATTTGTTATTGTATATTTATTTGATTTTAGTCATCCTAAGTAGTATGAGTTGATATCTCATTGGGGTTTTGATTTACATAGTCTTTTTTCTTTGTTTCCCAGGCTGGGTTCGAACTCCTAGGCTCAAGCAATCCTCCTGCCTCGATCTCCCAAAGTGCTGAGATTACAGGCATGAGCCACTGCTCCTGGCTGATTTGCATATTCTTAATGATTAATATAGAACATGTTTTCAAGTATTTAGTAGCCATGTGTATACTTTTTTTTTTTTTTGAGAAATACTTATTCAGTTACTTTGCCCATTTTTGTTGGGCTTTTTATTATTGAGTTGCAAGACTTCTTTATATATTCTAGATACAAACCCCTTATTGGATACCTAGTTTACAAACAATTTTTCTCATTCTTTGGGTAGCTTCTCACATTCTTGGTGGGTTTTGAAGCACAATGTTTTACAATTTATGTCCAATTTCCTTTTTTGATGTTGTTGCTTGTGATTCTGATGTCACAGTTAAGAAACAATTGCTGACTATAGAGTCCAGAAGACTTATGCCTACATTTCCTTCTAAATGTTTTACTGTTTTAAGTCTTACACTTAGGTGTTTGATCCATTTTGAGTTGATTTTGTATATGGTGAGAGGCAGGGAACTCAATTCATTATTTTCTATGTGCATCTCTAGTTCCAGTCTTTGTTGAAAAGACTACTCTTCCCTTCCTTAAAATGCCTTGGTATCCTTGCTGAAAATAGTATGTGGAGCCGGGCGCAGTAGCTCATGCCTATAATCCCAGCACTTTGGGAGGCCGAGGCGGGCGGATCATCTGAGGTCGGGAGTTCGAGACCAGCCTGACCAACATGGTAAAACCCTGTCTCTACTAAAAATACAAAATTAGCTGGGCATGGTGGTGCATACCTGTAATTCCAGCTACTCAGGAGGCTGAGGCAGGAAAATCGCTTGAACCTGGGAGGTGGAGGTTGCAGTGAGCCAAGATTATGCCATTGCACTCCAGCCTGGGCAACCAGAGCAAAACTCCGTCTCAAAAAAAGAAAAAAGAAAAAGAAAATATGTGGAGTCAATTTAATCCATTGATCTATATGTGGTATTTCTGAGGGATTACTCAGGAGATTCAGGAGCAACAAATCCAAGAACTAATTAAGAGAAGAAATAAGTGATCAATAAGTTCTTCGATTGTAACTTTAATAGTTTTTTTTTTCCTTGACTATTTGTATTTTTGAATGGTGAATTTTTAGTTTTTGTTCCTTTTCCTCTTAGGGTATAGACAAATACTTTTTATGTTTAAATTAATTTTACCTATTTATTTTTTGAGACAAGGTCTTGCTCTGTTGCTCAGGCTGGAGTGCGGTGACACCATCTTACCTCACTGAAGCCTGAACTCCCGGGCTCAACTGATCCTCCTACCTTTGCCTTTGGAATAGCTGGGCCCACAGGTGTGTGCCACTACACCAGGCTAACTTTCGTTTTTGGTAGAGTTTGGGAGGAGAGGGGTGTCTCACTATGTTTCTTAGGCTGGTCTTGAACTTCTGGCCTCAACTGATCCTCCTGCCTTGGCCTCCGAAAATGCTGGGATTAAGGGCGTGAGCCACCGTGCCCAGCCTGTATTCATCAATATTTTATTAAGCCAAAGAAACAGGAAATTCGGACTATTAAATATTTGTCCGTTTTAGCTGTTGTAAATATTTCCCCCAAATTTACTTACCTAAAAATTTTTCTTATTCATTTTTTACCATTTGGAAATTTTGGATGCTTATAAATAACTATCAAGATTTACAAAGTATTACATGAAGGATCAAAAAAATTTTTTAAATTTCTTATTTTATCTTTAAGAAGCCTATTCCAGAACAAAAATAATAAAACTATTTAGCAGTTATTTCTTCAGATGATTTTTGAGTCAAATTTTTAGTCAAATATATTCGTGTCCAAAGATGAAGAACATAATGTCATGTATTGAAGAATGTGATGGAACTTCAAACCCTCATATAGGACGTGAGTCCATTTACCTAGCGCTTGACGAGACAAGCTGGGCCTGTCGGGTGGTATTAAAAGTCCGGGTTCCATGTGTTACCAAGGAGGCCGGCGCTACCTCAGGGGCCATGAAGGTTTTGGCGCCCCACCCTGAGGAGCTCACACCCATCCAGCAGGTGATCCCTTCCGAGGCTACCTGGATCAGTTTCTACTCAGACTCACCTCCTACTGGCCCTGAGAACGCACTAACTCCACCCTAGGCCTTAGGCCACGGGCCCAGTAGTGGCCGATGTGCGCATGCGCACTCATAGGCAAGGCGGCCACTCCCAGAAGTCTCCGGGGCTCCGGCGGTGGGTGGGAGGTGCGGTCCCAGTGGTCGCCGCCGTATTTCTCGTAGGTTTTTTAGGATTCTGGACTCCATTTCTCACCAGTACCTGCGGTCCTGACTGTTCTGGCTTGGACTACATATTCCACAGGCAACGGAGAAAACTTGGACCCCTGGCTCCGGTTCCGGGACCTTTTGGTTCCACCTGAAGAAGGCCGCGGAGGTCACTGCGGGAGCCTCTGCAGCCCCAGCCCGCCGTCCGCGTGGTACCCTGCGTGGCGGTGAGAGTGGCGCTGCAGGAGGCGCTCAGAGCGCGGAGGCCCCCAGGCAGGCCGGGCGAGTCTCCCGCCTCCTCTGGCCCTAGGGTGCTGGAGCTGCGGAGGAGGAGCCCGTCTCTAGGAGACAGGCGGGGAGCCTGAGAGACCGCGCAGCGGCGACAGGACCGGCTTGCCTGTGTGACGTGGGTGCAGTTGTGGGTCTGTGAGGGGTGCGTAGTCGACCTTGTGTGACCTGTACATGCCGTGTGTGTCCTTTGCAAAGCGTGCTTCGCTGGGTTCTGTGGGGTCTATTGACCCTTGGCTCCAGGTTCCCTGCTGCTTCCTGTGCCTTCCTCAGCCTAGTACGACTACAACAGAGAAATGGTCCCAGTGGGAAATCAGATACTGAGTCTTAGATGAAGATTTCCAGTGAGAAGAAACAGATAGGATGGGAAGCTTAGAAGAGTAATTTGCCCTTAAGACAGATGTGATAGATTCTGTTAAATAAAGAAGTATTCAGTGACACTTGTTAAAGCATGCAAAGAAGCCTTTATTCAGGACCATAGTGGTAGGTATTGGGATCCCGGCTGTGAGATTTTGCAGTGGGTAACAGACATTGGGCTCAACTCCGAATTCAGCATGAACAAGTGGGAATTTATAGCCAAGAAGGTTAGGGATCACTGGATGAGAAATTACTAAGAGGAAATGTCTGGGTTAAGGAAGATTCTGACTAAACGCACCTAACAGGATTATTTCTGGAGAGAGAGACCTGGGTGATAAGACTTTATCACCTGGGGGACGGTGGAGGATGAAGATACGGAGGCGAAAGGGTCTTGCTAAACTGACTTAGAATAGTTCTTTGCTGTAGCCAGATTTTACAGTGAAGTGTACAGATGGGCCTAGCTGAAGGTGTAATAGCCTGACTAAAGTTTGGTCTGGCAGGGTTTGTCAGTTTCGAGTGTAGGATTCCCTCCTGAAAAGGGTTGTTACTCCGCCCCCACCTCCCGGTTCTTGGAGTTTCATTTACCTGTTTAACAAACACGGCCTTGAATTCTGACCCCAAGAACCTGCAGTGAAGGATGATTGCAGGTTCCATCCAACATACTTCCTTCTGGTTGTGTGTATGAAATCACGCGCCTGCAGCCTTGGAGGGGGGAAACATAAGCGCTAAGTATTATGAGGCAATTTTGGATATTCCGTTTTGGATTTCTGTAGATCAAAAGCAACAAGAATATGAACTTAGCCGTGATGTGAAGGAAGTGAGCCAGAATTTAAGTTTTCCAAAATAGGAATTCTCGGTCATTGGTGTACTGTCTGTAGACCAATGCCCTTATGGGCATAAGGGACATCACAAACCCCCTGAAATTCTATAAAGAATTCCTGTAACATGTTTGTTAATTTGCATTTTTCTAGGATGTCCATAATCCAAATTATTTAGACTCAGGTTTTAGATCTGGAATCAAAGGGTTTTATACCTTTGAATGGTTTTGCAGAAAACTAATGATCGAGATTATGGGAATGGTTAAGAAAATTATACAACGTCCAAGGGATTGGATATTATACAGATAATAAGATTTATGTTTGTAAAGAATCTGTCACAGGATAAATAGCTGTGATCTAATGTTTAACACTATTTAGAGTTATAGTGGTGGATCACAGTTCTCAAACTATACATGCAGCTCTTTTTCTTTCTTTTTTTTTTTTTTTTTTGAGACGGAGTTTCGCTCTTGTTGCCCAGGCCGGAGTGCAATGGTGCGATCTCTGCTCACTGCAACCTCCGCCTCCCGGGTTCAAGCTATTCTCCTGCCTCAGCCTCCTGAGTAGCTGAGATTACAAGCATGGGCCACCATGCCCGGCTATTTTTTTTTTTTTGTATTTTTAGTAGAGACGGGGTTTCTCCATGTGGGTCAGGCTGGTCTTGAACTCCCAACCTCAGGTGATCCACCCACCTCGGCCTCCCAAAGTGTTGGGATTACAGGCGTGAGCCACCACACCCGGCCGCAGCTCATTTTTTAAAAATGGAATTTTGGGCCCGGCACAGTGGCTTACGCCTGTAATCCCAGCACTTTGGAGGCCAAGGCAGGCAGATCATGAGGTCAGGAGATCGAGACCATCCTGGCTAACAAGGTGAAAACCCATCTCTACTAAAAATACAAAAAAAATTAGCCGGGCGTGGTGGTGGGCGCCTGTAGTCCCAGCTACTTGGGAGATTGAGGCAGGAGAATGGCGAGAACCTGGAAGGCGGAGCTTGCAGTGAGCCGAGATCGAGCCACTGCACGCCAGCCTGGGCGACAGCGCAAGACTCCATCTCAAAAAAATAAAAATTAAAATTAAACAAATGGAATTTTGCAAAAACTTTTGCAAGGATTGTATCCAAAATGATTATTTAATTGGTTTTTCAGAGAAGAATGAAAGGGTTGTGGCCACATTTACTGAGTATATAATGTGTGCCCCAAATTATTGGACCTATTTTGTGTACCTGTTCCCATTAAATTTGCAGAAGCCATTTCTCTGTCCATTAAGGAAAGAATCTTTACAGTGAATTGTTTCTAGTTATGTAGAAGAAAGACAGCTAAAGGCTGTTCAAGAAGACAAAGAGTTACATGTTTTAGTCATGCTGATTTTTCATTCTAGGCCTAATATTTAGATTTCTTTTAATGACACATGTACCCTCTCCCCATAAGGATACTTTTAGAAATAGTTTATTACTACTTTGAAATATCTTGAAGTTATATTTATGATGATGGAATTAAGGCAGGTTCATCACAAAAATTTCATTCCCTAAGATAGTTTCGAAGAAGAAATTTAGAATTACCCAAACCTCCCTGCCCAGAGATAATCACTTTACAAATTTGGGTGTATATGTTTTCAGTTTTCATGCGTGAGCACTTGTGTGTGGTTTTGTCTTTACAGAAGAGAATTAATGAAATAGACAGACTCCAACTTTTAGTTAGAAAAAGGAATCTAACCCAACCATGGGTATAAAACCAGTATGATGAGACACCGTTACTTTGGACTGAGCTTCTGCACTAGGCTCCAACAGACCAGACTAAACCAAAATGAAGTCACTCATGCTAAAAGCCACATTACAAAACTGAAACTTTAAGGGAGCAGGTAGAGTGCCAAACAGATCAGTTTTTCCTGAAAACAGGAGACTCCAGTCTACCCGAGTCAGCATAATGAGGAAATGACCTCTGCTTAACCCTTGCAGAAAAAAGTAAACTGAAGTAGCCTGATGGTCACCAATCAATTTTTTTTTCTATAGTTCTGTTATTTGTTTCCACCTTACAAAATCCACTGTTTCTCCATTGCTCAGTAGGAGCTCTTATGCCATTTTGTACAATGGAGGCTACCCCTTTCATGAATCACAAAGCCCATCAGATCTGTAAGTCAATGTGTTGCAACTAGGTCTTTTGACATGGGCTTTCATATATCTCTGCATTTTAAGAGGAGAGGGACCTCCTTCAGAGGTGAAAAACAATCCAAGTTTTTACACCTTTTAGGTATTAAAAATGGGATTTAAAACTTAACAGGGCACAAATGATGAAGACATCCTCTCAGAATTAGTAATTTAGAAATGCAAAGTTACTGCAGAGAAAAGCATGGTAATCTATGATTTCCAGATGTCTTGCAAGTATGGTAATATTTCCAAAGATAGTTCAGTAATAATAACAAATAGGTATTGTGATATTTACAAATACTCACATAAATGTTTGTATTTGGCAGGAAAATAAGATTCACTCTCCTTAATATTCTTGACCTAGCACTTTATTAGATCCAGTTCTTTGAATGTATGTGAGGCTGAGTAGTATCTTCCTTGTTTTCTGTACCTGCTGGGGAGTAAGGAAAGGGGCATTTTCTCCTTACTTATCTGGTCATCTTTTTTTTTTTTAGATGGAGTTTCATTCTGTGGCCCAGGCTGGAGTGCAATGGCACGATCTCAGCTCACTGCAACCTCCGCCTCCTGGGTTCAGCGATTCTCATGCCTCAGCCTCCTGAGTAGCTGGGATGACAGGCATGCATCACCATGGCCAGCTAATTCTGTATTTTTAGTAGAGATGGGGTTTTACCACGTTGGTCAGGCTGGTCTTGAACTCCTGACCTCAGATTATCCGCCCGCCTCAGCCTCCCGTAGTGCTGAGATTACAGGCGTGAGCCACCACACCCAGCCAAAAAAACCTAATTTTTTTTTTTAAAGAAGACTTGTATTTTCTTAAAGGTGGGCCATGAAATTTGTAAATTCGGAATTATGAGTAGGAGAAAGCCCATGAAGCACAAACTTTAAGAAACAGGAAGTGGCTGGGTGCAGTGGCTCATGCCTGTAATCCCAGCACTTTGGGAGGCTGAGGTGGGCAGATCACTAAGTCAGGAGTTCTAGACCAGCCTGGTCAACATAGTGAAACCCCATCTCTTCTAAAAGTACAAAAAATTAGCTGGGCATGGTGGCACACGCCTGTAGTTCCAGCTACTCAGAGAGCTGAGGCAGGAGAATAGCTTGAACCTGGGAGGTGGAGGTTGCAGTGAGCCAAGATTGTGCCACTGCACTCCAGCCTGGGCGACAGAGCGCGACTCCATTTCAAAGAAAGAAAGAAAGAAAAACAGGAAGCAACAGAATTAAGTTCCTTTTATTATAATGGATTAATGAGCATGTGGTATTTTTTATCTTTTAACATTTGATGATAATGTTATTACAGTAGCTATCATATTTTACTTTTTTAGTGTTTTATAGATCATCTTGATTAATCTTCAGAACTGTCTCGTTAAGTAGGATATATTCCTATCCCTTATTTGCCGATGGGGAGACAGGCACTGATACGTTAGCATCTCTCATAAGGCAAAACTCAGTATCACTTTTGAGAGTGAGAAGACAGCCTGTCTTAATTTCAGCAGGATACCACGTAACTAATTTTTGCATACTTTTTTTTTTTTTTTTTTGAGATGGGGTCTCACTCTGCTGTCCAGGCTGGAGTGCAGTGGCATGATCTTGGCTGACTGCAGCCGCGGTCTCCTGGTTCAAGCGAATCTGGTGCCTCAGCCTCCCAAGTAGCTGGGATTACAGGCACCCGCCACCATGCCCAGCTAATTTTTTTTTAAATTATTTTTACTGGAGACAGGGTGCATATGTTTGTTGTTGCTGCTGCTGCTGTTGTTGTTGTTGTTGTTGTTTTGAGACGGAGTCTTGCTCTGGAGTGCAGTGGCGCGATCTTGGCTCACTGCAAGCTCCGCCTCCCGGGTTCACGCCATTCTCCTGCCCCAGCGTCCCAAGTGGCTGGGACTACAGGCACCCGCCACCACGCTTAGCTAATTTTTTTGTATCTTTAGTAGAGACGGGGTTTTACTGTGTTAGCCAGGATGGTCTGGATCTCCTGACCTCGTGATCCGCCCTCCTTGGCCTCCCAAAGTGCTGGGATTACAGGCATGAGCCACTGCGCCCGACCGGGTGCATACGTTTTTAAACCTGTCTTATTTACTAACTCATCCTTGGTACTATTTTCCTTTGATTATATGATTTAAGATCAATCTTAGTAATCATGGCATAGGATGTTACCATAGTCCGGAGAATAATATGTTTAACCTACTCCCTATTGTGCTTTTAATATTTGTGTTTTTAATTTCGATAATCAAAAATTATCTTTGATGAATGTATTGTACATATTGGTTGTGTACTTCTATCGTTACTTCCTTTTTAAAAATTCCTACAAGTGTACCTGTGAATTTTGTGGTAAAAAAATCAGACTTTTGGGCCGGGCGTGGTGGTTCACGCCTGTAATCCCAGCACTGTGGGAGGCTGAGGCTGGCAGATCACGAGGTCAGGAGTTTGAGACCAGCCTGGCCAACATAGTGATAACCCCATCTCTACTAAAAATACAAAAATTAGGTGGGTATGGTGGCAGGTGCCTATAATCCCAGCTAGCTACTTGGGAGGCTGAAGCAGGAGAACCGCTTGAAACCGGAAGGCGGAGGTTGCAGTGAGCCAAGATCATGCCACTGCACTCCAGCCTGGGCAAAAGAGTAAAACTTTGTCTAAAAAAAAAAAAAAAAAAAAAAAAATCAGACTTTTATTAAATGCTTCTACTACGCCACACCTGAAAATTGCAGTATTTGAAATGGGACAATCACTGAAAAGATGAGTTGCTTCCTTTGAAATACTTTTACAATCTATGAAGGAAAGTCAAATCTGAATAGGAGGAAGTTTAAGGCAGTGTGTGATAGAGTCTGTTTGGAGAGATTCAGGTGAACTACTTGGTGATGTCACATAACAGAGACATCAGTCTGACTATAGCAATAGTCAGGCTATGAACAAATTACACTGAGTCTATGGGCTATGTATGGTGATAAACAGGTTTTATACTACATCTTTTAAACCTTGTAGTTTTCACTGTAAGGATACTAGATAGAAAGCAAAATTAATTGCATGAGGAAATTCAGCAGCTATCTAGAGGATATCCTGACCTACCTGCCAGATTTAGGAACGAAATAAACCCTTCTGTTAAGAAGACCTGAAATAATGCTGTATTGAGACCATCATCCATTCACAGAGGAGATTACTCAGGGACAGTTCCCCATGTTGTTGGAGACACAATTCTAACATATCTGAGAACCAGTGATGAAGTGAATTTAGGTTTGGGGACCCAAAGGAACCCACAGAAGATAAGCCATTCAGTAAGACGATTTTAAATTTAGAGAAAAAATAATTTTGTTGAAATTCCCACCTTAACAAATTGGAAACACATACACATTTCAAGTTAATATGTCCGTGCTTACAATAATCGTGAAGGAAGTATTAATAATGAAAAAATCAAGAGCCACACAAAAGTATAGGGAATGCTATTTATCAAACTCTGATTATGGGAAGTTGCTAAGCAAAGGTTTATTTACTTTTCCTTTAGTTTTATTTAGTTGTTTCATGTATTCAGCCAAAATGGAATACATGGTGAGATATAAGCACTATGACTATAAGCACTTTTTTGTTTCTTGGAGACAGAGTCTTGCTCTGTCACCCAGGCTGGAGTTCAGTAGCACAATCATGGCTCACTGCAACCTTGAACTCCTGGGCTCAAGTGATCCTCTCGCCTCAGCCTCCTGGGTAGCTGGGACTACAGGTGCATGCCACCTTGCCTATTTTATGATTATCTGTCTGCCAGCCTTTCTCTCTGTATTGATGGATATGTATTTATATATTTTACAAAAATAAATGTATTGGTCAGTCTGATCTTTCTGTTGACATTGTTTCTGATATTTTTCATGTCCTTGAATTTTTCTCAATTTCACATTTAATGACTACTTTGTATTCTAGGACAATGATAGTCTGTTATATATTTAACTAGGAAGCTTTGCTAGACTTAGAATGCTGAACACTCGCCATCTGTCTCCAATATCTTGACCAATTTCCCCAATTTCAAGACTAAAAAGAGGTTCTGGTATGGATGACGTTCCCTGTTTTTACCCTTAAAGGAGGGAATGGAAAGAGGTAGTTCTGCTCAAAGCAGGACAGGGCTGCCTAATCTGAGGTCCCCGTCTGCCTCACCAACATCGTACATTGGCCAGAAAATTTCCTACTGAATTATCTGGGTCTGGTTTCCATGACAGTATGTTTCTAATGTATGACTCTGTAGGTAAGGCCCTTGGGTAGTGGGGGAGGAAATGGGTTTATCCGGAATCTTAATCTTCCCAAATTGTATGTGAGAGGAGGTAGTTTGTAACTTGGAATGGAAGAGGAAAACAGTACTATTACCTTGAGTCCTATGGGGACCACTAAAGCACAGCTGGTCTCAAGGTCTTCTCTTCTTTCAGGTCTTGGTTCTTTTGACTTTGCTCTTCTGGTAGAGAAACGCTGAGGACTGATCAACTCTTGCCAGTCTCAAACCATGGCCTGTGTAAGTTGATATTTCTCGCCATGTTGAGGTTTGTGTGTGATTTTTTAGGTCATGTATGTCTTTTCATCATTTTTCCTGAAGTTACCTTCGTGAGACGGTGCTCAGTTAACCTAATCTCCAGTTCTCATTCTTCCTGTAAAATATGTACCACATCGCCCAGCATCCTCACTAGGTGGCCACTGCAAGTTCACCAGCATTCATGTTGTTATTGACCACATTACTCAATGTCCCCTAGGTGCCCATTCTTCTATTTTGGGCAGTGATACAGAGGAAAGGAGTCAAGTTCTTTGAGTACAGATAATATGCATTTCAGGTTGGTTTTGTCATTTGTTGTGATTGAGACAACAGTTCCATTTGACCATCCATGGGAAGTCTTTGAAATTTTCCAGACATCTGAATTTTTCAGCTAGATAAGGTGGAAATTGGCATTGAAGGATCTAAATCTTCAGGTAGGGTAAAATCTCATGTTTCGTGTGAATTAGTCTATTGGATTGGAACTTGTAAACACAGAAGTCGTGGATTTGGATAGAAAGTCCTGAAAAACAAATACCATAAAATAATGATGTCATGATAAAATCCTTTGTCAAAACAAACAAAAATGCTTATGGTAAGATTTAATGTAATGAAGTACTTGATGCTTGAAGAAATTATTAATTTTAAGGAAACCTAGTTTTCTGGAGTCAGATGCGTGAGTCAGATGTGCTATTGTTGCACCACGAGATCACAGGAAACCTAGTTTTCTAAAATTGAGAATCTGTACCATATTTTGCATAAAACATCTCTTGATTAAAAGTTTAAATTCTTTTCCAAGTCAAAATATTCCTCAGTTAACACGCATTGATTGAGAAGTTATGAGGCAGGCACCACCAGGGCATTATGTGCATAATAATGATTTAGTTTAATAGAAATACATTATTATTTTGTCATTTTCAAAAAGGTCAGATACCTAAGAAGTGTCCCAGAACAGGCAGAAAGTTTCGTTTGTGTTTCAAGCTTCTTCGAAAATATGTATAAATTCTGCTTCATTCCCCTCCCTGATAGCATAGATTTCTGGTCTGTGTGCTGGTTATATTGCTCTTCTGCTGCAATGCAGTCCTTCACCTCCTCCACTCCATTTTTGTTTTTCTTTTCTTTTTTTTTTTTGAGATGGAGTTTCGCTCTTGTTGCCCAGGCTGGAGTGCAATGGAGCATTCTCAGGTCACCGTAACCTCTGCCTCCTAGGCTCAAGCGATTCTCGTGCCTCAGCCTCCTGAGTAGCTGGGATTACAGGCATGTGCCACCACGCCGGCTAATTTTGTGGTTTTTTCAGTAGAGACAGGGTTTCTCCATCTTGGTCAGGCTGGTCTTGAACTCCCGACCTCAGGTAATCTGCCCGCCTCGGCCTCCCAAAGTTCTGGAATTACAGGCGTGAGCCACCGCACCCGGCCATCCACTCCATTTTCTTTTAATTTTTTTGAGAGGGAGTCTCACTCTGTCGCCCAGGCTGGAGTGCAGTGGCGCGATCTCGGCTCACTGCAACCTCCGCCTCCCAGGTTTAAGTGATTCCCCCATCTCAGCCTCCCAAGTAGCTGGGAGTGCAGGCATGCGCCACCACACCCAGCTAATTTTTCGTATTTTAGTAGAGACGGGGTTTCACCATGTTGGCCATGATGGTCTTCATCTCTTGACCTCATGATCCGCCCGCCTCGGCCTCCCAATGTGCTGGGATTACAGGCGTGAGCCACAGCGCCCGGCCCCTCCACTCCATTTTGTAACTTCCCCAGTAATACATGGGTTTGCTGTTTCAGGGATCAATAACATTCAGGGATGTGGCCATAGACTTCTCTCATCAGGAGTGGGAATATCTCAACCTGGTTCAGAAGACCTTGTACCAGGAGGTGATGATGGAGAACTACGATAACTTAGTCTTATTGGGTATGTTTATCGACCTGGAATGATTTAGAATAATTTAGAATCATCTGTATTGTAGGATACATTCTTTTTCTGTTATGATTTTCAGGGCTGCCTTTTAAGAAACTAAATTTATTTTCTCTATTTCTATTGAGGTGGTTTCAGCTTTGAGTCAGTAATGGCATGTCCTTTCAACACTTTCATCTTCTCTTTCAGTGACATTCACACCTTCCTCTGATACTTATTTTATTTGTCTCTTTAACCCAGTAAGTGGGTTGAACCAGTGGTTTAGCTTTGAATTTTCTGGTGTTCATTGTAGAACCATTGTCAGGGCATTCAGGTTTCTTATTTATTTTGTGCACAGAATTGCTATAGTGCTCCATTTTATTATCTGATCCATTTGCAGAGATATTAGTTTGAAAGAGGGTGCTGAATTGCCATTGTTATAGAAAG
Organism: Pongo abelii; assembly: GCF_028885655.2. Lineage (NCBI taxonomy): Eukaryota > Metazoa > Chordata > Mammalia > Primates > Hominidae > Pongo > Pongo abelii. The sequence continues at coordinate 43,231,512 of NC_072005.2, read as the reverse complement.
AGATAGACTGTTCATATAGGCATAGCGTGGTGGATTGGATAAATGAAACTTACTTAAAATTGAGGAGGAAGCAGTCCATTTCCTGAGACAGAATTCATTTGATTTATGGTTGAAGCTTATAATCCATGAAAATCACATGTAAAATGGGATGAATATGCTATAGATATCTCTTCTTGTATACTCTTAGTAAAATAATTGCAGTAGCGTAATGTGAACAGCTAGCATTGTGATTTCCACACTGACATTTTTCTAATTACTTTACTCATATATCAAGTAATTTAATACTCTCAACAGCTTTATTATTTTCCCAATTTTATAAGTGAGAATACTGAGCAGCAGTGTAAGTAACTTGCCCAAGGTCACACACAGCTGGAAGGTGACAGAGTCAGGAATTGATCCCAGGCTTTTTTTTTTTTTTTTGAGACGGAGTCTTCTGTCACCCAGGCTGGAGTGCTGTGGTGCGATCTTAGCTCACTGCAACCTCCGCCTCCCGGGTTAAAGTGATTCTCCTGCCTCACCCTCCTTAGTAGCTGGGATTAGAGGCACTACCACCACACCTACAGATAATTTTTATATTTTTAGTACAGACAGGGTTTTGCCATATTGGCCAGGCTGGTCTCCAACTCCTGACCTCAGGTGATCCGTCCACATCGGCCTCCCAAAGTGCTGGGGTTACAGGCGTGAGCCACCACACCCAGCCAATCCCAGGCTTTAGAGTGTGTGTTTTCAACCAATTTATGCTTGCTTTCTACAGTTAGAGGACATATAAGTTTAAATTTCTTTTGAGACTGGGCACGGTGGCTCACGCCTGTAATCCCAGTGCTTTGGGAGGCCCAGATGAGCAGATCACAAGGTCAGGAGTTCGAGACCAGCCTGGCCAACATGGTGAAACCCCATTTCTACTAAAAATACAAAAATTAGCCAGGCGTGGTGGTGCACGCCTATAATCCTAGCTACTCAGGAGACTGAGGCAGGAGAATCACTTTAACCTGGGAGGCAGAGGTTGCGGTGTGCCGAAATGGCGCCATTGCACTCCAGCCTGGGTGACAGAGCCAGACTCCATCGCAAAAAAAAAAAAAATTTTTTTTGAAAACCAGCAAACAAAAACATTGACTCTCCCTGGGTGATCTTTTTCTTTATTTCCCTCCCTCTTCTCTAAATTCTTATTCAGTATCACTTTGACCTTTCATTTATTGCAATTGTAATTTTAAATTTGACCTTCAAAGTTGATTTCCATATTTTGTGGCACTTCTTTTCTTTGTAAGCAGGACATTCCAAATCTAAGCCAGATTTAATCACCTTACTGGAGCAAGGAAAAGAGCCATGGATGATTGTGAGGGAAGAAACAAGAGGAGAGTGTACAGGTAAGAGCAATTCAGGGAGGGGCAGCCATTTTTGTATGTAAATAGCCCTCGTGGAAGTGGTCATCTCATTTGGTAAACGCATCCTTGAAACACTGGTCATAAAGTTCCCTTCTCAGCGAGGAGGCTTCTGATGTGGAGAAGAAATGGGTATCTCAGCATGAAATAGCCAGTGAAGGCCCAGCGCGGTGGCTCACGCTTGTAATCCCAGCACTTTGGGAGGCCGAGGTGGGCAGATCACCTGAGGTGATCCACCACAGTAGCTGGGACCCCAAGTGCATACCACCACACCTGGCTAATTTTTTTTTCTTTAGAGATGAGTTCTCCCTACATTGCCCAGGCTGTTGTCAAACTCCTGGGCTCAAGTGTTCCTCCTGCCTCAGACTCTCAAAGTGCTGGGATTATAGGTGTGAACCACCGTGCCTGGCCCAGAATTGTTCTATATCCCCCTGCCCAACCTTTTTTTTGTTTTTGAGATAAGGTCTCACTCTGTCACCCAGAGCAGGAGTGCAGTGGCACAGTCTTATCCTCTGAAGCATCTGGGACCACAAGTGTGCACCACTACACCCAGCTAATTTTTGTATTTTTGTAGAGACAGGGTCTCACTGTGTTGCCCAGGCTGGTCTTGAACTTCTGGGCTCAAGTGATCCACCCATCTCAGCCTCCCAAAGTGCCAGGATTACAAGTGTGAGCCATCTCGCCCGGCCTGTTCTATATCCTCATTGTGGTTATGAACAACCATATGCATTTTCCAAATCTCATAGAACTGTATATCAAGAAAAGTGAATTTTGGCTGGGCTCAGTGGCTCACACCTGTAATCCCAGCACTTTGGTAGGCCGAGGCGGGCAGATCACTTGAAGACAGGAGGTCAAGACCACTCTGGCCAACATGGCGTAACCCCGTCTCTACAAAAACTATGAAAAATTAACTAGGTGTGGTGGCAGTGCCTATAATCCCAGTTACTTGGGAGGCTAAGGTGGGAGGATCACTTGAGCCTTGGAGGCAGAGGTTGCAGTGAGCTGAGATCACAACACCACACTCCAACCTAAATATGAAAAATTAGCTAGGTGTGGTGGCACTGCCTATAATCCCAGTTACTTGGGAGGCTAAGGTGGGAGGATCGCTTGAGCCTTGGAGGCAGAGGTTGCAGTGAGCTGAGATCACAATACCACACTCCAACCTGGGTGACAGAATGGGACCCTGTCTCAAAAAAAAAAAATTAAGAAATTCTCGTCAAGGTTACACCCCAAGCCGTCTGGCCACGGTGGGGAAGAGAGTGCTAATCATAAGATTACAGAAAGCGTCCCCTCTGCAATACCTTGCCTCCTCATCAACAGAGCTACAGAGTAAAAATTGTGGATTCCAACTGAGAGACCTGCAAGACATGTCTCCATTTAAGAAAGAATTGCTAGGGAAACCCAAAGACAAAAGAGAAGACATAAATAAAGACTGGAAGAATTGAAGCTGCAACACAAACACAGCTACAGCACACAATGAACACGGCCTAACTCCTACGCAGACAAACCTCAAACTTTGCACTGAAGGTGTATTCACCTCAGTTCCTATTACAGGACACATGTCCAGCTATTTCTTTCTTCTTTCTTTTCTTTTCTTTTTCCCTTCCCCCTTCCCCTTTCCCCCTCCTTTCCTTTCCTTTCCTTTTTCCCCTCCTTTCTCCTCTCCTCCCCTTTCCTCTCCTTTCCTTTCCATCTTTCGAGACAGAGTCTTGCTCTGTTGCCCACGCTGGAGAAAAGTGGCGACATTTTGGCTCACTGCAACCTCCACCTCCTGGGTTCAAGCAATTCTCCTGCCTCCGCCTCTCGAGCAGCTGGAACTATGGGTGTGCTGCCCAGCTAATTTTTGTATTTTTAGTAGAGACAGGGTTTCACCATGTTGGCCTGGCTGGTCTCAAATTCCTGACCTCGGGTGATCTGCCCACCTCGGCCTCCCAAAGTGCTGGGATTACAGATGTAAGCCACCATGCCTGGCATCAACCTGTTTTTATAGGAAGTGTTTGGGTTATTGATTTAATCACTTTATGAGAACAAAAGAGAGAGAAAGAGAGAGAAGGGAGCAGGGGTGGGGGAGAGAAAGAGAGGAAGAGAAAGAAATATAGATTTTTTTCTTTTTCAGATTTTCAATTTCTTCTTAAGTAAAAATTGGTGGTTTGTATTTTTCTTGGAAGTTGAACATTCATCTAAGTTTTTTTTTTTTTTTTTTTTTGGAGACAGAGACTTCCTCTCTTGCCCAGGCTGGAGTGCAGTGGCACGATTGCAGCTCACTGTAACTTCCACCTCCCAAGTTCAAGTGAGTCTCCTGCCTCAGCCTCCTGAGCGGCTGAGACTATAAGCACCTGCCACGATGCCTGGCTAACTTTTGTATTTTTAGTAGAGACAGGGTCTCACCATGTTGGCCAGGCTGGTTTCAAACGCCTGACCTCAGATGATCTGCCTGGCTAACTTTTGTATTTTTAGTAGAGACAGGGTCTCACCATGTTGGCCAGGCTGGTTTCAAACGCCTGACCTCAGATGATCTGCCTGCCTCAGCCTCCCAAAGTGCTGGGGCGTGAGCCACCATGCCTGGCCCTGGCAAACTGTTTTCTGAAGGGCCTGACCAGCTTAAATTATTTACTGGATGGTAGTGTTCGTTGCTTTATCTACTTCTTGGTCAAGCTTTGGTGGTCTGCTTCTTTCAAGGAATTTGTTCATTTCATCCAAGTTGTCAAATTGATTGGCATGGGGTTGTTCATAATACTTTATGATTTATAGTGATCATCCCTTTTTTATTCCTGAAATGGGTCATTTATGCCTTCTCTCCCTTTTCTTCTCTTTGGGTGGAGGTTTATCAATTTCATTGATCTTTTCAAAGAGTCGGCTTTTGGTTTCATTGATTTTTTTCTCTATTGATTTTCAGTTTTCTATTTTATTATTTTTTCTGATGATTATTATTTTTATTCTTCTTGCTTTGGGTTTGATTTGCTCCTCTTTTTCTGTTAAGGCGAAGACTGAGTTTTGTTTTGTTTTGTTTGTTTGTTTGTTTTTAAGACAGAGTCTTGCTCTGTTGCCCAGGCTGGAGTGTAGTGGCGCAATCTCGGCTCACTGCAAGCTCCGCCTTCTGGGTTCACGCCATTCTCCTGCCTCAGCCTCTTGAATAGCTGGGACTACAGGCGCCTGCCACCACGCCCGGCTAATTTTTTGTACTTTTAGTAGAGACGGGTTTTCACCGTGTTAGCCAGGATGGTCTCTATCTCCTGACCTCGTGATCCGCCCGCTCGGCCTCCCGGTGCTGGGATTACAGGCGGCTTACAGGCGGCTTACAGGCGGCGTTAGCCACCGAACCCGGCCAACTGAGGTCTTTTTTTGTTGTTTTTTTATGCTAACATAGGTGTTAGTGTTGTAAATTTCCCCTAGGTAGTTCTTTATTAGTTAGTATTCCATAAAAGTTGATACATTGTGTTTCCATTTTGATTCAGTTCAGATTGCTTTCTAATTTCCTTCCTGATTTCTTCTTTGACCTGTGGTTTATTTAGAAGTATGTTGGTTTGTTTTCCAAACAGTTAAGGATGTTTCAGTGTTGGTTAGTGATTTATAATTAGTGCCATTATGATCAGAGAACATGCTTTTTATGACTTGAATCATTTTAAATAATAATTGAGATTTGTTTTATGTACTGTATGGGCCCTCTTGGCAAATATTCCACATGTGCTTGAGAATATTGTATATGTTGGTGTTGGGTGGAATGTTCTGTGAATATGTCATGTAGTTTCTTGGTTAATACTGTGCAAATCTTGTATATTTTTACCGTGTTTTTGTGTACTTGTTCTGGGAATTGTTTCTAGAAAAATATTTCCATTTCCAGTTATATATTTTTTTCTTTATTTTATTTTATTTTTTCAGATGGAGTCTCACTCTGTCACCCAGGCTAGAGTGCAATGGCGTGGTCTCGGCCCACTGCAACCTCCGCCTTCGGTGTTCAAGTGATTCTCCTGCTTCAGCCTCCGAGTAGCTGGGACTACAGATGCGCACCACCACACCCAGCTAATTTTTGTATTTTTATTAAAGACGGGGTTTCACTATGTTGGCCAGGCTGGTCTCGATCTCCTGACCTCGTGATCTGCCCACCTCGGCCTCCCAAAGTGTTGGGATTACAGGTGTGAGCCACCACGCCTGGCCAATTTCCAGTTATGTTTTAACTTACCTATTTTTCATTGCATTTCAATCAGTTTTTGTTTTATGTACTTTGAGAGTCTGTTATCAGGTGCGTGTTTGGGATTTTTATGTTTTCTTGATAGACTGATCCCTTTTATGTTATGACATGCACCTTCTTGAGTCCTCCTGTTTTTCTTTGTCCTGAAATCTATGTTGTCTGATATTAATATAGCCCACCATTTTTTTGGCTTGTTATATTGATTCCATCCTTTTACTTTTAATATTTTGTGTCTTTAAAGTATGTTCCTTGTAGCCATTACATAGTGCATAAGGGTTCCAATTTCTCTGCATCCTCTTCAACATTAGTTATTTTCCGTTTGTTTTTGTTTTTGTTTTTACCAGTAGCCATCCTGATGGGTGTGAGGTGATGGGTCATTCACTATGTTAATCTTTGCCTTTTAATTAAAGTGTTTTGACCCTAAACATTTTATGTAATTATTAACATGATTACATTTAGGTCTGCTACTTTACTTTTTTTCTCTATTTAGTTTCTCTGTCCATTCCTTTTGTAATTTTGATTATTTCAATTTTTTTTTCTATTTATTTAAATTTACCTGTTGGCAGGGCATGGTAGCTCACGCCTGTAATCCCATCACTCTGGGAGGCCGAGGCGAGCGGATCACCTGAGGTCAGGAGTTCGAGACCAGCCTCAACATGGAGAAACCCCGTCTCTACTAAAAATACAAAATTAGCCAGGCGTGGTGGTGCATTCCTGTAATTCCAGCTACTTGACAGGCTGAGGCAGGAGAATTGCTTGAACCTGGGAGGCGGAGGTTGCAGTGAGCCGAGATCGCACCATTGCACTCCAGCCTGGGCAACAAGAGCAAAACTCCGTCTCAAAAAAAATAAAAATAAAAGTAAATAAATAAATTTACCTGTTGACTTTTGGGTTGTATCTCCTTGAGTAATTTATTTTAGGGAGTGTTATAGGTATTATAGTACACAATATACATCACGTTTCACCAGCTAGAGGTGTTCCTTCTCAACAAATGTATAAACCTTGTATTTTTATAGGTTTATATCCACCTTACCCTTCATGTTATAATTTCCATGTATATCACATCTTCATATGTTGTAAACCTCACTAGGCAGTGGTATTAGTTTTACTTTTAACAGTCATATTAAAGAACTTAAGGAGCCAAAAATTATTTTATGTATTTACATCATCTTTTGTGATGCTTTTCTTATATTCTGATTCCGATTCAGATTTCTTATATTCTGATTCAGATTCAGATGCAGATTCTTATATTCAGATTCAGAATATAAGATTCTTATATTCAGATTCTTATATTCAGATTTCTTATATTCTGATTCAGATTCAGATTTCTCTGATATTATTTTCTTTGGGCCTAAATAACTTGTTAGCATTTTTTGTATAGTAAGTCTGATGGCAACAAACTATTTTAATTTGCTTTTATCAGTAAATGTAACATATCTTACTTGGCATTAAATGAGCATCTTAATTCTACAAATTTATTTCTTTCACTAAATTTGAGATGTTTTCAATTGCTATTTCCGGAGATATTTTTCCTGCCAAAATCTTTGTTTTTTAGTTTATAATTTCAATCATATCTTTTGATTTATTCCCACAGCTGTTTACAAATTTTTTCTTGTTTCTTTTTTTTTTTTTTTTTTTTGAGATGGAGTTTCGCTGTTGTTGCCCAGGCTGGAGTGCAATGGTGCAATCTCTGCTCACTGCAACCTCTGCCTCCCAGGTTCAAGTGATTTCCTTGCCTCAGCCTGCCGAGTATCTGGGATTACAGGTGCCTGCCCCCACGCCCAGCTAATTTTTTGTATTTTTAGTAGAGACAGGATTTCACTATGTTGGCCAGGCTGGTCTCAAACTCCTGACATCAGGTGATCCACCCGCCTCAGCCTCCCAAAGTGCTGGGATTCACACCCGGCTAAAATTTTTTAAACCATTTTTCTCACTCCATTTCAAGTTGAATAATTTCTATTGATCAATCAAGTTTACTGACTCTTAGTGATTATATGTTTCATTTGTATAATTTGCATTTTCATCCTTTTCTGTCTCCCCCCTCATGGTTGTATCTCCTATGTTGTCCATCATTTCCAGTGTGTTTTTCTAAGCTTTGTCTTAATGTTCTGATGTTGCACTCATATTAGCTAGCATGACAGGCATTAGCCATTGAGCCTGGCTCCAAGCCTTTGTATGCTACTGTTATAAATAAAGTTTCGATGCTGCAAAAGAAATAGCACTCAAATATAAAATTTTCTTTTTTTTAAATTCTTAGCAAGGTAAGGTACTTGTATAGAAGGGTACGCTCTCACTGATGGAGCAATGGTGGGCACATATTTGGACCAGGGAGGGGAAGGGGTTCTTATCCCTGATGCGTGTGTCCCCCTGCTGCTGTGTCATTCCCCTATTGGCTAGGGTTAGACCGCACAGGCTAAATTAATTCTGATTGGCTAATTTAAAGAGAATGACAGGATGAGTGCTTTGCCGGGAGTCAGGGCAGAGCAGGTAGTAGGTAACTGGAATGAGTTAGGGTGGAGCAGGTGATCAGAATGATTTAGGGTGGAGTAGGTAATCGAAAAAGGTTGCTTTAGAGGAAGTTAAGTTTAAATGTAGAAGGCAAAGATTGAACATACTGATACATTAATTCTTTGAAGAGAAATTTAGAATTCATATTCAACACTACTATTTTTATTGTTTTGTTTACTCACAACTCTAAGTCTTTGAAGACTTCCTTTCTTTTTTTTATTTTATTTTCAGGTTCATGTTACCTGTTCCCTTCCTGAATTGTTTCTCTGGAATATCTTATGTGCATATTTTTAAAATTTAGATATTGAGAAATTATAAGATAGGTGGTAAAATGTGCTCATTATAACTGTATTTTTAGCAGCTTTTTGTATTTCATCTATGACAATTGACTATTTAGACTTTTCACTTTTAGGGTCACCTTTGAAGAATATTCCTGCAAAATCATTCATTGTTTTTAATACTTTCAAAATATGTATATATACTCTTACAATTTAAATACAATCTCTGTTTCTTATTTTCCCTTGTTTCTTATTTTTATTTTTTATTCTTTTTTGGTTGCTTTAGCTCATATTTCACCCAGTGATTTTTGTAAACACCATGTCTTTGATTTAGGTGTTGACACTATTCTGTTTCCTAACCCATCACATTCTGCTTTTATCTTTATTTTCCTGCTTTCCTGTACCTTGCTCTTAAATTCCTAAATGTTGGGTAGTGATCTTTTACTTATTTTCTTTCCTTTTTATTGAGATAAATATTCGCCCTGAACTCCCTGCCTGCCGATACTGAATGCCCATGATTATGATGTGTACCCATTTTCTCCATCGTGATTTGCTTACCCTTTATGTTATAATTTCCATGTATATCACATCGACATATGCTGTAAACCTGATCATTCTTCAATGACAATCTTCCCTGAAATATGGGTGTTCCCACAACTGTAGTTTATTCCTTTCTATGCATGACCATATATACTACTTTTCTCTATATATTAAATAATATACTGAGTTTTTATTTAGTTATCTTACCCTGACATTTTCTTATTACTTCTGGTCCTACAGATGTTCAATCTGCTGGAATTCTTCCATTTTACTCTTCTATTTCCATATCGATACTTGCCTGTTTTCTTAGCATAGGATATAAATTTATATACAGGGGGTGTGGTACAGCTGGTCAGTTCTGTCATTCTAGAGCCAGTTATGCACGTATATTAATAAATCTGCATTAAATTGACAGCTTGAAATTGCCCTCAGTGGAAGTATTTACACTAGAGATCTTGGCAAACACTACAAAACAGGCCTCTGTGTGTGTGTGTGTCTTTGTGTATGTGTGCATGTGTGTGTAAGGCTGCACTCCACTGCACAAACTCATTTTTTGAGCTCTCCTTTCATTTTTTATATTTTATAACTGTATTTTCAAGTTAGTATCTGTAATAGGTGAGAATTTCTCTTAATTCTACAATACATTGACATTTTCTCATCCAATAAACAAAATGTTTTTATTTTATGTCTTCTAGATTTGGATTCAAGATGTGAAATAATCAGCGATGGGAAAATGCAGCTTTATAGGAAACACTCATCTGTTACTCTCCATCAGAGAATTCATAATGGACAGAAACCATATGAGTGTAAGGAGTGTCAGAAGTCCTTTAGTCATCTTACAGAACTCATGGTACATCAAACAATTCATACTAGTGAGGAACCTGATCAATGTGAAGAGTTTGGGAAGGCATTTAGCCATCTTACAGACCTTAGAAAGCATCAGAAAATTCATGCTCGTGAGAAACCTTATGAATGTGAAGAATGTGGGAAGGTCTTCAGTTATCCTGCAAACCTTGCTCAACATGGGAAGGTTCATGTTGAGAAACCCTATGAATGTAAAGAGTGTGGGGAAGCTTTTAGGACTAGCCGTCAACTTACTGTACATCATAGATTTCATTATGGTGAGAAACCCTACGAATGTAAGGAATGTGGCAAGGCCTTTAGTGTGTATGGACGACTTAGTCGACATCAGAGTATTCACACTGGTGAGAAGCCCTTTGAATGTAACAAATGTGGGAAGTCCTTTAGGCTCAAAGCAGGCCTTAAAGTACATCAGAGTATTCATACTGGAGAGAAGCCACATGAATGTAAGGAATGTGGAAAGGCCTTTCGTCAGTTTGCCCACCTTGTGGGTCATAAAAGAATTCATACTGGAGAAAAACCCTATGAATGCAAGGAATGTGGGAAGGGCTTTACATGTAGGTATCAACTTACCATGCATCAGAGAATTTATTCAGGGGAGAAACCTTATGAATGTAAAGAAAATGGGGAGGCTTTTAGTAGTGGCCATCAACTTACTGCACCTCATACATTTGAAAGTGTTGAGAAACCTTATAAGTGTGAGGAATGTGGGAAAGCCTTTAGTGTGCATGGACGACTTACTCGACATCAGGGTATTCATAGTGGTAAGAAACCCTATGAATGTAACAAATGTGGGAAGTCCTTTAGGCTCAATTCATCCCTTAAAATACATCAAAATATTCATACCGGTGAGAAACCCTACAAATGTAAGGAATGTGGGAAGGCCTTCAGTCAGCGTGCACACCTTGCCCATCATAACAGAATTCATACTGGTTACAAACCCTTTGAATGTAAAGAATGCGGGAAGTCCTTTCGTTGTGCCTCATATCTTGTTATACATGAGAGAATTCATACGGGAGAGAAACCCTATGTATGTCAAGAGTGTGGGAAGGGTTTTAGTTATCGCCATAAACTCACTATACATCGCAGAGTTCATACTGGTGAGAAACCTTATGAATGTAAGGAATGTGGGAAGGCCTTTAGTGTATCTGCACAACTTACTCAGCATCTGAGTATTCACAGTGGTAAGAAACCCTTTGAATGCAACCAATGCGGGAAGTCTTTTAAGTTCATTTCTGTACTTAAAGCCCATCAGAATACTCATAGTGCTGAGAAACCCTACGAATGTAAGGAATGTGGCAAGGCCTTTCGTCATGCCACAAGCCTCATATATCATGACCGAACTCATGCTGGTGAAAAGTCCTATGAATGTAAAGAATGTGGGGAAACTTTTAGTCATGCTTCACATCTTATTATTCATGAGAGAATTCATACCGGTGATAAACCCTATGAATGTAAAAGATGTGGGAAGGCATTTCACTGTGCCTCATATCTTGTTAGACATGAAAGCGTTCATGCTGATAGAAATCCCTATATGTGTGAAGAGTGTGGGAAAGCTTTTAATAGTAGCCATGAACTTAGTATACATCATAGAGTTCATACTGGTGAGAAACCCTTTAAATGTAACAAATGCAGAAGGTCCTTTAGGCTTAGATCCATCCTTGAAGTACATCAGAGAATTCATGTTTGATAGAGAAATTGTGGCATATACAGGTAGTAAAGAAAGCACATTGTGTCAATGGATTTATCCCACTGAACAATTTGAACGAAGACAATGTGGAATGGCTTTGAGATACAGTTCAGTTTTTATTAGGCATCAATTTGTATTGGTGTGAACTTTTCAAAATGTAAATAATATATGCAGTTTCTTTGGTATGACCTGTGTTAACTCAGATTCAGAGAATTTATAATGTATTTTTTTAATAACATAAAACTTTTCTGATATTCCTCTAGTTTTGGATTGCCAAAATATTCATAGTAGAGGAAAACAGAGAACGTAGGAAACCATTCTTTATACTTGCATGTAAACATCTTCCAGCAACAATCATTTATTGTTAAACGTGGGAAAAGCCATTACACAGGAAAGCTCTGTCAATATAAGCGCTGATGGGAAAGGCTATTTAGCTACTCTGCATATTTAATGCTCATGATCAACATCCGCTTCCTATAGCTGGGATGATATTGGGGAAGATATTTATCCCTTCTGGGGATCATATATAAATGATGATAGTAGTACCTACAGTATAGTGCTGTTAGAATTACATGAGTTAGATGTGGAGGTCAGAGTGGAAGCAGGTGTGAGAGGATCCCGCAGAAGAAAACATGGCTGCCAAAGTGTTTGAGTCCATCGGCAAGTTTGGCCTGGCCTTAGCTGTTGCAGGAGGCATGGTGAACTCTGCCTTAAGTAATGTGGATGCTGGGCACAGAACTGCCATCTTTGACCGATTCCGTGGAGTACAGAACATTGTGGTAGGGGAAGGGACTCACTTTCTCATCCTATGGGTACGAAAACCAATTGTCTTTGACTGCTGTTCTCAACCACGTAATGCGCCGGTCATCACTGGTAGCAAAGATTTACAGAATGTCAACATCACACTGTGCATCCTCTTCTGGCCCGTCACTAGCCAGCTTCCTCGCATCTTCACTGGCATTGGAGAGGACTGTGATGAGTGTGTGCTGCTGTTCATCACCACGGAGATCCTCAAGTCACTGGTGGCTCGCTTTGATGCTGGAGAACTAATCACCCAGAGGGAGCTGGTCTCCAGCCAGGTGAGCAACGACCTTATGGAGTGAGCAGCCACCTTTGGGCTCATTCTGGATGATGTGTCTTTGACACATCTGACCTTGAAGGAGTTAACAGAAGTGGTGGAAGCCAAACAGGTGGCCTCCCAGGAAGCAGAGAGCGCCAGATTTGTGGTGGAAAAGGCTGAGCAGCAGAAAAAGGCGGCATCATCTCTGCTGAGGGTGACTCCAAGGCAGCTGAGCTGATTTGCCAACTCGGCCACTGCAGGGGACGGCCAGAGCGAGCTGTGCAAGCTGGAAGCTGCGGAAGACATTGCATACCAGCTCTCATGCTCTCGGAACATCACCTGCCTGCCGGCGGGGCAGTCCATGCTCCTCCAGCTGCCCTAGTGAGGGCCCAGCCTACCTGCACCTCCGTGAGGCAACTGGGCCACAGCCCGGATGATTCGTAACACCACCTTCCTTCGCCCTCACCCCAGAAATCACTGAAATTTCATGATTGGCTTAAAGTGAAGGAAGTAAAGGTAAAATCACTTCAGATCTCTAAAAAACAAAAAAAGAATTACATGAGTTAGTACATGAAAAAATTACGGGAAACTACATGAAATATACTGTTACGTTCAATAAACATTAGCTTCTGTATATAATAATATCATTACTTGTGTTATTTTTAGTGCATTTTGATGAAATGAAAACCATTAACCATTCAAGTTTAATGAATTCAAAAAAGTTTTACGCTTTTTAAATTTGAATTCATTCTGGGTAAACAGATAATAAGTAAAAACCGTAAGAGGGCTTTCATTCCGATCTGTTTAGGTGAATCAGACACTTAATCCTGGAATGAAATTCAGATGTAAGCTGGGCAGTGTGGCTCACGCCTGTAGTCCCAGCACTTTGGGAGGCCAAAGCGGGTGGATCACTGGAGGTCAGGAGTTCAAGAACAGCCTGACCAACATGGTGAAACCCCATCTCTACTAAAAATGCAAAAATTAACTGGGCGTGGTGGCAGGCGCCTATAATCCCAGCTACTCAGGAGGCTGAGGCAGGATAATTGTTTGAACCCGGGAGGCGGCAATTGCGGTGAGCCGAGGTCACGCCACTGCACTCCAGCCTGGGTGACAGAGCAAGACTCCATCTCAAAAAAAAAACCTGCCTGAGAAAGCTCAATACTGTTCTGAAAACATACTGTTCCAGCCAAAACCTGTAAATTGTGATAGGTCCTTAAGCCCCCTCTTAAAGCAGTTACTTTAGAAAGCTTGCAATTATAAACCATTTCTCTGCCCCTTTGAGATGTAAATCTACCACCAAGAGCTGTCTCCTCAGAGAGCTGAGTTTGAAATGCAAACATTCAGAGAGCCAGGTCTTGCTCCAGCCTCTCAGTTCCTGTGGAAGTGTAAGGGCCTAACTTTGGTGGCTGTCTTGCTCCAACTTTCACAACTACCTCAGTCGTAAAGATACAAGAAGTTTGTTTCTACTCTGGATAAATATCAATTAGTTAAAAAAAAAAAAAAAAAACCTGATGCCTTAGTCATATGGACCAAACTCCCCCTTAACACCTTTCAGTGTCTCCTTTAGTACACCCCAGCATTTTCAACAACTCCTGATTTTTGTTTCCCAAAGTGGAGCTCAGTTCACACTGGATTCTGTTCCCTAATGCAGTAGTTGTTACTGAATAAAATCTGTCTTTACTGCCTTTTACTATTGTCTCACTTTGTTTCTTTTTCTTTTCTTTTCTTTCTTTCTTTTTTTTTTTTTTTTTTGAGATGCAGTCTGGTTCTGTGGCCCAGGCTGGAGTACAGTGGCCATGATCTCGGCTCACTGCAACCTCTGCCTCCTGGGTTCAAGTGATGCTCCTGCCTCAGCCTCCCGAGTAGCTGGGATTACAGGCATGTGCCACCACACCCTGCTAATTTTTGTATTTTTAGTAGAGATGGGTTTTCACTGTGTTGGCCAGGCTTGAACTCATAACCTCAGGTAATCCACCCATCTTGGCCTCCCAAAGTGCTGTGATTACAGGTGTACGCCACCACACCTGGACTCTTTTCTTTGAGATGGAGTCTCGCTCTTGTCACCCAGGCTGGAGTGCAATGGTGCAATCTCAGCTCATTGCAACCTCCGCCTCCCAGGTTCAAGCCATTCTCCTGCCTCAGCCTCCTGAGTAGCTGGGATTACAGGTGCACACCACCACGCCTGGCTAATTTTTGTATGTTTAGTAGACACAGGGTTTCACCATGTTGGCCAGGCTGGTCTTGAACTGCTGACCTCAGGCGATCTGCCCACCTCGGCCTCCCAAAATGCTGGGATTACAGGTTTTAGCCACTGCGTCTGGGCTTTTTGTTTCTTTTTTAAGACAGGGTCTAGGTCTGTGGCCTAGGCTGCAGTGTAATCATGTCATCATAGCTCTTGGGCTCAAGTGATCCTCTGGCCTCAGCCTCCCGAGTAGCTGGGATTATGGGTGTAGACCACCAGGCCCAGCTAATTAAAAAAAAAAAAAAAAAATTGTAGGCATGGGGTCTCACTATTTTGCCCAGGCTGCTCTTAAACTTCTGGCCTCAAGCAATCCAGCTGCCTTAACTTCCCAAAGCACTGGATTACAGGCATGAGCCACTGCGCCCAGCCCCACTGTATTTCTCTTTGACAAAACCTAAACATTCTGTTAATTTGAACACCACTTATATTTATGTTAATGTTCTGAGTAAATGTAAATGAATACTGACAAAATAATAGTATAACATCAGAGAGATTTTTGTTTGTTTGTTGAGATGGAGTCTCACTCTGTCACCAGGCTGGAATGCAGTGGTGCAATCTCAGCTCACCGCAACCTCTGACTCCCTGGTTCAAGCGATTCTCCTGCCTCAGCCTCCTGTGTAGCTGGTATTCTACTGGTATTAGCTGGGTGTGGAGGCATGTGCCACCACACCCAGCTAATTTTTGTATTTTTAGTAGAGACAGGGTTTCACCATGTTGGCCAGAATGGTCTTGATCTCCTGACCTTGTGATCCGCCCACCTTAGCTTCCCAAAGTACTGAGATTACAGGCGTGAGCCACCACTCCCGGCCCAGAGAGATTTTTTAAACAAAACGAATATGTAACTGATATCTTGTATTTTAAATCTAAGAGGGTATATGAAATTGAATGCATTCTGTGAGAGGAGAGTCAGAGTATTGATAAATTTGGACTTATTAAAATTCCTGGAGTAATGACTAAAACAACCTACAAGCTATTAAAGAGAAAATTGGAATAGTAATACATCAATCCAACATAAAGAAAGGAGAGAAAAAGGAAACATGCAACAAAAAGAAAACAAATTGAAATGCCAGGAGCTAACGCCTGTAATCCCAGCACTTTGGGAGGCATAGGCGGAAGGATCGTTTGAACCCAGGAGTTCAAGGCCAGCCTGGGCAACATAGGGAGACCCCGTTTTTAAAAAGTAATAAATAAGGCTCCGAAGCGGAGAATGGGGGCAAGATGGTTTACATCTCAAACGCACAAGTGTTGGACAGCTGGAGTCAGTCTCCATGGAGATTATCTTTGATAACAGATTTCTTCTGGGGAATAGCTGAGTTTGTGGTTTTGTTTTTCAAAACTCTGCTGCAGCAAGATTTGAAAAAAAGAAGAAGCTATGGAAACTCATCTGATTTCAGATACGATGATGATGGAAGAGGGCCACCGGGAAACCCTCCCGGAAGAATGGGTCCAATCAATCATCTGGGTGGCCCCAGTCCTCCTCCAATGGCTGGTGGATGAGGAAGGTAAATGTCTGCTCTAAGAAGCAACTGGACATGCATATTCATAGCAGAAGGAAACCATTAAGAAGTGGAGTGCTGACCATGCTGGAGCAGTAGATGAAAGTGTGTGTCTAAACAAGGACTGCTCTGTGTCCTCGCAGATGAATGAGGTCATGCTGGGAATTCCCTCTGCAGGGAACTGGCCTGACTGACATGCAGTTCCACAAATGCACGTTTGTCTCATTATCTTTAGGGTATTAAAGTGTTAATATAGTTTTTGTTGTTGTTGTTGTTGTTGTGGTTTTGAGACAGTCTCACTCTGTCGCCCTGGCGAGTGCAGTGGTGTGATCTCGGCTCACCACAACCTCCACCTCCTGGGTTCAAGCGATTCTCCTGCCTCAGCCTCCCGAGTAGCTGGGACTACAGGCGCACGCCGCCATGCCCAGCTAATTTTTTGTATTTTAGTAGAGACGGGGTTTCACCGTGTTGCCCTGGCTGGTCTCGAACTCCTGAGCTTGGGCAATCCGCCCGCCTCGGCCTCCCAAAGTGCTAGGATTACAGGCGTGAGCCATTGCCCCCGGCCTCCTCATCTTTAAATTCATAAAAAGATTGAATATGAAGAAGATAAATAAAAGGCTGTGTATTTAGCACACACACAAAAAAATAAAATGGCAGCTTTAAATCTATCAGTGGCTATATTAAATGTAAATAAATTAAATACTCCAGTTAAAAGAGATAGACGTTCGGGGTGTATTTAAAAGCCACGGACACACACGGTCTTCCGACTGCCCTATTCACAGGCTCAGCCCCTGACAGCACTGGCTCTGAGACTAAGCCCCTCGGGCAGCTCTGAGCCTCCCAGGGCTGAGCACCGCGCTTTGAGCAGCTCCGCTAACGCATCCTCCGGTTGGGAGGCGGCTGCGTTCCTGCGCGAAGCACGTCGGCTGCGAAGCCTCTGGGAAATGTATTCCGGGCTACGAGCCCACAAACATGGCGGAACCGGTTGAGGGGAGGTTGCTTGAATTCTCTCAGCTGCGCCCCCTGACCTAATAGTCGCTGGCACAAGCTGCGCCCGGAGACGTGGGAGCGTTCTCTTGTTTTCCGAGTGCGCAGACTCATCGAGTCACAGTTTATGCTTTTGTGACGCGGTGAGTCCAGCCACTGATTCCTAATGGTTTAGAGTGGGGAGGTTATGCTTGGGCGTCCTGGACGCTGGCCCGCGTGGTGGCTGTAGAAGACGCACGGATCCCGGGATGGGGCTGGAAGTTTGCAAGAGTCCATCCGAGGGGATTCTGGCTGCGAGTGTGACAGAGTATATGAAAGCCGCATGGAGGATCTAATTGTAGTGTGAGCGAGAGTGAGTGCCCGCGAGGGATCGTCACCTGAATGAAAGTCTCGGATTCACCGCCTCTTATCTTCCCTTCTTCGACTGTAAAATGGTGAAAATAAGGGTGCTTCTTCCACGACGTCAGTTTACTCGAAAATTTGGAAAAGAAAAGGCTAAATAATTGATCTGATAAATACTATAAAACAGGATTTCTGTATAAAAGATAAATTTATTATTGTATAGAATACCAAATCAGTGTGACTTTTAAATACAGGAAGAAACATTTTAAAGGAACTTATTTTGTGGGACTCCTGCTTTTGTGTCAGACCCTCAGAGTAGGCATTTATTCTGTTGTTTAGGGAACACAACAGATTTGAGAAGCCTCGGATTAAGGAATAATTTATGAAGCCCTGTTGACTACCGTGGAGAGATCATAATTTGGGGTTCAAGATTCCAGGTGAGGCGCTATAACTCCACTTTCTGAAAAGCAAACCTTGGCTCAGAGAAGTCCTGGAGACTTTTAAGGCTTCACCATTCCTCAGTGAGCCTAGTACCAGATTCATTCGGCTAATTTGTTCCAGTTTCCCCAGGCCAAAGTGTCTTTGGGATGTAAAAAAGCCTATGCTTCTTTCAAAGATCCTCCAAGTATTTCAAAACATTGACTTTGCACATAAATTTAAATGATAAAATTATTATTAATTTTTTTTTTGAGGTGGAGTCTCACTCTGTTGCCCAGGCTGGAGTGCAGTGGCATGAAGTCAGTTCACTGCAACCTCAGCCTCACGTGTTCAAGCGATTCTTCTGCCTCAGCCTCCTGAATAGCTGGGACTACGGGCGCGTGCCACCATGCCTGGCTAATTTTTTGTATTTTTAGTAGAGACGGGGTTTCACCATACTGGCCAGGCTGGTCTTGAACTCCTGACCTCGTGATCCGTCTGCCTCAGCCTCCCTAAGTGCTGAGATTACAGGCATGAGCCACCTCGCCCGGCCCAATGATAAAATTATTAAGAAATTGAGTACAAAATTAAGATCTGGAAATTTGTAGTCTTTATTTATGTATTTTTTAAAGCCAACTAAAAGATGTAATGAAAGACAATATTTAGCCGGATGCGGTGGCTCACACATGTAATCCCAGCACTTTGGGTGGCCGAGGTGGGAGGATCGCTTGAGCCCAGGAGTTTGAGACCACCCTGGGCAACATGGCGAGAGCCTGTCTCTACAGAAAATAATTTAAAAAAAAAAAGTTTAGCCAGGTGCAGTGGCATGCATCTGTAGTCCCAGCTCACTGCACTCCAACTTGGGTGACAGAGTGAGACCCTGTCTCTAAAAACATTAAATAAAGAATATTACTTAGCAATTCTGCATGTTACAACATGGATGAACATTAAAAATTCTAAGAGAAAGAAGCTAGATGCAAAATACTACATAGTATATGATTCTGTTTATGTGATTCAAAGATAAACAGACACTAAAACAGTGAGATTTTATTTTATTTTATTTGAGACAGAGTCTTGCTCTGTTGCCCAGGCTGGAGTACAGTGGCACGATCTCCGTTCACTACAACTTCCACCTCCCAGGTTCAATTGATTCTCCTGCCACAGTCTTCCAAGAAGCTGGGATTACAGGCGCTCGCCACCACACCCACCTAATTTTTGTACTTTTAGTAGAGGAGATTTTGCCATGTTGACCAGGCTGGTCTGGAACTCCTGACCTCAGGTGATCCGCCCGCCTCAGCCTCCCAAAGTGTTGGGATTATAGGGGTGAGCAACCGCACCCAGCTGAGAAGAGATTTTATTCAGTACAGATTGAGCATTCTTAATAAAAAAAATCTGAAATCCAAAATGCTCTAAAATCCAGAGCTTGATGTGCACTGACGTGATGCTCAAAGGAAAGTTTTCAGAGCATTTCAGATTTTGGAGTTTTGGATTAGGGAAGATTAACTGCTGTATAATGCAAATATCTCAAAATCTGAAAAAGTCTGAAATCTGAAACACTTCTGATTCCAGGCCTTTCAGATAAGGGAAATTCAACCTGTAATAGCCACTGCAATGGGGAAGTGAACTGAACTGGACTGGAGTGCAGTGGCATGATCTCGGCTCACTGCAACCTCCACCTCCTGGGTCCAAGCGATTCTCCTGCCTCAGCCTCCCGAGTAGCTGGGCTTACAGGTGTACAACACTATGCCCGGCTAATTTTTGTATTTTTAGTAGAGACCAGGATTCACCGTGTTGGCCAGGCTGCTCTCGAACTCCTAACATGAGGGAATTCGCCCGCTTTGGCCTCCCAAAGTGCGGGGATTACAGGCGTGAGCCACTGTGCCCAGCCAAAAGGAGACCTTTTAAAGGCTGGGGTGTGCTAGGGAAAAGCCACTGAAGGGTGCAAAGGGGAGTTTGGTCCATGTAACTAGTTTGTTAATTGCCATTTATCTGGAGAAGAAACAAAGAAACAGGGTTTTTTCTTTTTTTTTGAGACGGAGTCTCCCTCTGTCGCCCAGGCTGGAGTGCAGTGGCACGATCTCGGCTCACTGCAAGCTCTGCCTCCCGGGTTCCCACCATTCTCCTGTCTCAGCCTCCCAAGTAGCTGGGACTACAGGTGCCCACCACCGTGCCCAGCTAATTTTTTGTATTTTTAGTAGAGACGGGGTTTCACTGTGGTCTCAATCTCCTGACCTCATGATCCGCCTGCCTCGGCCTCCTAAAGTGCTGGGATTACAGGAGTGAGCCACCATGCCCAGCTCCCCCCCCCCTTTTTTTTTTTTTAAGACAGAGTCTTGCTGTGTTGTCTAGGCTGGAGTGCGGTGGTGTGATTTTGGTTTCCCGTAGCCTCAAGACCCTGGGCTCAAGTGATACTCCCATGTCAGCCCCCTAGTAGCTAGGACTACAGGTAAGTGTGACTAAACTGGTAATTAAAAATTTTTTTTTGTAGAGGTAATCTCACTATATTGCCCAGGCTGGTCTCAAACGCCTGAGCTCAAGCGATTCTCCCACCTCGGCTTCTCTAAAGTGTTGGGATTACAGGCATGAGCTACCACACCAGCCAGTTCTCAGATCTTTTTAATTTTTTATTTATTTGTCTGTTTTTTCATAATTATCAAGCAAAGTTCTCAAATCTTTATGACAGAAGGCCAAGTGGTGCAGCTTGGAACGCTGCACCCACCAAAGTTAGGCCGTTATTCTTCCAGAGGGTCTGGGAGTTATGTCTCTGAATGTTTGCATTTGGAAGAGACTCTCAGGTCCTTGAGGAAATAGTTTTGAGTGGCACATGGTAGATATACATCTCAAAGGGCAGAGAAAGCATTTATAATTATAAGCTTTCCTAGTGGTAGGCAGACAGGCCCCTGAACTCCCTCTTTAAGCAGTTACTTTTTTTTTTAGACAGAGTCTTGCTCTGTCAACCAGACTGGAGTGCAGTGGTACAATCTCGGCTCACTGCAACCTCGGCCTCCTGGGTTCAACAATTCTCCCTCCTCAGCCTCCAGAGTAGCTGGGACTGCAGGCACACGCCACCACACCTGGCTAACTTTTGTATTTTTAGTAGAGATGGTGTTTCACCATGTTGGCCAGCCTGGTCATGAACTCCTTGCCTTAAGTGATCCACCCACCTCAGCCTCCCAAAGTGCTGGGATTACAGGCATGAGCCACCACGCCAGGCCAAGACCAGTTACTTTTAAAAGGGAGTTTAGGGGCCTGTCTGCCTAGCACTAGGTTTTTAGCTGGAACAAATAGTAAATTCTCCAGGCAGCATTAAACTTTGTCAGGCAGGCATTTCAAGGGGGACTGGGGTCAGCCTAGGAACATGGTCTTAAACTGCTGGAAACTATTCTAGAATTTGGGCAAGTCTCTTAGCATAGGGGTTTGGATAGAGTTGTTATGTGCTATGTGCGTGAGTTTATAGTTTACAGAGGCCGTAGGACCTGAAATCAGCAGGGAGATCCAGTCCTCCTTTTTATTTCTATGAGGTGGACAAATCCAGAGAGAAACCTCTTAGGGTAATGTTGAAAGCTCTCTACAGTCAGTGGCACCCTGAGATTACTGTCTCTGTAGGGGTGGGAGGCATGGGATGAGGTATGGGTGTGTAGGGTGTGGTTAGGGTTGGGGGATAGATTAATATCGGGTAGGGTGATGCTGTGGGGTAGGGGAGACTCTCAAGATCATTATCTACAGGGTGAAAGTAAACAGCTAATAGTGATTGATTAACCCTGACCCACAGCTCTGGTCTTGGGCTAGAATTTTAGAGCTGGAGGAGATTTGGGGAGAACGCTGGGAGCGGTGGCTCACGCCTGTAATTCCAGCACTTTGGGAGGCTGAGGCAGGTGGATCACCTGAGGTCAGGAGTTCAAGACCAGGCTGGCCAACATGGTGAAACCCCATCTCTACTGAAATACAAAAAACAGCCGGGTGTGGTGGCAGGCGCCTGTAATCCCAGCTACTGGGGAGGCTGAGGCAGAAGAATCACTTGAACCCAGGAGCCAGAGGTTGCAGTGAGCCGAGATCGTGCATTGCACTCCAGCCTGGGTGACAGAGCAAGACTCCATCTCAAAAAAAAAAAAAAAAAAAAAAGAAAAGAAAAGAAAAGAAGGGGAGACACCTGAGAGTCACCAGAAATCGGAATTCCCTTGTCATGAATCCTTCTGGAAGCTCTGTGGAGAAAATTACACTTCCTAGAAGCCTGACCATGCCTGGACTATCTCAGTTAGGTATCTGAGACCTCTGAGAAGTGGCAGCTCCAGGTAGCTTCCATCCTGACTTTTCTTTTTGACACAAAGATAAGTAAAAGATGCTGGTCTCTCTCTGACTTCTATCTGTGTACACAGGCAGAGGACCTGGAGAGCAGGCCTCAGTTTATGTTGACACAAAACTGGTTTCTCCTAATTCCATTCTCCTTCTCCATTCTGTGTTTTTCCAGAGGTGCCCTGAGGAGCAGGGAAGCATGGCTATTGTGGATGTAAAAGCCATGTTCAAGGTGAGGGGAGATTTCTTTCTTCTGTTAACTACTTTCTTGTTTGTTTTTTCTTGGAAATGCACTTTCCACTTTGTTATAATGATCAAGTTTGGCTTGAGATTTGCCAGCATGATTTGTTTTAGGCCATATATCTACCTGGACCATAAAAGGTGGTATGCTTTTCTTTTTTTACTCAAGCACCTCCTAGGCCATGTGGGGACCTTAATATCTGTGTGTTCTAGAGAAATGTAATTCTCTGCATCTCAGTTTCCTCATGTGTAAAATGGAGGGAATGATAGCACTCACCTGTAGGTTTGTTAGAAAGACTAAATTGATACATGTAAAGCCCTTAAGTATATTGGCACATAAAATATATTCAATTTATTAATACATGAACTGTTATGATTATATTTTGTACTAAGTTATCTATGGATCAGGAAAAACAAAAATATAAAATTAATTGTGATAGATATTTGCAAATAAGAAAAAGAGCTAGATGCTCAAGTAGTATAAAACAGGAGTTTTTAATCTGCAGGTCATTTACTTCATATATTGGCCACAAATCCCTTGAAAATTTTTTTCCTGAAAGAGGTGTAGAATTTATTCTGACTTCAAAGGTATACCTCTGTGGCCTAAAAAGATGCCTGGTTTAACCATAGATGTGACCTTACAAAAAATTTGTGCCTCCCAAATGAAAAGAATTAGAAAAATTATTGTCCATTCATGTGCTAGAATATTTAACACAAAGATATGAAGTAACTTGCCTAAGCTGGTGCACAGCAGATCTGGAGTGCAAACCAGGCAGTTTGGCTTCACTCGAGCCCTTCCCCACTGTGCTCTCTGTTTCTTCATTTGGTGACTTTCTAAAAATCCACTTATCAAGAGTTACATCACAGGCATCTATAAGCATAGCTGCATTTTATTTTATTTTATTTTATTTTTTATATTTTTTATTTTATTTTATTTTATTTTATATTTTATTTTATTTTATTTTATTCTATTTTATTTTATATTATTTTATATTATTTTATTTATTATTTTTTTGAGACAGGGTCTTGCTTTGTTACCCTGGCTGGAATGCAGTGGTACAATCACAGCTCACTGCAGCCTCTACCTCCTGTGTTCAAGTGATACTTCTACCTCAGCCTCCCGAGTAGCTAAGACTACAGGTGTGCACCACTGCACATGGCTAATTTTTGTATTTTTTTTGTAGAGACAGGGTCTCACTGTGTTGCCCAGGCTGGTCTCAAACTCTTGGGCTCAAACAATCTGCCCCCCTTGGCCTCCCAAAATTCTGGGATTACAGGCATGAGCCAACGCATCTGGCCTCCAAGCTGCATTTTAAATTATTGTGTTATATGCTCTTCTAAAATTATAGTTTTTTTTGAGACGGAGTCTCACTCTGTCACCAGGCTGGAGTGTAATGGCGCAATCTCACTGCAACCTCCACCTCCCGGGTTCAAGTGATTCTCCTGCCTTAGCCTCCTGAGTAGCTGGGGCTACAGGTGCATGCCACCACACCCAGCTAATTTTTGTATTTTTAGTAGAGACAGGGTTTCACCATGTTGGCCAAGATGGTCTCGATCTCTTTTTTTTTTTTTTTTTTTTTCTTTTTTTTGAGGTGGAGTCTCGCTCTGTCACCCAGGCTGGAGTGCAGTGGTGCTATCTCAGCTCATTGCAACCTCTGCCTCCTGGGTTCACGCCATTCTCCTGCCTCAGCCTCCGGAGTGGCTGGGACTACAGGTGCCCGCCACCACACCTGGCTAATTTTTTTTTTATTTTTAGTAGAGATGGGGTTTCACCGTGTTAGCCAGGATAGTCTCGATCTCCTGACTTCATGATCCACCCGCCTTAGCCTCCCAAAGTGCTGGGATTACAGGTGTGAGCCACCGCTCCCAGTCAAATTATAGGTTCTTTTAAAGACCTGCCCCCTTAACGTAGTAATTTGTCTTGTATATCTTTCCTTTTTACTTAAAATGTTTGGTCATAGCTGTTAATGGTAGTGCAGTCATCTGTCATGTAACTGTTCTGTGATATATTCTTGTGTTCACTAAATTTTGCACTTTTCTAGGTTTCGTTTATTGATAACTTCCCAAGTATAGAATTTTTAGGTAAAATATTAAGCATTTATTAATGCCAGGAATATCAATGACTCTATACTAATACTTGGGAGAAATGAAGTGATTAGAAAGCCCTAGTTCAGTTTCTCTCAATCTAGCAAGGGACATATAATCTATACAGAAATAGATTAAAGTGTGACAGGAACTAGAGAAACACAGATGCTTTTCCTTGTGGGCTCATGGGAAGGTGACATTCTGACCACAGTAACCTCTGCCATTTTATGAGAAAACCATCTTGAATACGTAGAAACTCTGGAGATAAAGAGATTTTGTGTCATGAGCGTTATGCCACGTATTATTATTATTATTTTTTTGAGACTAAGTCTTTCTCTGTCATCCAGGCTGGAGTACAGTGGTGCAATCTCAGCTCACTGCAACGTCCACCTGCTGGATTCAAGCAATTCCCCTACCTCAGCCACCCGAATAGCTGGGATTACAGGCACCCGTCACCATGCCCTGCTAATTTTTTTTCTATTTTTAGTAGAGACAGGGTTTCACCATGTTGGCCAGGCTGGTCTTGAACTCCTAACCTCAGGTGATCCACCCACCTTGGCCTCCCAAAGTGCTGGGATTACAGATGTGAGCCACTCCACCCGGCCTTATGCCATGTAATTTTTAAATAAACTTTTTTTGTAAATAAAGTTTATTTTTGTAAATAAACTTTTAATGTTAGATGTACAGTCAGACGTCACCTAAGAACAGGGATACATTCTTCTGTTGTTAGGTAATGTTGTTGTTAGGTGATGTCATCATTGTGTGAACATCAGAGGGTGGACTTACATACACCTAGATGGGATAGCCTACTACACACCCAGGATATATGGTATAGCCTAGAGCTCCTAGGCCACCAACCTGTATAGAATTTTACTGTACTGAATACTGTAGATAGTTGCAACACAATGATTTTATGTATCTAAATATATCTAAATACAGAAAAGATACAGTAAAAATATGGTATAGGCCAGGCGCAGTGGCTCACGCCTGTAATCCCAACACTTTGGGAGGCCAAGGCAGGCGGATCACGAGGTCAGGAGTTTGAGGCCAGCCTGGCCAATGTGGCGAAACCCCGTGTCTACTAAAAATATAAAAATTAGCTGGGTGTGGTGGCAGGTACCTGTAATCCCAGCTACTTGGGAGGCTGAGGCAGGAGAATCGCCTGAACCTGGGTGGCGGAGGTTGCAGTGAGCCAAGATTGTACCATTGCACTCCAGCCTGGGCGACAAGAGCAAGACTCCATCTCAAAAAAAAAAAAAGGTATAAAAAGTAAAAAATGGTACACCTGTGCAGGGCATTTACCATGAATGGAGCTTGCAGGACTGGAAATTCCTCTAGGTGAGTCAGTGAGTGAATGGTGAGTGAATGTGAAGGCTAGGACAGTACCACACCCCACTATAGACTATAATCACTGTATACTTAGGCTACACTAAATATGTGAAAATTTTCTTCTTCGATAATATATTAACTTTAGCTTACTGTAACTTTTTTTACTTTATGAACTTCTTGATTTTTTAAAACTTTTTGACTCTTCTTTTTGGAAATGGGGTCTCACTCTGTCTCCCAGGCTGGAATGCAGTGGTGCGATTATGGCTCACTGCAGCGTTGACCTGCTGGGCTTAAGCCATCCTCCCGCCACAGCCTCCTGTGTAGCTGGGACTATGGCATGCACCATCATGCCCAGCTAATTTTTCTATTGTTTGTAGAGATGAGGTTTTACCATGTTGCCTGGGCTTAGTGGTGTTTTTTATGATGGTAAAAGATAGTATATCCTCAATGCAAAAATTCAGAAAATATGGAAAATCACAAAGTAAAGATTACCTATAGTACAACAACAACGAAAAATCTTTCCAGATCTTATATATATCCACACACATGTGGGTTTTCTGCTAAAAGGTGGTTGACAATCACTATTCTGTTTGATAACTCTAGGATGACAATGACTATTCTGTTTAATAATGCTCTCTGTTATGACAATGACTATTCTGTTTAATAATGCTCTCTGTTCACTAGAAAATTGAGGTAAAAGATTTTCCATGTTACAAATTAAGGAGAAACTTTTTTTTTTTTTTTGAGATTTGAGATGGGGTCTCCGTTTGTCACCCAGGCTGGAGTGCAATGGTGCAATCATAACTCACTGCAGCCTCAATGTCCTGGGCTCAAGAATTCTCCTGCTTCAGCCTCCCAAGTAGTTAGGACTATAGGTGTGTGCTACCACACCTGGCTAGTTTATATATATATTTTAGAGACACGTGGTCTCTCTACATTGCCCAGGCTGGTCATGAATTCCTGGTTTCGAGTGATCCTCCCACCTCGGCCTCCCAAAGTACTGGAATTAACAGGTGTGAGCCACTGTGCCCCACCCCAAAGCTATCTTTTTTTTTTTTTTTTTTTTGAGATGGAGCCTCACTCTCTCACCCAGGCTGGAGTGCAATAGCATGATCTCGGCTCACTGCAACCTCCGCCTCCCGGGTTCAAGCAATTCTTCTGCCTCAGCCTCCTGAGTAGCTGGGACTACAGGTGCACGCCACCACACCCAGCTAATTTTTTTTTGTATTTTTAGTAGAGACGGAGTTTCACCATGTTGGCCAGGATGGTCTTGATCTCCTGACTTGGTGATCTGCCCGCCTCGGCCTCCCAAAGTGCTGGGATTACAGGCATGAGCCACCGTGCCTGGCAAAGCCATCATTTTTATGATTATCTTGTTTTTCATTATATGAATACAATAATGGTTTATTAAACTGTTTCCTCTTTGTACACATTTAAATCTTCACTTGAATAGAATCTAAGATGTATAATTGCTGAGTTTAAGGCATGCCTGTACGTGCTCATACATTTTTCTAAATATATTCTTATGTGCAGGATGCCCTGAGATTATTTCTCATGTAATCATACGGGGTGTAACCAGTTGTCTCATTTTGCTAATCTCATAACTGGGAAATGATATTTCTTTGTTGCTCTACCATTCAAATCCTTGATTTTAAGTAGCATCTTACCTCTCTATTGAAATTTCTTTAGTAGTTGTTGTTTTAGAATTCTTCAAATTTATTTGCATCTTCTGCAAGGAAGTCTTCAAATTTATTTGTAGCCTCTTTATTAAGATCGAGCAGGGGTCCCCAAAACCTGGGCCACAGACCAGTACTGGTCCTTGGCCTGTGAGGAACCAGGCCACACAGCAGGAGGTGAGTGGCAAGCAAGTGAGCAAAGCTTTCTCTGTATTTACAACCGCTCCTTATCACTCACATTACTGCCTGAGCTCCACCTCCTGTCAGATCAGTGGCGGCATTCGATTCTCATAGGAGCACGAACCCTATTGTGAACTGTGCATGTGAGGGATCTAGGTTGTGGGCTCCTTATGAGAATCTAATGCCTGATGATCTGTCACTGTCTCTCATCACCCCCAGATGGGACTGTCTAGTTGCAGAAAATAAGCTCAGGGCTCCCACTGATTCTACATTATGGTGAGTTGTATAATTATTCCATTATATATTACAATGTAATAATAATAGAAATAAAGTGTGCAATAAATGTAATGCACTTGAATCATCCTGAAACCACCCTGTCCCCACTCTGTGGAAAAATTGTCTTCCATGAAACCAGTCCCTGATGCCAAAAATGTTGGGGACCACTGAGATGGAGGTACTCCCTGCCCATCTTTACTGAGGTATAATTGACACATAAAAATTTTATATATTTAAATATATATTTATATATTTAATCTTTTGAGAGAAATGTACATTGTGAAGTCATTGCCACTATCAAGCTAATTAACATATTCATTACATGATAGAGGTTTTAATAAGATATTTTGGGAAGATTCCCTCAAATGTTCCATTTTATTTTGTAAAAAGAGAAACTGTACTAAGAACTTTAGAGACTATCAGCCTCGAAGATTTGCTAAGATGCAGAAAAGCTGTTATTCTTATAGTTATGGTTTATTCTAGTAAAAGGATACATACTAAAGTCACCAGAAAGAAAAGGTACATGGACAAAGGTTAGGAGAAACCAGGTACAAGCTTTCAGGTGGCTGCTTCCAGAGGAGCTGTACAGGGACACACTTAATTCTCCTAACAATGACATGTCACAACAGTGTGTGAACTATTGCCAGCCAGGGAAGCTCACTTGAGCCTTGGTTTCCAGGGTTTTTACTGGGGAGTCAGTCTTGCAGGGATATATCACTCAATGCCTGACTTTAGCTACTCAGTCTCCAGTTCCCCAGATGTCAAACTGATACAGCATGCTCCAAGGCCTGTGGCATAGAAAAACAATCTTAGAAAAACAATCTTATCAGGTAGGATATTTTAAGGGCTCAGAGGTTATCTCCCAAGAGCCAGTCAAGGGCCAGTTCTTTCTTTGGAATGTGCAGGATTTGAGCATTCCAGGTGTACTGAGTTACCTGTCCACTCACCCAGGCCTTGGCTTAGGCTCTCTTGTAGCAAAACTATCTGAGCATCTACACAGAAACAGCAATAGTATCAGGATGTAGACGGCTGTCATTTCAAGGAGCCAGTATGGAGTAGCAATGGATTTAAAGAAACAACTAACCTATCTGATAAAGCCATTACATGCATTCTCATATTTTTGTATTAATTTGATTACTCATTTCCCTCCTTGAATCTACTGTTATGTGCCACATGATAAACTTGTACAGAACTATTGAGTGTAGAAATTAGCTGGTGGTTGGCTAAATTCTCCTTCAAGCCAGTCTTTTTCACTGTTACTTCATTAGCCAGGTATGGTGGTATGTGCCTGTAGTCCCAGCTACTCGGGAGGCTGAGATGGGAGGATCCACTTGAGCCCAGGAGGTCAAGTCCAGCCTGGACAACTCTCAAGACCCCATCTCTAAAAATAAATAAATAACATTTTTAAAAAGATTGAAAGGTAAAATTCCAGTTTCTTGTTTAGGGATCATCCCTGCTTCTGTCACTTGGAGTTACAGTCATAGTTCCAGGGTCACTGCATCAGGTAGGAAAAAAGAAAGTTGAGGTTATTTGGGGAAGATTTGTGTAACTGTGCCAGCATTCTGCCACACACCCTCTCCTCCTAATCGCCCAGGAAAGCAGAGGAATCTATCTAGTGGAGACTGTCCTTGGCTTTCCCCATCTTGAGAGTAAGCACACCCTCATGAAAGAATGCAAGCCAGCCCATACTTTACTTTCCCTTACTTTAGCCAACAACTCTATCACTCTTCTATTCTAATTGTCTACCAAACCACTACTTTGAGGATGATATGCAACATAGTATATCCAATTGATGTGAGAACTCTTTGGACATTGTTGGACACTGTGGGGTGTAAAGTGTTTCCCTTGGTCTGAAGAAATATAACATGGTAATGCCAATTGGCACGTTTCTATTCAAGGTGTTTTATAGTATTTTGAGCCTTTACATCTACCACAGGGTAAGTGTGTCTGTCCACTGCCAGGATCCTTTTGTAGGCTCCCAGGGCTACCAGTGGCCATCGGATAGAGTCTACATGCTGTGCTACCTCTCTGCGTGGGCATTCCCTGCTGGAAATCAGTCCTAATTTGTTCTTCAAGTTCTGATGTTATCATTATCATCAATGTAGTATATTGTTACACTTAGGACTGGTCTCAAGTCCACGCTTTCCTAATCAAATTGTAATAGTAAGCCAGTGAATTCAAATAACCTGTGAGAATACAGTAGATATAAATTGGGATCGTCCCCTCATGAAGGCAAACTATGCTTGTCTCTTTCCCAAGATTGGGATAATGAAAAAAGCATTTGCAAGATCAGTCAGAGTACTGATGTCCTTTAATTCGGTGGTACTACTTCATTCAAGCCTCGACAATCTACTGTTAGTCTCCCTCTTTGGCACAGACCTAACAGGGTTATTGTATAGAGAATTTGTTGGTACCAGCACTCTAGCTTCTAACATGTTATTAATGAAGTGGTAATCTCTTGTATCTACCAGGTATTCTATACAGCTTCAAATTAACAACCTATGTTGGCCGGGCGTAGTGGCTCATGCCTGTAATCCCAGCACTTTGAGAGGCCAAGGCGGGTGGATCACCCAAGGTCAGGAGTTCAAGACCAGCCTGGCCAACATGGTGAAACCCCGTCTCTACTAAAAATAAAAAAATTAGCCAGGCGTGGTGGCGCACGTCTGTAATCCCAGCTACTTGGGAGGCTGAGGCACAAGAATTGCTTGAACCCAGGAGGCGGAGGTTGCAGTGAGCTGAGATTACGCCACTGCACTCCAGTGTGGGTGACAAAGCAAGACTCCGTCTCAAAAAAAAAAAAGATTAACAACCTATGTGGGCTTCAGCAATTCTATAGGTTCCTGTTTGGCCTGTCTAATAACATTGATTGAAGGACAAACTTACATGCCTTTAGTTTTAAAATACTAGGTAGGAGAAGTGTGAGAAGTGTTCCTCAGTCAGACATAATACCCTTCCCCATTATGTATTCAGGCAAGGAGATGCAACGACTTCACATAAGGTCCATTCAGACCTTCTGGTTTTCATTTAAACTTTCACCTTAATAACGATCAACCACTGCATCCCCATATCCTCCCAATCTAACTGTAGTCTCTATTAGGGTGTCACCAACAGATTTTGGAATCACAGTGCACTGGGCTCCATGTCAAGGAGTCCTAGAAATGTTTCTTTTCCATCCTTGGTCTTAACTCACACACATGGATATAGCCTTGGTCCTAGCTTGGTTCATCATCCTGATTAATTTGTCAGGCTGTTGCCTTAGTGATTCAAGATCAGGTTTCTCAGTGTCATCTTTGCATTTCAGCCTTTTAAGTTCCTTCAAATTAGGAGAAATAAAACATGGTGCTGGGATTACAGGCAAGAGCCACTGCTCCTGGCCCAGTTTCAACTTACATTGTTTTACACTGTTGGCTTCTCAACACATTCTGATTAATAGAAATTTCCCACAGTGGCAGGATGTTGTATCCACCTCACAGCACAGGACTGCTCAACAATATGTGTGTATTCATTTCCTTATTGCCCCCTCCTGTGTTATAAGTTTCCAATTTCAACCTACTGCTTACTATAGAATGCCTTCTAGGAAAATCCCTTTTTATATCCTTATCATTCACCTAAAATATATTTTCTTTATTATTACATATGTTAAATGGACTTTTCCTTTAAAGGATTGATGACATTCAGGGATGCGGCTATAGATTTCTCTAAGGAAGAGTGGGAATGCCTGGGCCCTGCTCAGAGAGACTTGTACAGAGATGTGATGTTGGAGAACTACAGCAACTTTGTGTCACTGGGTAAGATCACCTGTTCCCTGTAATTCAGAAAATATTCTCTCCACTGGGAATTCTGGGGCTGCATTAAATATCTAAATTTCTGTTCCATGTTCCAAAAAACTGGTTTGAATTTTGTTTTCTTGGAATAGATTGCTACTCTCAGGCACCTTCGTATTTCTTGTTCTTCACTGACCTTCACTCTTTCCCTGGGCTCCTTACGTAACTGAGTTTTTTCTTGATTTTTAAGGAGCTAGATGATGGTCGAGGGACATTTATATAATAACCTGTAGGATTTAAGATGTGATGGTTCATCTAAAATTTAGGAAAACACATAACCCTGTATGTTTATGTTTGAGACCTACATTCTAGGAATTTGACATTTCACAGGAAGACGCATGGATTCTGTCTTGAGGCTTCTTGCTTTTTCTTACCCAAATAAGTAGAGATAGAGCCCACGTAGATTTAAATTTAACTAAGACCTTTGTGCCTCATTTGTCTCTTTGTTCCTTGTGCTCCTTAGGTCAGCTTAATGTGAATGTATTCTGACGTCTTCATCATTCTTTTATCCAAAAGCTTCTCTGGGGCCCATTTTAAAATTTTATTTTATTTATTATTATCATTATTATTTTGAGTCAAGGTCTCACTCTGTTACCCAGGCTACAGTACAGTGGTATGATTGTGGCTCACTGCAGCCTCAAACTCCTGGGCTCAAGTGATCCCCTCACCTCTGCCTCCCATGTAGCTGGGACTACAAGTGTGCCACCGTGCCCAGCTAATTTTTAAAATTTGTGTAGAGATATGGTCTTGCCATGTTGCCTAGGCTTATCTTGAACTCCTGGCCTCTAGTGATCCTCCTGCCTTGGCCTCCTAAAGTGCTGAGATTACAGGCGTGAGCCAATATGCCCAGCCAAACTTTTTTTTTTTTTTTTTTTTTTTTGAGACGGAGTCTCGCTCTGTTGCCCAGGCTGGAGTGCAGTGGTGCAATCTTGGCTCACTGCAATCTCCGCCTCCCGAGTTCAAGCGATTCTCCTGCCTCAGCCTCCCAGGTAGCTGGGACTACAGGCATGTGCCACCACGCCCAGCTAATTTTTTGTATTTTTAGTAGAGACGAGGTTTCACTGTGTTAGCTAGGATGGTCTCGATCTCCTGACCTCATGATCAGCCTGCCTCAGCCTCCTAAAGTGTTGGGATTACAGGCATGAGCCACCGTGCCTGGCCAAAACATTTTATTTTGAAATGATTTCAAGAGCTAGAACTAACCAGTATGCCAAATGTCCATCTACTCTTCAGTCAGTTTTCCCTAATGCTAACAATTTACATAAGCATAGTACAAACATCTAAACCAAAAAGTAAAATTGATATAATATTATTAAGTTATCTATATCCTTTTTTCAAATGTCATTAATTACCCTGGTACTGATCCAGGATCCTATTTGTACTGATCCAGGATCCCACATTGCATTTAGTTGTCTTGTATCTGTAGCCCTCTTCAATCTTGGAAATGTTCTTTCTCTTTTATGACCCTAATTAACACTTCTAAACTGTACTGGCCTGTTATTACATAGATTATTCCTGGATTTAGATTTGTCCTTTTTTTTTTTGAGACGGAGTCTTGCTCTGTCGCCGAGGCTGGAGTGCAGTGGCGCGATCTCAGCTCACTGCAAGCTCTGCCTCCCGGGTTCATGCCATTCTCCAGCCTCAGCCTCCCAAGCAGCTGGGACCACAGGCGCCCGCCACCACGCCCGGCTAATTTTTTTGTATTTTTAGTAAAGATGGGGTTTCACTGTGTTAGCCAGGATGGTCTCAATCTTCTGACCTCGTGATCCACTTGCCTCAGCCTCCCAAAGTGCTGGGATTACAGGCATGAGCCACCGCGCCCGGCCTTGACCCATATGTTTGTGATTACTTTAAAGTTATGTATTTTGGGGAAGAATACTACAGAAGTGATGCCTTTTTCAGTGCATTGTATCAGGACATAAATAATGGCCAATCAAAAACAATATCTTGTTTTGATGCTTGAAATGGTATCCTCTAGGGTTCCGCGTAGTAAAGCCACTATTTGTACCTTTGCAATCAGTAAGTAACTTGTAAAGAAATTTGAGGCTCTACAAATACCCTCTTGCTCATGACATTTTTATCACTTTAGTTTCATCAATGATTCCTGCAGAGAACAGTTATGGTTATTATTTTTTTGAGACAGGGTCTTACTCTGTGACTCAGGCTGCAGTGCAGTGGCGTGATCTTGGCTCACTATACCCTTGACCTCCTGGATTCAAGCAGTCTTCCCGCCTCAGACTCCCAAGTAGCTGGGACCACTGGCGTGTGCCACCACACCTGGCTCTGACAGTAGTTATTTACTCTGGTGTTTGCCAGATTATGATTTTCTGTTTCCATCAGTCTTCAGAGGAACCTGAATTAGCTTTAGATTAAACCAATTCTAAATAAGAACATTTTTTGGCTTATTTATTTTTAATATCCTATTTCTTTGAGCAGGACTTGCCATTTCTAAGCCATCAGTGATTTCCCTATTGGAACAAGGGAAAGAACCCTGGATGGCTGGGAAAACAGGACGGTATCCAGGTGGGTAAGGGTGTTGGGGTACTCCCAGCAGAAGTGCATTTTAGGGAAGCCCAAACTGGTCAGAGTGGTGATGTCTTTTGTTTGAGATATTGTGTGGAAACCTTCCCTCAGAGGCCCAAAGTCTTGGGAGAAAAAGTTTGACAAATGGGAAGTATTTCAAATATTTACAAAGAACTTTTTTTTTATAGCAGATGTATTGAGGCATAATTGACCTATAATGAACCACCTATGTTATAAAGTATATGGTTTGACAAATTTTGATGTGTCAAATGGTATACTTTATACGTGTACATGTTTGCTTATGAAACCATCACCATAATTAAGATAAAAAACCTATTAATCACTCCCATTGCTTCTGATCTAAGGAAAAAAGACTTCTTTATTATGATGAGACAGAGTCTCACCCTCTTGCGCAGGCTGGAGTGCGGTGGCATGATCTTGGCTCACTGCAACCTCTGCCTCCTGGGTTTAAGTGATTCTCCCGCCTCAGCCTCCCGAGTAGCTGGGACTACAGGCGTGTGCCACCATGCCCAGCTAATTTTTGTATTTTTAGTCGAGATGGGGTTTTACCATGTTGATCAGGCTGGTCTCGAACTCCTGACCTCAAGTGATCCGCCCACCTCAGCCTCCCAAAGTGTTGGGATTATAAACATGAGCCACAGCGCCCAGTCAATATTTTTTTTACTGACTATGATATTTCTTGTAGATTTTTGAATGATGTCCTTTACTTGAGAAAGTAAGTTCCCTTCTGTTTTTAGTTTGGCAAGAATTTTTATGATGATTCTGTGTTGAATTTTGTTAAGAGTATTTTCTGTTTTTATTCAAGTGATCATGTCACTTGACTTTTAAAATATGTTAATATGTTGAATTACATTAATTGATATTCAGATGCTAAGCTGACTTGTTCATGAGGTAAATGCCATTGGATGTTGTGTTATAGATTTAATATATATATTATTGGATTCTATTTGCTATTATTTTAAACGGATTTTTGTGTGATCATTCATGAGGAAGATCTGTAGTTTTTGAAAGCTTTTTTGGTTTTAGTTGCAGGGTAGTGGTGGGCTTCTGTAATTAGCTGTGAGTCATTTCTGTCCTCCAAAAGATTTTGTGTAGCATTGGTATTATTTCTTCTTTGACTATTTGATAGGATTTGCCGTTAAAGTCATTGGGCCATGTTTGTCCTTGGGGCAATGTTTTTACTATAAATTCAGCTTCAGTGATAGACAGCTATTTCCTTCCTTCCTTCCTTTCCTTCCTTTCCTTCTTTCCTTTCCTTCCTTCCCTCCCTCCCTCTCCTTCTTTCCCTCCGTCCCTCCCTCCCTTCCTTCCTTCCCTCCTTCCCTCCCTCCCTCCCTCCATCCCTCCCCCCTCTCCATCCCTCCCCCCTCTCCATCCCTCCCCCCTCTCCATCCCTCCCCCCTCTGCATCCCTCCCTCACTCCCAGGGTCTTGCTCTGTCACTTAGGCTGGAGTGCAGTGGCATGATTACATCTCACTGCAGCCTCAACTTTCTGGGCTCAACCTCCCATGTAGCTGGGACTACAGGCATACACTACCATGCCGGGCTAATTTTTGTATTTTTTGTAGAGATGGGGTTTCATCATGTTGGCCAGCCTGGTGTCAAAGTCCTGGGCTCAAGTGATCCATCTGTCTTGGCTTCCCAAAGTGCTGGGATGACAGATGTGAACCACTGCACCTGGCTTGTTTTACTTATTTCTTCTTGACTGATCCTTGGTAGTTTGTGTCTTTCAAGGAATGTGTCCATTTTCACTAACTTCTTATACTTCTGGATATTAAATGGTTCATAATATTTTCTTATGTAATTATCTGTTTATTACTTTTATTATTTATGTAGGATTTATAATTAGAAACCCCTTTTTGTTCCTGATATTTGTGTTTTTCTTCTTGTTTTTTATTGGTAGTTTGGCTCCAAAGTTTATCAAGCTTGCTGATCTATTCCATAAACCAGTTTTTGACTATTAATTATCTGTTATGGTCAGTTTTCTCATTCATTGATTTCTGCTCTTATCCTTATTATTTCTTTACTTCTACTAATTGTAGATTTACTTTGCTTTTTTTTTTTTTTTTGAGATGGAGTTTTTGCTTTTGTTGCCCAGGCTGGAATGCAATGGCACGATCTCGGCTCACTGCAACCTCCACCTCCTGGGTTTAAGCGATTCTCCTGCCTCAGCCTCCTGAGTAGCTGGGATTACAGGCACCCACCACCACGCTCGGCTAATTTTTGTATTTTTAGTGGAGACGGGGTTTTACCATGTTGGCCAGGCTGGTCTCGAACTCATGACCTCGTGATCCACCTGCCTCGGCCTCCCAAAGTGCTGGGATTACAGACATGAGCCACCTTGCCTGGCCAGCTTTGCTCTTCTTTATCTACTGTCTTGCAGTAAAACCTTAGGTTGTTTATTTTATACGTTTTTCTTTTCTAATATAAGCATTTAAAGCTATAGGTTTCACTATAAATGTTACCTTAGCCATATAACATACATTTTGGTGTGCTATACTTTTATATTGTTCATTTCTAAGTATTTTCTAATTTCCATGTGTATTGTTTAGTTTTCAAGTATTGGGGGACAGGTTCCAGATATTTTAATAATTTCAAACTGAGTTCCATTGTGATCAAAGAAAATATTCTGTGTGACATTGATCCTTTTTAGTGTATTGAGACTTGTTTAATGTCCCAGCATATGGTCTATTTTGAATGTGTATAGGTGTTTGAAGAGAATGTACATTCTGCAGTTTTTGATATTGTGTTTTGTATATATCAACTAGTTGAAGGTGGTGGACAGTGTTACTTATATCCTCTATTACTTTACTAATTTTCTGGGGGAGGGGGATGTTCCAGTCGTTCTATCAGTTATTGAGAGATGGTTGCAAAATCTCCCAACTATGATTGTAGTATTATCTATTTTCTGCTTTACTTTTGTTAATTTTTGCTTCATATATTTTCAGGCTCTGTTATTCTGCACTTACACATTGCCAACTCTTCCTGATGAGTTATTATAACTCTTTTATCATTATGAGAAAATTATGTTTGATAATATAGAGTAACTTGAAGTCTGTTTCATCTGATATTAATATAGCCATTCCAACAAATTTTTTCTGCAAATTAAATGCCAAGATTTAAAAGTTATCTAAGCCATTTCTTGCTTAAGGGCATTATTATCTGTTTGACTGCTTCTATGCAGTTTTATTTCTCATAAAAGAGGAAAACGTGATGTTTATTTTCTTTCAGATATGCTGTCTAGGTATGAGACCAAGGAGTTACGTCTTAAGAATGGCACTTTTTAAAAGGAATCATTAAAATGGAAAATAATAGAAAGAGTCAGAAGTTCTTGCCTTGAGGAATCTTTTTTGGGAAATGATTGGAAATGCAAAGGACTCTTTGAGAGACAACAGGAAACTACAGAGGAATGTTTCAGGCATGTAACTGTGCCATTTGAAAAAATATTATCTGAATTCATTCAGCCTACATATTTTCTTCTAAATCAAATAATTCATACTGGAAAGAAACTCTATGAACAAAAAAAATGTGAAAATGTTACTCAACAGGGAAGAATTCATATCAGTGACAAGCTTGATGAAATGTGTGGGAACACCTCTGTATTTTGCACAAATCATATGAAACATCAGACAAATTTTAATTCAAAGAAATGCAATGTATTTAAAGAATGTGGCAGAGACTGCTTGTAACTTTCAACTAATTCAATATCAAATAAGTCATGCTAATCAGAAACCCTATGAATGTCAGATATGTGGAAAGCCCTTTAAAAAGCGTGCCCACCTTACCCAACATAATCGAATTCACACTGGTGGGAAACCATATGAATGCAAAGAATGTGGGAAAGTGTTTATCTGTTGTTCAACATTGATTCAACATAAGAGAACTCACACTAATGAGAAACCCTATGAATGTCTGGAATGTAGAAAGACGTTTAGGCGGAGTACACATCTTATTCGACATCAAAGAATTCATACTGGTGAGAAACCTTATAAATGTAAGCAATGTTGGAAGGCCTTTGCTTCTGTTTCTGATTTAATAGACATCGGAAAATTCACACTGGTCAGAGACTTAACGAATGTAAAAAATGTGGGAAGGCATTTAACAATCGCTCAACTCCGGCATCAGAGAATTCACACTGGTGAGAAGTCCTTTGAATGTAAGGAATGTGGCAAAGCATTCAATAATTGCTCAACACTTACTCAACACCAGAGAACTCATACTAATGAGAAATCTTATGAATGTCAGGAATGTAAAAAGGCTTTTAGGCAAAGTGCACATCTTACTCAACATCAAAGAATTCACACTGGTGAGAAACCATGTGAGTGTAAGCAATGTGGGAAGGCTTTCACTTGTGTTTCTGATTTTAACAGACATCAGAGAATTCACACTGGTGAAAAACTGTATGAATGTAAAGAACGTGGTAAAGCCTTTAACAGTTGTTCAGCTCTTATTCAACACCAGAGAATTCACACTGGTGAGAAGCCTTATGAACGTAAGCAGTGTGGGAAGGCTTTTGTCTCCTGTTCAACACTTGTTCAACATCAGAGAACACATACTAATGAAAAACCTTATGAATGTCAGGAATGTAAGAAGGCCTTCAAGCAGAGTGCACATCTAATGAGACATCAGAGAATTCACAGTGGGGAGAAACCCTATGAATGTAAATGAATGTGGGAATGCCTTCATTTGTTTATCTGATTTTAATAGACATCAGAGAATTCACAAAGGAGAGAAACCCTATCAGTGTAAAGAATGTGGGAAGGTTTTTAATAATTATCCAACTCTTACTCAACATCAAAGAACTCATACCAGTGTGAAACCCTATGAGTGTAAGGAATGTGGAAAGACCTTTACTTGGCTTTCAAACTTGAATAAACATCAGAGAATTCACACTGGTGACAAACCCTATGAATGTAAAGATTGTAAAAAAGCTTTTCTTTGTTATTCAACGTTTATTCAACACTATAGAACTCATACTAATGAGAAACCCTATGACTGTCAGGAATACAGCAAGGCCTTGAAGCAGAGAGCCCATCTTACTCAACATCAAAGAATTCATACTGGTAAGAAACCTTATGAGTTTAAGGAATGTGGGAAGGCCTTTGCTTGTTTCCTACTTTAATGGACATCAGAGAATTCACACTGGTGAGAAAACGTATCAGTGTAAAGAATGTAGAAAATCCTTTATTGATTGTTCAACTTTTATTCAACACCAAAGAATTCACACTGGTGAGAAACCCTTTGAATGTAGGAATGTAGGAAGGCCTTTAGGCAGAGGGCACATCTTACTCAACATCAAAGAGTTCATACTGGTGAGAAACCCTATAAATGTAATGAATGTGAGGAGGCCTCTTCTTGTCTTTCACAGGTGAAAAAGCACCAGAGAATACATACATGAAGGGATAAATCTTATGTATTTGAATAGCATCTTTTTATTTAACAATCCTTATCTAACATCACCAAATTCACATTGCAGAGAAACTTCAGAAATATAAGAAATGTGGGAAACACTTTTACCTGTCCCTCAGGCATACTTTTTCATAACAGAATTTGTACCAGTGAGAAGCCTTATGAAAGCCAGATATGTGTAAAGATCTACTCTCACAATATACTCAACATTATATAATGTATAGTGTGATTAATATAGGAAATCCTTGATTTTGAAATTATCAATTATGGAATAGCAAACAATTTGTAAGTGAAGAAAATCCAGTGACTGTGTGAATTTTTTTGCCTCATAATTCACAATTTTCACAATTTATTAAGCATCAGAATTTATATGGGAAAAATAGAATATCAATTATTAATAAAAACATCATTACCACTAAAATATTTGACTTATCATAAAGAATAGCATATAGAGAATAATCATGTTGACTTTGTGAATGTAGAAAAGCTTCTATCTATAATATGAATCTTTTTCAGCATCATTATACTTTCACCAGTTTCCACGTCTGTTTTATTACCAAGTAATTTAAACTGTATACTTCAGATTACACATTTCTTACATTGTGATAAGGTTATTGTGAAGATTAAATGAGTTTATCCAAAGACTTTTGGAATAGTTATTGGCAAATAGAAACTATTCAGTAAATATTGGCTGTCATGATTATCACCTTCATTACCACTCTTGGAATATTTATATAAGAACATTTAATTATGCAGATTTTATTAATATAATGAAATCCACCATCACAATTTCTCTGATTGCAAATCTATGATAATTTATTCTGGAATGAAAATTATTAGAATATAGTGAGTATGAGGAAACATTCACTTAAATTTATTTTAGTTGAATCAGAAAATTCACTCTGGAAACACTGAATGGATATAGTAAGTAAATTTTTTAGAGTAAAGTTGATATGAGAAGTGATATATCTGAAGCAAGTTTCAAAAAGCAGTGTACATTTTCTGACAGTAACTCAAGACAGGCTGGGTGTGGTGGCTCATGCCTCTAATCTTAGCACTTTGGGAGGCCAAGGCAGGTGGATCACTTTAGGTCAGGAGTTCGAGACCAGCCTGGCCAGGGCGGGTGCGGTGGCTCACGCCTGTAATCTCAGTACTTTGGGAGGCTGAGGTGGGTGGATCACGAGGTCAGGAGATCAAGACCATCCTGGCTAACAGTGAAACCCCATCTCTACTAAAAATACAAAAAATTAGCCAAGCGTGGTGGCTGGTGCCTGTAGTCCCAGCTACTCGGGAGGCTGAGGCAGGAGAATGGTGTGAACCTGAGAGGCGGAGTTTGCAGTGAGCTGAGATTGTGCCACTGCACTCCAGCCTGGGTAACAGAGCAAGACTCTGTCTCAAAAAAAAAAAAAAAAAAAACGAGACCAGCCTGGCCAACACGGCAAAACCCCATATCTACTAAAAATACAAAAATTAGATGGGTATGGTGGTGTGCAGTTGTAGTCCCAGCTACTCGGGAGGCTGAGGCAGGAGAATTGCTTCAGCCTGGGAGATGGAGGTAGCAGTGAGCCGAGATCTCACCACTCCACTCCAGCCTGGGCGACAGAGTGAGACTTTATCTCAAAAAACAAACAAATAAGACAAGTAGATACAAAAGGTGAATTTTAAAAATTTGCAATTTATAAACACCACCATATATAGTTCTTGGATTAAGTGAAAAATGTAATCTGAAATAACAGGCTATTTAGATATGAAAGATAGTGAGAGTGTTGCATAATAAAACCTGAGGTATGTGGCTCATTTGAATAAATAAACATTCAAGCAGAAAAGTAACAAACCCAAAATTGACACTGGAAACGTATTACACAAATCAATCTGTTTATTCAATGAATTTGAATTTGAATGGATTACTTAAAAAGAAAAATTAATGAGCTAAACAGAAAGTGGACTTTATCTAAAAGTGGTTTGAAATAACCAGTAATATAGACTAGATTTGCCAGTTATGATTGAGATGAGTAAGAAAAATGACATAAATGCATCAGTGCAAATGGGAACATGGAAATTTTATGGGCATTTTTAATAGTATGAAATATTTTGTTTAATATTTCAATTAAGTTTAAAATATCTATGGTAAACTTCATTTTACAGGAATATGTAAATGTTTCTAGTTGGTTCATTAAGGTATAGAAAATTTGAATGAAGCCAAACTTGAAGCTACAGGAAGTTTGAATGAAGCCAAAATGTGAAAACTTTACTCCACAAGGAAGAATCCATGCCAGTGATAAGCTTAATGAAATGTGTGGGAACACCTTTATATTTTGCACAAATCATATGAAACAGAGAAATTTCACTGGAAAGAAATGCAGAGAATATAAGGAATGTGGCAGAGACTTTGGTCATAACTTTCAGTTAACTCAGTATCAAATAAGTCATACTAATCAGAAACCCTATGAATGTTAGATATGGGGAAAGACCTTTAGAAAGGTCTTTCAAAAAAAATTATCCCTTCAAAAACATTGAAAAATTAATCAAAGATAATTACCTTTAAAAGCTATTACTTAGGCCAGGCATGGTAGCTCACACTTGTAATTCCAGTGCTTTGGGAAGCCATGGCTGGTGTATTGTTTGAGGGCAGGAGCTTGATACCAGCCTGGGCAAGATAGTGAGACCTCAACTCTATTAAAAAAGTTTTTTTGGCCGGGCATGGTGGAGCAGTTCCTCAGTCTTTTTGTCGTTTATGACATTGACATTTTTGGAAAATACTGGCCATTTGTTTTATAAAATATCCTTCAATTTGAGCTTTTCTAATGTTTCCTAATGATTAGATTCAGATTATGTATGCTTTGGCACCCATATACTGTATTACGTTATACCATACTATACTATATACACAGTGCTTTTCCATTTTATTTTATTTTATTTTTGAGAGGGAGTTTTGCTCTGTCACCCAGGCTGGAGTACAGTGGTGCGATCTCGGCTCACTGCAACCTCTGCCTCCCAGTTCAAGCAATTCTCCTGCCTCAGCCTCCCGAGTAGCTGGGACTACATACAGGTGCACGCCACCACGCCCAGCTAATTTTTGTATTTTTAGTAGAGACGAGGTTTTGCCATAGTGGCCAGGATGGTCTCAAACTCCTAACCTCAGGTAATCTGCCTGCCTCGGCCTCCCAAAGTGCTGGGATTACAGGCATGAGCCACCATGCCCCAGCCTTTCCCTTTTTATTAATAGTGCATCACATTAGGGCGTCAGTGATGCTAACTTGTATCTCTTGATTAAAGTATTGTTGACCAGGTTTGTCCATTCTAAAAGTATCATATTCCCCTTTTTAATTACTAAGTGTTTTGTGGGAAGATACTTTGAAACTGTAATTATCAAAACTGCTAATTTTTGTATTTTTAGTAGAGATGGGGTTTCACCATGTTGGCCAGGCTGGTCTCAAACTCCTAACCTCATGATCCGCCTGCCTCGGCCTCCCAAAGTGCTGGGATTACAGGTGTGAGCCACTGCGCCCGGCCCAGATTAGTATTTTCTAATTAAAAAAAAATTTCAACTATAACAGTCCACTCACTTTTGGAATTACTGACAAGGTTTATGTCTATCAATGCTTTTATGTAATTTTCATTTAAGTTGCCTATTCTATATTCATTTTTCTTTCCTTGTCTTCTCATTTTCATTGATTACTGGTAATTTTTATAGCTAGCTTCACAAAAAGACACAAAAGACATAAAAGTGTAT
Organism: Pongo abelii; assembly: GCF_028885655.2. Lineage (NCBI taxonomy): Eukaryota > Metazoa > Chordata > Mammalia > Primates > Hominidae > Pongo > Pongo abelii. The sequence continues at coordinate 43,187,934 of NC_072005.2, read as the reverse complement.
CATAGAATTTTGGGATGCTACCATTGTCCATTTTTGGAAAAGGTAATTTAATCTTATAGAAATAATTGATAAACATTTAATGATGATTACCTGTTCCTTCCAAATTTGCTTGGTAAACACTATGTCATACTTAAAAATTTTTTTTTTGAGATGGACTCTCGCTCTGTCACCCAGGCTAGAGTGCAGTGGTGTGATCTCGGCTCACTGCAACCTCCTTCCCCCGGGTTCAAGCAATTTTCCTGCCTCAGCCTCCCCAGTAGCTGGGACTACAAGTGCCCACCACCATGCCTGGCTAATTTTTGTATTTTTATTAGAGATGGATTTCACTATATTGGCCAGGCTGGTCTCAAACTCCTGACCTTGTGATCTGCCCACCTCAGCCTCCCAAAGTGTTGGGATTACAGGTACATGTACATGCCACCATGTCTAATTTTTTATTTTTTGAGACAGAGTCTTGCTGTGTCACCCAGGCTGGAGTGCAGTAGCACAATCTCAGCTCACTGCAACCTCCACCTCCTGGGATCAAGCAATCCGCCTGCCTCAGCCTTCCGAGTAGCTGAGACCACAGGTGCATGTCACCATGCCCAGCCGTTGTTTTTGTATTTTTAGTAGAGACAAGGTCTTGCTATGTTGTCCAGGCTCGTCTCAAACTTCTTGCCTCAGGCGATCTGCCCACCTCAGCCTCCCAAAGTCGTGGGATTACAGGCATGAGCCACAGCACCAGCCATGCCGGGCTAATTAAAAAATATTTTTTTGTAGTGAAGGGTCTTGCTATGTTGCCCAGGCTGGTCTCAAACTCCTGGCCTCAAGTTATTGTCCTGCTTCAGCTTCCCAAAGCACTGGAATAACAGGCATGGGCCCTGTTCCCTGACAGTATTGGTTAATTGTAACAAATGTATCATATTAAGGTAAGTGTTACTACTAGGGGAAACCGGGTGTGGGCGTATGAAATTGTCATATCTTTGTATCTTATATAAATCTAAAACCGTTGTAAAAAATAGTTCATTTAGAAAAAAAATTAATGACTTTTTTTTTTGGCTTTTGTAACCGAAAAGTCCAAAGATAAATGGAGCTTCAGGTATGGCATGATCAAGATGTTCACTATGTCATCAGATTTCAACACTGAACACTCAGCTCTCCCTTTGCCAGTGTTTTGGCTTTGGCTTGAGGCTAATTTCCTCATGACTGCATCAGTTCCAGGCCTCCTATCTGGACATATCCCCTCTAGTACAAGAGGGAGAGCACCTTTGCCTGGCATTCCAAAATAAACCTCTGAGATTCACCTTGTCTGGGTCAAGTTAATTGATATGCCCAATCGTAAACCAAGAGCTTCAGCTTAAAGGGAGCCCGGCCTACACGGAGGCACACACAGTCCCACATCTTTTGAGCTCCAGATGTCAAAGCTCTGAGTGTGGCTCGGACCTGCTTCCCTTCTCTCTCATCATCTTGGGTCCAGTTAACCCCATCACCAACAACCTGGGAAAGGGGAAAAAATGGGACCTCATGGCCAAAGGCTGTTCACTGCTTATGGCACCCCTGCAACTGGACCGGAGACTCTTGCCAGGTCTGGCATGTACAGGTACAAGCCACACTTACACTCCATTCATGACTCAATAATGACTTCACTTCGATCTCACAGTGAAATCCCCAACTGCTTCCACACCACCAAGTCCCCAGCACAGGCAACACCTCTCCTAGGGAAGTCTCAGCCAACAAGCTCTGCCATTCTTCTACCTGCAATTCTGCCCTGAAAATGTCTGGGCCTCAGTTCTGTGAAACAGGTAGGGCAATTTCTGCCCTACTCTGTAGCCACTTGAGAAATCAAGTCAAAGAATTTACTAACATACTGACATCCTGCAGGGTACAGCTGTACCTTTTTTTTTTTTTTTTTGAGATGGAGGCTTACTCTGTCACCCAGGCTGGAGTGCAGTGACACGATCTTCGCTCACTGCAACCTCCGCCACCCGGGTTCAAACTATTCTCCTGCCTCAGCCTCCTGAGTAGCTGGAATTACAGGCGCCTGCCACTATGCCTGGCTAATTTGTGTATTTTTAGTAGAGATGGGGTTTCACCATAATGGCCAGGCTGGTCTCAAACTCCTAACCTCAGGTGACCCACCTGCCTTGGCCTCCCAAAGTTCTGGGATTACAGACGTGAGCAACTGTGCCCGGCCAAGGCTGTACCTTTTATGGGTTGTCAGCAGCTCAATGTCTTGCTATTAAAACGAGGTTTAGTAGATATATCCAAACATGAGAAGAGTGGCACACAGGATTCTACTCCAGACAACACCACCAGCTGTGCGGGCTCCTTCCCCACAGGGGTCACAGCAGTCCTGGGACGGATCACTGTAGAAGAAACCAGCACTCACAGACCAGGACTCTGTTTATGAGCTCACTCAGAGATCTACCTGCCCCAATCTCCTACTCCAAGAGAAGGCTTATCATTGGTCCTGCATCTCGCACCTTGCATGGAAATTCTGTCTGTCTTCAAAGGCAACCCTGTAGTAATTGAAGAAAAGCAGATGTCTGATGCATCAGAGTGACCCCGGACCAGGCCGCATCCCATTGATTGGCAATGCCCAGCTGACCATGGGGCTTCTGGGATGGAAAATTCATGGAACAGGACAGTACACCAGATTCCTGTCAAGACCCCTCTCCATATACTTAGTAATAATAATAATAATAATAATTTTATAGTTGGTGAAAAGGTAACACATGTTCATAGTTCTTTTCAAAAGCAAATCAAACTGTTAAAAAGGGTGTCCTATTAAAAGTAAGTTTCTCTCCTGTTCTGACCAGTCCTTCAGTTCTACCCCAGTCCCAGAAATCCACTTAATCATTTTCTTGCATCTCATTCCAGATATCCCATCTGCACACAAGCACATGTATGCATCTAAGTATACTTCCTATTTTTTGCACATTTCTAGTTTTTTTTTTTTACTTAAACAATTGTTATTCAATTCCCATATTAAACTTTCTTAGCGACTATTTTATTTTTATTTTTCTATTTCTGAGACAGGGTCTCACTCTATTACCTAGGCTAGAGTGCAGTGGCATGACTACAGCTCACTGCAGCCTCAATTTCCTAGGCTCAAGCCATTCTCCCACTTCAGCCTCCTGAGCAGCTGGGACTACAGGTGCATGCCACCATGCCTAGCTAATTTTTAAAATTTTTTGTAGAGATGGGATCTTATTATGTTACCCAGGCTGGTCTCCAACTCCTGAGCTCAAGCAATCCCCCTGCCTAGGCCTCCCAAAGTGCTAGGATTACAGGCATGAGCCACCACTCCCAGCCTCTTAGAGACTTTTTTTTTTTTTTTTTTGAGAGAGAGAGAGAGGGTCTCATAATATCCCCCAGGCTGGAGTGCAGTGGCATGATCTCAGCTCGCTGCAACCTCCGCCTCCCAGGTTCAAGCAATTCTCCTGCCTCGGCCTCCTGAGTAGCTGGGATTACAGGCATGTACCACCACATCTGACTAATTTTTGTGTTTTTAGTAGAGATGGGGTTTCACTATGTTGGCCAGGCTGGTCTCGAACTCCTGACCTCAAGTGATCTGCCTGTCTCAGCCTTCCAAAGTGCTGGAATTACAGGTGTGGCCCCCGGCCTTGTAGAGACAATTTTATATATGTATAGACCTAAAGAGTAACCAGATTATGTAACATTCAAAGCAGTATGCTTTTGAGAGTGAAAGTGGGTGATATCATTTACTCCAGGACAAGGACATAAACCAGGACTGTCCTCAACAAATACAAACATACAGTTATCCTAGATAATTATAATCTAATGCACAAAGGTATCCAATTTTTATAACGAGTGACCCATTGATAATTGTAGGATGCTTTCAGACTTCTGCTATTGCAATGAGTATCCTTGAATGTATACTGTGTGTGTCTTTGCACACGGTTCCCAATGCCTGACATATATTAAGTAACTTAACCTTACAACAGCCCCATGATTTACCCATGCAATAGGCACTAATATTATCTCCACGTGACAGGTAAGGCCTCTGAATATTTCCAAATATGAAGAGTGGTTGTTTGCGGAAATGTTTCTGGTTGTTATGGCGTTTAGGGTGAGTCGGGGGAAGAGGGAAGACGTGATGGTCCTGCAAGCCTAGGATGACCTGATGTCCTGCTTTGCCTGGGACAGTCTGGCCCATGCCTGCTGTCCACATGTTAATGACAGCATCTCCGTTGACTTTTTTTTTTTTTTTTTTTAAGACAGAGTTTCCCTGTGACACCCAGGCTGGAGTGCAATGGCACGATCTCGGCTCATTGCAACCTCCATCTCCTGGGCTCAAGTGATTCTTGTGCCTCAGCTTCCTGAGTAGCTGGGATTACAGGCGTGTGCCACCACACCTGGCTAATTTTTGTATTTTTAGTAGAGATGGGGTTTCATCATGTTGGCCAGGCTGGTCTTGAACTCCTGACCTCAAGTGATCCTCCCAAAGTGTTGGGATTACAGGCGTGAGTCACTGTGCCCGGCCTCCTTTGACTTTTAAAGGTGTCTCAGTAGGCAATATATTAAATAGTCAATTACCAGAGGGTGAGGCTCTGGAGACAACAGCCAGCTATGGAAAGCCATCCAAATAATCTCACCAGCTCTTCTCTCCCTTCCAGTGAGCAAGGAACATCCCAGTGAGGGTGAGACAGACTGCAGAAGCAGCCCAGACACTACCAGTGAACACCTCCAGTCCCATCTGTCCATCAAGGGGGCAGTGGGCAGCCATGTCTCTCCTTTAGGAGCCAAGTGGAACAGCAAAGGGTCAGCAGCCAACAGAACCTGGTGGACAATGGGATCTTCTCTATGGTTTCATTCAAGTGCTGAAAACATCACTTCTTTGAAGAAATCAAGTGCCAGACCAATTCTTACATCACCAATCCTGATGAGTCCATCTGGACTTAGTAAGAAAAGACAGATACAGCTGGAGGACCTCGAACTGTGGACCATATACTAAAGTTCCAGCCTCATGCCAGTGGAAATGCTGCAGCCTCAGAGATCTGCAGATCAAAGACTGTGACGCCATCATGCTTATTTAAAGAGGCTGACAAGAGCCTGTAAGTTTAAAGAGGCTGACAAGAGCATGTAAGCCATGCCCAGGCTAACCATGATCTAGATGCCCAGTGGTCCTGTCTCTACTTCGCACTCTATCAAGACCATTGTGATCTTTCTGAAGCATAAATATGAACCTACCCCTCCCCTGTTTAATTCCTGCTCCCCATTACTTACAGAATGAAGTTCAAGTTCCTGTGCTTGGCATTCAGGGTCTTTGAAAATCTAGCCCTTGTTTACCCCTATAGTTCCCCTCCCACTCCCTAAATGCACCCCACACTATGGCCATGCACAAGCACTTGCGAGTCCCTAAATGCTGACTGCCAGGTCATACTTCTATGACTCTTGAGTCAACAATCCTCTCTTTTTTTTTTGAGATGGAGTCTTGCTCTGTCACCCAGGCTGGAGTACAGTGGTGCAATCTTGGCTCACTGCAACCTCCGCCTCCTGGGTTCAAGTGATTCTCCTGTCTCAGCCTCCTGGGTACCTGGGATTACAGGCATGTGCCACCACGACCAGCTAATTTTTGCTTTTTTTTTTGACGGAGTCTCGCTCTGTCGCTAGGCTTAAGTGCAGTGGCGTGATCTCGGTTCACTGCAACCTCCGACTCCCTGGTTTAAGCTATTCTCCTGCCTCAGCCTCCCAAGTAGCTGGGATTACAGACATGTGCCACCATGCCCAGGTAATTTTTTTATTTTTAGTAGAGACGGGGTTTCACCATGTTGGCCAGGATGGCCTCAGGATCACCTGAGGTCAGGAGTTTGAGACCAGCCTGGCCAACATGGCGAAACCCCGTGTCTACTAAAAATACAAAAATTAGCTGGGCATGGTGGCGTGCGGCTTTAGTCCCAGCTACTTGGGGAAGCTGAGACAGGAGAATCGCTTGAACCCAGGAGGCGGAGGTTGCAGTGAGCCGAGACTGCACTGCTGCACTCCAGCATGGGTGACAGAGTAAAACTCCATCTCAAAAATCAAATAAAATGGAAAAGCACTGTGTATATAGTAGAGTATGGTATAGTGTAGTACAGTATATGGGTGCCAAAGCATACATAATCTGAATCTAATAATTAGGAAACATTAGAAAAACTCAAATTGAAGGATATTTTACCAAACAAATGGCCAGTATTTTCCAAAAATATCAATGTCATAAATGACAAAAAAGACTGAGGAACTGCTCCAAATGAAAGACTAAATATACTTATAAGCCAAATTCAATCAGTGATAATACAATGAATTCTAGACAAATAAGAAAGTGCTATTCAAGAATACTGCAGGTACAATTGGTAAAATAATAAACGGCATTCATTAGATTTTTGTAATATTAAATTTCCTGATTTTAATAATTATGGTTAAGTAACTAAATGTCCTTGAGCTTGGGAGAGACTCACTTAAGTAATTAGATGTAAAGGGTATGATGTTTGGAATTTACTCTCATGTGGTCCACTGAAAAATAGAAATATGGACAGAGTATGATAAGGCACATGTGGAAAAGCATGAACAACTGGTGAATCTGGGGTAAGGCTATAGGAGAATGAAAGTTCAAAATTATTTCAAAATAAAAAATATCTTGCATTGAGTTTTAGGAGTGTAAATTTTTTCCTATGTAAATATTAGCCAAAAACATATTAAGAGACTTTCATATTTTATGAAGTTACGGTACAAGAATTATTTTCATTATTTTCATTCATTCAACTGTAAACACATTTATATATTCTCTTGTGTATCTGTGTAATTTTTCAGAATTAATTTTAAAAAATAATAATTGAGCTAAAAAAGGAGTGAAAATACTGAAACAGCTAGAGAACATCTCTCAGCAAGTTGGAAGTTAAGACCAAGGGTTTTTTTCAGAATACAACCTGATGAATTTTAAAGGAATAGAAAACTGTAAATAAAAAGGTAGAAAATAAACCCTGAGAAGTCATCAGAAGAAACTGATGAAGATAAAAGTGGAAATTAATGAAACAGAAAACAAAAGCAGTAACTAACAGAAATAAGCTGGTGTAAGGAAAAAAAGTCCAGTAAAAGCAAAAATCTTATTTAAAAGAGTAATGAAAGGCTTCTCCATAAACAGAGTAAGTAGATGCTTTGATTTCCCATTTCTCCTCTGCAAAAAAAATATTAAAATGAATATATTAAGTAAAGGAATATAAAAAGTATTAACATGTAAGAACCAAAGAAAATGAGGGAGACTGCAAAAACAAAACAAAACAAAACGAAAAACACACACACACAAAAACAGGAGAACAGTCCAAGAATTCTGGTATGAAAGGGCTTAGGAGTCAGATTTCTATTAATGAGGCAATTCAATGCATAAATCCCTGAAACCTCAGGCACCAAAGAGCATGACCCTGGAGAGATGTGGATCTGGAAACAGATTTGTTGAAAGTTTGAACACAAACTGGTTGTTCACCTTTTTTACTTTTCCTCTCTTATGGAATCAAATACACTAAATTGGGGTAGGGGGTGATCTGTGGATAAAATGACCCAGAGAGGATGTATACCTGCATAAAGAAAGGCATAAAGAAAGACAGAACTGAGGCATAGGCAAACTAAATGAAAAACCACACTCAAAACTGTGGGCCTCTGAGAGGTCTTTGAGGTCTCAGACATCACTAACTCACTGTCCTCTAAGGAGGAACTAAAGAACAGCTCACAGCTCCCAGTGAAAAGGCTGGCTCTGAAGTCAGGTTGAGAAGATTTCATGCCATGACTACAGGCAAGGATAACCACACATTTCAGGGAAGTATCCAGTATAAAAAGGGAGAGAAAAATTCAAACTTTTTTGTAAAGGGGGAATTTGATTTGGATATAAAAGACAAAAATAGATTAAAAAAAAAAGCACCAGAAAACTTTAAACTACTGTAATTACCCTCTGAGAGATTAGAGGTTTTATTGCATCCATAATAAAAACAAAAGGCTATGAAGAAATAAAAATTACAGAATATAAAGGAGCTCTTGGAAATTAGAAATGATTATCAAATTAAAAATAAATACAATTGTACTGTAAATTCAACAAAATTTCCCAAAGTAAGAGAAAAAGAAAAAGAGAAAAAATAGGAGACAAAACATACAACTCATGAAAAGTCCTTCCATGAAATACAAATTCCAGGACAAGAGAACAAAAATTCAGAAGGATAGAGGACTGTCAAAAAAGAAAAAGAGGAAGAAAAATGTTCAAACCTATAAACTGAAAGTGCTGACCTATAATCAGCAGGAAAAAATGTTTAAACATACATGCCAAGTGCATAAATTATGAAATGTAAGTGCATTGTGGATTACAGGTGGCAGTAAGTATCTGGGCGTTGGTGGGAGCAGGACATGAAATCAAAAAGGAACAGAAAACAATTGGTATTAGACTTGACAACATTAGCTACTAAAACACTGTGAAGTGATGCCTCCAAATTCTGAATCTAGGCAAAGTGTGAAGGCAGGATAAAGACATTTTCAGGCCCGGCGCGGTGGCTCACGCCTGTAATCCCAACACTTTGGCGAAGCACCCGAGGTCAGGAGTTGGAAATCAGCCTGGCCAACATGGTGAAACCCCTCTCTACTTAAACTACAAAAAAAAAAAAAAAAAAAAAAATTAGCCAGGCGTGGTGGTGCACGTCTTTAATCCCAGCTACTCGGGAGGCTGAAGCAGGAGAATCGGTTGAACTGGGGAGGCAGAGGTTGCAGTGAGCCAAGATTGCACTACTGCACTCCAGCCTGAACAACAGAGTGAGACTCCATCTCAAAAAAAAAAAAAAAAAAAAAAAGACATTTTCAAACACGACATAACTAAAAAACAGCTTTAACACATGCATCTTAAGGAACTTACTGGAAAAGAACTTTAGCAAAAATTAGCTGATTTCTAAGAAACAAGACTCAAACTCAGGAAAACAATGACGGTAAATTTTAGGACAACTGTACAGTCCAATTGGAGCCACCAAATGGAAGAGATATTCTACTCCGATGTTTGAACCACTGAAAAAATAATCGATGAACATTTAGCATATCTGTTGGAACATTTCTAAAAAAGAGCAACAAGTACAAAGAAAACCAATAAATCTTTGATAAACAAAAACTTATGAAAGAAATGTACTTGGTTTTAAAGAGAAAATAATTGACGTAATTAGTACATATACTCCACATATTCACTCAACCAAAACTTGAGATATCTAGAAGACATCAAGGAGAAAGAAGAAAGTTTTTAATATTTTAAAAGAAGTATTACAATGAACATTTTTATTACTAAAGGTATTTTTAGCTACGAAAATGAGGCTGATCTTTTAACTAAAGATCAAAGAAACTTACTATCCAAGAATGCTTGGAGACATTGAATTTATCCAAGAGTTCATCTAGGAACAAAGGGGAAAAAACAAATCTCATTCGTTAGAATATTCCAAGTCCAGGTGTGGAAGAAAATAAAATGCCTCTCTCTCCCGTTTCATGGTGTCCTATTCAATTTTCTGACACAGTCCTACAATTCCATCATTTGGAAGTAATAGCAACCTTATTCCTTTCCAATTTTTTTTTCTGCAATTATTTTACTTGCCTAACACCACGGTCCTGAGGGCACACAAGGGCCAGATGTAGATAATCAAAATCCCAACACTCAGTTTCATAGAGACCCACAAACCGTCTCCATGGAAAACCAGAACCAGAAGCGCTGCCCTATCAAAAGGATTCTGGAAATAACACTGGACGAGACAGAGCCACAGTCACAGATCCGATCTCAGGTACGTCACAAACGCAGACACAAACCGCAGACCCCGAGACCCCCTGCAGCCAGCGGCAGAGTCAGGCACCACCGCGCAGCCTTCTCTGCGGCACCATCCTAATCCCCCGCTAGAGAACGGCACACGCGCACGCAGCAGCCCCGTGCACGAAAACACTACTCCGCCTGCGGCCAGGCACTCGGTCCAGGTACGCGGGGGCAAGGCGGCCGTCACTCAGCAAACACCACAAGCAGCACGCGCCGCGCCTTAGTCCAGGCTCGCGACACTGGGGTTTCCTCCATCCAACTCACCACCAGGGTCACGGTTACAGGCCTAGATTTGAACACTCTATCCCCGTCGGGATCCTGTAGCCAACCTCCACCCACCTCCAAACCTCCCGACCCCTCGGCAGATGCGGCCCCACACGTCTCCCTTGCTCCCTGAAGGACCCGCGCGTTCGACCCCCGCGCGCTTGCGCACTCCAGGCAGAAGCCGATTTCCGAAGGATCCGATGAGGCGTCGCTTGGGGCGGGGCGGGGCGGGGCTCGCAGCCTTCGCCTGTCGCCAAGCCGAGAACCAAATGAAAAATAAAAAGGCGGAATATTGTTTTTTAAATTTTGGACCGCAGTGTCCACAGGGGAGCAGGCCCGGATTATCTTTAATGGCACTGGTCAGTCACGGGGCCGCCAATAGAGGTAGAGGCCTGAGGCAAGGGACACTGCGGCCCCTCTGGGTCGGTCTCCCTGGCCCGACTATCCCCGCCGAGACCCGGCCCCACGCGCCCCTCCCGGCCGGGAGCAGCCGCGGGACTTGCCTCCGACCCCCGCGCGCTTGCGCATTCGCGACCGAGACAGGCGCTCTCCAGTATTTTGGCGCCGCTGACTCCGGGGCTGGACGATCCTCCGAGTCGGGTGAGGCTGGAGCTGGGAGCCGGGCGCCGCTGTGGCCGGTGCTTTTCTGAGGGAAAAGAGCGCGGGGTGGGCCAGGTTTTGCAGGCCGGGCCGAAGGTGGAGAAAAGGTTCCTGTGGCGCCTCAGGCCGCTGTGCGTTTTTTCCCGGGACTGAGCTTCTGCAGCCCTGAGGCCTGGAGGCCCGGGCGGCAGTAACTGTGCCGGGCCCGGTTCGTGGGTGCGGCCTATGGTGCAATTGGAGACCGAGGCCCCGCGCATCCTCGTCCGCGCTTCAGCCGCTTAGGCTCGGCCGTAACGAAAAGGCCCAAGAGGGAAGTCAGGTGAACGCCCCAGGATGAAGGTCCCCTGCAAAACGCTGGGACCTAGGTTTGGGGCGGGTGTCTGGGGTCTGGGAGGACACGCTGGACAGTTCCGAAAAGACACAGTGGGTGGTCCCGGGTGTGGGCAACCGGGTGCGGAACTACAGCGTACCCGGAGCTGCGAACCCAGACTCGGGTGACTGCTGACCCTCTGCCCTGTCGTTTCCATTTGTGCATGCAGGTGGCGGTTAGCTGGAGCCAGGGAAGCGTGGAGGGTGGGTTCCAATCGAGTCAAGAAAAGCCTGGGGTGTCCTGAACTCTGCCTGCTTCCCCAGCCCTGCCAGTTTCCAGAGAAGGCGCCTGAGAAGGAGAAACGAATCTCTGCTGCTCTTCTAAAAGCCGGTTCTGTGTGAGTTCGCGCTGCTGCTTTGTTTCTGTGAAATGCATTCGAGTTCCTTCCGTTTAAAATCCTGCTTAGGAATGATCTATTTATTCATTGATTTGGGTCTTAGGATTTCCCTACCTAGTTAACGGCAGGGGACCTAATTAATAGATTTCCCTTTTTTAGTGCCCACTTCATGCTGTTCTATAGTTAGCCACGTGGTTAGTTAACTGTAGGCTGCATATTCAGTTACTCTGTGAGCGCTGTTTTTCTAAGGATTTTGATGATATGGAAATACCCTTGCTGGAGATTAATGTTCATACTTCGTTTTTATTTGTTAAGTTTTTTAGGGTTTAGATATGTTTAATGGTTCTGGGGTAGGAGTGGAGATTTCTTTTTTTCCAGGAAATTCATGAGTGGAAGTTTTTGGTACCAGCCAGATGTGGTTTGAGGTTTGGCAGCATGAGTTTATTTTGGGTATATCTTGGATCGACTGAAAGAGGTGTAGTGTAGTGGTTAAGAATTTCGAGCCTAGATTAAGTGGAGTTGAATCCTGACTGCCACTTAAATCTGAACGAGTTTAAGCAATCTGTGCTTCAATTTCCTCAGAATTGTAATAGTGTATACTTTGCGGTGTTGTTTTGAAGATTACATGAATTAATATTTGTGAAGCTCTTAGGAGAGTGCCTGGCACATAGTGAGTCCTTAATTCATACTAGCTACTGGTATTAAAATGATGATGCTCAGTCATTCCCTATCAGCTTTGTGTATTCCCAAGAGCAATGCAAATGTGAAGGTAATTATGATGGATGCTTGCAAGCAGGAAAATGAGCCAGACCCTCCAGTGGACCAGAACAGGGATTGGTAACATAAGTCCTTGGACTCTGTTTATGAGCTTTCAGGGCAACAAAGATATTTTAAGATTATATACAGAATTGTTGTATGTATTTGTAAATGGTTAATTTTTTCAGGGGAGCGAGGAAGTCTATCATTTCATGGTATTATCAGAGTTGTATAAGCTCCAACAACATTGATTCTCACTGTCTGGAAATGAAATAACTGGTAATGACTTTAGGGATGTTCTTTTATAAAGTTAATATCTAGCAATATGGAAATGGTTAAATCACACTCCATCCATGTGATGGAATGTTATGCAATAATAAGAATTTTGTTTATATTTAGTGATAAGAAAAAAGCATAACGTAATATTGAGAAGTATTGTTGTAAATAAGAATCCTCAAGAAATTGTTACATATGAATCTTGTATACTACAATAAAGGTTTTTAAGTTATTTTGCAACAATGTAATGTTTATTAAATTGCTAGGCATTTAATGATTAGTTATTTATTGGAGCTGAGGAGGGGTAAATGCAAGTTATTAAGTAGCTGCCGTGAAATGAGCATTTGTTTTTGTCTGCAGTTCTTACTGGCTCTAAAACACTTTGGAAATGACATGAACCAGGATTGTAATCCTTCACAGAACTATTTCAGGGTCTTGATGAGATACAATACTCAGGAACTGGTAGAAATTATTTTTTCAGTCACACTGATTTCCCTGTTGTCACCATTTATGCAGGACCTGTTTAATCACAATTTTCTTTTTTCTTTTTTTTTTTTTGAGACGGAGTTTTCGCTTTTGTTGCCCAGGTTGGAGTGCAATGCTGAAATCTCTGTTCACTGCAACCTCCACCTCCCGGGTTCAAGCGATTCTCCTGCCTCAGCCTCCCAAGTAGCTGGGATTACAGGTGCCCGCCACCATGCCAGGCTAATTTTTTGTATTTAGTAGAGACGGGATTTCACCATGTTGGTCAGGCTGGTCTTGAACTCCTGACCTCAAGTGATCCACCCGCCTCGGTCTCCCAAAGTGTTGGGATTACAGGCTTGAGCCACCGTGCCCGGCCAACAATTTTCTTAATGACTGTAAGGTAGCCTATCTTCCCAGTCATTAAAAATTTTTTGGAATAGCTTTTTAAAATATTTCTGATGATAGAATTAATACAAGCTTGTGAAATATTAGTAACTACGGAACCTATAAAGAAAATTAAAATGATCAATGGTCCCAATGTCCAGAAATAATAATTATTAATGTTTTAGAGCATATTTTCCCAAAATATTTCTACAAGTCTGTGTGGTTTTGTGTGTGGTTTTATTTATTTATTTAATTTTTTTTTTTTGAGGTGGGGTTTCGCTCTTGTTGCCCAGGCTGGAGTGCAATGGCGCGATCTTGGCCCACTGCAACCTCCGCCTCCCAGGTTCAAGCGATTCTCCTGCCTCAGCCTCCCAAGTAGCTGGGATTACAGGCACCTGCCATCACGCACAGCTAGTTTTTTGTACTTTTAGTAGGGACAGAGTTTCACTATGTTGACCAAGCTGGTCTCGAACTCCTGACCTCAGACAATCCACCCGCCTCAGCCTCCCAAAGTGCTGGGATTACAGGTGTGAGCCACTGTACCTGGCTGGTGGTTTTATCTCTGAAGAATAGGCTAATACTAATTGCAAATTTAAAAGAAACTAAGACCTCTAGTTCTTAGTTTAAAAGAGGAATTCAGTGCTCTTGTGGATTATATGACTCCATGGATGTATGGAGAAAAGTGACATTCCAGTGATCCACTTCTGGTTTGACAAACCTTCCAAATATTTACAGTTCTTCAGATTATGGAAATTTCAGTTAAGTCGAGATTTAAATCTGATTTTAAAATTAATTTTAAAATCTCAGAATTGAAATTTTAAGAGTTTTTTTTTTCATCTGTTCAAGTCTGTTTCCCTTTAGTGGTCTAAAAAATCTAATCATGTATTGTTTTGTAAACTGTTTTTTTTTCTTTCAGTGTATCTTGAATATTTTCCTTTCCTTAACTGTTTTCTAAAATTTAGCATTTAGTGATTACCTTAGTATTCCATTTTATGGATGTTTTGTAAATTATTTAAGAAATCACTTATTGGACAGGAATATTCCAAACTGCCCAAGTAATTCCTTCAGGAGGATTTCTGGCTCCTATGACTTGATCAACTTTTCACCTCAGAGTCATGTGAATTTTAGACATAGGCACATTTAGGAATTGACTTTTGCCAGGTGGGATACAGGTATTTGAAGTATTTGTATTTCTGAAGGATTGATTTTCATTCTTAGAATATAAAATAGACAGCTGTGCTATTTTATTTTTTATTTTTTTTGAGATGGAGTCTTGCTCAGTCGCCCAGGCTGGAGTGTAGTGGCGCAATCTCGGCTCACTACAACCTCCGCCTCCCGGGTTCAAGCAATTCTTCTGCCTCAGCCTCCCAAGTAGCTGGGACTACAGGCACGTGCCACCATGCTCGGCTAGTTTTTTGTGTTTTTAATGGAGATGGGGTTTCACCATTTTAGCCAGGACGGTCTTGATTTCCTGACCTCGTGATCTGCCCGCCTTGGCCTCCCAAAATGCTGGGATTACAGGCGTGAGCCACCATGCCTGGCCAGCTGTGCTATTTTGTACCAGGAGCTTCATCCTTCAATTACATGATTCAGGGAAATGAATTAATGATAATTTCTTAGAAAACTAACAAAAAACAAGATCATTTTAATCTCAGAAGAAAAAGTCATATGCAAAAAAGAAAAAATAACCTGAGTATATTACATAGTTCAGTTGGTAACAGTGTTTAGTCACAATAATGTAAACTGAATTTAAAAACTGATTTACTCTGAAATAGAATAAAACCATATTGAGGCTGGGTGCAGTGGCTCACGCCTATAATCCCAACACCTTGGGAGGCCGAGGCTGGTGGATCACATGAGCCCAGGAGTTCAAGACCAGTCTGGCCAACGTGACAAAACCCCATCTCCACAAAAAAACACAAAAATTAGCTGGGCGTGGTGGTGTGCGCCTGTGATCCCAGCTACTCGGGAGGCTGGGACAGGCAGAGAATCGGTTGAACCCAGGAGGTGGAGGTTGCAGTGAGCTGAGATTGTGCCACTGCACTCCAGCCTGGGTGACAGAGTGAAACTGTCTCAAAAAAAAAAAAAAAGAAGAAAATCATATTGAAAGGATAAAGGGACTGCAACTATGCATATGTGGGTGGGAGCTGAGTAGGTAAAAGATAGCTAAAACTATGCCTCTCATAGTAGTAAGTGAATATATAACGATTACAACTAAAAATTCAGAAGTAGAAATATTAGCATGTTTTTTAAACACCAAAAGGAATGGCTAATAGAGGTAAAAATTATTGCCTCTAGATTTGGAAGATAGGGGCAGAGTAGCAGGGATGGAACTGTTGGAGCTTTTTGTGATATTCCTTGCATAGCTGTTTTGAATTTTTGTTCAGATATAAGTGATATACATTTTTAATTAAAAAATTCAGGCCAGGTGCAGTGGCTCAAGCCTGTAATCCCAGAACTTTGGGAGGTGGAGGCAGGTGGATCACTTGAGTCCAGGAGTTTGAGAGCAGGCTAGGCAACATAGACTGCATCGCTGTAAAAAATACAAAAATTAGCCAGGGTGGTGGCATGTGCCTTTAGTCCCAGCTACTCAGGAGGCTGAGGTAGGAGGATCGCTTGAGCCCTGGAAGTGGAGGTTACAGTGAGCTGAGATCCGAGATTGCACTTTAGCCTGAGTGACAGAGCAAAATCCTGCCCAAAAAAAAAAAAAAAGATGTAAAGACTCCAGGGAAGAACAAATAAAGATCACCTAAGACTGGGATACATCAAGTAGAGGTAACAATAAAATTTTATTCCAATTCACAGATCATTTTATACACATGCATATACATGTATGCATGTGTATGTAGTTTACCTGCCGAAATACAATTACATTGCAATCGTATTTTCTAACCTGTCTTCTTCCCCCAACAATATATAGTGGCTGTCTTCCCATGACATCAAATATGAATTTTATCTTCATTTTTAATGGGTGTTTATTTTTCTTTTCTTTTCTTTTTTTTTTTAAGACAGGGTATCGCTCTGTTGCCCAGGCTGGAGTTCAGTGGCATGAACAGGGCTCACTGCAGCCTCGACCTCCTGGGCTCAGGCGATCCTCCCACCTTGACCTCCCAGGGAGCTGGGCCCACATGTGTGCACCACCATGCCCAGCTAATTTTTTGTAGAGATGGAGTTTCGCCATGTTGGCCAGGCTGGTCTTGAACTCCTGGACTTATTAAGTGGTCACCTGCCTTGGCCTCCCAAAGTGCTGGGATTACAGGTGTGAGCCATTGCACTTGGCTGTTTAATTTTCCATTGTGTGAATGCATGATAATTTATTTGACATTGCCGAAGGACATTTAGGTTCTTTCCAGCTTTTTTGGTCCCATTTTGAACACTTTCTATCCACATATTATTTCATCCTTTGTACATCATATCATTGAGTATCCATTTCCCCAACAGCTTAGTAACTATGAGGTGTCATAGCTTTTTGAAATCTGCCAATCCAATTCCTTCAATATGCTCTCTAGTTACGAGTAGATTTTGACTGATAAGCTGATAGGTTATTTCTGTTTCCTATTTTGTTCTTTTTTTTTTTTTTTTTTTAAGAGACAGGGTCTTACTTTGTCACCCAGGCTGGAGTGCAGTGGAAAGATCATAGCTCACTGCAGCCCTGAACTCCTGGGCTCAAGCAATTCTCCTGCCTCAGCCTCCCAAGTAACTAGGGATACAGGCAGGTGCCAACACACCCAGCTAATTAAAAAAATTTTTTTTTTTGTTCAGGCTGGTTTTCAATTCCTGGCATCAAGCAATCCTCCCATCTGGGCCTCCCAAAGTGCTGGGACTACAGGCATGAGCCACTGCACCCAGCCTATTTCTACCTTCTAGAACATTATCCATGCTCAGGTTTCATACATTTACTTCTTTAAGTCTGAGTACCAAGAAAGATTGCTTGGTAATTGAGATCATGCAGGCAATATTGATGATCCTGAATAGGAAAATAAGGAGCAGAGAGCTCTGAGTTAAGCGTTGGGGAAGGGATCCCAATGTGCACCTGCAGTTTTGCCATAATAAAGGCTGCTATATAGCCTTTCTACAGGTGTTTTATACCTGTGGTTCTCAAAGTGTGGCATCTGGACCAGCAGCATCAACATCACCTGGAAACTTTTTAGAAATGCAAATTCTCAAGTCCAATCTCAGACCTACTGAATGCCAAACTCTAGGAGTGAGACCTAGCAAGTTGTGTTTTAACAAGCCCTCTGGGTGATTCTGATGCATACTAAAGTTTGACTGCCAAACTTTGCTGCCCATTATAAACATCCATGGGAGGAGGAGGTAGTTAAAAAAAAAAAATCCTAAATCCCACGTCACACTAATTAAATCAGTGTGTTTAAGGGTGGGAGCCAGGCAACAGTATATTTTAAAGATATCCAGGTGATTCCAATTTGAGCAAAGTTTGGGAAATTCTTGTCTATGCTATTTTCTGTCTTCATGTTTGGGAAGGCCAGCCAGATTCCTAAGGCCAAGAAGGAAGTTTTGGTTTAGATGGTGTAGCCCCTTTTCAGCTGGGAAGGTGGGGATGGAGGGAGGAGGATCTGTTCAGGACAGGTCTGCACAACCCATTCTTTGGTCCAAACCAGCCTGCCCTGGGGTCAGAGCTGGGGACCAACTGGCGGCCCTCCTGCTGAAGTGTGTAGACATATGCTTTGATGCCGCAGAGTCTCTGCTCTTCAATTCCTTGTGCAGCTGAGCTGATTTCAGTGTGGTTTTGGGGAGGACATTTTTGTCTAAACTACCTCTTACCTATCAAAACTTGTCTGTGTGTTGGGGGTGGGAGTTGCATATAGGAATGGAGAAGTAGTATCGATTTTTAAAATTTGGAAACTCTGAGGCAATTCTCTTCTCATGATTTTACACGTTCTTTCTGCAGCTCTGGTGTCTGTGGACCCTGCTTCTGAAGTACATGAACCTTGAGGAAAATTGACCAGTCTAGCAATTCTAAAATCATGGCTCGTGTAAGTTGGAATTTCTTTCTACTCTGGAATTCTGTCATTTTTTTTCAGGTTATGTGAACATTCTCATTTGTTATTCTGCAACTTTCTAACAGAGCCCCATTCAAAGCTGCTCCCCAGTCTTCCCCATTCCAGCAAGGGATGGAGCCAGCCAGATTCCTAAGTGCCCCTGTCTTCTCCATCTGTATCTGTATTAGTCCCTTTTCACGCTGCTGATAAAGACATTCCTGAAACTGGGTAATTTATAAGGAAAAAGAGATTTAATGGACTCACAGTTCCACATAGCTGGGGAGGCCTCACAATCATGGTGGAAGGTGAAAGGCACGTCTTACATGGTGGCAGGCAAAGAGTGAATGAATGCCAAGAGAAAGGGGAAACCCTTTATGAAATCATTAGATCCCGTGAGACTTACTCACTGCCATGAAAACAGTATAGGGGCAACTGCCCCCATGATTCAATTATCTCCCACCGGGTCCCTCCCACAACACATGGGAATTATGGGAGCTACAATTCAAGATGAGATTTGGGTGGGGACACAGCCAAATTTTATCAGTATCCATGTGTGCATTGACCAAATCATTCAGCATCTCCTGTGTGCTCCTTATCTGTCTAGAGCAGAGATGGGGCAGAAATGAAGTTCCTAGAAGTGGGCATTTTATCTGAAATTCTCAGGATTAAAATAGCACTGTCCAAAATAACTGTAATTCAAGCCACAAATATAATTGAAAATTTTCTAGTAGTCAAATTTTAAAAGTATAGACTAGTATGCAAGACCAAATATTTTAAATACTTTAGTAGTCACATTAAAAAAAGTAAAAAGAAACACATGTAGTTAATTTTAATGTCTTTTATTTAACCCAATATGGCCAAAGTATTATTTCACAGTGCAATCAATATAAAACTCGTGGTCAGGCCCTGACAGTGGTGGCTCATGCCTGTAATCTCAGTACTTTGGAATCGGAAGGCTGAGGCAGGAGGACTACTTGAGCACAGGAGTTCGAGACAACCCTGAGCAACTTAATGAGATCCCATCTCTTAACAAAACAAAGCAAAACAAAACAAAACAAAACTAGCCAGATGTGGTGGCATATGCCTGTTGTCTCAGCAATTTGGGAAACTGAGGTGGGAGAATTGCTTGAACCCAGGGGTTCGAGGCTGCAGTGAGCTGTAATCAATAAATGGGCTGTGATTGTGCCACACCATTCCAACCTAGGTGAAAGAGAGAGACCCTGCCTCAAAACCAAGATAAAATAAAGAATATATATAAATCATCAATATGTTTTACCTTGTTTTTTTGTTTCTAAAGTCTTCACTATCTGGTATCTGGTATATATTTTACATTTACAGCACATGTGAATTTGGACTAGTCCCAGTTCAAGTGCTCAATATCCACATATTGCTTAACTAGAATATTGGGCATTGAAGCAGCTTTAGAGATTTTTTGTAGTGTAAATTCTAAATATAATATATTTAAAAGTATAGCTATATCTAAATATAATCACTATTAAGTGTAACATATCCATCCATCAGATGGAGTACAGCAGTCCCTCCTTACCCAAGGGGGATACATTCCAAGACCCCCAGTGGATGCCTCAAAACCTCAGATAGTATGGAATCCTATATATATGATGTTGTTTTGATCGGTAATCAGGTAGTATATACAATGTTGATATGCTGGACAAAGCATATCACATCCCAGGTGGGGCGGAGTGATTAGTGTGAGATTTCATCATGCTACTCAGAATGGCATGGAGTTGAAAACTTATGAATTGTTTATTTCTGGAATTTTTCCATTTTATATTTTTGGACCATGGTTGACTGTGGGTAACTGAAATTGAAGAAAGCAAACCATGAGTAAGGGAGAACTACTGTATCATGCAGTAAACTGTAAATATTAAATAAAGGATCTGTTATAATAAAAATGCTAATGATACATTATGATAAAGTTATATCTAGAAGAAATTTTTAAGTTTTATGCAAAGTATACTTTTTAAAAATAGACATTTTACAGTTCATTTTTTGGGGCGAATACCATCAATTATTATTATTTTTTTTAAATCTTTAAAGGAAAAGAAGATAGAGTAAATCCCATTTATTGAGAATTTTTTAGGTCCTTTGCAAGTACTGTTCCAATGAACCTATTTCAGTTCATTGAGAAATTCTGATAATTACCTGAATATGTCTGGAAATAAATAAAATTATCTCCTATTCCATAGTACATAGGAAGTTTTGGCCATAGCAGTGGTGGGCAAGCTAGATACACTACAAATCTGGCCCACAAGCTGTAGCTTGTTTGGAACAGCCTGCAAGCTAATTACATTTTGAAATAATTGTTACAAAAAAAGAAGAAGAATGTGGAACAGAGACCATATGTGGTATACAAAGCCTAAAATATTGGCCCTTTACAGAAAATGTTGCCAAACCCTGGTCTTTTGTTTATAGAAATCTTCAAGAACATATATTCTGCTTTAGTCACACTCACATCTTTATTGCCACCTTCCCACATCACAGGCTTCCAGCCCCAGTCTATTCATTTGATGTATGAAGTGAACATATATCATCAATCAAAACCCTTCTTCCAGTTTTTTTCCTTTTTTTTTTTTTTTTTTTTTGAGACGGAGTCTCGTTCTGTTGCTCTGTCGCCCAGGCTGGAGTGCAGTGGCATGATCTCGGCTCACTGCAAGCTCCGTCTCCCAGGTTCACACCATTCTCCTGCCTCAACCTCCCTAGTAGCTGGGACTACAGGCACCCGCCACCATGCGTGGCTAATTTTTTATATTTTTAGTAGAGACGGGGTTTCACTATGTTGGCTAGGATGGTCTTGATCTCCTGACCTCGTGATCCGCCTGCCTCGGCCTCCCAAAGTGCTGGATTACAGGTGTAAGCCACTGCGCCCAGCCTTTTTTTTTTAAGAGACAAGTTCTTGGTATTTTGTCTAGGCTGGTCTCGAACTCCTGGCCTCAAGCAATCCTCCTGCTTCAGGCTCCCAAAGCTAGAATTATAAGCATTGAGCCACTACACCCAGCCACCTTCTTCCATCTTCAAAATATTTCCATTTATCTTATAAATAATACATGCGTTTATCATTTCAGGATTTGGTGATGTTCAGAGATGTGGCTGTAGACTTTTCTCAGGAAGAGTGGGAATGCCTGAACTCATATCAGAGGAATCTGTACAGAGATGTGATATTAGAGAACTATAGCAACTTGGTGTCACTGGGTAAGCATAGCATATCTGTGTCAGATAATTTAGAAATTCACAGGACTGAATTTCTGGGCTGTCTTTCTTTTTTTTTTTTTTTTTCCCCCAAAGACGAAGTCTCGCTGAGTCACCAGGCTGGAGTGCAGTGGCGCAATCTTGGCTTACTGCAACCACTACCTCCTGGGTCCAAGCAATTCTACTGCCTCAGCCTCCCAAGTAGCTGGGACTACAGGCGCACGCCACCACACCCAGCTAGTTTTTGTATTTTAAGTAGAGACGGTTTCACCGGGTTGGCCGGGATGGTCTTGATCTCTTGACCTCATGATCTGCCCACCTCAACCTCCCAAAGTGCTGGGATTACAGGCGTGAGCCACTGTGTCTGGGCTGTCTTTCTAAAAACTAGCTAAATGTCTGCTTTGTGCTTTGACAGTAAGTACCACTATTAAGCACCTTCATCTTTCCATATAATTCAGTGACCGTTACATTTTTCTTTGACTTTTCTGTTATTACCGGTCTTTAATGACAGCTGGATATAAATTCTTAGACACTCATGGCAAAACCGTTGTCAAAACAATCTGATTTCATACTGCTATGGATGGTCCATGTTATTTGTAACTCATTTACAGTGAGAATAGGAAGACAGAGGTGTCTGGCTCTACATAGCTATTAAAAGAGCTTTTACAGTGTATGTGATGCTGGGTTGAATCGACAGTTTGTTAAAACTTAAGTGGACAGTATTCAGTTTCCTACAACAGACATATTTTAACTGCTTTGTGATTAAGTTTAAAATACATGAATTTGCATTTAATATTGTATGCATATCCTGGCAAGAAACTTATTTTTCTTTTAAAAAAATAATATCAAAAAATAGCAAATGTAGTACCTCATGAACATATATGATGGTTAACATGTACCAGGTACTCATCTAAACACATTAAATCAAATCTCACAACAATGCTATGTATACACGTTGCTGTTATCCCTTTTTCACATCTGAGAAAACTGAGGTGCAGAGAGATTGAATTAGTTGCTCTACTGACATGGGAAAGAGAGGCAGGATTTGAAACCAGTGCTTTCAACTATTCTTTTCTCTCAAGAGACAGAGCCTGTGTAAGTTTAAATTAAAATAAAACCAGGTCCCTAATTCTCTGTTCTTGTTTTCCCTTGTGATCCTAAAGTAACTCTATGCTATGAATGTTTTTCAATCCTGATAGTCATCTTTGTTTGGAAGCCTTGAATAAATTCTTCATTATATTCTATTATTTATTTTTAAGCAGGATGTTCCATTTCTAAGCCAGATGTGATCACCCTATTGGAACAAGGGAAAGAGCCCTGGATGGTTGTGAGGGATGAGAAAAGAAGATGGACTCTAGGTAAGTGCTGATCAGGCAGAGGTCAGCCATTATGGCATGGCCAGACCTGCTGGTTGAGGAGGAGACACACCCCTTAGATGTCAATTGTGAAGAAGAGACCTGAAGCTTGGGAAGAAAATTTAGATCTTCTCAGCATGAGCCACCAAAGACATTTCATCCATACTTCCACTTATCACTCGTTTCTTTTTCTTTTTCTTTTTTTTTTTTTGAGACGGAGTCTCGCTCTGTTGCCCAGGCTAGAGTGCAGTGGCATGATCTCTGCTAACTGCAAGCTCCGCCTCCCGGGTTCACGCCATTCTCCTGCCTCATCCTCCCCAGTAGGTGGGACCACAGGCGCCTGCCACCATACCCGGCTAATTTTTTTGTATTTTTAGTAGAGACGGGGTTTCACCATGTTAGCCAGGATGGCCTCGATCTCCTGACCTCGTGATCCACCCGCCTCGGCCTCCCAAAGTGCTGGGATTACAGGCATGAGCCACTGCGCCCGGCCTCACTCGTTTCTTTTCTGTCTTGTTTCCCTCCCTTTTCTTTCCCCTATTTCAATAAGGGAAAGCTTTCTTCCCTAGTGATTCCATTTTACGTGTATTTTGAATCTAATCCCTTTCTAGCTCATCTTTTATATTTTGACTTTTATGTATGCATTTTTTCATTGCCCCTGTTCATGGAGTTTAAATTGTGGGGAGTCACACAGTAAACAAGTAAATAAATCAGTAAATGGATTACTAAAATATCCTGAAGTAATTAGGTATTATGAAAAAAGTGAGTAAGGTAAGGATATGGAGAATTATAATGAGTGAATGGAGTAATTTTAGATGGGGTGGTCAGGGAAGAGGAGCCAATTTGAAGAGGCTCCAGTTGGCCAAAGATGGGACTATTTGAACGTCATATCATATAATGACTGCAATGTATTGCAATGCATAAAATACACTTAATTTTATAAATTCTTGATACTAACAGCAAATTATTCATCATTGGAAGTTACTAGAAAACTAACATTTAAAAAGCATGAATTAAAAGGAAAAGAAGCATTTATCTTGCCTTATAAGAATTATATGAATAGGTAGTAGATGGAGGTATGTTTCTCTTAATAATTCAGTGAATAAATGAAGAAGAAATGATAGAATATTACCATTGTGGAACCCATAAAGACTACTGGATTTAGATATTGAACATCAGTGCTGATAGCATCAAAGAAATAGAGACAATCAGACGTTGTTTCTCCTAATGAAAGAGCACGATACCACCTATGAGGTAACTTTGCCGACAAAAGGTCCTGAGTCTTATCAAGCTTCTAAAACCAATTGCCAACTTATGGGAAGAAGATAGAGGACTATGTTCTACACCTTGGGAATGTAGTGAGCCAAATTTAGAATATGGGACTACAGGACCAAAAACAGGTTCTTCAACAAATAAATTACAAGGGAAATAAAAAAATGATAGGAAAACCTATAGATTAAAAGAGATGTAAAAGACACGTCAACAGTTGTATTCTGTGAACTTTGGATGAGTTATTCTTTTTAGGTTGTTTAAAATTTTATCAGATGGAAGTGTGGACACTGACTTGATGGTATTTAATAATTCATTTTTTGGGTTTGGATAATGGTATTGTGGTTATTTGTAAAAGTGCTTTTTGAGATGCAAACTTTGTACACATGAAACGACATAATAGCCAAGATTTGCTTCAAATAATATGAAGGAAGTAGATTGGGAGGTGCATAGGCCAAGATTGGGCATGGGGTTAATGGTTGGTGCTGGATACATGGAGATTTATTATGCTGTTCTGTCTACTTTTTGATATGTTAGAAATGCTCTGTTATAAAGGTTTTTCATTTGTTTGTTTGTTTTAGAGTTATTGAGAGATAAAAAGAAAATGGTGGTGAGGCAATGATGAAAATAAGGCTAAACTATTCTTTGGATGAATTTTGCCATAGAAGGGAAGCAGATACATAGAGTACAAGGAATATATTTTACGATGTGAAACATTAGAACGTGTTTATAGGCTACGAGAATGATTTCAAAGAGAGGAACATTGATGAAGTAGAGAGAGAGGGTAGTTTTGTAGGGCAGCGACCTTCAGTAGATGGGAAGGAGTGGAACCAATTGATGAAGGAAAACCACACATATGGTAAGAATTCAGACATAGATTGATTGGAGAATGTGGTGAAGAGGAGAATACATATTTTTCTTTCAGTTGTTTCTGGTTCCTTGGTGAAATGGCAGTAAGATTATTGTCTGAACCTGAGGATTATTCAGTATTTCATTGGAATTCAGTATGGATTATGCAGTATTAGATCAGTGTTAATTTTCAGAAGTACAATTTTGTGGTCATGGGGTTTTAACATTTTCAGATCTCTGATATTAATATAATTAGAATTGTCTTGGTCCTAAATATTCTGTATCCTGTATAATCTTGTATCAGCCAGAAAAAAAAGGGGTGGGGGAGACATTATACCTCAGGAAACAGCATACCTCCGGGGATGACAAGATAATTTGCTCCCTATTTTATTTTATTTTATTATTTTATTTTATTTTATTTTATTTTGTTTTATTTTGAGGTTTCTCCATGTTGCCCAGACTGGTTTCAGACTCCAGGGTTCATGCAATCTGTCTGCCTTGGCCTGCCAAAGTGCTTGTATTACAGGTGTGAGCCACCACACCCAGCCCCTATTTTATTTTAAATTAAAGCTAATGCCCTGCAAATGGAAATACTTCTTTCATTTTGATCTAAGATGGACTAATATTTTGTTTTCATATTAGCAGTGCTTACTAGAATAAACTCTTTGATTCAGTAGAATCCAAACTAGTATTTGGCTTATTAATTTTATTAATTGTTAATAAATTATATAGTATTATATAATTAATAATATTAATAATATTAAAATTAAAATATATAAATATTTTACATGCATGTTTTAGGAGGTAGAACATTAAAATTGTCTATCATAGCCCAATCTTTTGATGTTTGGCCTAGCATTTTGTTTCACTGTAGGTCTAGCCCATTCTGTCTTGATTAAAGTACTTATGAAACATAGGCTATTCTTTCCCGTTTCAACTTCTTTGAAGTAGAACAGGAATGTAAAGATACTTGTGAAGCAATCTGAGGGCAGAATTCTTGAATTTTTATGTTTTCTGTCTTTTACTATTTTCTCACCCATGCCTACATTGACAAAAATGCAATGTGTATGTATAGCCAATATTTCCAAAACATCCAACTTAGTTTTCATAGAAATAATTGTCTTTAAACATTAATAATTTTAGTTGCTTGTAGCAGTAAGAACTGGAATAGGCAAATTTGGGAACAAACATGGCTGACTATTTGGTAGCATACAGCTCAGCTGTGTATATTATGGACAGCCTTCTAACTGAGAATGTTCAAAATACCAAGATCTTGATCTGGCTTGTCACTTAAATAGGGAGCCATATATGATAATCTCAAGTTCACCTTATCAACACTGGCAATGTTTTTTTTTTTTTTTTTAATGAAAACCTTCAAATTTTACAGGATAAATTTTACAACCTATTCTAATTTGATTATTAGTGAATACAGACATTTTGTCCTAATTTGTTTATGTTATATTTACTTTTGCATTGTCTTCTCACTTCCTTTATTCCATTACCTTTTCCATTGTTTATTGTTTCTTATGCCAATTTGTATGGGCTTAAATTTCTTTTTTTAAATTTTATTTTTTTGAGATTGGGGTCTGATTACATTGGCCAGGCTGGTCTTGACTTCCTGGCCTCAAATAATCCTTCCACCCCAAGTGATCCTCCCACCGCAGCCTCCCCAAGTAGTTGGGGATTACAGGTGCGAGCCATGGTGCCCAGTTTGTGTGGACTTTAATGCTATGAACAGTAACACTTTCTTACTTTCTTATGAATGCTTTAGCCTTTAATTTGATTTTTGACTGGCTTTCCTTTTAGATTACTGGTTTTATTTTTAATTTGCAGGTAAATCCTTTGAAATGAGCATCTTGTTTCTTAACCTTTGTATTACCTTCATAACTACTTACTTTTATTTACTACCATTATTTAGCTAATTATGATGCTTTTGTTAATATCACTTATATCTTATTTGTCTTATTGAGGCCATAAATGGACTTTATCCCCAAAATTCTAGACAATTGCCATAGTTTTGTATTGCTTTTTTTTGGGTGGGGAGACAGAGAAAGAGAGAGACAGAGAGAGTGAGAGAAACACGATTATATAGCAGTATTTTCTGTTCCATTCATTTACCTGTCCCTGGTCACATTTTACCCACAGCATTTAAATTATTGTTGCCTTTTAGTATCTTTTTAGTGTATACTTTTTAAAAGTAAACTTATTGAAATATAAATACATACAAAAATATACAGATAATTAGTGAATTGTCACAGTGGCCACACCTATCTAATTAATTAGTACACAGATTCAGAAATAGAGCTTTACTAGATACCAGAAGCCCCTCTTGACTTCTTTCAGTCATTCCTCCCCACCAAGACTAACCACTGTCCTGACACCACCATAGATTATTAATTATCATTTTTAAACTTTATAAAAATGGAATTGTACAGTATATATTGTTCTATGTCTAGTTTTGTTTATACCATTTGTTTATACCATTATGTTTTTGAGATTAACCCTTGCTGCATGTAGTTGTAGTTTGTTAATTCTCGTTGCTGTATAGTATTGTGATGTATTAATATGCCATCATTTATTAGCTGTTCTTCCATTGATGAACACTTGGATTCTTTCCAGTTTGGGTATATTACAAATAACGTTGCTTTAATCCTAACGCTAACCCTAACCCTAAAGCAACATTATTTAAAATACCTTTTCCTTTTTGAAGAGTATTGAATTCCTGTTGCAAAGATTTTGAGGAAAGGCGCATTTACAAAAAACATCTCTTTGCTCAGAATTTTACTAGCCTTTTACCATAGTATAAACCTGTTATTACACCTGGAAAATCACTGAAATATTCTCTAGGAAGTACACAAATGGCATTATGGGGACTTTCAGGAAGATATGGGGAACCTGTAACATAGATGTGCAAGTTATGTAAACTCAAGTAAAGATAAATATTTAGACCCTCTTATTACCTTGGTCGTGAAAGGGGGCAAAGTTCACTTACGATTATGCAAAGTAGGAATTGAACTGCAGTGGAGGTATCTGCAAGTGTACATGAAGAGGCAATTGGAAGGATGATCAAGTGTAAAGAAATCACTATTTTCCATTTATATATTTTACTGAGATAGCTTAGATGTACTTGTTTCCCATCTCTGTAGGAAGTGATAAAAAGAATGTTTAATCAGTGTAGTAAGGTTTAAGATTGGAGGCAGGATACCATATGCCATAATTGTTGACTAATTATGAGAATTTAATTCACAGTTAATATGTACTGTGGATTTGCTATACACTGGTGAGTGAAAAATTGTTTCTGCCCTTGGGGAAGTTTAAGGTAAGAAAATAAAGAGAATAATAAGTGGAGAAATTAATGAATAACAACACAGTTGAGAAAAGTGTTAAGCAAGAAATAAGTAGCCAGGCATGGTGGCTCACACCTATAATCCCAGCACTTTGGGAGGCTGAGGCGGGCAGATCACTTGAGGACAGGAGTTCGAGATCAGCCTGGCCAACATTGTGAAACTCTGTCTCTACTAAAAAATACAAAAATTAGCCAGGTATGGTGGCAGGTGCTTGTAATCCCAGTTACTTGAGAGGCTGAGACACGAGAATTGCTTGAACCCTGGGGTAGAGATTGCAGTGAACCGAGATCATGCCACTGCACCTTAGCTTGGGCAACACAGTGAGACTCTGTCTCAAAAAAAAAAGGAAAGAAGTAGGCGGGGCGCGGTGGCTGATGACTGTAATTCCAGCACTTTGGGAGGCTGAGGCAGGTGGATCACGAGGTCAGGAGTTCAAGACCAGCTTGGCCAAGATGGTGAAACCCCATCTCTACTAAAAATACAGTGGTGGCACATGCCTGTAATCCTACCTACTTGGAAGGCTGAGGCAGGAGAATCACTTGAACCCAGAAGGCAGAGGTTGCAGTGAGCCGAGATTGCGCCATTCCACTCCAGCCTGGGCAACAAGAGTGAAACTCTGTCTTAGAAAAAAAAGAAAGAAAGAAAAGAAGAAAGAAGTGACTGGGATAGAAAACAAAGGATATATATTACATGAAGTCAGCAGGGATTGTTTTTCTGATTTTTAAAATGAAACCTGATGGATGAAAGAAACCCAACCATGCAAACCCAAGTCAGGATTCCTGGGAGATTTAATAGCCAGTGAAAAGCTCCAAAAAGTGGAAAGATTGGGTCGGATGTGGTGGCTCACGCCTGTAATCCCAGCACTTTGGGAGGCCGAGGTGGGCGGGTCACTTGAGGTCAGGAGTTCGAGACCAGCCTGGCCAACATGGTGAAACCCCATCTCTACTAAAAATACAAAAGTTAGCCAAGCATGGTGGTGCACTCCTGTAGTTCCAGCTACTAGGGAGGCTGAGGCAGGAGAATTGCTTGAACCTGGGAGGCAGAGGTTACAGTGAGCTGAGATCGAGCCACTGCACTACAACCTGGGTGACGGAGACTCCGTCTCAAAAAAAAAAAAAAGAAAGATTGCGACACATTCGAGGAGCAGAAAGGAGGCAAGTGTCATAGGGACATGGACAGCAAAGGGATCAGTGGCTTGAGTTGATACCTTGTGTTTAACAGAGTGCATGTTACTCCTGATAAAGCATTTGCTCTGTATTCTAATTGAAAAGAGAAATTGAAAAATTTAAGTGGGGAGTCTCAAACTTTGATCTGCACCCAAATAATCTGGTCTTAACTCATCATTTTCTTATTTCCTTTTAGCTTCTTTTAAATTACCTGTTTTAGAGATTTTGAGCCCATTTACTTCAATTGGACTTTCTTTTTTTGTGTGTGTGTGTCACTGATTTCTATTATAAAGTTTTCGTTTGTTTATTTTGTGTAGAACAGGAAAATATGTTTTGGTTGTGTTTTCTTTCAGATTTGGAATCCAGATATGACACTAAAAAGTTATTTCAAGGAAAGGATATTTATGAAATGAACTTATCTCAGTGGAAGGTAATGGAAAGAATTAAAAGCTGTGGACTTGAAGGACAAGAAAGTCCTCATGAGGTGTGTTTCAGACAAGTGACAAAAACCAACTCTGAAAAAACGCCTACTTACAGAAAACTCACATCTCTTCCTCTGTATCAGAAAAGTCGTAACAGAGAGAAACCCTACGAATGTGGGGAATGTGGGAAGGCTTTTAGAGTACGACAACAACTTACTTTCCATCAAAGAATTCATACTGGTGAGAAACCCTATGAATGTAAAGAATGTGGAAAAGCCTTTAGACAGTGTGCCCACCTCAGTCGACATCAGAGAATTCATACTTCTGACAAACTCTATGAATGTAAAAAATGTGGAAAGATCTTCACATGTGGCTTAGACCTTCGAGTACATCAGAGAATTCATATTGGTGAGAAGCCATATGAATGTAAAGAATGTGGGAAAGCTTTTAGAGTTAGAGGACAACTTAATCTCCATCAAAGGATTCACACAGGTGAGAAACCCTATGAATGTAAGGAATGTGGGAAGGCCTTTAGGCAGTATGCACACCTTACTCGACATCAGAGACTTAACATTGCTGAGAAGTGCTATGAGTGTAAGGAATGTGGTCAGGCCTTTCTGTGTAGTACAGGCCTTCGACTACATCACAAACTTCATACTGGAGAAAAACCCTATGAATGTAAGGAGTGTGGAAAGGCCTTTAGAGTGCGGCAGCAACTTACTCTCCATCAGAGAATTCACACTGGTGAGAAGCCTTATGATTGTAAGGAATGTGGTAAGACTTTCAGTCGTGGCTATCATCTGACTCTCCATCAGAGAATCCATACTGGTGAAAAGCCGTACGAATGTAAGGAATGTCAGAAGTTCTTTCGTCGTTACTCAGAACTTATTTCACATCAGGGTATTCACATTGGAGAGAAACCTTATGAATGTAAGGAATGTGGGAAGGCATTTAGACTGTTCTCACAGCTTACTCAACATCAGAGTATTCATTTTGGTGAGAAACCCTATAAGTGTAAGGAATGTGAGAAGACTTTTAGACTGCTTTCACAACTTACTCAACATCAAAGTATTCATACTGGTGAAAAGCCCTATGACTGTAAGGAATGTGGAAAGGCCTTTAGACTTCATTCATCACTGATTCAACATCAGAGAATTCATTCTGGTGAGAAACCATACAAATGTAAGGAATGTAAAAAGGCATTTAGACAACATTCACATCTTACTTACCATCAGCGAATTCATAATGTAACTTAATAATAGTTAGAACTCTTCCATTGCGAATTTTATGTTGAGCATAGGAAGTACATTCTAGAGGAAAGGTTTTTGAACGTGGGAATCCCTTTTGCTTCATGCTCACAACTAAGCATAGAAGTTTTATTTAAAGGAAAGAATATGTTAATTAACATATAGAAGCCTTTCATCACCTTTGAAACCATGTTAAACTTTAGGAAATTCATCCTAGAAAGGAACTTTATTACAGGACTGAATGTGGAAAAGCTTTTGATCTTACCTATTACTATCTCCATATTCTTCCATCTGTGTAGTATACACACAGAGGTTGCCAGGGAACCACCTCATTCTGAAAATGTGTAAATGAAAGGAAAGTCATTTAGTCTGCATTTCCTGTAGGAACTGTATTTCAAGGCAAGTTAATGAGGTAAAGTTCTTCTTTATTAGAAAATTCCAGGCTAATGAATGCAGAAAGAATAATAGAAAATTATATTAGAAAGCTATTGTGTAACACATAATGAAATAATGGATCTAGGCATGATTCTCTGTAGAAGTTGAGACCATTCAGTGAAGGTTGTGAACTTTACAGTGAATAGATGAGACTGACAACATCTGAACCCACTTATCATCTCAACTTCACAAAAAGCAAGAGAGTAAAAATTACGTGCCTCCTAATGTGATATAGTAAGGTATACACATCTTGCCAAAAATATTGAACCTGAATTTAAGCCTCAAGAGCCAACTCCCAGTTTAGAGAAAATTCAAGGAATGGAAGAGTAAATTACATGAAACAAAAAGGAGCAATTAAATCTAAAATAAGGGTAATTCTGCAAGAGGAATCACCTGGTTTCCGAACCAATAAAATGGCATTTTAAGAAATAAGGTGGAACGCTTAGGTATTGACAGACTTGAGACATCAATCAAATGCAATGAAAGAGTGGTTTTTACTTAGATCATGAGTTGAACAAACATGTAAAAGAAGACATAGTTACAATAATTGGGAGAATGGAATATTGACAGTAGTAGATAATATTAAGAAACTTTGTT
This sequence comes from Pongo abelii, assembly GCF_028885655.2. Lineage (NCBI taxonomy): Eukaryota > Metazoa > Chordata > Mammalia > Primates > Hominidae > Pongo > Pongo abelii. The sequence continues at coordinate 43,155,792 of NC_072005.2, read as the reverse complement.
GTGTGTGATAATACCATTGTGGTTATGTAAAAGTATATTTGTTAGAGATAATTTCTGAAGTTTATACACAGGAGATGATATATCTGGAATGTCCTTTTGTTCATGTAAAAGAAAAATGGGGATGAATAACAGGTTTGGCAAAATGATGGTAACCTGAGTCTTGGATACATGGTTTTTATTTGTTTTGTTTTTGCTATTCTACTTTTGTGTATTTAAAATTTTCCATGATGTTCTTTTAAAGATCAAATTATCCATGAAATTATAACCAGTTTAAAATGAATTATTTAAAAAAAAATTTCTGGCTGGGCGCGGTGGCTCATGCCTGTAATCCCAGCACTTTGGGAGGCCGGTGGGCAGATCATGAGGTCAGGAGTTCGAGACCAGCCTGAACTGGTGAAACCTCATCTCCACTAAAAATACAAAAATTAGCCGGGTGTGGTGGCATGCACCTGTAATCCCAGCTACTCGGGTGGCTGAGACAGGAGAATCACTTGAACCCAGGAGGCAGAGGTTGCAGTGAGCCGAGATCGTGCCATTGCACTCCAGCCTGGGCAACAAGAGCAAAACTCTATCTCAAAGAAAAAAAAAATTCTACATATTAAAACTTGTGGACGTTGCCAAAGCTCTACACATTGAGATTGGAATATTAATTACAATGACAATAATGTATTCAGGAAGTTAAAATGTAGGTCCACATTTTATTTAGTTGACCTCTCTATCTCTGTATTATAGTACCCATGGTATGCACCTCTTTTTTTTTTTTTTTTTTTTTTGAGACGGAGTCTCGCTCTTTCACCTAGGCTGGCGTGCAGTGGCAGAATCTCGGCTCACTGCAAGCTCTGCTTCCCGGGTTCAAGCCATTCTCCTCCCTCAGCCTTCCGAGTAGCTGGGATTACAGGCGCCCGCCACTACACCAGGTTGATTTTTGTATTTTTAGTAGAGATGGGGTTTCACCATGTTGGCCAAGCTGATCTCAACTCCTGACCTCAGGTGATCCACCTGCCTCGGCCTCCCAAGCTGCTGGGATTACAGGCGTGAGCCACCACGCCCGGCTCTCACTTCATATGTTTAAAGAATGAGTAAAAGAAAGCAATTACTACTGCTAAATGTGGGAAATAATGGATTAGACCTGTACTAATATATGGTAGTCACTAGCAACCTGTTGAGCACTTGAAATTGAGTTATTGAGCACTGAAATGTGGCTAGTCCAAATTCAAATGGTGTTTTTTTGTAAAACACAAGATTCTGAAGACTTAGTTGTTTTAAAAACGTTAAGTATCTCAATTTTTCATATTGAGTACATATTGAAATAATATTTTAGATATATTGGTTCAAATAAAATACATTAAAATGAATAACACTATTTTTTGTTTTTAAAAAATGTGTTACAGGAAAATTTTATATATGTAGCTCACATATTTCTATTGTCAGCACTGGTATAAACAATAAAAAGTAGACTTGGTATTTTTGTGTGTGTTTCTTTAAAGGATACCAATATAGTCAAGACCTTTGCAGTTTTGATCACAGAAATATGAGAGATTAAACAGCTACAGCTATATGAATGATAAAAGTGACAGCTATGGATTTTTAAAGTTATAAGTTGCTATACTATATATATGTAATATGTGTGTGTAGTGTGTAGGTATATATATTTATATTTATACACACACTATACATGTATTTTAAAATATTGAAAATCCAGAATTATTTTATGGAAAAAATATACTAAAATTGATCACATGCTGAAGAAAACCTGAGTAGACCAACAAACAAATGAAAAATTAAGACGATTAGAAGATACGCTTTCTAAAAGAATACATTTAGAATCTGACTTAAAAAAAAAAAAATCCTACTCTCCTGAGCCAGAGTAGTCTCAGAGAGACTCCAAGAACCTAATTTTTTACAAGTAAAATCTTTGAAGAATTGGTAATTGCTAAATTTTTCCAACATACTATTCTACAAGACTAACCTAAAACTGATTATAAGAACTAGGTGAGGAGGGCTGGCAAAACCAAAATCTAGACATTTTCCGTATGAAGAGAAATCTGGTAATTCTAATTTCTATGGCAAATTATATCCAACAGTTTAAGTATAGAATAGAAAATCATTTATGTGGAATATCTTGGACCAGATCCATCCAGCTTTAATTATATATTTAGATTCTAGGCATTCTACCTTCAGAACATCATAATGATAGTAAAAGAGATATGATTCTGGCCCAGTATCATCTCAATTCATGCTTATAGTCTTTTTTTTTTTTTTTAGCTTTCTATGTATTAAGAATGGAATGAATTTTATGTATGTAAAAGTATAACCCAACACCTTAAAATTACCTTCTCAAAATTAATAAAGACAGAGTTCGTATAAATGATTGCATCAGTTGGACTTCAGCGATTTCACCGTGGTCATCCATTATGAACTGTATTTGCTGCTATAATTGGGAAGCCATGATGTTCAGTGTATTACATCATTGTATTCCATTTCTCAAATGGAATATGAAACTTGATAGCATTTGAAACCATTTCCCAGGAAACGTTAGTGCTTGATGGTATTTTTAGAAAGCATTCTGTGGTTAAATGAGCATATTAAAATTAATAATTAAGAAAATAAAACTATAAGCTTCTCCAAATAATGAAGTAATGAGAGTTTGATTTTATTTAACTTAATGTATCTGAAGCACCTTTTACCATGTAACTTTCACTCTGAATGCCTGTGAGTATGTTTGGGCTATGAACCCATTTTAACAAATAACTGCTGTAACCAAAACAGGTGACGGCAAAGGTAGAAAGTTCAGACCTCATGCCAGGTGGTTAGTTGTGTTGGAAGGTGGATGTGAGGTATGTTTCCCTGGATGTTGCATCATGTTCTAAAGTCACCTATTCTTTCTGAATATTGAACTGTTGCTTTTCTGCAGAAATAAAATTTCTGAATCAACACTATACTGCAATGAAAATGAACAACCTATGACTATGTACAACAATACAGATAAATCTCAGAAGCATAATGCTGGGCAAAAGAAGCCAGACATAAAAGAGGACATACTATATGATTATGTGGAATACAAAAATTGAGAACTTTTTAATATAGTTAGAAGTCAAGATACGGCCGGGCGCGGTGGCTCAGCCTGTAATCCCGGCACTTTGGAGGGCCGAGGCAGGCGGATCACGAGGTTAGGAGATCGATGAAAACCCATCTCTACTAAAAATACAAAAAAATTAGCCGGGCATGGTGGCAGGCGCCTGTAGTCCCAGCTGCTGGGGAGGCTGAGGCAGGAGAATGGCGTGAACCTGGGAGGTGGAGCTTGCAGTGAAATGAGATTGCGCCACTGCACTCCAGCCTGGTCTACAGAGCAAGACTCCATCTCAAAAAAAAAGATACTAAAAATACAAAAAATTAGCCAGGCGTGGTGGCGGGCGCCTGTAATCCCAGCACTTTGGGAGGCCGAGGCGGGCGGATCACGATCACGATGTCAGGAGATGGAGACCATCTGGGCTAACACGGTGAAACCCCGTCTCTACTAAAAATACAAAAACAAAATTAGCCGGTCGCGGTGGCGGGCGCCTGTAGTCCCAGCTACTTGGGAGGCTGAGGCAGGAGAATGGCGTGAACCCGGGAGGCGGAGCTTGCAGTGAGCCGAGATCGCACCACTGCACTCCAGCCTGGGCGACAGAGCGAGACTCCGTCTCAAAAAAAAAAAGTCAGGATACTGGTGGAGGTGAGGGGGTTAGGGGTACATGGCAGGAGGGATAGTGATGGAAAGAGCAATGGGAGGTTTCTGTAGAAATGTTTTGTTGCTTGATTGGGTGCTGATTACTCTGATGTATTCAGTTAGTGAAAATTCATTGACTTGTACATTTGTATACTTTTCTGTATGTTTATTATAGTTCAATTAAAAGTTTTTTAACTTACGAAAACAAAAACTGAGTTCATATTGATACTTCCAATTCAAATTTAATACCACATTGTTTTTAACTTTAATTTTATTCTCGCATCTTTTGCTTTTCCCCTGAACATCTTGTTGGATTTTAACAATGAACTAATGTACATGCTGTGATCTATAAGCAGTATAAAATACTTACAACAGAATACGAGCATTACCACCAAAAATGAATGCTGAATGAAGTTGAAGATTTCTTGGCATCACTCTCTGTCCTTCAAATATCATTCACTAAGAATGTAGAGTGAAAATGCTTAGTTCTCACCAACCTGATTTGCAGCTAGATTCATTTGTTTCTATTTATTTTCATTGTTCAAGGACTGCCATTTTTTATTTCTGATTTAATTTTACTTTTAAAGACTATAACATTTTCATGATTTTAAAGTTAAAAACATAAAATGTGTTCAGAGAAATTTTGTGTCAGTTTGTGTCCCATACAATCTGTTCCACCAATTCCCTCTAAAAAAACCATTTTATTACTCTTCGGTCTAACTTTCCAGTGGTTTTTTTTTTTTGAGAAGGGTTTAAGTGCTCTGATGACTGCTATGTAACAAGCCACCCAAAACTTCATGCCATACGACAACCATGTTATTATGCTCATAGGTTCTGTGGGTCAAAAATCCAGACAGAACACAGCAGGGATGGTTTTTCTCTGCTTCATGATGTCTGGAGTCTCAGCCGGGGTTATTTGAATGACTAGTCCAGGTAGGGCTAGAATATCCACTTCCAGGCTGCTCTCTCTCATGCTTGAATTTTGGACTTGGAGGACCTGAATACCAATCTTAGCTAGAACTGTCAGCAGGAACACCTACATGGTCACAGATTTTTCACAGAATGTTTATTCCAAGATGAACATCCCAAGAGTGAACATTCTAAGAGAACCAGGTGGAAGCTGGCCTTTTCTGACCTAGCTTTGGAAGTATTACAGCATCACTTCTGCATTTTAATGGTTACTAGTGAGACTTAAATCCAGCCCAAATTCAAAGGAAGGGGAATTTGAGTTTACCTCTTGATGGAAAAGTGCTAAGAACATACTGTGGAAGACCATGTGGGATGGGAAATATTATTGTATCCATCTATGAAAAATAGAGTCTGCCACATTTTGCCTCCTGGCCACCATTCACATCCTGCCCCATGAAAATACACTCATGCGCTTCCCTCAGGCTTCCAAAGTCTCATCCTATTACAGAATCAATTTGAAGTCTAGGACCTTATCTAAATCAAATCCAGCTAGATAAAGGAAATGGAATACTACACAGCTATAAAAAAGAACAAAATCATATCCTTTGCAGCAACATGGATGGAGCTGGAGGCCATTATTCTAAGCAAGTTAGCACAGGAACAGAAAACCAAAACCAGCATGTTCTCACTTGTAAGTGGTAGCTAAACACTGAGTACACATGGACACAAGGCAGGGAACAATAGATACTCTACTTGAAGGTAGAGGGTGGGAGGATGAGAATCAAAAAACTACCTCTTGGGTAGTATGCTTATTACCTGGGTGATGAATAATCTGCACCAAACCCCTACAACACACAATTTACCCATGTAACACACCTGCACATGTACCCCCTGCATCTAAAATTAAATTTGGAAAGAAAAAAAATCAAGTCCAGGTGTGGGTAAGCCTCCTTCAGTACAGTTCCTGGGATACACTCCTTCAGTATGAGCCCTCTCAGTCCACAGTATTGGGAACTAACTTCAATCTACAGTTCCTTGACACACCCACATCCAGTGGTGGAACAGGTATACAATAATAAGCATTCAGATTCAAAAAGTTGGTGGGTAAAACAGTTGAAGGAAATTGCTAATCCATAACAATTCTGAAATCTGGCTGGGCACACATAACCAGCTCCTTGATCAGCGTTCCCTGGAAATGATTTTCTATGGCTCTTGTCCTGCCATCTGATCTTTTGGTTCCGCTTTCTGAGTCACGCTGGGTTTTTCTTTTTTCTTTCATGAAAAGTAGCCCATGTTTACAACTGAGTACTATTCTCATATTTTTTTCTTGTAGATATTTGGGAACCCAAAGATCCTTTCTCACTTTGTATTGTTTCTGCCCCTGTAAGCTCAAGCTGGTAGTGCATCAAGTAGTACAATTCTCTTGAAAATTCTGTGTATCCTGTGAATTTTATTAGGGTTCATTAAATGAAACAAAAGACACACCACAGGCTCTTCTCTTTATTGTGCTCCATAAGAGGCCACTGTGGAAAAATGACAGATACTTTTTTTTTTTTTTTTTTTTTTTGAGACAGAGTCTCTCTCTGTTGCCCAGGCTGGAGTGCAGTGGCGTGATCTCGGCTCACTGCAAGCTCCGCCTCCCGGGTTCACCATTCTCCTGCCTCAGCCTCCCGAGTAGCTGGGACTACAGGTGCCTGCCACCACGCCCAGCTAATTTTTTTGTATTTTTAGTAGAGACGGGGTTTCACCATGTTGGCCAGGATGGTCTCGATCTCCTGACCTCGTGATCTGCCCGCCTCGGCCTCCCAAAGTACTGGGATTATAGGTGTGAGCCACCGTGCCTGGTCCAAAAATGACAGATTCTTAGAAGCCCTGCTGTTTCACAGAAAGAATAAACATTGGCTTCATCTTTTCTCTGAGGCCACATATTCATGACAGCACCATAGATGTGTTTCCCCCCCCACCACTCAGGCCCTTTATAACTTTGAGAACACGCCGAATTGCTGAGAGAGATGTATTAAAGTTCTCAACTATAATGAGTTTCCTGTTTCTCCTTCCCCTTCTGATAGCTTTTCCTTCATGTATTTTGAAACTCTGATATATGAGGCATAGCATTTAGGATTATTATGTTTTCTTGGTGAATTGATCTTTTTATAATTTTGGGTTTTTTGTTTTGTTTTGTTTTGTTTTTTTGAGGGCTCACTGCAACCTCTGAACCCTGTGTTCAAGCAATCTCCTGCCTCAGCCTCCCGAGTAGCTGGGATTATAGACGTATGCTACCACGCCCGGCTAATTTTTGTATTTTTAGTAGAGACAGGGTTTTGCCATGTTGGCCAGGCTGGTCTCAAACTCCTGACCTCAAGTGATTCGCCCACCTCAGTCTCCCAAAGTGCTAGGATTACAGGCATGAGCCACTGCACCAGGCCTTTTTTTATAATTTTGTATAATTTCATAATCTCTGCTCTGATTTTCTTTGAAACTGGCATTTTCTGATATTAGTAATGCCATTCAGCTTTCTTTTGGTTAGTATTTACATGGTGTATCTTTTTTCCTATTCTCTTTTAACTTATCTATATCATTATATTTGAAATTAATTTATTTTAATTCTTAATTTTTTTTTTTTTAGAGACAGGGCCTCAGTCTGTGGCACAGGCTGGAATTCAGTGGCATGATCCTAGCTCACTGCAGCCTTGAGCTCTAATGGTAGCTCAAGCAGTCCTTCCATCTCAGCCTGCTGCATAGCCAGGACTACGCACATGTGCCACCACATCCAGCTAATTATTTTATTTTTTTGTAGAGATGGAGTCTTGCTATGTTGCCCAGGCTGGTCTTGAACAACTCCCTTCTTGGCCTTTCAAAGTGCTGGGAATACAGGTGTGAGCTGCTGTCCCTGGCCAAGATCTTTTAAAATTGTGTCTATTTGGAGATCTCTGAGCCTCCTGAATCTGCATGTTCAAATCTCTCTTGCTAGACTTGGGATGTTTTCATCTATTGTTTCATTAAATAGGTTTTCCAGCCCTTTTGTTTTCTCTTCACCTCCTGGAACATCTAAAATTCTAATGTTTGTTCTTCTATATTGGTGTCCCAATATGTCATGTAGGTTTTCTTCATTTTCAAAAATTCTTTTTTTTTTTGTCTGACAGGATTATTTCAAAAGACTTGTCTTCAAGTTCTGAGATTCTTTCTTCTGCTTGATGTAGTGTATTGTTGAAGCTTTTGAATGTGTTTTATATTTTATTCAGTGAATTCTTCAGCTCCAGAATTTGTTTTTTTTTAAATATCTATTTGAAAATGTCTCATTAATATCCTGAATTGTTTTTTTTTCTGATTCCTTTGTTTTGTTTTTCATTATTATCTTGTATCTCACTGAGCTTCTTTAAAATCAATATTTTTGGTTGGGTAGAGTGGCTCACACCGGTAATCTCAGCACTTTGGGAGGCTGACGGGGGAGAATCACTTGAGCCCAGGAATTCAAGACCAGCCTGGGGAACATGAGGAGAACCTCATCTCTAATTAAAAAAAAAAAAAAAAAAAAGTGGAATATGGTGATGTGTGCCTATAGTCGCAGCTCTTCTGGAGGCTGAGGTGGGAGGACCGCTTGAGGCTGGGGTGGGAGGACCACTCAAGGCTGGGAGGTTGAAGCTGCACTGAGCCATGATCACACCACTGCATTCCAGCCTGGGTGACAGAATGAGACCCCATCTCAAAATAAATAAAAGTAAGATAAATATTTTGAATTATTTTTTCAGATTTTATAAATTTCTTTTTGATTGGGATCTTTGTTGGAGAATTAATGTGTTCCTTTGGTTATGTCATATTTCCTTGCTTTTTCATGTTTCTTGTGTTCTTACATTGAGATCTTCACATCTGGTGTAATAGTCGCTTCTTCCAATGTTTTGAATTTGCTTTCATAGGGGAGGAATTTTTCTTGAAGATGTATCTGTGGTGTTGGTTGGATAGGCACTTTGGCTTTGATTCTAGGTGCGTGAAGTTGTGTAGTCTCTGTATGATTGCTTCAACTGCAAATAGTGTCAGTGGTTTCTGTGATTTCCTCAGTGGCCCAGGGTGCTGTTGTCAGTGTGGGCTGTGGTGAAGTTTTACTTGGGACTGGGTTGCCAGCCACATGGACCAGCCTCCAGGCCCCATTGTTCGCAGCAGTGGGCTGAGCATGCCTGTCTTTTGGTCCCGGGGTAGCATATGCTGGCACTGGTGTTAGAGGGTCCAGGCAGATTGGTTCTTTTTTTATTTAGACAAGTTCTCACTCTGACTCAAGCTGGAGTATAGTGGTGCAATCATGGCTCACTGCAGCCTCAACCTCCCAGGCTCAAATAGTCCTCTCACCTCAGCCTCCCAAATAGCCATCACTACAGGCTTGAGCCATCACACCCAGCTAATTAAAAATTATTTTTGTACAGATGGGGTCTGCCATGTTGCCTTTGCTGGTCTTGAACTCCCGGGCTCAAGTGCTCCTCTCACCTCGGTCTTCCAAAGTGTTGGGATTACAGGCATGAGCCACTGTGGCCAATTCTTGGGCCTTCAGGTGGCTTGCTTGAGTGCAAGGAGTGGCAGCAATGGGCTGGGTGGTTAGGTGGGTCCCTAACCTCCTGTGCAGCTGAATTGTGTGGCCTACGCCAGTAGCAGTGGTGGGACAGCCTTCTGGAACCTATGCAGTCCATGCTGGTGTTGGTAGTGGCTACAATGGGCTGGGCAGACAAGTCCCCAGATCTGCAGGTGATGTGTGCAGGTGGGTGCCAGCTGTGGTGGTAGTGGCAGGTCGTGTGGGCCTGACCTCAGACCCTGGGAGGAGTGCTCAGGCGCCAATGGTTGTGGACTGGACTGGGCAATCCCCAGATCCCTGGATGGCATTCTCAGGCTGGGGACTGTCCTTGAGCCATCTGGTGGTGCTTGCAGGTGGTGACAGTGGTAGGCAGGGATGGGGTTATCCCCAGGCCACCAATGGAATGCACGGAGGGGCAGGGGGAGTAGCAGCTGTGCTACAACCATGCTATTGGGGACATCACAGTTGCTTTCAAATGGGAGCAGCCATAGGCAGCTGGGGGAAATGTGTTTTGCTCACCTCTTGGTCCTGCAGAAGCCTACAGTGGTGGCCAATGCAGGCAGTGGATTTGTCAGCGCTCATGAAAATGTGCAGCCACCACTCTGCTTGTGGGAAGTGGGGTCACTGCCAGTGGCTCCTGCCTCATCCCTGCTGGGGTAGCTATGGGTGGCAAATGTAATGGGGCTCCAGGGATGTGGAGATGCAGGGCCTGTTGGGCCCCAGGGCAGGATGCATTCTGGTGGGGATTGGCTCTTAAAATGGTGCCATGCAGCAGCTGCTTAGGACTCAAGGGTTTGTGGGACCCAGCATGCACTCCCTCTCTGGAGCAATGCCCTTGTGCAGTCTTCAGGCAGCTACCTGTGTTAGCCTCCGGGCTCATGAGGGTAGAGGGGGTCTCCCTTGGTGAAGATTAGCCATTGATGGGAATGTGGACCACTGGGGGTCTCTCACTTACCGTTTCCCTGCATTAGGGAGCCTCTCCAGGCTCCCAGACTCTCCTGGCCAAGCAGGCTGCCTCTCCTTCTTTCGGTTTTTCCCATCATTTCTCTGTTGCATTCCAGTGTTCTCCCTCAGATGATCTATTCAAAGTGTGATTATCTATATTCTAATTTGGTTCCTTTTTGTGGAAAAGGCTAGTACTAGATGGATCTAGTCAGCCACCTTGAAGCCCTTCAAAAGTAGATTACTCTGGCCTGGTATGGTGGCTCATGGCTGTAATCGCAGCACTTTGGGAGGCTGAGGCTGGAGGATCACCTGAGGTCAGGAGTTTGAGATCAGCCTGGCCAACATGGTGAAACCCTGTCTCTACAAAAAATACAAAAATTAGCTGGGCATGGTGATGGGTTCCAGTAATCCCAACTACTCAGGAGGCTGAGGTGGGAGAATCGCTTGAATCCGGGAGACGGAGGTTGCAGTGAGTGCACTCCAGCCTGGGAGACAGAGTCTTGCTCTGTCTCAGAAAGAAAAAAAAAAACAAAAGATTAATCTGGGCTGGGTGTGGTGGCTCATGCCTGTAATCCCAGCCCTTTGGGAAGCCGAGGCAGGTAGATCACCTGAGGTCACAAGTTCAAGACCAGCCTGGCCAACATGGTGAAACCCTGACTCTACTAAAAAATACAAAAATTAGCTGGGTGTGGTGGCACAGGCCTGTAGTCCCAGCTACTCGGGAGGCTGAGGCAGGAGAATCACTTGAACTCACGAGGTGGAGGTTTCAGTGAGCCAAGATTGCACCACTGCACTCCAGCCTGGGAAACAGAGCAAGACTCTTGTCTCAAAAAAAAAAAAAAAAAATTTCTAAATTTTTCAAGAGTTGATTCTGTAAGTTTTTGTTTGTTTATTCATTGCATTTGTGAAGGGATGAGTTGTTGGTTTCCTCCTCTGCCATTTTCTTATTTATAGTGTTTTTGGGTGGATCACTTGTATCAATTTTTTTAGCAGTAGCTCTAGCCAAGCTTATCTGACTTGCGGCCTGTGGGCCTCATGCAGCCCAGCAAGGCTTTGAATGCGGCCCAAGACAAATTTGTGAACTTTCTTAAAACATTATGAGATTGTTTTGTGATTTTTTTTTTTTTTTTTTTTTTTTAGCTCATCAGCTATCGTTATTGTTAGTGTATTTTATGTGTGGCCCAAGACAGTTCTTCTTCCAGTGTGGCCCAGGGATGCCAAAAGATTGGACACTTTTGCTAGGCATTACATTATATATACATAACTTACAAAGTCCACTGGTTTGACATTTTTCCAGTTTGAATTAGGTGTAGAAACCTTCCCTTCCCTTACCCATCCCAAATTATAATCAAGTTAAATATTTCTTTTATATACTTTGAAAACCACCTAAGAGTGATACAATTTTTGCTTCAGTTGTCAAACATAATTGAGGAAACTCAAGATAAGGAAATTACCCATAATTTTGCTGTGTTTCTTCTACCTTCCTAATTTTCCAAGATTCCTTGTTTAATATTTAATTTCTGTTCTCAGATTTTCTTTAGCCTTTCTTTTTTCTTTTTCTTCTTCTTTTCTTTTTTAATACAGAGTCTCTGTCTATCACCCAGGCTGGAGTGCAGTGGCACGATCTCGGCTCAGTGCAACCTCTGCCTCTGGGGTTCAAGCGATTCTCCTGCCTCCGCCTCCTGAGTAGCTGAGACTACAGGAGTGTACCACCATGCCCAGCTAATTTTTGTATTTTTAGTAGAGACGGGGATTTCGCCATGTTGGCCAGGCTGGTCTCGAACTTCTGACCACAAGTGATTGGCCTGCCTCAGCCTCCCAAAGTGCTAGGATTGCAGGCATGAGCCAACCCACGCCCAGCTAGCCTTTCCTTTATGGTAGGTCTGCTGGCAACAAATTCTCCTAGCTTTGTTTCACCTGAGAGTGTTCTCGGTTTCTCCTTCTTTCCTGAATAATATTTTCATTAGGTATGAAAGTCCAGGTTCTTCATTTAGTCGGCATTGACAGCATACAGGAGGGGCTCATTACTGCCTGATGAAGATGAAAGACCCTGGTTTCACATTGGGCTTTTTCTGAGACTACTTGGTCAGGAAGTTTGGACACCTTGTTACAGCCTGTAAAGGTAAAAGTCTAGACTTTCCACTTGGCCTTTTGTGTTAAGGATGGTGGTGGGGCCACAGATTTTTCTGTGGCATTTGGCTGAAGTAAAGGGGTTATTTAACAGTTTCCTGTCTTGGCTGGATGCGGTGGCTCATTCCTGTAATTCCAGCACTTTGGGAGGCCAAGGTGGGCGGATCACTGGAGGCCGGGAATTGAAGACCAGCCTGGCCAACATGGCAAAACCTCATCTCTGCTAAAAATACAAAAATTAGTCGGGCATGGGGATGTATGCCTGTAATCCCAGCTACTCGGGAGGCTGAGGCAGGAGAATTGCTTGAGTTCAGGAGGCAGAGGTTGCAGTGAGCCGAGATCACATGACTGCACTCCAGCCTGGGCGACAGAGGGAGACTCATCTCAAAAAATAAATAAAATAAAATAAAATAATAGTTTCCTGTCTTGCTAGACTCCCTTTCCTGTTTCTTTAGCTATACAGAGTAGGCTTTTCTTTAGAATTGTTTTTTCCATCTCTGAATATTGGCATTTTAGGGTTGCCAGCTTCTTTAGCTCCAAGTCTGGGATATAAATAAAGTCCCTGGAGCTTCACGACTATGTAATTTCTTGGGTCCTGTGGTCCCTAGCCAGTCTGCTGTCTTCTCTCCACCTTTCAGAGTCATCTTGTGTTTGTTTTACATATAACGTTCAGAGTTTTCAGTTGTACTTAGTGGGAGGAACAGGGAAAAGGACATCTCTTCCATTTTCCCAGAAATGGAAGTCCCTCTATTAAAGATTTTATTTCCACAAGGACATTTAAGTAATTTTTGTAATCGCTAGTTGATTTTGTTACAGAGATTTGCTATTTCCCGTCATATCATTTTGAGGATGCTATTCGTACTTACTCTTAATATTCGCACTTAAACAAAACTCCTGTTTCGTTTATTCTACTACTGCCTTGATAGTATTTCCCGTTGGATCAGCATTGTTTCTCTATGATATGGGAGTCAGCTTTTTTGGAAATGTTTGGTAATTCTGATATGTGTTTAGTTTCACAGTGGAGAGTACTTTGGATGTAGTCTGCTTCAGTGCAGGAATAGGATGTGCTGCTCTGATGTGCACTCTGACTTGTTTTTAGAGACAGAGGAGTGGCAGGTTTTTTGTGCTGCAGCATGCCTGGCCCACTAGCCCCAGGCATAGGGATGCTCCTGTTTCCCCTAGGACAATACCAGTCACTGGCCTCACCTCCTCCTCCTGGAAGCAGAGACTAGTGCTTGCTAACTGGGTTAAGGGAAGGTGATGTGCCAGGTTAAATTACTTTACTTCCCCAAGCAACCAATCTCACTATTGTCACTGTCCCCACTTTTGCTTCTTGTGACAAACCCTAGGCCCAGGCCACCCTTATTATGTCATATTCACCTTTTAAAGTAGTGCACACTCTTGTGTTTTGTTTTCTGGTTCCCTTAGATGATCCAATACCAGTGCTTCCTCTATTTCAGGTATTCTCCATTGTTCCTGATTCACCAAAAGTTGTTTATATTTTCAGGAGCTGTTTATATGTGTGTGTGTATATGCATGTGTATATAATAGTCCCAATACCATTTATAAAAATTTAGGGCCGGCTGCGGTGACTCACACCTGTAATCCCAGCACTATGGGAGGCCAAGGCGGGTGGATCACGAGTTCAGGAGTTCGAGACCAGCCTGGCCAACATGGTGAAACCCCATATCTACTAAAAACACAAAAATTAGTGTGGATCACGAGTTCAGGAGTTTGAGACCAGCCTGGCCAACATGGTGAAACCCCGTCTCTACTAAAAATACAAAAATTAGCCGGGCATGGTGGCAGATGCCTGTAATCCCAGCTACTCAGGAGGATGAGGCAGGAGAATCGCTTGAAACCAGAAGGCAGAGGTTGCAGTGAGCCAAGATTGCACCACTGCACTCCAGCCTGGGTGAAAGAGCAAAATGCTGTCTCAAAAAAAAAAAATTAAATGAAAACATTATTAAAATGCCTTTGCCCTGACAGTTGTTTTCAGGAAATTCTTGTAAACATTAAATTCAAATAAGTCTTTTTGTCTGGTTTGTGTATATGCATGTGTATATATACATACAGCATATTCCATCAAATATAAAATGCTTTGATACTGGCACAAGGCTTATCTTACTAAAAATATCAATGAACGTTTTCACAAGACATTGTATTAGTCCCTTTTCACACTGCTATAAAGAGCTACTTGAGATTGGGTAATTATAAAGGAAAGAGGTTTAATTGACTCACAGTTCCACATTGCTGGGGAGGCCTCAGGAAACTTACAATCATAGCACACGGTGAAGGGGAAGCAAGGCATGTCTTACATGGTGGTAGGAGAGAGAGAGGGGAGTGGGGAACTGCCAAACACTTTTAAACCATCAGATCTCATGAGAACATACTCACTATCATGAGAACAGCATGGGGGAACCACCTCCATGATCCAGTCACCTCCCACAGGGTCCCTCCCCCATCACGTGGGAATTATAATTCGAGATGAGATTTGGGTGGGGCTTTTTAGCATTGATGAAATCAGGAGGTATCAGTGATAGTAAGGCTAATATATATATATGTGTATATGTATATATATATGATAATGAATCTAGATGATAATAGGACTGGAACAATTCTCTTTTTCCATAATTTAAGCTGCATATGTATAGAACCAGAATATTCCAGTGCCTGCACATTTCAGATATATTTACTGAAAAATTGTATCATTTTGCTGACATTTTATTTAGCATTTTGATTTTTCTCTTTAATTAGAACTCATTTAAATTTTGGTTTTTAGTAACTATTCTCTCTAGTTTCATCATTTGGATTATGTCAGCCATGTATCATGAGCTGGGAAAATTCTGATAACAATTATCCTTGAAGTTTTTATCAAACTAAAATAGATTGTGCTAGCAGACTGTGTTGTTCTAGCTTGTTCTATAGCTTAAGCTGAATTTATGTTTTCCATTTATTTACTAGTTCACTCAAGCATGATTATGTTGTGTAAATTTCAATGAAGTACATTTTCTAGAAAATACTTCATTAGCTCTGGAATTTTACATACGTTGAAATGATACTACTTTCTTATAATTTAAAAAGATGACATCGATATCTCTGGTAATGTCCTTTTTAAATTCATGACGCTTATAACTGTGTTATATTTTTTTCTTTTTACTGGATTTGGAAAAATTGAATAAGTCTATAATCTGCTTATTCTTATTACTTAATTTCTAATTTTAATTGCATTAACTAGTTCCTTCTTTTAGCATCTGCTTTATTTGGTACCTTTTTTTGTTTCTTGAGTTAAATACTTACTTTTTCCCGAGTTTTATCAAGTGCCTACTATGCAAAAGGCGTTACAGTAGTGTTGAGAATACAGAAAACAAAATGTTCTATCCCCAAATCGTGGTTTTCTGTATGCATTAAGGGATGTTAATTTACCACTGAGTAGAGTCTTGGCCACATCCTACAGATTTCAATATGTAGGCATTTCAATATCACTGCTTTCTGTTAAATCAATATTTAACTTTTAATTTCCAGTTTAATCCATGACTTGTATTATACATGTAGATGATTGTAAATTTGTAAGAGGAGGTGCAAATTATCACCCAATTACTTACTAATTGCAAAGAAAATAACAATGGAGAGATCTGGCAGTCACTACCTTAACCAAATGTAGCATCACTAATAAAAGGACAACCTGCCATTATATGCCTCCTGTGTGTACAGACTGTATTATACCTATGAAGTATTCTTGCTAAAAATGTTTGACCAGAAGCAAATCAAGCTGCTATTTAAGTTTCAGTTTGGAGACAGAGGAAAAAGAAGAACAACATTATGCAGAAATAAAAGAGACAAACCCAGAATCCAGGATATTCTAAGACAACTGTGATGGACTCTTCTAAAAGCCAATAAAATGACATAACGATGAGGGGCTGTTCAGTTTAAAAGTGACAGAACAGGCCGGGCGCAGTGGCTCACCCCAATAATCCTAGCACTTTGGGAGGCCGAGGTGGGTAGATCACAAGGTCAAGAGACCGAGACGATCCTGGCCAACATGGTGAAACCCCATCTCTACTAAAAATACAAAAATTAGCCAGGCGTGGTGGCAGGCACCTGTAATCCCAGCTACTCGGGAGGCTGAGGCAGGAGAACTGGTTGAACCCAGGAGGCAGAGGTTGCAGTGAGCCGAGATCACGCCACTGCACTCCAGCCTGGGCGACATAGCGAGAGTCCGTCTCAAAAAAAAAAAAGTGACAGAACCACCAAAATTGTTAACAATGTATGATCCTGAGAGTAAATCCTTGTTAAATATCTATGAAATATATTCTTGGAACAATTATGGAAATTTCAACATGGAATGGATATTATAAGATTCTATGGAATTGTTAATTTTTAGGGTGTGATTTTAGAACTTTGGGTATATGTATTACCATTACTTTTAGGAGATACAAACTGATTTAGGGGCAAAATGATATGATGTTTATAACTTAACTCTCAAATGGTATCGCCAAAAAAATGTATTTTATAGAAAAACAAAGCAAAATATACATTTTCAAATCTAGGTGGAAGGTAAAATGGGTGTTCATTATAGAATGCAGTCTATGTTTCTGTGTCTCAGAGCATTTTCATAATAAAATTAGTAAAAAATTTCTAAATAGACAGCTTTCTTTTTTCTTTTTTCTTTTTTTGAGACAAAGTCTTACTCTTGTCCCCCATGCTGGAGTGCAATGGTGCGATCTCGGCTCACTGCAACCTCCGCCTCCCAGATTCACGTGATTCTCTTGCCTCAGCCTCCCAAGTAGCTGGGACTACAGGTGCCTGCCACCACACCCGGCTAACTTTTGTATTTTTAGTAGAGAGGGGGTTTCTCCATGTTGGCCAGGCTGGTCTCGAACCCCTGACCTCAGATGATCTGCCCATCTCAGCCTCCTAAAGTGCTGGGATTACAGGCGTGAGCCACCACGGCCAGATAGCTTTCTTTTTTCTATCCATTTAATTTCTGTATTATTATGGGTAAATTCCCTCACACCTCTCTATGATGCTTCAACAGCTATATTCTAAGGTCCTCCCACTCACTACATCCTTAGAATTTCTCTTCATCTTTAATTTTAGAACTCAAGCAATGAGGTCTGAATTCAGATCTTTACAGTTTCTTTATATTCTAATGGAGTGCCTTAGTTATCTGGGCTGCATAACAAAATACCATAGACTCAGTGGCTTATAAACAACTGAAATTTATTTCTCACAGTTTTGGAGGCTGAAAGTCCAAGCTCAGGGTGCCAGCATGCTTGGGTCCTGGGGAAGGCCCTCTTTTGCACTGTAGACTGCTGACTTCTTGCTGTATCCTCATGTGGCTGAAAGAGCTAGCTGGCTCTTTGGCTTCTTCTTATAAAGGCAGTAATTCCACTCATGAAGGCTCCGCCCTCATGACCTAATTTCCTCCTAAAGGCCCTACCTTCAAATACCATCACCTTGGGATTCGTGTTTCAACATAGGAATTGTTACGGGAACACAAACATTCAGCCCATAACAGATTTTATCAAAGAAGTACTTCATGAAATATAAGTGATGAGTGGCTTTTCCAGATTTGTCATCTCCATTGCGTCTTCCTATTAAGAAATCGACTAATAATAATGTTGATGATAATAAAAACAGTAATATCCAATATTAATCCAAAGCAGTTTGAGCCAGATAGTTGTTGCTGTATTATACATGTTGGAAACAACCACACTTTTAGGTGTGTTTCATTTTACAGCTGAGGTACCAAGAAGCAAATATTTTGTCTAATATCACATAGATAGTAGAGTAGTGGAAAGGCAATGATGATAAGTGTATGCTGTTGCTAGAACATTTTTCCACAATTGTTACATTAACAGCTTTATTTTCTAGTGTGAATTTTCCTAAATTTAATGAGAACTAAGAGGTATTTAAGACTCATACATTTATTAAGTTAATATGTCTAAAAAACGATCACATTGACAGAACTTCTGGCCATAAATATTTTGATATTCTATAAATAGAGCATGACATGGAAACCTTTTCTTATATTAAATTACATTATGAGTTTTCTGATGTTGATAAAGATGTGAATATTGTCTAAAGGCCTTTCTACATACCTTACACTCATAGGGTTTCTCACCAGTGTGAATTCTCTGATGTTCAGTAAGGTGTGAATTAAGTCTAAAGGCCTTCCCACATTGTTTACACTCATAGGGTTTCTCACCAGTATGAATTCTTTGATGTATTCTAAGGTCTACACTACGACTAAAGGCCTTCCCACATTCTTTACATTTGTATGGTTTTACACCCGTATGAATTTTCTGATGTTCAGTGAACTGCCCACGCCGACTAAAGGACTTCCCACATTCTTTACAGTCATAGGGTTTTAAACCAGAATGAATTTTCAGATGTTCTTTAAGATTCCCTCTACGAATAAAGGCCTTTCCACATTCTTTACATTTATAGGGCTTTTCACCAGTGTGAATTCTCTGGTGTTCAGTAAGGTAGAAACCAAATCTAAAGGTCTTCCCACATCGTACACATTTGTAGGGCTTCACATCAGTATGAATTTTCTTATGTAGACTAATTTGAGAGCGCACTCGAAAGGTCTTCCCACATTCCTTACATTCGTAGGGCTTCACACCAGTATGAAGTCTCTGATGTTCAGTAAGGACTGAACGAAGCATAAAAGCTTTCCCGCATTCCTTACATTCATACGGTTTCTCTCCAGTATGAATTCTAGAATGTACTCTGAGGTCACCACTATAACTAAAAGCCTTCTCACACACCTTACATGCAAAA
This sequence comes from Pongo abelii, assembly GCF_028885655.2. Taxonomy (NCBI): domain Eukaryota; kingdom Metazoa; phylum Chordata; class Mammalia; order Primates; family Hominidae; genus Pongo; species Pongo abelii. The sequence goes on along the minus strand of NC_072005.2, from coordinate 43,136,752 downwards.
GGTTTTATACCAGTATGGATTGCTTTATGCCGATTAAGCTGTCCACGCACATTAAATGATTTCCCACACTCCTTACATTCATAAGGTTTCTTACCTGCATGAGTTCTTCTGTGTTCAGTAAGGTAAAAACTAAGTCTAAAGGTCTTTCCACATTCCTTACATTCGTAGGGTTTTACACCAGTATGAATTTTCTGATGACGGGTAAGTTGTCCACATACACTAAAAGCTTTCCCACACTCCTTACATTCATAGGGTTTCTTACCTGTATGAATTCTCTCATGTTCTTTAAAGTAGAAAACAAGTTGAAAAACTTTTCCACATTCTTTACATTCATAAGATTTCTTACCAGTATGAATTCTTTTATGTTGAGTAAGTTCTAATCTACTAAAAAAACTCTTATCACATTTCTTACACATATAGGGTTTTTTACCAGTGTGAATTTTCTGATGTCGATTAAGTTGTGGGTAAAGAATAAAGGTCTTCCCACATTCTTGACATTCATAGGGTTTCTCACCAGTATGAAATCTCTGATGCAGAGTAAGTTGATAGCTATGACTAAAAACTTTCCCACATTTCTCACATTTACAGGATTTTTCACCAGTATGAATTTTCTGATGGAGAGTAAGCTGATAGACATTATTAAAAGTACTCCCACATTCTTTACAATCATGTTTCACATCAGAATCTATTTTCCCATGTTGAACCAAGTTTGAGTCACAACTTTTCTCACTATTATGAATTCTCTGATTCAGAGTAAAAGAGGGATGTTTTCTATCAGTTGACATTTTTTTAAAGATGATTTTCTTTTGACTGATAGATCTTTCTTTAAGTCCCTGTTGACCCTCAAACTCACTTTTGCTCTGCCACTCATTTCTAAAAATGGATCCTTTCAGATGAAGAGTTTTACTTTTTTCTATTTTACTCCCTTTGGATAAACTGATATCATGAATGTCCTTTTCTGAAGATAATTTCTTGGTCTTATGCCTGGATAACAAACCTGAAAGAAAACATAAAAGCAAACAAAAATTATTTTCCTGTAGCCAGCATAACATAAAGTTTACATTTTCAAAACAGGAAACAAAGTGAAAACGGTTCTCACTAGAAGTCAGTGGCCTAAAGAATATTTCAATAAAGTTATATAATTTGAAATTAGGCAACATGAGCTTAGAAAATGAGAGATTATAGCCGGGCGCGGTGGCTCATGCCTGTAATCCCAGCGCTTTGGAAGGCCGAGGCAGGTGGATCATCTGAGGTCAGGAATTCAAGACCAGCCTGACCAACACAGTGAAACCCCATGTCTCCTAAAAAAATATACAAAATTAGCCGAGCATCATGGTAGGCGCCTGTAATCCTAGCTACTCAGGAATCTGAGGCAGGAGAATCACTTGAACCTGGGAGGCGGAGGTTGCAGTGAGCTGAGATCGTGCCATTGCACTCCAGCCTGGGCTACAAGAGCTAAACTCTGTCTCAAAAAAAAAAAAAAGATTATATAAGATTGTGGTGATATGGCAAATAGTTTATTTACATCAGTGGTTCTAAAATTTTATTGTGGATGAGAATCATCTGGGGAACTTATCACAAATACTGCTATTTAGTTACACACAAGTCAAGTGAATCAAATCCACAGGAGTAATTTGGTATCTGAATTTTTAATAACTCCACTAGATGATTCTGATATAGATCAAAGTTTGAGAATCTCCACTTAACAATTTTAACAGTTTTTCTTTACTCTTAGAATAAAATCCAAACATGTTACCATATAATATAATATGGTCTTTGGTTACCTAAAGACCTCTTTCAAGCACATGGTCCTCCTTACTCCCTCTTATTATGACATTTGCTTCTATTCAGCTCCTTGATTGTGTCATAGCATTTCCCATTTCATATAGTTTTCTACGGGATTTTTCATCTCCTAAAAATAATCTGTCCAGGGCTCTGTGAAAGGCCAACTCCTTCTCATTCTTAATGGTTGGTTAAATATCTCTTACACAGAAAGGCTTGCCCTACCGACTGTAAGGCAGTCTATGTCCTTTATTCTCAATTCCAGCATCATGTTTCATTTCTTCATTTCACAATTTTCAAATGCATATCCACTGATTTTTCTTTTTGCTCTTTTGTTAATTTTCTGATCCCTAAACCTTCCCAAAGGAAGATGTAATCCTTATTTCATTCAACAGTGAATAACTACCCACTAGCATATAGCAGGCATTAAACAATTGACTGTACAATAAATTAATCATTGTCTTAAAGGAAATTATGATGATGAATGACAGACAAGTCATGTATAGGACAGCTGAATATCAGGACAATCACTTATTTTTTATATTTTTGTAACAATTACAAACGAGCTCTAATCTCTCTCACCTTATTACAGTGATTAAATGCACTCTTTCCTACCTTACTTCCTTTACAGATCAGAACAAAAGTAAATCCAAGGTAGTTCAACCAAATGTATAAAATGAAACAGCCCTTGTTTTGCCTACTCATCCTTTAAATGGCTATCCATTTAAACAGAGATGTTTCCAATCCTGTTGTTCACTGCCTCCTGTGCAAAGAAATGTATGTTTACACAGCTGAGTTTTACTATTATTCAGCTACCTACTGGATGCTTACTCTACTGTTTTTTTCTTTTTTTTTTTTCTTTCTTTCTTTATTTTTTGAGATGGAGTCTCACTCTATCACCCAGGATGGAGTGCAGTGGGACAATCTCGGCTCACTGCAACCTCTGCCTCCCAGGTTCAAGCGATTCTCCTGCCTCAGCCTCCTGAGTAACTGGGATTACAGGTGCATGCCACCAAACCCAGCTAATTTTTGTATTTTTAGTAGAGACAGGGTTTCACTATGTTGGCCAGGCTGGTCTCGAACTCCTGACCTCAGGTGATCCACCTGCCTCGGCCTCCCAAAGAGCTGGGATTCCAGGCATGAGCCACCGCGCCTGGCCACTCTACTTTTTTTTTTTCCCCAAGACAGAGTCTTGCACTGTCGCCCAGGCTGGAGTGCAGTGGCACCATCTTGGCTCACTGCAACCTCCGCCTCCCAGGTTCAAGTGATTCTCCTTGCCTCAGTCTCCCAAGTAGCTGGGATTACAGGCACCCACCACCACGCCTGACTAATTTTTTGGTATTTTTAGTAGAGACGGGGTTTCACTATATTGGCCAGGCTGGTCTCAAACTCCTGACTTGTGATCCGCCCACCTCGGCCTCCCAAAGTGCTGGGATTACAGGCGTTAGCCACCATGCCCAGCCCACTGTACTTTCTTTATAAGCTTTCTCAGATGATATCTCTTCTGTTCCCTTACATCTAAAACCAGCCATTCCTATACTTGATAGAGAAGTATTTAAATTATTTGTTTAGATATTGTAACAGGTATGTGCCATGTTGAATGGTTTCTGGAAAAAATGAACAAAGAAACTCAACAATTTTAGGGAGAACAGAGTAACTGAATAGTATGAGGAGATGGCTGGGAGACTAGAAGTGTCAAGGAATCTTATTAACACAGATAAGTTAAATGAAAGCTGGAGGGTGGCAATCTAAATAAGACAAGAGCCTAAAAAAATCTAAATACTGGCCGGGCGCAGTGGCTCATGCTTGTAATCCCAGCATTTTGGGAGGCCAAGGTGGGTGGATCACCTGAGGTTAGGAGTATTTTCTCCTCAAGTAGATAGATCATAACCTGCTGGGGTTTTATTAGAGCCTAATGACATAGAGGAAAGAAAATACCCAACTCAGCCCTCTAAGCTACCCTGTCACACCTAGCGATGGGGAAAGAACTGGAAGCACTGGTTAAGGTCCATCAAGTGGCACAGGTGCACCAAAAGACTGAGACCTAATTCTGGGACTACGGAACACTCCTCTCCCCTTACACCTTATCACTGCATTCCTAAAGGCCTATTTACTATGTTTCCCATTACCCAGTACATCATGTTTACCTTCCAACAAAAAATTAGAAGGAAAACTAAAAGGCAAGAAACACTTTGATGAGACTAAACAAGCATCAGAATTAGAGTCAGATATGGCAGGAATGTTGGAATTATCAGACCAGGAATTTTAAAAGACGGTAAGAAATGTGTTAAGGGCTTTAATAGAAAAAATAGACAACATCCAGAGGGATAATGAAAACAGAGAGATGAATATTCTAAGAAAGAATCAAAAAGAAATGTTAAAGATCAAAAACACTGTAATAGAAATGAAGAATGCCTTTGATGTGCTCATTAGCAAACTGGACACAGCTGAGGAGTCTCTGCATTTGAGGATGTGACAAGAGAAACTTCCAACACTGAAAAGAAAGAGAAAAAGTACTGAAGGAAACAGAACAGATATCCAGGAACTCTGGGGTAAGTATAAAAGGTGTAAATACCCATGATGAAAATACCAGAAGGAGGAAAAAGAGAGAAAGGAAAAGAAGCAACACATGAAGCAACAATGAATGAGAATTTCTCCAAATTAATGTCAGACACCAAACCAGAGATCAGGAATGTCAGAGAACTGCAAATTGAAAACAACGAGATACCACTTCACACCTGTTAGAATGGCCAAACTCGAAAACACTGGCAACACCAAAGGCTGACAAGGATGTGGAGAGCAACAGGAACTCTCATTCATTGCTGGGGGAATGCAAAAATATTATAGCCACTTTGGAGAACATTTTGTCAGTTTCCTACAAAACTAAACATATTCTTATCATACTACTCAGCAATCATATTCTTTAGTGTTTACCCAAATAAAATGAAAGCTTATGTTCATACAAAAACCTGCACACAAATGCATATAGCAGCTTTATTGAAAACTTCCAATACTTAAAAAACAAACAAGATGTCTTTTAGTAGGTGAATGATTAAGCTGTGGTACATCCAGAGAATGGACTATTATTCAGTGCTACAAGAATAAGCCATCACAAAAAGATGTTGAGGAAACTTAAATGCATATTACTAAGTGAAAGACACCAATCTGAGAAGGCTACATACTATATGATTCCAACTACATGATAGTCTGAAAAAGGCAAAACTATGGAGACAGTAAAATGCTCAGTGGTTTCTAAAGGTTAGGGTGGAGAGAGGGATGACTAGGCCAAACACAGAGAAATTTTAGAGCAGCGAAACTACTCTGTATGATACTACAATTGTGGATACATGTCATTATATATTTTTCAAAGTTAATATAACTTACAACACCAAGAGTGAACCTTAATGCAGACTGCGGACTTTGGGTGATAATGATGTGTCAATGTAGGTTTATCAACTGTAACAAATGTACCACTGTAATGTGGATTGTTGGTAGTTGGGGAGGGTGTGTATGTTTGGGGACAGAGAGTATATAGGAACCCTGTAGTTTCTGCTAAATTTTCCTGTAAACCTAAAACTGATTTTAAAAATAAAGTTTATTAATTAATAGAAAGTTACACCAGAAACTAGTAAAATATTGCAAAATATATATCTAGTATCTAAACTAATAAAATATTGCAAAATATATATCTGATAAAGAAGTTGATTATAAGATATATAAAGAACTCTTACAAATCAAGAAGATAAACAAAATGGATAATATCAATGGGAATTTTTGTGTCCTTGTATGAGAAAAAGAGTTCTTCAATACAAAAGCACAATTCATAAAAGAAAAAAAGATACATTTGGCTTCATCAAAATGAAAAATATTTGTACTGCAAAAGATAAGATTAAGAAAATGAAAAGACATGCCATGCACCGCAATCTGGGAGAAAATATTTGCAGATCATATATGTAAATAAAACGCTTATATTCAGAATATATTTTTAAAACTCTTGCAACTCAATAATAACACAACCAACCTAATTTTAAGAATGGGCAAAACACTGAACAGCCTTTCCACCAAAGAAGATATACCAATAGCTAATAAGCAATTGCTCAACGTCAACCACAATTAGATACCGCTACACACACACTGGAATGGCTGTTCTCAAAAAAACAGGTAATAGCATGTGTTGGAGGGAAGACACAGAAACAGAAACCCTCATGCATTGTTACTGGGAAGGTACACCGATATAGGTAGTTTGGAATACATTTTGGCAGTTTCTTATAAAGTGAAAGTTATATTTGTCATATAACCCAGCAGTTCCATGCCTATGAATCCAACTAAGATGAATTAAGACATATGTCCACACAATGATATGTATACTCATGTTTATAGTAGCATTATTGATAACAGTCCCAAACTGTAGACAATCCAAATGTCCATCACTGGTAAACAGATAAGTAAAATAAGGTATATCCCTACAACAGAATATATTCGGCAATAAAAGAGAATATATCACTAATACATGCTGCTTCATAAATGGACCTCCAGAACATTATGCTAAGTTAAAGAAGCTAGAGTCAAAAGACTGTACATTGCATGATCCCATTTATATGAAATGTTCAGAAAAGGAAAATCGACAAAAATGGAAGGTAGGTCAGTAGATGCCTAAAGCTGTAGATCGAAGAAGGAATTAACTGCAAAGGGGCACAAGGGAACTTTTGGGGGTGATGGAAATATTCTAAAACTGGATTGTCATGATGGCTGCCTAACTACAAATTGACTAAAAGTCACCAAGTGTGCACTCACAGTGAGTAAATTTTATGTTATGTAAATTATACCTCAATAAAATTGCTAAAAAATTTGATGGATAAAATTTCTGAACAGACACTTTTTACCAAAGGAGAAAAAGGAATGACAAATAAATGAAACTATGCTCAACACTAGTCATTAGTTAAATGCAAATTAAAATCACAATGAGATACACCTACACATCTACTAAAATGACTAAGATTAAAATGACTGACAATACCATAGGTTAGCAAGAATGTGGAGCTATTGGACATCTAGTGGGAATGCCAAACAATATAGCCACTTTGGACAGTTTCTTTCTTTTTTTTGGGACAGAGTTTCACTCTTGTTGCCCAGGCTGGATTGCAGTGGCATGATCTTGGCTCACTGCAACCTCCGCCTTCCAGTTTCAAGCCATTCTCCTGCCTCAGCTTCCCGGGTAGCTGGGATTACAGGCACATGCCACCACACCAGCTAATTTTTGTATTTTTAGTAGAGACGGGGTTTCACCATGTTGGTCAGGCTGGTCTTGAACTCCTGACCTCGTGATCCACCTGCCTTGGCCTCCCAAAGTGCTGGGATTACAGGTGTGAGCCACCGCACCCAGCCCAGTTTCTTTTTTTTTAAATAAAGTTTTTACAGGTGTGTACCACCATGCCTAGCTAATTTTTGTATTTTTAGTAGAGACAGGGTTTGCCATGTTGCCCAGGTTGGTCTTGAACTCCTGGGCTCAAGCGATCCGCCTGCCTTAGCCTCCCAAAGTGCCGGGATTACAAGCATGAGCGACTGCGCCCAGCCCAGTTTCTTATATATACTTATATAATCCATGAATCCCACCCTCAGGTGTTTAACCCGAGGTAACAAAGCATACATTCAAACAAAGACTTGTAAACAAGCACTCATAATAGCTTTATTCATGCCTGTGAAAGACTAGAAACAACTGAGATGTTCATAAACTGTTAACTAATAAGCAGATACGAAATACTATTCAGCAAGAAAAAGGAATTAACTACTGAGACTTCTACTTGGATGAATCTCATAAATATCAGAAGTAGAAGTAGTATGACACAAAATACTGCATATTCTGATTTATTTGATATGAAATTGTAGAAAAGACAAAATTAGGGAAAGAAGGCAACTTCGTTGCCTGTCACTGGCTGGGCTGAAAGTCGGGGAAGGGTACTGACTGTAAAGAAACATAATGGAAAGTGTTGACATGATAGACATGTTCTACATCTTGACTGAAGTGGTGATGATTACAAGACTCACGTGTTTGTCCAAAATAATTAAACAGATACAATTAATGAATTTTATTGTATATAAATCATATCTCAATAAAGCTGATTTGAAAAAAAATAGTAAGGCTGGCCGGGCGTGGTGGCTCATGCCTGTAATCCCAGCACTTTGGGAAGCCGAGGCGGGCGGATCACGAGGTCAGGAGATCGAGACCATCCTGGCTAACACGGTGAAACCCCATCTCTACTAAAAATATAAAAAATTAGCCAGGCATGGTGGTGGGCACCTGTAGTCCCAGCTACTCCGGAGGCTGAGGCAGGAGAATGGCATGAACCCGGGAGGCGGAGCTTGTAGTGAGCTGAGATCACGCCACTGCACTCCAGCCTGGGCGACAGAGCAAGACTCCGTCTCAAAAAAAAAAAAAAAAAAAAAAACAGTAAGGCTACTTTCCAAAGCTCTATGTAATGCTCTAAACAAAATAATCCTGTATATTCCAGAATAAAAAATTTTAAGGAAACTATTAATTTCCTGTATTGACCACAGAAGAAATAAAAAGCCTAAGCAAATGAAATTCCATTGTGAAACACCTATCCTTGCAAACAATTTCATAGATGTCTATCAAAGTTTTAAAGAACAGATAATTTTAAAGTTAGTTTAGCTACTCGAGAAAAGAGCAAAAAGAAAAGTTATGTTATCCTTTTTATAAAATTATGATAAGCAAAACAACTAAGCAGAATTAAGAACTTTAGAAGCAAACATTTTAAAGAAAGAATGAAAAATTATCATGATTTGCAAATGATCTGATTATATACAACCCAAGAATTTCAACTAAAAAAATCTGCAAATAAAATACAAGTCAGAATTTGGCTTGATATAGAGGAATCAACATACTATATAGAACTTAACAGCCTTTTCTTCATAGTTTTAAAAATACATTATTTTTTACATTGACAGATAAAATTGTATGTATTTACTCTGTACAACATATTTTGAAGAATATATACATTGTGAAATGACTAAATCTGGTATACAGTAAATAATCAATAAATGTTAACTGTTACTATTATTAACTCCTGATTAACAGAAAATAAAAAGTGAACGAGCTATTGAGATGCAAGTAAACTGAACACCAGTATTCAAAATATATATTATATCTTTCACTTCAAACATAACTCTCCTTTCCCTCCTGCCAATTCTTAGCGGATGATCTCCCTTATTCCTCTAATAAAAATGAAGCATTGAAAAGAAATACATAATACCACATCAATCAACCCACCTATATCCATTGTCGTATCTATAGTTCTCTAAATTTTTCTTGTGCACTGGATCCTACCTCCTTGTCCTCCAATTTCCATAATTATCCTTCCCTTTACTACAATTTTTCCCCTTTCTATAGAATCATTTTCATCTTAAAATCTCACATCTTGAAATAGACTCCTGGCCAGGCACGGTGGCCCAGCACTTTGGGAGGCCAAGATGGGTGGATCATCTGAGGTCAGGAGTTCAAGACCAGCATGGCCAACATGGTGAGACCCCGTTTCTACTAAAATACAAAAATTAGCCAAGTGTGGTGGCAGGTGCCTGTAATACCAGCTACTCAGGAGGCTGAGGCAGGAGAACTGCTTGAACCCGGGAGGTGGAGGTTGCAGTGAGCTGAGATCATGCCATTGTACTGCAGCCTGGGTAACAAGAGCAAAACTCCATCTCAAAAACAAAAAAAAATAGACTTCTTACATCCCGTATCCTCTTCTAGCTACTAACCTCTTATCTAGTTCCCTCCTAGCAGATTTCCCATTAGAAAAGTTTTCTATCTCACTGTCATCACTGCCTCACCTCCCATTTTATTTCAGCCACATCTAGCAGGATTTTTTCACGTCCGACTCCACTGAAACCTTGTCCTCTTAACACAAGGTCACCACCAGCTTCTTTCCTGCCATATCCTATAGGCAGTTTACAGTTCAGTTGACCTCACAGATGACTACTCCCTTCCACTTGAAACATTTTCTTCATTTGACTTTTTTGGTACCACTCTCCAGGCCTACTTGTTCTCAATCTACTTGCTGCCTCCTCTTCCTTCTCTAAATAGAGTGCCCCGGGCCTCAGTCTTTTTCTCATCTGGCTCCCTTCATTCTATGAAACTCATTCGCTAAAGGTAGGGAATCAGCAAACTTTCTGTAAAGGACCAGACAGTGGATATCTTATGCATTGCGAGCCATATGACTTCTGTCTCAACTACTCAACTCTGCCATAGACAACACATAAATAATTAAGTGTGGCTACGTTTCAATAAAACTTTATTTACAAAAACAGGTAGTAGGTCAGATCAGCCCTAAGTGATCTCATCCAGTCAGTTGATTGGCTGGACACCGAAGTTAATATAACTCATCCTACCATCTCTCTGTTCAACATCTCGATCTGGATGACAAATAGGCATTTTAAATATATATACCTAAATCAGGACTCTATTTCCATCTTCCAAGCTATCTTTCCCATATGTCCATCTCAGCAAATTATATATACTTAGCTGCTTGTTCACCTATGATTTCTTGTTCATTCATACCCCATGGCATGTCTGTTAGCTCTACTTTCAAATCATAAGATGAATACAGCATCTTCTTACCACCCCTCACCACTACCATCCCAATCCAAGCTACTTTCACTGCTAATCTAGACTTCTGAAATAGCCTGATAACTGATCTTTCTACTTCCAATCTTGCCCCTGTTTAGTATATTCTTCACAGAGCATCTACAGTGATCATTTAAAAACATATTTTTGATTATGGCTTTCAATCACTCTTGGAAAAGAAAAATCCAAATTTCTTACTATGATAAACAGAACCATACAAGACCTGGCCCCTGCTCAGCTCTAAATTCATATTTAGTTACTCTTTCCCACTCTGAATCTGCTCTGAGCTTCTTCCAGTGCTTCAAACACACAAAGCTCACTTCTCTGCTGTGCTTGGAATTATTTTCTTCCAGATATTCACATGGCCTAAGCCTATACTGCACATCTCTGCACATATATTCTCTCCTCGAAGAGCCTTCCCTGGGCAACCCACCTCAATTAAACCTGCCCAAACTCTATCTCCTTACCCTTCATAGGTTTCTTTCATAGCATCATTATTTAATATTATATATTCATTTGTTTACTATGTATCACCGCTACTACAATGTTAATTCCATTAGTGTAGGGAGGTTTTGGCCTTATTCACCAAGGCACTGATAAGACTTGGCACAGAGTGAGCACTCGGTAAATATATGCTGAATATGTGAAAGACTGAACTTTTAGGCATTAGAAACAAGCACACATGTCAATGGAGAAAAGATAGGAAGCAATTGATTGCACTAGGAAAGAGCCATTCTCTTTACTGAAATGGAGAGTAATACGAGGGGAAACAAAAACAAAGACAGGTGGTAAGTAGGAGCCAAGATGAGGTTCTTTTGATAGTTCATGCTAAGATGATGTTTTCTTCCCTGTCTTAACCTTTACTCCAAAGGCCTGAGGCCTCTGAGAGGAACTCCCTAAACAGCATGCAGAGCCTACGTATGCTCCCTCACCAGCTGACCATGACTGGCAATGAGGGCTTCCATCTGCCTGATGAACTCTCAACTCACCTGGGTACTGTCTTCCTGTCACATCCCTCGCTGCCACGCAGGGCTCTTTCCCTTGCTCCAGTAAGGTAATCACATCTGGCTTTGAGCCAGAATATCCTGCTTACAAGAAAGAAATATAAGAATATATAGAAGTAAAACATTGCACATTCAGAAACATTTTGAGACTTGGTTAAATTTATATGGATCAACATGATTTCGATAAAGACTTCGGAAAAAACTGACAGGATTAAAGAATACCCAACTTAGTGTAACCTCAGGATCCCAGAGAATAAAGAAACTTGATGGGCAGGGGAATTAAAATTCATCTAGGAGAATTTTAATTTTGGAATTAAAACTCATACAGACTGGCTCTATTGAGAGGCAGTAGTTATTGAGGGCATAGACTCTGAAGCCAGACTACGTGGGTCCAAATTCTACTCTGCTACCTATTGACTAATGATTGTAAACAAACTGGTTAAATTATTTGGGCCTCAGTTTTTCCATCTGTAAAATGAAAATAAAAGTAGTACCTTTTCTTTTCTTTTTTTCTTTTGTATCTCATAGCTAGTACTTAGAATGATGCCTGGTATATAGTAAGCACTCTATTAGCTATTATTATTTTTGTTGTTGTTAATTTACTTAGAGCAAAACAAGAAGCTTCCTAAGATATTTCTAGGTTCTTGCTAAGATATTCATTTAAAGTTAGATGCTAAGTTAATAAATTTTATTTTACTTTAACTAATTTCAACTTTTATTTTAGATACAGGGCCATATGTGCAGGCTTGTTACCTGGGGATATTGTGTGATGCTGAGGTTTGAGGTACGTTTGATCCCACCACCCAGGTACTGAGCATAATGTCCAATAGGTAAAACTTTCAATCACAAATCAGTAAGAGAAAATATTTGTTTTAGGAAGTAGAATGCATTCACTTTAATTTTAAATCAATGTTATTGGTCTGAACCATGACATGTAAATTGTAGACCCTGGGTGGGGCTGTTATCCTCACAGGCATGTTACCAAATAACAAAGCATCCATAGCAATTCTGAGCTCAAATGCAATGTGAAACCTGATTTCATTGACAGTGGCTTTGGAGTAAATGCCCCAAAATTCAAATCCAGTCTCTTAACTATTAAGGAAGAAGGAACTACAGGAATGGATTAAGGAACATTTCATGAGGCTCAGTGAGGTATGGTGAAAATGAAAGCATTTAGTGGAAGTGCCATTCACAAACCATCAAGGTTCAGTCCATTCCTTGAGGAAGAGAGAAGAAATTCAGCTAGTTTCTTAATAATTACTCCTAAATTTGTGGAAGAGAAAGCTGCTATTTCAGATAACAGAGTCTACATTATTTGACATAGGTGACCTTACCCAGTGAGACCAAGTTATTATAATTCTCCAACATCACATCTCTGTACAATTTCCTCTGAGTAGTGTCCAGGCACTCCCATTCCTTCTGAGAGAAGTCTATAGTCACATCCCTGAACGTCACCAATGCCTGAAACCATAAACCAACATATTACTGGTGAAATTACAGAACAAGTATTTTAAAAAGAAGAAAAGGAGATAAAAGATTTCATTGCAGCAAGGGGTACTATACTAAACTCTAGGCTGGGGCTGAAAGCTTATGATAAAGATAGAAGAAAGGAACCAGGTGTTCAAAGCAGAGTCACCTCACTTTCTTGAAGAATCCAGCCACTGTATGCAAAATTTCCTGTATATTATGGGGTTCTTTAACTACTCAAAACATTTCTGGGAACAAATAAATGTTTCCCAATTCAGTTAAACAGTGGATACAAGCAAATAAACTATATTTCTACCTCAAAAATTCTCAATAAATTATTACTTAATAATAAATACTTTAAGAAAAACCACTTAATAAATAACTTAAAGAAAAAAGAATCCTATATTCTCTTTTTTCTTTATCTATCTATCTATCAATCAATCGATTGATCAATCGAGACGGAGATCTCACTCTGTTGCCCATGCTGGAGTACGGTGGTGAACTCAGAAGTTCAAGGCCATAGTACCTCACTGCAAATCTGGGAGAATACAATTAACTAATATTTATGTATCTGGATGATTTTCTTGTAAGTACTACACACCTTCTTTTTTCTTGAGATGAAGAATACTGATGTAATGAACCAGAATCATACTGATGTCAAGACTAGCACATTCCGTTTAACCACAAAATGCGTCTTATTATGGGTTTTCACCTCAGAGATTCTCAGGAAAGATCCCCTGGCCTCTCTATAAGCAGGCCCCAACCACATACTGAAACTGAGGCCAATCAGTATTAAACTGCATTTTATCTACAGACACAGGATCTGTAGAAAACTGCAGTGCTTTCCTATGTGTAGTCAAATGAGTCCATTCTTGGTTTCATTACACCTCAGATCTGACAAAGGATGGTAAAGTACCTCCCGCTAGGAACTCATGTCTGTTCCATCTCTGCTCTAGACAGAGACTGAATACCCTGAATGATTTTGTCAACGTGCATGTGGATACTGGGTAGAAAAGAGAGGGGGCACACGGGAGGAGCTTGGGAATGTGGGGATTAAGAAAAAATTCTGTTAGGAAGTGTCAGCATAAAGAGTGAAAATGTTCACATGATCTTTAAAAACAAAATAATCTAAAGAAGGAAAGAGAAACCGTAACTTACAAGGGCCATGGTTTTAGACTCACAAGAACTGCTCAGTCTTCCGCAGGATTATTCTGCTGAAGAAGCAAAGTTCTGAGAAGCCTGAGTTAGAGGAGAAAATAATGAGTCAGTGAGACTAGGTGTGCCTCAGAGGTAACAACATGATATGAATTAATAATCTTTTATTTTCCATTGTTGCTTGCAAATACCTCCCCTACACTTCTCTCACCTCCCTCCAACACACTCTCACCACACCAAGGGAACCTGGCTGTACGAGGATGGACACAGTGCAGAGGTTATCCTGCATTAGAACACATGACCAATATTTCAACAGGAGAGTTCTGGGCCAATACCCACTATGAGGATACTGATCTAGGCCCAAGGCTGGGATGTTCAGAATTGCCCAGAGTAGATTCTCTTCCCTCGATTCTCACCATCCAAAGGGGACAGACCACATTATCCAAAGCAGACTGCCTTCAGGGCCTTAGGAGCTTCCTGGCCTCCCTAGACTTAAAAATAAAAGATAGAACAGACTAGGAGTTTGCAACCTATGGCCCATGGACCAAATCTGGCCCGCCCATATGTTTTTGTAAATAAAGCTGGAATGGAACACAGCTATGCTCATTTGTTTACTTCTAACTATGGCTACTTTCAGAAAGCTACCATAGCCAAGTTGAGTAGTTGCAATGGAGACTGGGCCACACAGCCTAAAATACTTCCTATTTGGCCCTCTATAAAAAAAATTTGCTGGCCGGGCGCGGTGGCTCACGCCTATAATCCCAGCACTTTGGGAGGCCAAGGCGGGCGGATCACCTGAGGTCGGGAGTTCAAGACCAGCCTGACCAACATGGAGAAACCCCGTCTCTACTAAAAATACAAAATTAGCTGGGTGTGGTGGCACGTGCCTATAATCTCAGCTACTCAGGAGGCTGAGGCAGGAAAATCGCTCGAATCTGGGAGGCGGAGGCTGCGGTGAGCTGAGATAGCCCCATTGTACTCCAGCCTGCGTAACAAGAGTGAAACTCTGTCTCAAAAACAAACAAACAAACAAAAACACAAAAAAAAGTTGCTGATCCCTGGCATAGACAATCCATGATGGCCTTTATCATTGCAAAATTATACTTGCGCACTGGGATCCCTTTTCCTAGCCTGAACTAGAACTCTCACAATCCTCAGGACTCACCACTCCCCATTTCCCTCAATCAGAAGAGTCCCCAGGGTCTCTGCAGGACATCATTCACCCTCCCTTCTCCCTCAGTACCCAAACTAGAGGGAGAAGTAAATTTATGGCCCTGGAAGCAATAAAAAAAAATCAACTTTTATGTGATGCATACCTTATATATAGATATTTAATCCTTAGAACAGCTCTACAATGTCATTATTATCTGCACTTCAACATCAGAAAAACAGAAACCTAAATCCACTGTTAATAAACAAAACATATGAGTTCTGAATTCACAATTCTCCAACTACAAAGCCAGTTCTTTTTCAACTGTGCTCTTGTCACTGATACCCAGAATTTCTTATTAGGCCTAATAAAACCCGAGTGTGAATAATGACTTGGGTTTAATGACTAAAAGCTATTAAATGTTGCTACTTATTAAGATAATATACGTTAAAGTGGCAAATAGCATTTTATATTTACAACACGGGAACATTGAATAGACTGATAATAACATGTTAAACTGGAGTAAAATAGATGCCCTCACACCATGTTATACACTGGTGCCACCTTAAAGAGGGTAGATTAGAAATTTATATTAGCAGAATTTAATAATGTGAGCCAGATGTTTCAGTAATCCCACTCCTACGAACCTGTCTAAGGAAAATAATTATATATGTTCACTAGGATATATGCAGACAGGTGCAGATAGACTAATTTTAAAATGGAAAAAGCTAGATACAAACATAAATTAGACTTCAATAAAGAACAGGTTAAATAAATTCTAGTGTATCCATATAATAGAAAATAAAGTAGCCATCAGAAATAATATAGATTGGGAGTCTGCAAACTTTTCCTGCAAAGAACCACATAATAAATATTTCAGGCTTTGTGGGCCAGCTGGAGGATCCCTTGAACTCAGGAGTTCGAGACTGCAGTGAGCTATCACTGCTCCACTGCACTCCAGCCTGGGTGAGACAGTGAGAGCCTGTCTCTTTAAAACAAACAAATACAGTATCTGCAAAGTGCAATAAAATGACGCACAATAAAATGAAGTATGCCTACATTATCATTAATGTTGACACAAATATCTTCAAACAAGAGGGAAGAAAGTGCATTTGTCTATAAAAGGGCAACACAACAGATGCTCGTGGTGATGGAAATAATCTATCTTGACTATCAATGTCAACATCCTGGCTGTCATATTATACTACAGTCCTGCAAGATGTTATCATTGGAGAAGACTAAGTTGAAGATAACACACAATGTCTATATTATTTCTTACAACCTCATATGAATCTACAATCATCTCAAATTTTAAAACATAATTTAAAGAAATTTTAAGAATTTCATTTTCAAATATTTGCTAGATGAATTAAGTTTTTACCCCCTTCAGATCTTGAAAGCAAATTAATGCTCCAGGTTGTACTGTTCAATAGGAAGACTATTAGCCATATATAGCTGTTTACATTTAGATTTATTAAAATTGAAGACAATTTAAAAAATTCGTTCCTCAGTCAAACCAGCCACATTGCAATTTCTCAATAGCCATATGTAGCTAGTGGCTACTGTATTGGAGAGCACAGATATAAAAAATGGAACTCAGTTTTGCAGACATTCCTATTAAAAAGCATTGTTCCAAAGCGTTACACGACTGACACCCTCGCTTTACAGGTGAGAAAACTGAAGCCAGGAGATATGACTATAATACAGCGCTGCACACAATCGTGCTCATTCTCACCATGTTATGCTCACACACTTCTTTCCCTACATTCACTGCCACAGGTGAACTCTCAATGAATCATTCACTACATTTATATAATTTCATGGGAATCTTATTTTAAATTCATGACCATGCAAAGAAAAATCAATTTCTTACAGGTTATAAGATACTTAGTCGCAGGCTGAATCTGATTAAACAGACATCAGTCACCCTCAAAGCTATAATCAAACCATTCCCAAGACCCTTCCGCACACAATACTAAATGCGCCACTAACAGCCTCAAGCATAATCTGACGCACATCACACAGGCATGGCCACTACCCACTCTGCACCCACAGAGGACACTCGGACACGCGCGCGCACAGGCAGGCACACACACACACACACACACACACACACACACACACACACACACACGGCCGCAAAGAATGCGTCACACTTCCGAACCCCGTTGAGCAGCAATCCGGTATTTGGCCACGGCCAGAGCTGTCAGAGAGAAATCCAGACCTTACCTGGCAGCCTTTTGCAGCTCTTCTAGCGCGGGATGACACTCCCCTGAAGGCACCACGGCAAGACTCAACCTCTTTGTGTGAGATTCTCTGGAATTTCTGGGGCGTTACTTGAGTACAATGAAACAGGGTAGGCTCGGACCATAGTAGGGTAAGTCCCACAGTTCGAGCAAGGGAGCCTCAGGGATCGCTCTGTTCTGGAGCGCCAGACTCGATCTTAGCTGCTGGGCCTGCGCAGACACGATCCGGCCGGTTTCCAGTTGTAGACTACATTTCCCGAAGGCCTCCGCGTCGCTGCGCCACGTCGCACACTTACGCTGTTATGTCTGACGCACGGAGCTTGTCTGCGCCGGCCAGGTGAGTGGGCGGCCTCACCGGGAATCGCTCGCAGCTTGTGGGTTGCCGCATCGAAAAAGAAGCTCTTGTATGGTGCTGGGAATACCGGTGTCCTGGCTGGGGCTCGGTGCTGACAGGAAAGGGACGGTGCTCTAGGCTAATTACTTATGGAAGTCGCCCTTGCGGGTGCGGAGGGGTGTCGACACCGTCACTTTGGTTCTGGGAGCGGCGGGGGCGTGGTGCTGCTAGTTGTCTTTCTCCGCACCGAATTTATGAGTGTGCCCCTGGAGCCCCTGTCCGCGGATAAAATCAGCACCATCACTTTGGGATAGGGAGGCTAGAAAGAGGCGGGTGTTACTAGTAGTGTTCCTCCGCCCTGGACGTGTGCGTGTGCGCTTGTGCGGCCGCGGGGTGGGCTCACCTGCCGCCTGGTAATGCTCCTAGCCCTTGGCCCCTCCCGTGCCGCAGTACCCCTCGTGTGACACGGACAGCATTACGCCAGCTGAGAATCGTGCGGTTACAGCTGCTGCAGTTTCTTTGCAGAGTAAGAGGCTCTTTTTGAAGTTTCCCTGATGGTAAGGCTTTACCCCTGGAAGTGTCTTAGGAAGAAGACCACTGTTAAAGATGTCCCATTCTAGCTTGAGAACCCTGTGGGGAAGACTAATCCCTTTCTAGAGGTTGGTGTGATCCTAAATTGTTTCGTCTGCTCCGAGAGCTCTGATGTTCTATGATGCTTATTTCTTTTCTCGGTTCTGCGTTTTCCAAGAGAGGCACCCAGGGGAAAAGAATATCGCACTTCTGAAAGTCTTGTGTGATGTTCCTATTTTCTTTCTAACCTCAAATTTCTTCCTTTCCGAAACGTTTTCTACCTCCAGCAACATCTTCCTAAGGAAGAACCACCCATGCTAGTGACTGGTCCTTAGGCACCCCATAAATGATGCTGCGGGGATGGGATCATCAGTTTAGCTCTACTCCCCAGCCACACTACACCTCTCCTTTCCACCCAATGATACAACAGTCCTTTCTGGTCTAAGGTTTTTTTGTTTGTTTGTTTGTTTTTTGAGACGGAGTCTCGTTGTGTCGCCCTGGCTGGAGTGCAGTGGTGCGGTCTCAGCTCACTGCAAGCTCCGCCTCCCGGGTTCACGCCATTCTCCTGCCTCAGCCTCCCGAGTAGCTGGGACTACAGGCGCCCGCCACCACGCCCGGCTAATTGTTTGTGTTTTTAGTAGAGACGAGGTTTCACCGCGTTAGCCAGGATGGTCTCGATCTCCTGACCCCGTGATCCACCCGCCTCCCAAAGTGCTGGGATTACAGGCGTGAGCCACTGCGCCTGGCCAGGTCTAAGGTTTTGATGAAAAATAACTGTACTTTCTGGAGGGAAATTTGAAGACTTTTAAAATTTTAACTTTATTGTGGATGTTTTCAAGCAGGATAAAGAATAATACGAACCCCAACATGTTCAACACCTAGCTGTAATTAAAAACATTTGTAAATACCTTTGTATCAGTCCTTCCCCCTTTTTTCCTATAGTATTTCAAAATTGTGTTTTATCCTCCTATACGCATATATTACCAAAAAGGACATTATATTTTAAAGTAACCACGATGCTGTTATACCAACATAAAAAAAATAAGTTTAAAACAATAAATTTGTTTCTTATATTGGTGTAACAGTGTAGTGGTTATTTCATAATCTTGTATAACCCCATATTCAAATTTTCCCAGTTATTTCAAAGACATATTTTTACAATAGGTGTGTTCACATCTGGATCCAGATAGAGTCCACAAATTGCATTTGGTGGCCAGACCTGTTAAACTTACTTAATACATGACAGTTTCCCTCCTGCGTTTTGTTTTGGTTTGTGTTAATTGGTGCTGTTGATTTGTAGAAAAACTAGATCGTCTGTCCCGTAGAATATTCTGTATACTGCTTTTAGCTAATTGCTTCTTTGTACTGTCTTATAATTTATAATTTGTTGTCCGTTCCTTCATATTTCTGTAAACAGGCAGTTAGATCTAGAGGCTTGATGGAATTTGGATCAGATTTTCCCTAAATCACCTTTAGTTCATAGTTGGTGCTGTGTACTTCCTATTACATCACATCATGAGGCCCTTACAGTCTGGTGTCCCACTTTCAGTGATGTCATATTGGTGTGTTTAAATGCTGTCCATTTAATCCTTTCCTTTTTTTCACCTAAAGCATGCATTCTCAGGGTGGAGGATATCACCTTCCAAGTGGGTGAAACTTGGTTTTTGAGAAGGAAGAGGACAAAAACTCATAGGTATTACAATGATCTGTGGTCCTCCAAAGGACCACAGTACATAAACATATATACAGCATATCTATGGTAATAAAATTTTATGAGAGTGGTGGCTATTAGAGAAAAGGATCTAAAAAGATTCCTAGGGATATGACCAGGAAAAATTTTAGAAGGGTTAAGAAGCACTGACCTAAAGGTTATAACGTCCACTTACGATTGATACCAAGATCCATTCTTTTTTTTTTTTTTCCTCACTCTGTCGCCCAGGCTGGAGTGCAGTGGTGCGATCTCGGCTCACTGCAGCGTCCACCTCCCGGGTTCAAAAGGTTCTTCTGCCTCAACCTCCCGAGTAGCTGGGATTAGAGGCATGTGCCACCACACGTGGCTAATTTTTGTATTTTTAGTAGAGACAGGGTTTCACCATGTTGCCCAGGCTGGTCTGCAACTCCTGACCTCAAGTAATCCACCCACCTCAGCTTCTCAAAGTTCTGGGATTACAGGTGTGAGGCACCGCGCCCGGCCCATTATTTCATTAACGGTTATATATGGTGATTTTAAAAAAATTCTCTCAATTTCTTCTGTATTCATTAGTTATAGTTCTTCTATATATAAGAACTTTTTTTCATCAAGTATTTGGTTATCTTAAAATACAGCTCATGGCCGCACGCGGTGGCTCACGCCTGTAATCCGAACACTTTGGGAGGCCAAGGCAGGCGAATCACCTGAGGTCGGGAGTTCGAGGCCAGCCTGACCAACATGGAGAAACCCCGTCTCTACTAAAAATACAGAATTAGCCGGGCATGGTGGCACATGCCTGTAATCCCAGCTACTCGGGAGGCTGAGGCAGGAGAATCATTTGTACCCGGGAGGCAGAGGTTGTGGTGAGCCGAGATTGCGCCATTGCACTCCAGCCTGGGCAACAAGAGTGAAACTCAATCTCAAGATAAATAAATAAATACAGTTCATATGGAAAGGCAGAATAATTGATTTGATTCTTTCCCTTTATATATTTTCAGAGAAATGAGTTGGTGCCCTACAACCTTCTAAGGAGTCCCAAAAGTGAGTGTTTGTTTTGAATACCATATGTTTCAAACTATTGTGATCATTATTCTTTTTTATATCAAACTGCTCTTTTTTAAGCCAGTGGTAGTCCTTTCCAGGCAGTTCTGTGTCTTTTTGTCATGATTCTAGTAGAGTTGATAGCTTATTTGCTTTCTGGCAGAACAAATGATCCCAAGATCAACGTCTACATTTCCTGTGCCAGGCCTGAAATGAGCCATTTCTCTAAGGAGTTCTGATTCCTCTTGTGGTATATAGTGTACAGTGACCACTGTCTGGGCATTACAGTTTCTCATTGTCATAAGGCTGTCATTTATTCTAGGCCATTTCAGGGAACAAAGCTAATAACTTGTTTTTAAAGTATAAATCATGAATCATGAATTTATAATAATAGTTCAGACAAATTACAGAGTATTTTCTTGTTTGATTTTATATTTGTATCTCTGTTTTATGCTAACAATCTTGGTTGCTAGAACATTAATATAATTTATGTTCTTTATTCTAAAATATAATTGAAAACAACAGTAACTGTCACTACTGTTAAGATAGAGAATGCATTTTAGATTTCTTTTGGTTTTTATGTTTTGCTATATTTAAGGTTCATGGATTACATTTGGTTATGCCTCTTTAGTCTCTTAATTAAAAATCAGTACTCACATAGCATTGGTTTTTTAAAATTTTTATTTTGATATAATATTACACTTACAGAGAAGTTGCAAAAATAATAAAAAAAACTCTCCTATGCCCTTACATATTTACCAGTTTTTAACATTTTGCTTTTTTGTTTGCTAATTCTCTCTCTATATATAGTTCTGAACTACTTGATAGTAATTTTCAGACATCATTTTCCTTTATCTATAATTAGTGTATTTTCTGAGCACAGGGGACTATAACTATAGTTCATTTATTAAAATGAAGAAATGTAGCAGAGATGTAATAATTGTCTAATCCAGAGTTCATAGAAAAATTTCACCAATTGTTACAATTTTGTCCTTATAGCTTTTTTTTTTTTCTTCTTTTTTTTGAAACAGAGTCTCACTCTGTCCCCCAGGCTGGAGTTCGGTGGCGAGATCTTGGCTCACTGCAAGCTCCGCCTCCTGGGTTCATGCCATTCTCCTGCCTCAGCCTCTCAAGTAGCTGGGACTACAGGTGCCCACCACCACGCCCAGCTAATGTTTTGTATTTTTTTTTTTTTTTTTTTTTAGTAGAGACAGTGTTTCACTGTGTTAGCCAGGATGGTCTTGATTTCCTGACCTCGTGATCCGCCCGCCTTGGCCTCCCAAAGTGCTGGGATTACAGGCATGAGCCACCGCACCCAGCTCTTTATAGTCTTTTTTGCCCCTTATCTGGCGTCCAATCCAAAATCATAGCTAGGATCAAACATTTCATTTAATTAAAACATCTCTTTAGTCTCTTTTAATCGAAAACAATTCGTGGACTTTTCTTTGATCCTTTGTGATCCTGACTTTTTTGGAAACTACAGGCCAGTTATTTTGTAGATTGTGTTTGATGTTTCCTCATGATTCAATTCAAATGTGCTTTTTTTTTTTTTTTTTTTTTTTTTTTTTTGAGATGGAGTCTTGCTCTGTTGCCCAGGCTGGAGTGCAGTGGCGCGATCTTGGCTCACTGTAACCTCCGACTCCTGGGTTCAAGCAATTCTTTGCCTCAGCCTCCCAAGTAGCTGGGATTACAGGTGCCCGCCACCACGCCTGGCTAATTTTTGCGTTTTTTTGCAGGAATACTGCTTCAGTTCATTGGCCAGCACCGTCAGTTAGTTGCTTTTTGTATTATGTCCAGATCTGATAGCTGTATCTTCAAGGAACTTAGTCCAATAGGATCTTAATGATATTGGATTCAGAAATCTTCTCTATTTAGTTTCCATTTGAATTTCTCATTTAAATGAGGATGAACATATTTTAAATGTTGAACGGCCATTGACTTTTCTTTTTTATGAATTGTCTGTTGTCCATTTAAAATAATGATTTTTTTGTCTTTTGATTGTTTTCTCTCGATTTTTAAAATACAGCTCTTTGGATTTTAGGACTCTCTTTTTTATATAAGTTGTGCATATTTTCTCCCATTTTGTCATTTGTCTGTGTTTGTATTCTTTTAGGCAATTTTTAAATGTAGGAACATTTATTCATATGATTGTGAGATACAGAATTTTCCCCTCTGAAGTTAAGAAGGACACAGTCTGTTTTACCTTCTAGCATTTTCATGATTTTTTTTTTTTTTTTGAGATGGAGTTTTGCTCTTGTCGCCCAGGCTGAAGTGCAGTGGCATGATCTCGGCTCACTGCAACCTCCGCCTACTGGGTTCAAACGATTCTCCTGCCTTAGCCTCCCAGGTAGCTGGGACCACAAGCACCCACCACCACACCCAGCTAATTTTTGTATTTTTAGTAGAGATAGGGTTTTACCACATTGGCCAGGCTGACCACGAACTGCTGACCTCAGGTGATCCACCTGCCTCAGCCTCCCAAAGTGCTGTGGGATTACAGGCATGAGCCACCACTCCCTGCCAATTTCATTTTTTAATATTTAGATATCTTATATATTTGGAGTTAATTTTGGTATGTGTTATAAAATGGGGTTCCAATGTTACCTTTCTCCAATAACATTTACTGAATAATCCACCTTTCCCCAGAGATCAGAGATTCTATTCAGTTACATTAATCTTTTCTTTCTATTCATATGCAGTATCCAACTTTTTAAAAATAAAATTTCAACTTTTATTTTAGATTCAGGGGGTACATGTGCAGGTTTGTTACATGGTGTATTGTGTGATGCCGAGGTTTGGGGTATGATCCAGTCACCCAGGTAGTAAGCAGGATACCTGATAGGTAGGTAGGTTTCCTCCTTTGCCCTCCTCCTTCTCTCCCTGCTCTAGTAGTTGCCAGTGTCCATGTTCTCATCTTTATGTTCATGTGTACCCAGTGCTTAGCTTCCAGTTATAAAGGACAACATGTGGTATTTGGTTTTGTTTCTGTGTTAATTCACTTAGGATAATGGCCTCTAGCCACATCTGTGTTGCTTCAGAGGATATGATTTTGTTCCTTTTTACAGTATCCAACATTTTAATGATAGGAGTGGTATTTTGAAATCTCTGCTCTCTTTATTATCAGGCATTTTTTTCCAATTCTTGCTTTTTAATTTTCTTGCTTGTTGAATTTAAATTGAATGTATCTGCTTTCATACTTGTACTTTTATTGGGGTCATATTTAATTTGTATATCATATGTCAAATATCCTATTAACTTGCAGAGATTAACATCTTTATATAATTTTATATATATTATAAATTTATAATTTATATTAAATATTTATATTATATCTATATTTACATTATATTATACATATAATATATAATATATAATTTATATTATAAATCCATGGGATCTTTTTTTTTTTTTGAGATGGAGTCTCGCTCTGCCACCCAGGCTGGAGTGCAGTGGCGCGATCTTGGCTCACTGCAACCTCCACCTCCCGCATACAAGTGATTCTCCTGCCTTAGCCTCCCGAGTAGCTGGGACTACAGGCATGCGCCACCATGCCTGGCTAATTTTTGTATTTTTAGTAACCATGTTGGCCAGGCTGGTCTTGAACTCCTGACCTCAAGTGATCTGCCTGCCTCGGCCTCCCTGGGATTACAGGTGTGAGCCACCGCGTGCAGCCAACCCATGTATTCTTAATGAAGATGATATTGCCTCAAAGGAGGTGAAAATTGGTTAGCGGGGAGGACAAAATCTTAGTACAATGGCTTGTGGTACTTCAGAGCTCAACTATACCCAACAAAATCTTATTTAAATTATTTACCTGCTCTCTTACTGGGTTTTCTTGGTATCACACAAGCAACATTGATGTTAAGTTCATGGAGTATACATGTATGCAAGATCAATGCTACCAAAATAAAAAAAGGATCAGTGCTACAAAATATGGCAAGTAGGTGGCTGTAGTTGGAGAACTTGCTCAATCTTGAAGTCATATTGCAAGAGGGGGCGTGTTGTGCGCACATTGGCTGTCATGTGGATGTCGTTCCTATTTCACCCTCAGTGCTTTTGTGTGTGCCATGGCTTGGAGAATTAGGTTACAGTTAAAATAGTTTGTTTTGTTATTCTACAAAAGTTATTCAACCTGTGAAATAAAAAAACAAATCCAGACTTTGGTAAGGAATGACTTTATTCACAGGAACATTGCAGTAAGGGAAGAGGTGTTGTAATTGGGAGAATACTCCAACCGTAAGATCTGCAAGCATAGCAAAGGTCAGGCATAAAGGAATTTTCTTTTATAGGGAAGAGTAAACAGGCAAGAAAGAACTAGATTCAGGGGAGTGGGATGAGACTGTTTTGGATCTGTTGACCCTGATATGGCTGTCAAAATGTCTGTGAGTCTAGCTGATGTTCATGATGTCTGAAAGGAGGCCACATTTTGGTCTCTGAAGCCTCTTCCTAAGATTGGGAGCAAAGTACCTCACTTAGTGTTTGGGTCCAGGGGGATGGTGGGGGGCTCCCTGGGCATGCCCCCGTTCTACTGTGGAGCAGGAGATGCCATGGGAAAGTAATAGCACCTAGGGTCCTGTTCAACATGGACATTAAGGAAAGGTCTACCTGAACCCCTTCTGCAGTAGCTGGCTTCCACTGGGTTTGTGGAAGAACTGAGATTTTTTCCAAATTCCCAAAAGAGGAGAAGTAAAGGTAGTTCTAAGTGGCTTATTTTGTGGGCTGTGAGCCAAGTCTAATCTTGTGGCTTTTTTTCCTTGTCCAGCACTTGGCTTCTCTGGACTTTGCACACCGCCAGAAGAAGAACCCAGAAAATTGATCAGTTCTGACAGTTCTAAAAAACCATGCCCCATGTGAGTTGCTGTTTCTTTCCTTCTTGAAGTACAATCATTTTGTTGTGTAATGTGAACACCAGATTTATTTATCCCAGAATTTCCTGTCTTGTTTGGTCCCTTAAGGGAACTGCTACCAAACGTCTCCCATTCTAGCGAGTAATAGTAGCAAAGAGCCCAGTTCTTCTCAATGCTTTTCCCCTCTCCAAACAGTTTTCAGATATTCATTCAGCAGATAATTCTACATTGTCCACAGGCATAGTCTTCTGCCCAGAGCTCTGAGGGAACAGAAATACCTCCTTTTAAGATTGGTACACATTAGTACCACGGTTTGGTGAGGTAGAGATGAGTGTTTAAATGTGACACATGACAAAATTTCATCTTCTCTACAAACCTGGGTTTTCCATTTGAAAGTGACAGCATTTTTTTGTTGGATGTTCCTAGTCTCAGTGTGTGGCAAGATTTTCTGTGAAAGTTTGAAAATTGGTTGAGAATGGGGTTCTATGAGGGAAGGGCTCTTGTTCCTGATATAGTTTCCTGTTGCTGCTGTTACTAATAACCACTAATTTAGTGGCTTAAATCAATATAATTATGATTTATACTTCTGCTGGTCAGAAGTCTGAAATCAGTCTGCAAGGGCTAATATCATAGTATTAGCAGAGCCATGTTCCTTCTGGAGGTTCTAGAGGACTGGAGAATCTGTTTCCTTGTCCTTTTCTGGTTCTAAAGGCTGTCCACAGTCCCTGGGGTGTGGCTTCCATCCATTTTCAAAGCCAGCAATCACATTTTGACTTTTGCTTTCATCATCACATTTCCTTCTTTTACTCACCTGCCTCCCTCTATCACTTACAAATACATTGGGCCCAACCAGATAATCCAGGATAACCCCCTCTCAAGATCCTTAATTTAATTGCACTTCTAAAGTCCCCTTTGCCATGTAAGGTAAGGTATACATAGGTTTTGTAATGAAATTCGGGTCCAGACCAGTTGTCACTTGAAAGCTCAAGAGATGAGCATTGGTGAAAGGATGGTTAGCTTTATTCAGGAATCCAACCACCCAGGGGAGGCAGTGAACTAGTGTTCAAAGACCACCGAGTTCTGTCTCCATATCAGGGGTTTTTAAGGGAAATTAGAAAAAATGATGATCAAAACATTCTTGTGAAATGTGCAGTCTCAGGTCATTGCTTTGTTGGTCATTGCTTTCTTGGTCAGTGTTTTGTGGCCTTCTGTAGGTGCCGTCAGCCTATTCTTATCAGGCTGGTCAGCCCATTCCCAGAGTTGTTAGTCTGCGTATTTTAATTCTCTTATCTCTGTTGAAGGTCCTGTTTTCCTGAGACTGTTCTTACTGAATAATCTACAAAGTCAAGCAAAGTAATAATTATATTTAAGCAAGCAAGCTTTTCTTTAACATTGAGTCAGTACCGTTACTGTTTCAGGGATTAGGTTGTGGACATGTCTGGGGGGCCTTTATTCTGCCTTCTACAACCCTCTTGCCCAGGAACCAATGAGAGAAGATGATCATAGTCAAGTTCACCTTGGGATTTCCCGGAATGTACCAGTTCAGAGTGATGTCTCTGTGTGCCTGGACTGGCATCTGGTACCTTGCTATAGCCTAGGAACATGGAAAATAGGAGCAAATAAAACATGCCAGATGCATACTCTCAAGAATTATAGAGTCTAAGAGCTCAAAGACATTAGAGAATTTGTCTAATTCAAATACTCTCAAATAAGCAGATCATTTTGTATGTAAAATGGAAATATGTCCATTTTATTCTGTGACATAATATTATAACGATGAATCTGGGTCTTCAAAAAATTCTTAGGTTATATTCAAATTTTATTTTCTAACCTAGAGATTTGGTAAACATTGTTTGGAAAAAATTCATCTTTTTAAAAGTCTTTTTCTTTAAAGGCAGAAGGGAGAGCAAGAACTTGTATTAATTGAGAGTATATTAGTTATTGAGGATTTGAAAGCCTAATCTGCTGTGCAATTAAAACCCGTTGTGAAAAAAACGCTTGCAGTATTTTATTTAATCAAGAAACTACACACATCTGGCTTTTTAAATTCTCAGACCTTTCTGGATAATGGAATTGTTCTATTGTACAGAGGAAGTTTTATCTGTGCCAGTAGGAATGATAGAGAATCATGTTAATACTACGGTTTAGGCAATCAATTTCCTGTTGTTTTGTGTTACTTGCTTCCTTCAATTACCTCCTCCATTTTCTTCTCATTTCACTTCAGAATCATTCCTGTATTTTCACAAGTAATGGATTTGTTGTTTCAGTTGTTGGTGACTTTCAGGGATGTGGCCATTGACTTCACTCAGGAGGAATGGGAATGCCTGGACCCTGCTCAGAGGGACTTGTACAGGGATGTGATGTTGGAGAACTACAGCAACCTGATCTCATTGGGTAAGATCATCCTACATAATATTCAGAATTTGTTCCCCATTTCTGCCTCATTCATTGTGAATTTCTGATCTCCATTCCCTAAGGAAGGGCTTACGTTTGAGTAGAAGTAGAAATGGACAGCTCCACTGTGTACCTTTTTATCTCTTATCCTTTAGACTGTCACATCTTTCTGTCACTTCCTGTCAGTGTCTCCCTTCTTTGATGGCCAATGGACTAGATTTGAATCTGGGAATCCCCTAGCATGACCATGTACCATTTCCTTTCTTTTAAGCTGGATGTGCAGTCCCTAAGCCAAATGTACTTTCCTTATTGGAGCAAGGAAAGGAGCCCTGGATGCTGATGAGAACCATGACATGAAGACAGAGCTCAGGTGAATAAAGGCTGGTCACAGTGTCAGCTATTGCTAATAATACAGCTGATCTGTAGGTGGCAGCACTTTGAGGTGTTTGCCTGAAGCTTTCTTCAAAGGCCTGTGGAAAGAAGGCTTGAGACGTAGGGAGAGCAGGAAGGTTATGTCTATGAGTTCCCAGTGGAACCTCCCTCCCAACTCCCATTTGCCACTCTTCTGTTTTACATTCCCTTTTTGTTTTAATAAGGGAGCTACCTTGGGTCTGGTCTCTTTTGGGGACAATGCTTTTATCTATTTTTTGAATTACATTTTTTCCTGGTTGCTCTTTTATAGTTAAACTTGGATAAGTATCTCTAGCCAGCACATACCTACTGAGAGCTTGCTATGTTCATAGGTTAGGAGGACCAGGAATGATAGCTCAGGGGAGGTAACATTTGAATTAAGACCTGAATAAAGTTGGCTGTAAATCAGGGAAAGGTGTGTTCAGGCAGAGGGAAGAGAAGATCCTGAGAGAAACTGCTTCACTTGTTTGAGAATCAGCAAGAAGGCCAGTGTGGCTACTGAAAGTGGAAATTTGAGGTGAGGTTAGAGAAATAGGCAGAGATCAAATCATGTAGGACCTTGGTGGTCGTTGCAAGCAGTGAGATTTTATTCTAAGTCTGATAGGGAGCCCCTGGCTGACTTTTTGCAGACAAGTAAAGGATCTTTGTTTAGAGGTCACTGAGTGCTATGTGAACAGTGAGGATAAAAATGAAAGCAGGAAGACTAATGAGAGGACTAGTTCAGAAGTTCACACTAGAGATAATAGTGGCTTGGAATTGGGTTTAATATGTGGAGGTGATGAGAACAGGCTATATTTTGAAGGTAGAATTAATACCTTCATAATGGAGGCATCAGGGCAATAGAGGCATCAGGGTTTGGAAGGCTGGAGAAGGAAGTCAAGAGTTATGTATTTGATATGCTCATTAGATATCTGCGTGGTGAAGTTAGATAAGCATTTGGAAGCCTGTGGGTGGAGGGGATAGTCAGGACTGAAGAGATAAATATGGGATTAATCTCTGTACCGAGGAACTGAATGAGATTATGGAGCGAATTGGTTTAGATGGAAGGCAAGGTACAGTTCAAGGACTGAACCATGGGGTGTTCCAACATTCAGTCAGGAAAACAATCTAGCAAAGGAAATTGAGGACTAACCTGAGTAACCTGTGACCTAGGAAGAGGGAATGCAGTGTATTGGAAGCCAACTGACAAAAGGAGGAAGCAGTTAACTGAGAGAGATAATGCTAGGAGTTTAAGTAAGAGGAAGGCTGAAAATTGGCTATTGGATTTGGCAGGATGAAGGGTGTTGGTGACCCTGACAAGGTGGGTTTGGCAATGAGAGGAACAAAAACCTCATTGTAGAGTATTTAAAAGAGAGTGAGAAAGAAGTAAGTCAATAAAGAGAGTGAGACAGTGAATTAACTCACCAGGCACTGTTGAAGGCCCATTTGAGGAACCCTCAAAGTTACAAATAGAGTTTACAGTATTTTAGAAGGTTTTAAGAACACTAATAATTAGGGGAAAGAAGTGTGATTACAGTTTATATATGCAGTATTATTTCAACTACATAAAAATCCGTGGAACAAATTTAGGAAGGAAATATGGCAAAATGTTAATTATGGTGGTAGGAGAGAAAGAAAAGCAAAAGGTATAGACAGGAAGCATGCATACCTCTTGAGAAGTTTTGCCACTCTCCTGATTCTCCTGGTTCACCCTGCAGCTCCTGTCCACTGCAGGGTGAACCACAGAATCAGGAGAGGTTTTTGTTTTTTGGTTTTTTTCAAAGGAGAATCTTTAAAATGGTGGTAGGCTGGGCACAATGGCTCAAGCCTGTAATCCCAGCACGTTGGGAGGCTGAGGTGGGTGAATTGCTTGAGCCCAGGAATTCAGGACCAGCCTGGGCAACATAGCAAAACCCCATCTCTACTTAAAATAAAAATTAGCAGGGCATTGTCACATGCCTGTGGTCCTAGCTACTTGGGAGACTGAGTTGGGAGGATCATTTGAGCCCCGAGGTCGAGGTTGCAGTGAACCATGATCACGCCACTGCATTTCAGCCTGGGCGACAGAGCAAGACCATGTCTCCAAAAAAAAAAAAAAAAAGAAAGAAAGAAAGAAATGGAGATAAAATGCTGGAGGGGTGGTATAAAGGTAAATGATCTGGTAACTTAAGTGGTGGTGGTCAAAAAGGAGGGTTGCTTGAAAGTGCTTTAAGAGGTGTTGCTGTTACTGGTAACATCCTTTGACATTATGTATTATTATGTTAGTACAAGTTGTGCTAATCATTGTTGAAAAGAGACTAATCTATTATGGATTTGGCAACTGGGGGTAGGAAACATGATGTTTGGGAATGAAATGATTAGAATATAAATAAGTGGTCCTATTATTGTAGGAATAGTGAAAGATGTGAATAAATTTTAGCTTGTCTTTTTCCCAAGGAAGTCTCATGTTTTAAGGCTTCAGTGTTCTTTGGTGATGGATTTTAAGAATAGGCATATTTCAAAAATTTTAATTGAAGTAAATAGTGCTAGAATTATTGAAAAAAATTATGTGGATGTTTCTAGTTTTGGTATTTAAACATAGATGCTGGTCACTTTTCAAAGTGTTACAGTGGAACTAATTCAAGTGTAATAGGTGTCTTAGTTCATACTGTGTTACGATAAAGGAGGCTGGGTAATTTATACAGACAAGAGGTTTATTTGGCTCGTGGTTCTGCAGGTTGTACAAGAAGCATGGCACCTATGCCTGTTTGGCTTCTGGTGAAGACCTCAGGCTGCTTCCATTCATGATGGAAGGTGAAGGGGAGCCAGTGTGTGCAGAGATCACATGGTGAGAGAGGGGAAAGGTGACAGGCTTTTTTAAAAACCAGCTCCCTTGAGAACTAGTAGAGCGAGATCTCAGTCACCCTTGAGGGAGGGCATTAATCTGTTCTCAGGGACCAGCCCCCATGACCCAAGCACCTCCCACGAAACCCCATCTCCCAAGACGCCATACTAGGGACTAAATTTCAACATGAGACTTGGTGGGTACAAACCACATCCAAACCATAGCAGATGGTATTTCATGTTGTATATCCATCAATGTAGTTATTGTCATGGCATGCCTGATAAATCAAGAAAATGTTGTGGAAAGAAAGTCAAGCTAACACCTACAAATACAAAGTGGATTTTGGCTCAGGTTGAGTGTATAACCTGAAAATATGGGAATCAGTGAATAAATCCTGTAATGGTGAAGACTGCAGCTACTGATAGAACATGTTAGAAATGTGCTATAGCATAGTATATATCATGAGGGTTGATGTCTGCTGATGAGTTAGAACAGTTCCTGTTAGGCCACCAACTGTCAGCAGGAAAATAAAGCCTAAACCTCATAATATAGCTGGAGATCATTTAGTATTACCTCCATGTAGGGTTGCTAGTCAGTTAAATACTTTAACTTCTGTTGGAATAGCAATAATTATAGTAGCTAGTGTAAAATACATTCAGGTATCAATGTCTATCCGTGCTGTAAATATAGTCTCATATGATAAAGCTTATGAGCTAAATTGATATTATGGGTCATATTATTTCTATATAATCAAATGGTTCTTTTTTTTCCAGAATAATAGGTAGCAATATGTGAGATTATTCCAAAACCTGGTAAAATAAGAATGTACACTTTTGGATAGACAAAAATATCAGAATAAATGTTGGTCTAAAATTGGATCTCCTCCTCCAGCTGGATCAAAAAAAGTGTATTAAGGTTATGGTCTGTCAGTAGTATGGTGATGCTGGTTGCTAGTACTGGGAGAGAGAGTAATAAAAGCACAGCTGCAATTAATAGTGGTGTCTGGTATTAGATATGGCTGGTGGCTTTATAATTGCAATAAAATTAAAATTAGTAGCTCTGAAAATTGATGAAACACCTGCAAAATGTAATGAGAAAATGGTAAGATCTTCAGAGGCTTCTGCATGTACTAGATCAGGCCATCTTGAGTTATTTTATATGGTGAAAGGTAGGGGTCCAGTTTCATTCTTCTGCATATGGCTAGCCAGTTATCCCAGCACCATTTATTGAATAGGGAATCCTTTCCCCATTGGTTAAGGCTCACCTGTTTTCCAATGTCACAGTACTGCTGCTTCCTGTAGAAGGGGCCTTCTCCACAGGGCCTGTGTGAATGAATGGGTGTTGTGCTGGTGTCAGCTGGTTGGTGGTCTGACCTCAGGCCCTGGGGGAAATGGTCAGGCGCCAGCAGAGTTGGAATGGGGCAAGTAGTTCCCCAGTTCCCAGGCCCCTAGCTGGCCCACTGGACAGCCTGTGTGAGACGTGAAGGGGCTGGACTGCAGTCGGGCTAGCCCAGAGTTCAGGTGCTGGCTATGATGTGGGGAGGCGGGACAGGTTGGTTTCCAGGTCACTGGTCAAACTCTCATGCAGGGTCCTACAGAACACTTAGGTGGTGGGAGCCCAAGGGAATATCAAGGTATGTGGGGTTTGGATTTTCAGAAGGGCTCTGGGCTGCAGGTGAAATGTTCAGGTGGGGGCGGGGCGGCTGTGCTGTGGGCCTTTCACTGGAGAGAGAGGACTCCTGCAATGGAGACTGGCAGCTGCAGAGCACGTGGCGCGCTTGCACTCCCCTCCCTTCCAAACAATGCCGAACTTCACTGTTTAGGGCATGCAGAGGTGCCAAGTGTTATCTGTTACCTCTGGGAGTTCTGCCCCAGAGGAACACAGAACCGCAGGCCACCAGTTTAGGCGGAGGTGCGGTTGCTGCGCTGGAAGCCTGAGCTGGTGAGCCTTAGCCGCCTCAGAGGAGGTAGGGCAGGGGTTGCATGGTCTGCTCTCTGGGAGGTTCCTGGGGGAATGTGGAGCTGTGCCTGCAGAGTTCAGGTGTGGACAGGGTCGCTGTGCTGGGGAGCTCAGGCGGGGGCAGGGTGAAGCCGAGCCTTGCCTGGCGAGGAGGGGCTGGGCATTCTGACCGCCCCTCAGCACTGTGACTGCAGCTTCCACTGGGGTTATGGCAGCTGGCACCAAGCTGCTCAGGGATCCGACATGGGCTTGAGCAGTGCCTCTGCAAAAACTCTAGGTGGCTTTCTGTGTTGGTCTAGTGGCCCAGGGATGGGAGTTGGGGGTTCCTCCTGTGCCCAGGATTGCAAAGGGCCAAGTGGGAAGTGTGGCTTCCCCAGGGACTCTCACTCTGTCACCTTTTCACCATATTAGGGAGCTTCTCCCACTCCATGCCAGTCCCAGGAAGGTGGCTGCCTGGCTTCTCTCTCTGTTCTCTGTGAGTCCCCTGGCGTCCGTGGTAAATCCTGACATGGTCTTTTAGACCAGCGCTATCCCAGCCTTTTTGGCACCAGGGACTGGTTTCATGGAACACAGTATTTCTGGCCGTGGGGAGTGGGGCGAGAGAAGGGCGGACTGGTTTGGGGATGAAACTCTTCCACCTCAAATCATCAGGCATTAGTTAGATTCTCATAAGGAGCCCGCAACCTAGATCCGTCCTGTGCACACTTTACTATAGGGTTCGAGCTCCTATGAGAATCTCAAGCTGCCGCTCATCTGACCGGAGGCGGAGCTCAGGTGGTGATGCTCACTCGCCCACTGCTCACCTCCTGCTCTGCAGCTCGGTTCCCCACAGGCTGCCAAACAAGTCTGTGGCTTGGGGTTGGGGATCCCTGTTTTAGATGATCCACTTAAAGAGACAGTATTTACTTGCGACTTTGTTTCCTCTCCTTGAGAGTGGTGCACACTAGCTGCTTCTAGTCAGCCATCTTGGGTGCCCCCTCTAGAGTTACATTTAAATTTACATTGATTAAAATTTGAGTAAATTTAAAGTTGAACTGAAATTCTGTTCTGAATAGCCAGCTATCACCAGATTTTCACCTCTACTCATGGATCTTCTCTATTTTGCTATATATATGAGTTAGTCTGTGGGTAGCTTGTCTGGTTTTGGGGTTTTTAGCTAAAGTTCTCTTTGTAAAATTGTTAATTCATTACATAAAAGGTATAAAGGATTAACTTTGCTTTTTTTGTCCTTAATATTCTTTCATCTTTGCATTATGATACTTTTTCTGTAGCACCTGAAGAAATTCCCTTCTCCTGTAGTTTATGTTGTGAGTAAATGTTTTGGTCTAAATAAATATAATTGTTAGGTTCTGTTGATTTGGGGCTAGGTTTGTTTCAAAGTGGTCAAATCAATATGAAATCTTCCAGATGTAGGCTGGGTTTAATAAACACTTTGGTTTATTAAAGCATATAGTATGCTGACTTTGTTATGATTTACCTCATATATAAATTTATGTTAATTATAAATTTGGATATATTGAAATATTTGAGGAGGGTGATGGATGGGTGTGTGCGTACTTCATGGCCCTATTCAGTTAAGCTCTCTGTTCTTAATTTACTATGAAATTTTCCTTTCGCCTTAAATTTCATAAAGTTTGTTGTGGGTGGAATGTTCTTTAATTAGAAAATATAGCCCATTTCTTTCTGTTTTGTAAGAAAGATCTAACAAAAAACCATGATCTAACGTTTTATGTAAATACTTGTGTTTAGTACCTTTTAAGGTTTTGCAGAAGATGGCGGTGTATAGGCTGAATTAGCAAGAGATAGTGAGGTTTACTGGGGTTTATTGATTACAAAAAAAAAGGGATATAAGCACTGCCAAGTCCTTTGTGTTTTAAGCTGTTGCTGGTAGTACTCTGGTGAATAACTTTGTTAATTATGTTTATGGCTAAGCATATTGGGGTATTTCTTCCCAGTTTGGGTCTTTGCTATCATGTGTTCAGAATATATTAAATCACTTTCATAGTTTATTTTTATATTAGCTGTAGCTTTTTATGACCTAGTTAAGGTATAACTTTGTTTATAATCTTAAACATGTTTTATGCTGAGTTTTATTAATTTGAGTTAGTCATATGACTGCAAGCATGACATTTTACCAACCCTAAGGAAAATTAGTATAACTTAGTCAATCTTTTGTTAATTGCTTAATTTTTATCATTGCTGTTTTCTGTGGCTGTATGGTAGAGTAAGGTTTTACAAGCTGCTAATTAGTGTGCTTGAAGCCTGCTCTTTTTTATTTTTGTTGATCTAGAGGACATTCTCACTAGAATGGAGATAGTTGCAAGTGTTACTAAAAATGAATAAAGAGGCCAGGACCAAACCTATTTGTTTATAGAGTTATATGAACTCATTTAGGCATTGTCAGTGCCTTGCTTTGTGAATTAAGCTACATTAGCTTATATGTGGAAAATTCTCTCTCAAGAAAAAATGGCTAAGTTTAAATGCTGTGTCATTATTGGTGGATTTTTTAGTAAATTTAGTAAAAAACAAACTTTTAACCCAGAAAGCCTAATTTTTAATTTATTTTTTGGATTTTGATAAATTCTTTAGGAGTTGGGCTAAAACTTAGTTCTAGATGAACTTGTGTGTGTGTGTGTGTGTGTGTGTATATGCCTTACCTGTAGTTAATAAATACAAGATTTCCTGTTTTGAGGTTTGGAAAGAATAAAAGCCTTATATCCACAAATGCTACAATAGCTTGAGATTGTGGAGTTAATTAACGGAAATTGTGTGTGCAGTGGCACAATCACGGCTCACTGCAGCCTCACACTCTTGGGCTGAAGTGATCCTCCCACCTTAGCATCCTGAGTAGCTGGGACTACAGTTGTGCACCACCATGCATGGCGGATTTTTTTGTTTGTTTTTTTTTGTAGACACAAGGTCTTTGTCTACTGTGTTGCCCAGGCTGGTCTTGCACTTCTGGGTCCAAGCGATCCTCCTGACTCAGCCTCCCAAAGTCCTAGCATTACAGTTGTGAACCACTGCACCCCACTGTGTTTTATTTTCAATTAGTAGATAAAAGTGTATTAATAAGAAAATTCTTGTTACAACTATTGTGCTGAAATGAAGTAAGGCTAAAACTAGTGTTGAGCCCTCTGTCACTGATGGCATTTATGGGTGAAAACCAAATTGGGCAGATTTACCAGTTGCTGCTGCCAGGAGAAGCCTAATTAGACAGTGTCAGGGTTGGGGTTGAGTGTGGAAATTTTTTGGAATTCTCATGTGCTTGAGTATAACAATCATGCCGTTGATAATAGGAATCCAATATCTCCAATACTTTTATATAAAATTGCCTGGAGGCTGCTATGTTTGTGTTTGTTAGGCCGTATTATCATCTATCCATTAAGTAAAAATGATATAATTTCTGTTGTTTTTCATCCAATAAAGAGTTGGAAGAAAAAAAAAAAGAGTTGGAAGAGGTTGGTGGCATTAGCTAAGATTAGTGTGGTGGTGAGGAATATACGTATGTACTTAAGTAACTGATTAATATTTAGATCTGAAAGTATGTATCACATTGAAGATTCTATAATCAATCATGTGATGAAAGAAGCTACTAGTACAAATATTATTGAGAAGTAGTCTAACTTGAAGCTGAGTGTCAGTTTTAAAGTTTGAATAGTCATTCAATGTCAGTTTGAAATAATTATTTCTTGACCTGAATGAATAAATATTAGGGTTGGAAATAGGCTGGTGGCAAATGAGTATTTTTGTAAATAGTTATAGTAATTGGTAAAAATAAGTTGGTAAGTAAAATTATGATAGAAGAACAGAAGAAATTAATTAATTTTATTTGAAGTTGCACCAATTTTTTGGCTCCTAAGGCCAACAGATTACTTCTAACCTTTAAAATTCAGAAAGCCACATTGTTATATATGGAGGCATGAGTTAGCAGTTCTTGCATACTTTCTTAGCAAAAACAGCAGTTCCCCCTTATCTGCAGGGTATACATTCCAAGGCTCCCCAGTGGATGCCTGAAACCAGAGCTAGTACTGAGCCACATATATAATGTGTTTTTTGAATCTGATAAAGGAGATATATCTGCTACTGGGTGGTGACTAATAGGCAGATCCTATTTGGATAATGGCAAAATTAGACAATATGCTGGTCAAAGAGATGATTCATGTCTTGTGCAAGATGGAGTAGGATGGTGTGAGATTTCATCATACTATTCAGAATGGCACACAGTTTAAAACTTATGAATTGTTTATTTCTGGTATTTTCCATTTAATATTTTGGACCTCAGTTAACTATGAGTAACTGAAACCACACAAAGTAAAACCTTCATAAGGGGGAACTACTGTGAAGAGTTTTAAGCTTCTATATAAGATTGACAACTGAATGTTTTATTTAAACTATATTTACGGTATATGGGTCCTAGAATAATTTTGGAGTTAAGTGATGGGGTAACAGAGGTAGGAGATGCATAAATATGAGAGTATTTTCTCATGTGAATGATGGTTTGATGTTATTAATGTGATATGTGAATTTTTCTCATTGTGATGTGATTGATAGATAGAGGGACTATATGGCCATAATTATACATTAGTCCTATTTGGCTAATGGTAAAATTAGATCATAAAAAAAGATATAATTTCAAAGATATAATTTCAACTATTCTGGTTAATAGTTGATAGTAAGACTATCAACTGCTAACTCATGCCTTCATATGTAACAATGTAGCTTTCTGAACTTTTAAAGGTTAGATGTAATCTGTTGGCCATAGGAGCCAAAAAGTTGTTGCAAAAGGCTAGGTCAGTTAGGCTAGCCCATACTTATCATGTTTCTGTTAAAGGAAGTAATGTCTGTAGTCTGCGAGCTAATAATAGTACAGATGCTCCTCAACATACGTTGGAGTTACTTCCGGATAATGTCAAAAATATTGTAAGTAGTTCTATGTAACCCCTTGGTAAGTCAAGGAGCATACTGAATGTATATTGCTTTCTTACCATGGTAAATTTGAAAACTCTGAAGTCTAAGTATCATAAGTTGGGGAACCTTGTGTATGGTTTGGCTATGGATTTGTTCATAGTTTGAATTTGTTTTTTTGTTTGTTTTTGTTTTTTTGAGATGGAGTCTCACTCTCTCACCCAGGCTGGAGTGCAGTGGTGTGATCTCGGCTCACTGCAACCTCCACTTCCTGGGTTCAAGCGATTATTTTGCCTCAGCCTCCCAAGTAGCTGGGATTACAGGTGCCTGCCACCATCCCTGGCTAATTTTTGTATTTTTTATTAGAGCTGGGAGTTTCACCATGTTGGCCAGGCTGGTCTCAAACTCCTGACCTGAGGTGATCTGCCCACCTCAGCCTCCCAAAGTGCTGAGATTACAGGCGTGAGCCACCGTGCCTGGAATCATAGTTTGAATTTGTAAGGCAAAATCATTTTGATGTTGTGTGGTCATGGGCAGTTATTAGGGCTGTGGCTCCTATAAAACTTCATGGCATTTGGATGAGAAATGCTATAATTAGTAATGCTGTATGAGCTACAGATGAATACACAATGAGTGATTTTAAGTCTGTTTAGTATGAACAAATAGAATTTGTTATAATTATTCCTCATAGTGATAATATTAGAAAGGGATAGGCTATATACTGTTAGTAGATTTAAAATTAATTTGTATTATGCCACAGCCTATTAATTTTAGTAATGTGGCTGCAAGAACTGTGGGTGCAGCATTTGGGGCTTCTACATATGCTTTTGGTAATCAAAGATGGAGGATATAAAGGGGTGGGTTTTTTTGTTGTTTTTCTTTTTTTTTTTACTATGAATGCTATAATGCCTTCTATTTATAGGAGACTATTCAGAAGTTTGGTAGTATTTGAATTCAGTAGTAGGTTATTAAGATATTTAATGAATCCATGGTGTTTTAGATATAGATTAATTCTATGAGTAGGGGTAAAGAGCCAATCAGTGTATAAAACAGGAAATGAAAGTCCTGTGTTTAATCATTCTGTTTGGCTTTCTCATTGGGTAGTAACAATTACAGTTTGAATTAGAGTTGCTCCAAAGAGACTACAGAATATAATTAGTTCTATGACGGTAAATGTCATGATTAGGAATATTTGTAGAAAAATTAACATTGAGTATTTTTTTTTTGTATATCTGATTCCTTGGTGAATTGGTGTTGACTTGCTATAATTATGTCTATCTTGGGAGAGGTTAGGTGAAGCAAGGCGGAGGGAAAGACATGAAGGAAAACATTGTTTCTGGCTAAGTAGTGTGCTCAAAGTTTCAAAAGGATCAAGAAGGTGAAGAAAATAATCAGAGGCAGGGCAGAGGTTGTAGACGATTTTGTAGAAAGTACACTGTGAATTCCAAAAGGCATAGGTTGGAGTGAAGTAGGACATGGATGGGATAAGAGTCCTAGTGATGACCAAGGACCCAGGAAGCCAAAGCTTTTAAGATAATTGAGATAACCCTGAGATGTCAGGCATTACAGGATTGGCCTCTAGTGGTCTTTTAGGGGAGGGTGGGTGGTTATTCCTTTTATAACCTAAGGATAGTAAGGCTGTTACACTAAGAGCTTATGGAAATTGAGATCTCCATGGAGAAGCCAGCCTTAATAGCAGGATGTGGAGGTCTTACCAGAGCTACGGAGGCTTTCCTTGTAGACTGCAGTGGGTGGAGTGGCTGTCTTACAGAAGAGAGATTACTGGAACAGCATTGCTAGGAGCCTGGGATTGGGGACAGCTTCTCAGGAAGTGCAATGGTACATGAAGTTTCAGGTGAGCCCTGAAAGAATGAAAAACAGGTAAGGAGACTGAGGGTAGAGAGAAGAGGGAAGAGCATTCCTAGCAGAAGTAACAGTGTACTGCAGGCCATAGGAGGATGGAGCTTGGTTTATATGAGGTATTGAGAGAAGGCTTTCGCAGCTGGAACCTAGTGAGGCAGAGGTGCCACAAGGGAGTCGGAGAGGTTGACTGGAGCCAGGCCAGGCAGAACCTGCTAGAGGTTATGAATACAACCTAGTAGGTTATA
The DNA here is from genome assembly GCF_028885655.2 of Pongo abelii. Lineage (NCBI taxonomy): Eukaryota > Metazoa > Chordata > Mammalia > Primates > Hominidae > Pongo > Pongo abelii. The sequence continues at coordinate 43,096,248 of NC_072005.2, read as the reverse complement.
AGCAGCACTTGTTGTTTTTAATAAAACAGGAGATAAAATAACAAAATGTGAATATGTAATACATATAGCAAAGATAATTTTATGACATCCTTGTTTTGTGTTTGAGTGTGTGTACTCAGTCATAATATGTATTTCTTACTATGAAATTTTAGTCAAAAGAAGTTTGAAAAATACTGCAGAAGAGTTTAGATTTTATCCCTCCAATTTTTGCAGGCTATTGAAGAATCTTAATATGGTGACATAATGTGATTTTCATATTTACTATTCCATTCTGTCTGCCAGATGGAGATTAGAACAAAGGGTCTCATAACATTACTGAGTAGGTTTTTGTTGTGGTTCAGGATGCTTTGGGGCCAGGCGCAGTGACTCATGCCTGTAATCCTAGCGCTGTGGGAGTCTGGGCCACGTGGATCACTTGAGGCCAGGAATTTGAGACCAGCCTGACCAATATGGTGAAGGCCCCTCTCTACTAAAAATACAAAAATGAGCCAGGCATGATGTTGTACACCTGTAATCCCAGCTACTCAGGAGGCTGAGGCAGAATTGCTTGAACCTGGAGGTGGAGGTTGCAGTGAGCTGAGATGGCACCACTGCACTCCAGCCTGGATGATAGAGTGAGACTCCATCTCAAAAAAAAAAAAAAAGATGCCTTGGGCTTCCTGAGTGTCAGCAGTGGTGTTGGTGATAAGGTAACAGATTGGAGAGCTACTTAGGAGATATATTCAGTAGGACTTGATGGGGGCAAGAATAAAAGAAACCTCCTAAAATGACTCCTTCTTTTCAGACTCCATTTTGTTGTCTTCACTCATCACCCCTTTTGCAGTTTTCCCTTTTTTCACCATGTAGTTTTTTCATTAATTTAATGACAATAAAAAGAGCTGCTACTTAATTGAATACATTTTTATATGTACTCCTCATTCTGGGCACAGTTCTGAGACTTTGGTATTCTAATCTTTTTCTGTATTCCTCTAGATTTCTGTTTAGCACCATCCTGTGTTCTCATAGTGCCTCCTACCCCAGAATCATATTAGATTAATATTTCTTCCCATTTTTATTAGGGCACTAGCACATAGGTAACTATTTTGGGTCCCAACTGAATTTATTTGATTCCTTGTAGTGTTCCCTTAATCACCATAAGCCCATTGATTTCTTTCAGTGTTTTATAAACCATATTGTTCTTCTATGAAAGAAACAAAATAAAAGCAGGGTCTGTCTTGTTCCAGGATATGTTGCTGACATGAATTGGTGTTAAACTGAGCTGTGCTGTGTATATGGCAGGTGGGGGCGGGGGGGGTAGTTGCTTTTGTTTTTACCATTTCTTTTTGCTTTTCAGCAAAAGTGTGTTTTCTCAAGTTTCGGAGGCTTATTTCTAAAAGACTGTTTAAATTTGAGCTTACTGATGTGTATTTATTTTTCTTCCCATGACCAGTCTTTGTTATTCTACAGCCTATATACAGTGGTCAGAGACCCTGTGCCTGCTGATCCAGTTACATCAGATAGGTTTCTCTGCATATGAAAAGTACACTTGTTTCTCAACTTCTTTCTTCAGAATAATATAACATCTTTATTGTGTAAACTTGTCACTATTTCTAGGAGATTTTGAGGTACTTCTTTGGGAAATATAAGAACATTTGGCCTGAAGTAATAAATATTGGAAAGTAAGACATGAAAAACTCTATTAAAGGAATAAAACATTGTATGTATACTGTGTTCTGGGGACTAGCTATATAATAAAACAGGCATTTTCCCCCTACACATGTAGAGCTTGAGGAGTAGAAAGATCAACAGATAAATAAATGAAATTTTAGAATTGCAAGAATTCAAACAAGAATTAGGAATAAATTACAGGTATAGAAAATACATGGCATGGACCTAATTAAAGTGATCCAGGATGGTCTTTCTGAGCAGCTGACATTTAAGCTAGGACATTTCACTCGCAAAGGAGGTGGCCACTTTGAGAGCATTCTTGGCAGATGGAACAGCATATGGAAAATCTAAAATGGGAAAGAATTTGACATGTTCTTGGAACTTAAATCAGGCCAATAAGATTAGAGCACTGTTCTGAAGATAGTTGTGGCTCAATTTGAGGCTTAAAAGGTACGTTGAAGAAATTGGAGAAATTTAAGAAAGAATTGGATCATAAAGGGGCTTGTAGGCCATGAATAGGAGTTTGGATTTTATTCTAAATACAAGGGTAAACCATTGAAAGATTATTAGCTCTATTCTCAAACTTTTTATGAGAAGCATCTAAGGAGATTTATGAATGAAGGAACATTTACATTTTAGAAACTGTTGACAAATATTGAATGCCAACAATGTGTAAGTAATGATGTTAGGCACTAGAGATAAAGCAGTATATGAAACAAAGCCCTTGCTTTGATTAAGCATGGGACAGACAATAGTCAAACTTTAGAAATGGTATATCCATTAGTGAAAAATGCAATATAGGTACAATTGTGTGTTGGATGTTTTGATAATGTGACAGCTGAGCAGAAAACTGAAATGAGGGAACAAGCCATGCATGTATCTAGAGGAAGGGCATTCTAAAGACAAAACTGTAGGCATATGCTTGACACTTTTTAACACCAAGGAGGCCATTATGACCAGAGCCAAATGAATAATTAGGGGAGTGGTAAGTGATGATATCAGAAAAGTGGCCAAAGTGGGAGATGACATAAGAAAAGTGGCCACAGGCAAGCTTGTGTAGGGTCTTGTGAGCCATATTAAGGACTTTGGATTTTATCCTGAGATGACAGACCATTAATAGGGAAGATTGATGATATCAGAAAAGTGGCCAAAGTGGGAGATGACATAAGAAAAGTGGCCACAGGCAAGCTTGTGTAGGGTCTTGTGAGCCATATTAAGGACTTTGGATTTTATCCTGAGATGGCAGACCATTAATAGGGAAGATTTTTAGCAGGAGAAATCATGTTATATAAACCACATTTTAAAAGAATTCCTCTGGCTGCTGTATGAAGAATAGATCATAGAAGCAAGGATGAAAGCAGAGAAACCAGCTAAGAGGTTATGACAATGAGAGAGGGGTGACTTGGCCTAGGATGGTGGTAGTGGAGGTGGTCAGATTCTTAATGTTGACAGGAGAGCTGATAGGATTTGTTGATAGATTGTATGTCCAGCTACACATCTGTTTGTTTTCAAGAGGGTGTTTTTATTACTATTTTATAAGCCTCCTGGATGTCTCTAAGCCATTCCAAAGTTTGAGAACCACTGACAACCTATTTTTCTAACTACCTTCTTTCCTATAAGCTCTCCTTTTTCTTTAGTCTCTCCTTGTGCTTTTAAAGAAAAATGGCACAAAATATTTCTGTACTGTTTAAGCCATTCTGTTCTTATGAGAATTATTTTCATCTATCATTTTTACCATAGAATTTTTATTTCTCCTTGTAAACAAAAGCAGGAATTTGCTTTCTTTTTATTCTACAGACTTGGAATCCAGTTGTGCAACCAAAAAGTTATCTCCAGAAAAGGAAATTTATGAAATGGAATCACTCCAGTGGGAGAATATGGGGAACCTTATTAACCATCACCTTCAATATGGTCTTGGAGACAATATGGAGTGCAAAGGCAACTTAGAGGGTCAAGAAGCAAGTCAGGAAGGGCTTTACATGTGTGTCAAAATTACCTGTGAAGAAAAGGCCACAGAAAGTCATTCAACCTCTTCTACTTTTCATCGGATAATTCCTACCAAGGAAAAATTGTACAAATGTAAGGAATGTAGACAAGGTTTCAGCTACCTGTCATGCCTTATTCAACATGAGAAAAATCATAATATAGAAAAATGCTCTGAAGTTAAGAAACATAGGAATACCTTTAGCAAAAAGCCAAGCTATATTCAACATCAGAGAATTCAGACTGGTGAGAAACCTTATGAGTGTATGGAATGTGGAAAGGCCTTTGGTCGTAGTTCTGATCTCATTCAACATCAGAAAATTCATACTAATGAAAAACCTTATCAGTGTAACGCATGTGGGAAAGCTTTTATTCGTGGTTCACAGCTCACTGAACATCAGAGAGTTCATACAGGAGAGAAACCATATGAATGTAAGAAATGTGGAAAAGCCTTTAGTTATTGTTCACAATATACTCTTCATCAGAGAATTCATAGTGGTGAAAAACCCTATGAATGTAAGGATTGTGGGAAGGCCTTTATTCTTGGCTCTCAACTTACTTACCATCAGAGAATTCATAGTGGTGAGAAACCTTATGAGTGTAAGGAATGTGGAAAGGCCTTTATTCTTGGTTCACACCTTACATACCATCAGAGAGTTCATACTGGTGAAAAGCCTTACATATGTAAAGAATGTGGGAAAGCCTTTTTATGTGCCTCCCAACTGAATGAACATCAGAGAATTCATACAGGAGAGAAACCCTATGAATGTAAAGAATGCGGGAAGGCCTTTTTTCGTGGCTCACAACTTACTTACCACCTGAGAGTTCATTCAGGTGAGAGACCCTATAAATGCAAAGAATGTGGGAAAGCCTTTATTTCTAATTCTAATCTTATTCAACATCAAAGAATTCATACCGGAGAGAAGCCCTACAAATGTAAGGAATGTGGAAAGGCCTTTATTTGTGGCAAACAACTTAGTGAACATCAGAGAATTCATACAGGTGAGAAACCCTTTGAATGTAAGGAATGTGGAAAGGCCTTTATTCGTGTTGCATATCTTACTCAACATGAGAAAATTCATGGTGAGAAACATTATGAATGTAAGGAATGTGGGAAGACCTTTGTACGTGCTACACAACTTACATATCATCAAAGAATTCATACAGGTGAAAAGCCCTACAAATGTAAGGAATGTGACAAGGCCTTTATTTATGGCTCACAACTTAGTGAACATCAGAGAATTCACAAAGGTGAAAAACCTTATGAATGTAAACAGTGTGGGAAGGCTTTTATTCGTGGCTCACACCTTACTGAACATCTGAGAACTCATACTGGAGAGAAACCCTATGAATGTAAGGAATGTGGGAAGGCCTTTAGTCGTGGCTCAGAACTTACTCTGCATCAAAGGATCCATACTGGTGAGAAACCCTATACATGTGTCCAGTGTGGTAAAGACTTTAGACGTCCTTCACAACTTACTGAACATACAAGGCTTCATAATTGAGAAAGCCTTGAATGTGATTAAATTTAAGAAAATCTTCATCATCTATTTCATATCTATAATGAATGTAGAACATCCTCTTGCTTCTGCTCAGAATCTGCTCATTCTTAGAAGGCCTACATTAACATGGATGCAGAATAATTTCAGAAACCCCTTAAATAATTAACATCTCTTTAAACCCTAGAATACAATGCTGAATTATATCCTTTATTAAGCATCATCTCCATTTCACCATATCCTAACTGAAATCGTATATATTTCTTGTGTGTTTTTTTCTATTTGTAAAATACTGTAATTGTATTACAATGACTAAATTATAATTAAATACATATAATTCCCTTTGGATAGTATCTGATATTTGTTGTTAAAATGATTGCCATTATCATCATTACATACTGTGAGAGAACTCAAATGGTGGGAATATTTTATGATTACAGTAAAAAGATGCAACCATTCTCTTATCATGTATCCCCTTTAGAACAACAGATACTTTATTTTAGAACAAAACCTTTAAAGTATAGTAAAGGTCTGAAGGACGTCTGAGCATCAGATAATCCATACCAGGAAGAAACTTTCAAGAATTGCTTTAGGGCTGTTGTTTTTTGTTGTTTTGTTTTTTAAGAAAGTGAAAGAGAGATTATTTTTCTACAACAAATTCCAAAAGCAAAAGTTTCTGGTCCACATTTTCTGATTGTTACTTTAAGGGAAAAAGAATTTCTTAACAAAATGATGGCCAAGGTACTTCCATATATATATATATATATATTCCACATATGTATATATGAAATATATATTCCACATATGTATATATTCCACATGTGTATATATTCCATATGTATATATTCCACGTGTATATATTCCATATGTATATATTCCACATGTGTATATATTCCACATATGTATATATTCCATATGTGTATATTCCACATATGTATATATTCCACATATATATTCCATATATGTATTCCATATATGTATATATTCCATACATGTATATTCCATATATGTATACATTCCATGTATGTATTCCATATATGTATATATTCCATATGCCATATATGTATATATTCCATATGCCATATATGTATATATTCCATATATATTCCATGTATGTATATATTCCATATATATATTCCACGTATGTATTCCATATATATATATTCCATATATATGTGTATGTGTGTGTGTGTATAAAATATGTATTTGCCTTAAATGGAAATATAAACAAAATTTACCAACTACAGTTTTTCCTCATTTGAATCTAACCCATTTCTGATATGCTGAATGGTAAATTTTTAGAGACCCAGATCTCAGAGGCTACATTCCATTTTTTTGTCTTTTTGTCTCTTTTTTTTTTTTTTTTTTTTTTTTTTTGAGACAGGGTCTCGCTCTCCTTGTTCAGGCTGGAGTACAGTGGCACAATCACAGCTCACTGCAGCCTTGACCTCCTAGGCTCAAGCGATCCTCCAACCTCAACCTGCCAAGTAGCTGTCACCATAGCTGTTCATCACCATGCCTAGCTCATTTAAAAAAAATTTTTTTTAGAGATGGGGTCTCACTACGTTTCCTCATCTGGTCTTAAACTTCTAGGCTCAAACAGTCTACCTGCCTCAGCCTCCAGAAGTGTTGGGATTACAAATGTGAGCCACCACATCTGGCCCCATTATTTTATTTTTGGTATTATTTTTATTTTTATTTGGCCCCATTATTTTAAATAGAAAAATATTATGTTTTCTGTTCATTAAAAAATCCTAACCAAATTTAATTTGAATTCAACTTAAGCCACCTAAATGACCTCTATCAGGGATTTCTGAATAATGTAAAACACTCAAAAGCCAGTTAACAGTTAATTACCAGATACGTTTGTGCATGCAGTGATTTTGAAAAACATAATACATGAATTATGCTTTCCTTCTACGCTTTAAGGAACAGATACTATAGTGACAATAAATGTAATATATTAGTACATAATGGATGCAAATGATAGATAAAAACAGCTTTAAATAATTTGAACTTATTAATTAGAATGTTGTTGAATGAGGGCTGATGGTCAGAAATTAATGATGGTGAGAAGAGGTTAATGGTGTTCAGTGAGTGAAAGTGAGTGAGAATAATATATTGGAGCAGCAATCAATGCCTACAGTTCTTCTATGATTCCAAGCATCTGGTACACAGAACTCAAGACCTCAAAATTGAGTTACTGTATACAAAGCTGTTCATAGAAAAACAAATGTTATCAAGAAATACTTACCTTTTCTATATGCAGTGTTATCTCTTGTTTTCTAATACATTATCTTTTTTCTTTTCAAACAAAAAAAAAAATGGAGTTTCGCTCTTGTTGCTCAGGCTGGAGTGCAGTGGTGCCATCTTGGCTCACTGCAACCTCCACCCCCGGGTTCAAGCAATTCCCCGGCCTCAGCCTCCCAAGTAGCTGGGAGTACAGGTGTGCGCCACCACACCTGGCTAATTTTGTGTTTTTAGTAGAGACAGGGTTTCTCCATGTTGGTCAGGCTGCTCTCAAACTCCTGACCCCAGGTGATCTGTCCGCCTCAGCCTCCTGAAGTGCTGGGATTATAGGCATGAGCCACCACACCTGGCCTACATTATCTTTAATGAACACTGCAGCCCACTGAATTGTCATCACTCTGGAAACCACTGATTGTATATAGTGTATGATTATAATCTAAATGTTAATTCACTGTTTTACAAACTATTGTCAAAAAAAAAGTGGTAACTGAGAATCATTAGAACTCTGAATAATCAGTGTAACCACCATGATGCCACAACACTCATGCATTCTTCATCTCTAAAGTATATTTTGCTCAGATTGGATAAGTTATGCCTTCATTATTCAGTCATTAACAATTGAGAGATTAACATAATTGCAAAATTATAAATTTAAAGGAAAAGTTAAATGTCAGTAGACTGTTAGGTGCCCTTCTACCATCAAACATACTTGCATATTAACTGCCATTTGCAGACAATATCTTGAGCCAGACTTTTCAAAAATATGCTCAAGAAATAATTCCCAAAATACGTAAAGCGGGTTCTACCTCATTGCATATGATACAGTGCATAACCAAATTTCCTTACTGGCACTGTAAATTCCACTCTGAACAAACCAAATTAAAAGGTTGAGAAGACCTGCAGTAAAGAAAATACTATCTTTTGTTTAACCCATTGTTTCCCAGTCCTGACCATTAATCCTTTCTCTTCTGTATGCTTATTAATATCTTTGGCTTGTGAACACACTTTCAGAATTTCTTTTTAACCATAAAGAATGATAGTAAGGGGAAATTTTAAGCATTATGTCAGTTATTTAAATTTGATGGATGATATAGTGCTTTTCTGTTCTTCAATCATGGACTACACTAGAGGAACAATTTCTGTAGCTAAGGTTTTTACAATCCTCTACACTCCATCATTGTCTAGATCAATTTTATAAGGGTTTTGTCTTTTTTTGTTTAGAGGTGGGCTCTCTGTCACCCAGGCTGGAGTGCAGTGGCATGGCTCATTGCAGCATCAAACTCCTGGGCTCAAGTGATCCTCCTGCTTCAACCTTCCAAGTAGATGGGACTATAGGTGTGTACCACCACACCTGGATAATTTAAATTTTCTTTTTCTTTCTTTCTTTCTTTTTTTTTTTTTTTTGTAGAGACAAGGTCTTATTTTGTTGCCCAGGCTGGTCTCAAATCCCGGGCTTCAAGTGATCCTCCTGTCTTGGCCTCCTAAAGTACTGCAATTACAGACATGAGCCCCCATACCTGACCAAGGCTTTTTCTGTTGTTACAAGATTGTTTAAAAGGAGAAACTTAATAACTGTTAACTCTTTCAGCACTTATGTTTATTTCATAAATCATGTTTTCAGACAAATTTCTCTCAAAATGGTTGGGATGGGGGAGGAATGTACACTAATCAGAATTACTAAGACAAAAGTGGTTGCAGCACTGCTTTAGTTGCTCCTTTGAGTTTTGTTACCATCATAACTGTTCAAAACGAAGCTTTACTTTCTTTACATCCATGTTTTTCTTTTTAAAAATCATTACATTCACGCCTGTAATCCCAGCACTTTGGGAGGCTGAGGCTGGTGGATCATGAGGTCAGGAGTTCAAGACCAGCCTGGCCGATATGGTGGAACCCCATCTCTACTAAAAATACAAAATTAGCCAGGTGTGGTGGCATATGCCTGTAATCTCAGCTACTCGGGAGGCTGAGGCAGGAGAATTGCTTGAACCCAGGAGGCAGAGGTTGCAGTGAGCCAAGTCGCGTCACTGCCCTCCAGCCTGGGCAACAGAGCAAGTCTCTATCTTAAAACAAAAAATCATTACATTTATCTTACAAAGTTACATACAAAGTTTATCCTATACCAAGGAAATAGTGTAAAATTTATTTTTATTTATATTTATATTTTTTCGTTTTGAGACACAGCCTCATTCTGTCACCCAGGCTGGAGTGCAGTGGTGCAATCTCAGCGCACTGCAATCTCTGCCTCCTGGGTTTAAGCAATTCTGCCTCAGCCTCCTGAGTAGCTGGTATTACAGGCGCCTGCCACCATGCCCAACTAATTTTTGTATTTTTTGGTAGAGACGAGGTTTTGCCATGTTGGCCAGGCTGGTCTCAAACTCCTGGCCTCAAGTGATCCACTTGCCTTGGCCTCCCAAAGTGCTGGGATTACAGGTGTAAGCCACCACGCCCAGCTAAAAAATTTTTAAAAACCACTTTCATTGTATTGCACTCATCTGCTGTTAAAACTTTGGTGTTTATTTTTTGATGTTTTCTTCTGTGCTCAAGTATGGGCCTCATTTCAGTCTGGTAACAGTATACTATAATAGGATAACTGCAAATATATGTCACTTTAATTTGTTTTAACTTTAGAAAATTTTAAACATGGGCAAAAATAAAATAGTACAGTGTACCCATAACCTCTTTAATAATCACCCTATTTTTGCCTTTCTTGTTTTATCTCCCAATAAGTTTTCACTGGGATATATTAAAGACAACCAGTATGCTATATACCTTTTCCCCCTAAATATTTTCAGTATGTATCTTGAACAGGTAAGTCAACCTTTCACAATAATAGTTGGTTTGAGTCCAGATTTAAATAAGGTCTGTACATTACATTTTGTTGGTATTTGTCTTGTGCACCTTGCTTTTCTTTTTCAAAATGCCTGCAGAATTACATGTAGCAACCTAGTAACAGCAATGCCATGATATACTCTATCCATTCCCCATAAGCTGAGTATTCAGGTTGAGTTTTCTATTTCTGCAAACTAGTGCAATAAATATCTTTATATGCTTATTCTTGGATTTTATTTACATAGAATATATTACAACTGATTATACTGCCAAGTCAAAAGTATGTGTGCATTTTAAATTTTAATAGATTATGCCCAATTACTTTTGAAAATGTCAATTTACATTCTCACCAATAATGTGTGAGAGTGTTTCTTTCCAGTGACATCACCAGTGTCAAAAAACATGAACTTCTGTTGGAGCCATGATGGAATAATTGGTTTGTATAAGGACTGTGATCCCTCACAGAAGAGAATCATGTGAGCCAGGTGTGGTGGCTCATGCCTGTATTCCCCGCATTTTGGGAGGCCAAGGCAATCACTGGAGCGCAGGAGTTTGAGACCAGCCTTGGCAAGTTAGTGAAAACCCATTTCTATAAACAATACAAAAATGAGCCAGTTGTGGTGGTGCATGCCTGTATTCTCAACTACTTGGGAGACTGAGGTGGGAGGATCACCTGAATAGGGAGGTCAAGGTTGCAGTGAGCTGTGATCATGCCACTGCATTATACAGCCTGGGTGACAGAGTGAAACTCTCTCTCTAGATATATATATAAAGTGAAGTTGTGCAATAGTCACACAAACTTTCTACTTGGAGACACATTCTGGATAATGAGAAAGCTGATCCCAAACAACATGAAGTTCTTACTGTGTTAAGAAGATAACAGAGAGACTATGCTGGCTGGTGCAGGGCAGAGTTCCAGAGAGGAAGGAGATATACAGAAAAGATTTTCAGAAATGTGCACAGAGGTCTTTCCCTCTACCCGGCCTAATTGGGACCCAAATTCCTCAAGTGGAGGGAGAGCTTTGGATGATTTCCACCGGTATCTCCTCGCAGGTATTAAGGAAGCCGCTCGGAAACCCATAAACTTGTCTAAGGCGACTGAAGTCGTCCAGGGGCCTGATGAGTCACCAGGAGCATTTTTAGAGCACCTCCAGGAGGCTTTTCGGATTTACACCCCTTTTGACCCGGCAGCCCCTGAAAATAGCCATGCTCTTAATTTGGCATTTGTAGCTCAGGCAGCCCCAGATATTAAAAGAAAACTCCAAAAACTGGAGGGATTTGCTGGAATGAATATCAGTCAGCTTTTAGAAATAGCCCAAAAGGTTTTTGACAACCGAGAGTTTGAAAAACAAAAACGAGCAACACAGGCAGCTGAAAAGGCCGCTGATAAAGCATTCAGAGGACAAACAAAAATCTTAGTGGCGGCTATCCAAGAGGTACAGAATGAAATGGCCCATTAATTTGGACAGACACAGAAGAACAGGCTTTTCGAAACCTGAAAAAGGCATTAACTGAAGCCCCTGCTTTAGCCCTCCCTAATATCTCAAAGCCGTTTCACCTGTTTGGCCATGGAAGTGAGGGAGTTGCTAAAGGGGTGCTTACTCAGGCCTTAGGACCCTGGAGACGCCCAGTAGCCTATTTATCTAAGAAACTGGATCCTGAGGTCTCTGGATGGCCAAGTGGTCTGCGAGCTGTAGCGGCTACAGCAAGCCTAGTCCAAGAGGCTGATAAGTTAACTCTGGGCCAAAATTTAACCCTTACGGCTCCTCATGCCGTAGAGACTTTACTTCAAAGTGCTTCTGGCGAATAGATGTCAAATGCTCGCATCTTGCAGTATCAGAGTTTACTGTTAGATCAGCCTCGTTTGACTTTCTCTCCTACACAGTGTTTAAATCCAGCTACCATCCATGACTGTCAGGAACTGTTAGAAACTACCGAAACTGGCCAACCCGATCTTCAAGATGTGCCCCTAGAGAGGGTGGACGCCACTGTGTTCACAGATGGTAGCAGCTTTCTCGATCAGGGAGTACGAAAGGCCGGTGCAGCTGTTACCACGGAGACAGATGTGTTGTGCGCTCAGGCTTTACCAGCAAACACCTCAGCACAAAAAGCTGAATTGATTGCCCTCACTCAGGCTCTCTGATGGGGTAAGGATAAAAGTATTAACGTTAACACTGACAGCAGGTACGCCTTTGCTACTGTGCATGTACATGGAGCCATCTACCAGGAGCACAGGCTACTCACCTCAGCAGGAAAGGCTATCAAAAACAAGAATCCCCTTTCTTCAAAACTTAACAGATCAAGCAGCTCTCTGGGGAACAACCTGCGACCAGGTAAATGCCAAACAAGGCCCTAAACCCAGCCCAGGCCAAGTCTCCGAAGAAACTCGCCAGGAGAGAAGTGGGAAATTGACTTTACGGAAGTAAAACCACACCGGGCTGGGTACAAATACCTTCTAGTACTAGTAGACACCTTCTCCAGATGGACTGAGGCATTTGCTACCAAAAACAAAACCGCCAACATGGTAGTTAAGTTTTTACTCAATGAAATCATCCCTCGATATGGGCTGCCTGCTGCCATAGGGTCTGATAATGGACCGGCCTTCACCTCATCTATAGTTCAGTCGGTCAGTAAGGCGTTAAACATTCAATGGAAGCTCCATTGTGCCTATCGACCCCAGAGCTCTGGGCAGGTAGAACGCATGAACCGCACCCTAAAAAGCACTCTTACAAAATTAATCTTCGAAACCGGTGTAAATTGGGTAAGTCTCCTTCCTTTAGCCCTACTTAGAGTAAGCTGCACCCCTTACTAGGCTAGGTTCTCACCTTTTGAAATCATGTATGGGAGGGTGCCGCCTATCTTGCCTAAGCTAAGAGATGCCCAATTGGCAGAAATATCACAAGCGAATTTATTACAGTACCTACAGACTCCCCAACAGGTACAAGATATCATCCTGCCACTTGTTCGAGGAACCCATCCCAATCCGATTCCTGACCAGACGGGGTCGTGCCATTCGTTCCAGCCAGGAGACCTAGTGTTTGTTAAAACGTTCCAGAGAGAAGGACTCGCTCCTGCTTAGAAAAGACCTCACGCCGTCATCCTCACAACGCCAACGGCTCTGAAGGTGGATGGCATTCCTGCTTAGATTCATCACTCCCGCATCAAAAAGGCCAACAGAGCCCAACTAGAAACATGGGTCCCCAGGCCTGGGTCAGGCCCCTTTAAAACTGCACCTAAGTCGGGTGAAGCCATTAGATTAATTCTTTTTATCTACCTCACTTGTTTGTTTTTGCCTGTTATGTCCTTTGCGCCTTCCTACTCCTTTCTCCTCACCTCTTTCACAACAGGACGTGTATTTGCAAACACCACTTGGAGGGCCAGTACCTCCAAGGAAGTCTCCTTTGCAGTTGATTTATGTGTACTGTTCCCAGAGCCAGCCCGTACCCACGAAGAGCAACACAATCTACCGGTCCCAAAAGCAGGAAGTGTCAACCTTGCAGCAGGATTTGGACACTCCAGGAGCCAAACTGGATGTGGAAGCTCCAAAGGTGCAGAAAAAGGACTCCAAAATGTTGACTTTTACCTCTGTCCTGGGAATCACCCTGACACTAGCTGTCGAGATACTTACCAGTTTTTCTGCCCTGATTGGATATGTGTAACTTTAGCCACCTACTCTGGGGGATCAACCAGATCTTCATTCCATAACTCGTGCTTCTCGTCCTAAATTATGTACTAGAAAAAACTGTAATCCTCTTACTATAACTGTCCATGACCCTAATTCAACTCAATAGTATTATGGCATGTCATGGGAGTTAAGATTTTATATCCCAGGATTTGATGTTGGGACTATGTTCACTATCCAAAAAATCCTGGTCTCATGGAGCCCACCCAAGCCAATCGGGCCTTTAACTGATCTAGGTGGCCCTATGTTCCAGAAACCCCCTGACAAAGTTGATTTAACTGTTCCTCCACCATTCTTAGTCATAAAAGATACACTCCAAAAGTTCGAGAAAATCTAGATAGGCACCAACAGGAACGAGAAAATAACATCCCCTGGTATCAAAGCATGTTCAACTGGAACCCCTGGCTAACTACTTTAATCATTGGGTTAGCTGGACCTCTCCTCATCATACTATTAAGTTTAATTTTTGGGCTTTGTATATAAAATTGGTTTCTTAATTTTGTAAAACAATGCATAGCTTCTGTCAAACTTATGTATCTTAAGACTCAATATAACCCCCTTGTTATAACTGAGGAATCAACGATTTGATTCCCCAAAAACACAAGTGGGGAATGTAATGCCCAACCTGGTTTTTACTACACTGTTTTTAGACTCTCCCTTTTCCTTTAATCACCTAGCCTTGTTTCCACCTGAATTGACTCTCCCTTAGCTAAGAGAGCCAGACAGACTCCATCTTGGCTCTTTCACTGGCAGCCGCTTCCTCAAGGACTTAACTTGTGCAAGCTGACTCCCAGCACATCCAAGAATGCAATTAACTGATAAGATACTGTGGCAAGCTATATCCGCAATTCTCAGGAATTCGTCTGATTGATAACGCCCAAAGCCCCGGGTCTATCACCTTGTAATAAGTCTTAAAGCCCCTGCACCTGGAACTGTTTAATTTCCTGTAACCATTTATCCTTTTAACTTTTTGCCTACTTTATTTCTGTAAAATTGTTTTAACTAGACCCCCCCCTTTCTAAACCAAAGTATAAAAGAAAATCTAGCCCCTTCTTCGGGCCGAGAGAATTTTGAGCGTTAGCCGTCTCTCAGTTGCCGGCTAATAAATGGACTCTTAATTCGTCTCAAAGTGTGGCGTTTTCTCTAACTCGCTCAGGTACAACAAGGGAAAAACACTGTAAAACAGTCTCAGTGATCTGTGGGAAAATATAAAGATATATGTAAATGTGAGTCTGAGAAGCGGGGAGAAGGCAGAAAAAATATTTTAAAATAATGGTTGAAAATACTCCAAATTTTTTGGAACCTATCAGCCACAGATCTAAGAAGCTCAAGGAATTCAAAGCTAAACACAAGACAAATTGCTGAAAACTAGTGGTAAAGGAAAATCTTGAGAACAGCCTGATGGAAAAAAGATACATACATGGGGACAAAAGTAACAAGATTCATAAACTTCTTGTGAGAATCTATGCAAGCTAGCAGAGAAAGGAATGGGGGGAAACTCTATCTGGTATTTCTGCACTTGGTAATAATATGAAAAAAGTGAAAACTTTTATAAACAAATGAAAGCTAAAGCCTCAGGGAAAAAAGAAATTGTGTTCTTTGCAGCAACATGGGCACAGCTGGAGGCCGTTAAGTGAAGGCATGCAGGATCAGAAACCCAAATACTGTTATGTTCTCACGTATAAGTAGAAGCTAAACATTGAGTACACATGGACACAAAGATGGGAACAATAAACACCAGGACCTGCTTGAGAGTGGAGGGTGGAAGGAATGTGAAGGTCAAAAAACTGTCAGCTACTATGCTCACTACGTGGGTGGCAAAATCATTTGTACACCAAACCCCAGGGATATGCAGTTTGCCAATGTAACAAACCTGCATGTGTACTCCCTGAGCCTAAAATAATAGTTTCAAATGAAAAAAGAAATGAATGGTAAGAGAATTCATCATCAACAGATGCAGATGGAAACATGGATTCATACCTAGGAATGGAAATTAACAGAAAAGTTAAATATGAGTAAATATTGTTTTCCTCATATTCTCTTGAAAAATTGAGTTTTTAATGCAAAATCAATAATGTAGTATAGAGATGATAATATTTGTGGCAATTAAAATATGTAAATGGCTCAAAAGGTGAGAAGGTGGAATGGAAGTATTATTTGTGTGAGATCCCAACAAAATATACAATAGGGTATAATATATAAAACTAGACATTGAAAGCTAAAAATGAATGTTGAAAGCCTCTAGGAAAAAAAGCACTCAAAATTCTAAAAAGTGCCATAATCAATAAGCCAGAAGTAGAAGTAAAATAGAATATAATTTTAAAAATACAAAAATAGGCAGAAAATTAGAAAAAGAATTAAGGATAGATAAGAGAATAAAGAGCAAGATGATTGTTACAAACCCAAATATATCAATAATTACAAACAATGTTAATGGCCTAAATACTTCAGTAAAAAAAACACAGAAGAAAGCCAGGCGTGGTGGCTGATGCCTGTAATCCCAGCACTTTGGGAGGCCAAGGTGGGCGGATCATCTGAAGTCAGGAGTTTGAGACCAGCCTGGCCAACATGGTGAAACCCCGTCTCTACCAAAAATACAAAAATGAGGCAGGCGTGGTGGTGGGCGCCTGTAACCCAGCTACTCAGGAGGTTGAGGCAGGAGAATCGCTTGAACCCAGGAGGTGGAAGTTGCAGTGAGCCGAGATCGTGCCACTCCACTCCAGCCTAGGTGACAAAGGCAAGACTGTCTCAAAAAAAAAAAAAAAAAAAAAAAAGATGTTAGGTTATATAAAAAAGATTAAAATATGAAGACTCAGGTTAAAAAGTCAAAAGTATATACCAACTCAAATAGGTTAAAAGTTAAAAAACAAACAAACAAACAAACACCATGCAAACACTATACCAAAATGGCTACGTGAATATAAAACAGTCTTTTTTTGTTCGAGACAGAGTCTCACCCTGTCACCCAGGCTGGAGTGCAGTGGTGCCATCTTGGCTCACTGCAACCTCTACCTCCCGAGTTCAAGCGATTGTCCTGCCTCACCCTCCCGAGTAGCTGGGACTACAGGCGCACGCCACCACACTCGGCTAATTTTGTATTTTTGGTAGAGATGGGGTTTCACCATTTTGGCCAGGCTGGTCTCAAACTCCTGAGTCCAAGTGATTCCACCACCTCAGCCTTCCAGAGTGCTAGGATTACAGGCATGATCCACCGCACCCGGCCCTCACAACAAATTGTCTTTGAAACAAAGAATATTACCAGGGATTTATTCTAAAAAGGCATATTTTATAATACTATAGAAGTGTATTGACCAAGAAGACAAAGCAATCATACAAGTACTTGTGCCTAGTACCAGAACTAAACAATATATTAAAAACTGCTAGAAATAAAAATAAATGAACTCAGAATTATATTTTGAGATTTTAATACTGTTCTCTCATTAACTTTTAAAAGTATATAGAAAATCTATAAAGATATAAGATACCTGAACGGTGCTAATAGCCAACTTGTTGTAATTGATACTTACAGAATAGTCCACCTGAGAGCAGCAGCAGTTGTTTTCACTTATACAAAGAACTTTAGCAAGCTTGTTTATATTCTGAGCCATAAATTGTCAATATATTGAAAAGGATTGAAATCAGAAAATCTGTTTTCTAACCACAGTAGAATTAAGCCAGAAATTAATGTCAAAATTCAAAAATGTTTGCAAATTAAGCAACACACATTTAAGTAAACTATGGGACAAGTAAAAAATTACCTATTTGGAGTCAAAAATAACAGCATATAAAATTTTGTGGAATGCAACTAAAGCAGCACTTTGAGGGAAATATATGCTTTTAAATACATATCAATGATTTAAGTTCCCACTTAAAGAAACAGGTGAGACTCAGAAAAGGAATTAAGCTTAGAGCTGAAATCAATGACCCCCAAGAAAGCGAAAAACAAGAAAAGGACACTTGGGACCACAAGAGGGCGCATAAGAGAGTAGGCGGACTACAGAGAAACCGCGCTCCACCGCACGAGACACATTCCTTTCACCAGACACCACACACACACACACAGAGAAACACACACAGACATGCAACACTTGCACAGAAACACAGAGATATGCAACACTCGCACAGAAACACACACAGCCAGGCAGCTCCTGAGGCTGCTTGGTTCTGCTGTCCGCCAGAAAGCCCCGCCCGGGAGACAGCAGCCCCGGTACACACAGGCAAGCGGTACCTACCTCGCAATCCCAGGCGGGACAACATTCAAGGAGACGCGCTCCCAACACCGTCTAGGTAGGCCTGACGCATCGGGGAGATCCGATAGAGATCACGCGGTGCATCCTTGAAGGTACGCTGGACGTTTCTTTAGCCTGGTTCGGCCCTGCCCGACTCCTAGGGTCTGGGGACCAAGGGGACGATCCCCCGGAGAGGAGGGGGCCATAGCCCAGCGCCGACGCACTGCCAGGGAGGGCTCCAGCTCCGCCAAGCCGCTAGGGCCCGTCCCCAGGCAACAGTGGCTGTCACTGTGACGCGAGCCCCGGCTCAGCCGTCGCGCCTGGTGACGCGCGCGTGGCGCATGCGCATTCGCGTGCCCGGCTGGTGCTGCCGCCACGTCAGGGCTCTGAGGGCCCATAGGAAAACGGTGGAGGCCGTGCCGGCTGCGGCCCGGGGAAGGAGGCTGCGTGCGACCAGCAGCGCAGGACCCTGGCAGTCCTGACCTCAGTGCTTCCTTCAGCCCACTTTGTGTACGGGTCTGGGTGGAGGAGGAGGCGCTTCAGACCTTGAGGTGGGCACTCGGGACTGCTCTCTGATTTGATTCCAGATTGGAGGGTGTGGGCAGGAATCGGGTCCCGTGGGGCTGGGGATCCAATCTGGTGAGGAGTTGAGGGGTCGCTGGGGTAGGAAAACATACCTGAGACCCCAGTGGAGGGTGTGAGCAGGACATTCCCTCGCCCCATGAGCTGACTGGCTCCCTTTCGACCTGGGCCTCCCAGGGCCCTGTCCTGATCTCCAAGACCAGGGCCTTCGGCTTCTCAGCATTGCTGTCCGGAAAAGGCGGGAACAAGAACAAAGTCAAGCCCGATGTGAAGCAGAGGTGGCAACATCTAAAACTGGCATCCCATGGGGGCAGAAAATGTGGTGTCTCAGAGGCCTTCTGGGGTGAATCCAAGCCCCAAAGGGATGTCCAGGCATGCTGACGAGGGCCACTGAGGATCCCCCCGAGAAAGAGAAGCACAAGCAAAGCACACCTGGAACCATAGGAGGGCCTGTGCGGGAGTCCAAGCCTCGTCCAGGGATTCCTGCCAGAGGAGCCAAGAGGATCCTGCAAAGTGCAAACCACCCCAGCTCCCACACTGGGATCACAACCCACTACAGGCCTACACCCAGCTAACAACCCCCAGTCCCTTTTGCTCCGTGAAATCCCTGGCAGCTAAAAGGTGCAGTGCTGAGAGGCAGTCCCAGCCAGGAACAGAGCAATGGGAGACCCCTCAACAATGAGAAAACACCAGCAGATGAGATGAAACATAGCCTTGATTAGAAGGCAAAGGCCAGCTACGGCGGGCTACCTCTCATCCTATGTGAATCATGCAGCCATCTGATGCAATAGGAAGACCAAGAGTTTCCTTATTGGGGGAAGCTACGGGCACCCACCGTTCCAAGAGCATCACAGCTAACCAGTCATTAAGAAATGTGTGTTGAGAAGGAAACACTCATCACGTACATCCCCGCCAACGTGGTCCTGGACGAACTGGGAAACATTTGCTGTGGAGGACGTTCTGGAGGACTGTGAGCCAGAGCAAGGAAAGCCTGGGCCGACGAGAATCAGGGAAGGCAAGAAAAGAGGCAGAACAGTAGAGGCCGCAACCCAGGCAGGATCAATCCATCCCACTCCCATGTGCCTCGGGGAACCAGGGTCCAACAGGGGACCTGGCCAGAAAGGCGACAGTCTTCGGTCCAAAGGTTCCCCGAACACTCGTGTCTTCTGTCGCCAGCACAGCGCCATGGTGTGGACAGGTTGTACAGTGAAGAGGAAAAGGGGATGGCGTTGGAAACAGTTTCTTTGACATCTGTCTGCACCTGTTCTGCAGGTGATGGTGCGGGACCTCCTCCACACCTCAGCAGATTGTATCCTCACCCCCATCTGACCTTTTTTCTGCACACATCCTTTAATCCAGAATTAAATCTGAAGAGGATAAAGGAGTGCCCGCCTCAGGTCCTGAAGCTTCGACTCCGCCAGCCACCGAATTAGAAGTGGGCTCAAGCGGGTACTGAGGACAGGACGGCTAGGGTCCGTCCAGCCTTGGGTGTGCCGCAGGACCATGGGCCCCAGGAGGAATTTGTTCTTGGTTGTCGTGTGCTGGTCTTCTTTCTGGAAGAGTGGGCGGCTTGGGAGGGGAGGTGATTTGGACGCTCGCGGGTCGCAGCCAGCCCCCCACTTCACCGAGGCTTTAGGAACCAAGAGCAAAACAAAGAATGCTTGGCCCTGCAACCCAAGCCCGGCCAAAGAGAGGGGCGCATCAGAGGGTAGGCGGACTACAGAGAAACCGCGCTTCACTGCACGAGCCACATTTCTTTCACCGGACACCACACTCACGCACACAGAAAGACACACGGAGACATCCAGCACTCGCACAGAAACACACACAGCCAGGCAGCTCCTAAGGCTGCGCGGTTCTGCTCTCTGCCAGGAAACCCCTCCGGAAAGAGAGCGCCCCGGTGAACACAGGCAGGCCGTACCTCGAAATCCCAGCGGGGACAGCTGTCAGGGAGACGCACCCTCACACCGCTCATGCATGTCGGACGCATCGTTGGGATCCTTAGGGATCACGTGGTGCTTCCTTGAATCTCCGCTTGAGGTTTCTTCAGGCAGTTTCGGCCCTGCCCGACTCCTAGGATTGCAGGACCATGGCGATGATCCCGCGGAGAGGGTACGCACTTGCCACAGACGGCTCCTGCTCCACCAAGCCGCTGGGGCCAGTCCCCCGGCAACGGTGGCGGTTACTGTGACGCGAGCCCCCCCTCAGCACTAGTGCCTGGTGATCGCGCCTGGTGGTAGGTGCGCTTTCGCGTTCCCGGTTTGTGGGCCGCATTGTCAGGGCTCTCAGGCTGCAGCTCAATAGGAAAACAGTGGAGGCCGTGCAGGCGGCGATTCGGGGAAGGAGACTGCATGCGACAGGCAGCGCAGGACCCTGACTGTCGTGACCTCAGTGCCTGCTTGAACCGACCTCGTGTTTGGGTCCGGGTGTAGGAGGAGTGTTTCAGACCGTGAGGTGGGCACTCGGGATTGGAATCAAATTGGAGTTGACCCTGAATCGGGTCCCACGGGGCTGGGGAACCAATCTGGTGAGGTGTGGAGGGGTCGCTGGTACACAGAAACATACCGGATACCCTCGGGGTGGGTGTCAGCAGAACATTCCTCGGCTCCACGAGCTGACTGCCTCACTTCGATCTGGGCCTCCCAGGGCGCTTCCTGCGTCTCCAAGCTCAGGGGCTCCTGCTTCTCAGCACTGCTGTCTGGAAAAGGCGGGAACGAGGACTAAGGCAAGCCCAGTGTGAGGCAGAGATGGCAACACCTGGAACTAGCTTTTCATGGGGGCAGATAATGTGGAGAGTGTCCCAATTACATCTCCCTTTATTCTATCTCATACTACTAAACCCCACCAGCTATTTGCCTACAAACTGAGTGTATCAGTGAAGACATCAGGACACCAAGATAAAGGACTAGAGTCTGGTAATCAACTACTGGCTCCTCCAGCAGCTCAGAATGTGGCCTGTATGCATCACTTCACTTAATTCATTCAAGAAATGCTGACTGAGTTCCTACTGTGTGTTGGACACTTTCTTAGAAGTGGGGCACACTGCAGTGTGTGGGACAAAGGCTGGGCCGTTCATTGCTTATGTTCTAGTTGAAGAGAGAGTCAATCAACAACATTCTACTTTCAGACATTGATAAATGCTGTCATGAAAAGACAAGGAAAATGAAAAGGTAAGAAAAGGGATGGAGAGAGATGGGATGAGGGGTGCCTGGGCAGACAATGCAATGATCTGGCAAAAGAGTAGGACAATCATGAGACTGCATGTGTTCCAGTTTCTGCTGCTGTAAAACAGCATCGACATGTTACATCTTTACTATTCTGTTACATACATACTATTATTTAAATAAAAAATAGTACTAGTTAACTGTGAAAATTGCAATAGGGCAGATTAAACAAATCCTTTAAATTTAAACAAATGTTTTATGGTTTTTTTATCCTCTGATACATTGTTTCAACTTTAAAAAACCCTCTTTATTTGATATTTAAACCCTATATTAATGTATATTCTTAAGATACATAAATTTAAGATTTTTTTCGAGACAGGGTCTCATTCTGTCACACAGGCTGGAGTGCTGTGGTGCAATTATGGTTCACTGCAGCCTCCACCTCTCCAGGCTCAGCTAATCCTCCTGCCTCAGACTCCCGAGTATCTGGGACCACAGGGGTGCATCACCACACCCAGCTAATTTTTTGTATTTTTTTGTTGGGATGGGGTTTTGCCATGTTGCCCAGGCTGGTCTCAAACTCCTGGGCTCAAGTGATCTGCCTGCCTTGGCGTCTCAAAGTGTTGGGATTGCAGGCGTGAGTCACCACATCCAGCCTAATTTAAGATTTTTAAAAAGCAGAATGTAAATATGGTCATGCATTGTGTAATTCTGTGGATACTTTCTGAGTAATGCATGGTTAGGTGACTTCATCATTATGTGAACATTATAGAGTGTACATACACAAACCTAGGTGATGTAGCCTGATGGTACAGCCTATCACTTCGAGGCTACAAATCCAAATTGCCTGGATACTGTAGACAATTATACTCAATGGTATTTGTGTATCTAAACATGTCTAAACATAGAAAGGGTACAGTAAAAATATGGTATAAAAGATAGGAAATCATATACCGGTATACAGCACTTACCGTGAATGGAGCTTGCAAGACTGGAAGTTACTCCGGGTGAGTCAGTGACTGAGCGGTGAGTGAATGTGAAGGCTAGGACAGTACTATATACTACTGTAGACTTTATAGGTACTGTATGCTTAGGCTACACTAAATTTATTTGAATTTTTTCGTCGGTAATAAATTAACCTTAGCTTACTATAACTTCTTTACTTTATAAACTTTTTAATTTTTAAAAATGTTTTGACTCTCGTAATAAGTTAGCTTCAAACAAACACATTGTATAGCTGTACACAAATATTTTCTTTATATCCTTATTCTATAATCTAAAAATTTTTTTTAGTTTTTAAATTTTAATTTAATTTTATTTTATTTTGAGACAGAGTCTCGCTCTCTCGCCCAGGCTAGAGTGCAGTGGCATGATCTTAACTCACTGCAACCTCTGCTTCCCAGGTACTATTATTTAAATAAAAATAGTACTAGTTAACTGTGAAAATTGCAATTAATAGGGCAGATCAAGCAATTCTCTTGCCTCAGCCTCCAGAAAATTTTATTTCTTAAAAACTTTTTTGTTAAAAACTAAGACACAAACACATTAGCCTAGGTACACACAGTGCCAGGATCATCAAAATGTCATTAGGCAGTATAAACTTTTCAGCTCCATAAGAGTTGGAAGAAAAAAATAATAATAATAAATACAATTTTATAAAAAGAAAATTTTCAGCTCTGCTATAATCTTATGGGACCACTACTGTATATGTGGTCCCTCATTGACCAAAACATCATTATGTGGCACATGATTATAACAAATGATGGATGGTGAGATTGTGAAGAAACTGGAACCCTTGTGCGTTACTGGTTGGAATATAAAAAGGTACAGCCACTGTAAAAAAAAAACAGTTTGGTTATTTCTTAATAAGTTAATCATAGAATTACCATATAATCCAGCAATTTCACTTCTAGATATACACCCAAAATAACTGAATAAGGTGTTTAAACATTAACTTGTACAAGAATGTTCATAGCAGTACATTTCACAATACTCAGATAATCCTCTGATTGGCAACAACTCAAATGTCCACCAGCTGATGGTATTACCCATGCAATGGAATATTATTCAGCCATAAAAAGGAATGAAGTACTGAGGCATTTTCAACATGAAGGAACTTTGAGGACATTATGTTAGTATGCTATATACTGTGTAATTCTATTTATATGAAATATCCAGAATAGGTAAATCATTAGAGACTAGAGACGGTAAGCAGATTAGTGGATGCCGGGAGTTTGGGGAAGGAAAGGGTGGGAAGAATGGGAAGTGACTGCTTAATGGATACAGGGTTTCTTTTTGGGGTGATGAAAAATTTCTGGAACTAGATTGTAGTGATGGTTGCACAACACTGTAAATGTACTAAATGTCACTCAATTATACCCTTTAAAGTGATTTAAATGGTAAATTTTATTATTTGTGTATTTTACCACAATAAAAAAGTCACCTATCACCAACGCTTTAGTTCCCTTATTGACTCCTTAGACTCCCCACATCCTATATCCCAGAGACTACCACTCTCCCAAATTCCAAGACCTCGGATACCTGACCCACTGGGACACCATACCAATCATAGCCTTCTCTGGACTCCTGAATCATTGAAAACCAAGTATCTGCATGCAATCATTCCTTGGACCTCTTTATCACTACATCCCAGAACTGATTCTCCTCCCCCAATTCCTAAACCCGATTCCTGCCACCCACTTCCCATTTTCAGTCAATTGCATCCAATTCCTAAGCCCCATCTCTCCACAAGACCACACATTGCCATAGTTTCCTCAAAGGACATCTCTCCTTCTGTGGTGGCAGGGCTGCTGCTACAACCCTCTCCACCTCGCCCCAAGGCTGCCACACACACTCAGGTGCAGCTTTCCGCTGTGTAGCTAAATGCCCGGGGCGCCCCATTATAGTGTGAGATGCTGAGTGATTAATTGTGTCTATGCGGTGAAACCAGGTAGCTGCACCCATTTAGCTGTTTCTCCCTGTGGACGACCATTTTCAAAGATGTGTCCTACAATACCCCAGCCTATATTTTTCTGACCCCAAGGTTTTGGTTGTTCTAGGTAGGGATACACAGTTGACAATGACCTGCTACCATCCTTTCTGTGGGAACCCCACTCTGAGGCTGTCACTTCTGCAGGAAACCACTGCCTGCATCTTCTCTCCATCAATATAGTGCTAGTCATAAGAAAAACAGTAGGCTGGGTGTAGGGGCTCACGCCTCTAATTCCAGCACTTTGGGAGGCCGAGGCAGGTGAGTTGCTTGAGGTCAGGAGTTCAAGACCAGCCTGACCAACATGGTGAAACCCTGTCTCTACTAAAAATACAAAAATTAGCCAGGCGTGGTGGCATGCGCCTGTAATCCCAGCATGTTGAGAGGCCGAGGCAGGAGAATCGCTGAAACCCGGGAGGTAGAGGTTGCAGTGAGCCGAGATCACGCCACTGCACTCCAGCCTGGGCAACAGAGTGAGACTCCGTCTCAAAAAAAAGAAAAAAAAAGAAAAGAATAGAAAGAGAAAGACGGTAGTGGTCTGCAACCTGCTCTCATTGGTGAATGGTAGGGTATATTGGGTGCCAATATTTTGGAGAAGGTGCTGAACAGCTTAGATTCCACTGCTGGTTGGAGGAACACAGAAAGGCCATGGCAGAGGGGACTCCTTCCTTCCCATAAGCGCAAATGGCACTGGCCCTCCGGTGTGCTGGTCTGGAAAGAGAGATAGCTTGGACAAAGACTTGGGAAGGGCAGAGTGAGAGGGAAGAAGCACAGCTAAGGGGAGTGTGAATCCAATGGCACTTTCAAAATTCCTAACCCATAGACAGCATGTAAGACGTTTATTGTTGTTTTAGGTCACTAAGTTTGGGGGACAATTTGTTATTCAACAAGAATACACCTTCCTTTCTGGTCTCCAACACTCCAGACACATTCCCTTAGGGTGTTTGCATTTTTGCATTTGCTGTTCCCTCTGCCTGGAATACAATTTTCTAGACAGTTGCATTATTACATCTCTCATTCCCTTTAGGTCTTAATGCAGAGATCATTTTGAGGGCTTTCCAGGTTACTGCATCTAAAATATAACTCCCCTCCTATTTCATTTTGCTTCCTGACAATTATCAACATTTCTTTCTGTTTACTGCTTTATCCCCAGATCCTAGAACAGTGTCCAGTTCATAGTAAGCACTCAGTATATACTTGTGGATAAATGAATACTTCTGTTTAGTGGAGAACTTCCAGCAAGCACATCTAGAATCTGTGCACTCATGGTGCCCAGCAGCAAGTATGTGGCTTACTTAAATTACTGTTCCAACACAGTTGCCATCCTCACTCCTCCCTACTTTCAAATAAGTGTTTCCCTGGTGAGGTGGGTAGACTCCAAGATGGCCCCCAATGATCTCTGCTGCCTGGTAGTCTGGAGAGGGAAATTACTCTCATGTATAATTCCTTCTCTTTGAGTATGGCCGGGACCTATGACTTGTTTCTAGCTGAATGCAGCAAAGGTGACAAGACGTCATTTCCATAACCCTAACCTCAACCCTAGACCAAGCCACGGTGCCATCTTGTCAGAAAATGGAAGCGTTTTCAAGGCTTCATTCAGTTTGAAATGTTTTCCCCCTTTATTTTGTTTTTCAAATTACAAAAGCAATATATGTGAACAAGACAATGCAAAGGTATTCAGAAAACTTATTACCCTCCTCCACCAAGGTAACCAATGAATGTTAACACCTTCGTGTGTATTTTTCTACACTTTTCTATGTTCATATAAACATCCACATGCATATATACACACACAGGAGTTTTTACTTTTTTAAAAAATAGAATCGTATACATTATTATGAAATTTTCCCTTTTTACAATATAT
The DNA here is from genome assembly GCF_028885655.2 of Pongo abelii. Classification (NCBI taxonomy): domain Eukaryota; kingdom Metazoa; phylum Chordata; class Mammalia; order Primates; family Hominidae; genus Pongo; species Pongo abelii. Next base: position 43,069,530 of record NC_072005.2, on the reverse strand, counting down.
ACCATGAACATCCCCACAAATTAGCAAAATTCTAGCTCCCCCATCCCCAGCCAAATTTACTAACTCACACATTTGTGGTATCACACATGATGCAGTCATTTATGTATTTTTCTTTTTTGGTTTTCCTTTTCCCTACACCCCTGACTCCTCCATAACCTACCTGCATTACCCACCTCCCTCCAAGTCAATGCATACTCTTCTATACTTTTCTTCATGCACATAAAATCAAATAAACATATATAGATACCGTTTATTGCTGATAAACACCTAGAGACATTTTGTTAATTATTTACAAAAATGGAGTCATATTTAACACACTTAATATCTACCTTGCATTTTTCACTCAAGAGAACATTGTGGAATTCCACTCAAGTCCCCTAGCTTAGTTTTAATTTGTCCACCTTAATGGCTATATTAACATTCTATGGAATGGATACACTATAGTTTTTTCCTTTCTACAATTTCCCAATTGATGGGTATTTACTTTGATTCTAGTGTTTGCTTCGGTTTTGGGGTTTTTTTTGCCATTAAGAACAATTTTACAATAAATGTCCATGTTCACATGTTCATCTGTCTTTTATGTATTGGGGCTTTTACTTCTAAGGGAAGATTCTCCAAAGTGACATAAGTATTTTAATAATATTAACAGATTTCTTTTCTTTTGAGATGGAATCTTTTTGCTCTGTTGCCCAGGTTGGAGTGCAATGGCGCAATCTTGGCTCACTGCAACCTCTGCCTCCTGGGTTCAAGTGATTCTCCTGCCTCAGCCTCCCGAATAGCTGGGATCACAGGTGCCTGCCACCATGCCCAGCTAATTTTTATATTTTTAGTAGAGATGGGGTTTCACCATGCTGGCCAGGCTGTTCTTGAACTCCTGACCTCAGACAATTTGACTGCCTTGGCCTCCCAAAGTGCTAGGATTACAGGTGTGAGCCACCACGTCCAGCCTAAATATTACCAGATTTATTTCCAAAACAGTAATTTGCATTGTTTTTCAAAATTTATTTCTCCACCAGCAGTGTGTAACATCTTTCATTCTGATAGCTAAAAATGCTGTTACACAGTGTTATTTGATTTTAACTTTAAATCTGCATCCCCCAATGGCTACTGAGGATAAACATTTTTGGACAGGTCCATCGGCCACTTAGATTTGCTCTTCTCACAATTGTCACCTCATATTCTTTGCCACGTTTTGCTATTGGGTTTTTTTCCTGTCCATTTGATGAATGCCTTCTCTCTGATCAGCTTTACAAATATTTCCCCACAATCTGTTATCTCTTGAGTTTGCTGATGGCATCTTTTGTCACCCAAAAGATTGTACCAAATGATTCTACGTAGTCAAATGTTTATTTCCTTTTTTTTCTTTTTCTTTTTTTCTGAGATGGAGTCTTGCTCTGCTGCCCAGGGTGGAGTGCAGTGGCGCAATCTCAGCTCACTTCAACCCCTGCCTTCCAGGTTCAAGTGATTCTCCTGCCTCAGCCTCCCAAGTAGCTGGGACTACAGGCATGCGCCACCACACCCAGCTAATTTTTGTATTTTTAGTGGAGACGGGGTTTCACCTTGTTGACCAGACTAGTCTTGAACTCCTAACCTCAGGTGATCCTCCTGCCTCAGCTTCCCAAAGTGTTGGGATTACAGGCATGAGCCACTGCGCCCAGCCTTCAACTGCTTATTTCTAAATAGCTTCTGAGTGTCCTGTGTTGGTAAAGTTAATATCTCCCAACTCCTAGATTGTACACATAGGCTCCTTTGATTTTCTTTTAAGAATTCTGTAGCTTTAAAATTTTACGTCTTAAATCCGCCCAGAATTTATTTTTGTGCTGTTAATCCAAATTTTCTTCCTTTAAGATTAAAAGGTTCTTGTTCCAGAATTCTTTTTAAGTAAACTACTCTTTTCCCCTGTGGTTTGAGATTCCACCTTTTTCACATGAAAAAGTTCATATATATCAAAGTCTATTTCTGAATTTTCTACTGTGTTCTAATGATGTATTTACCTGTTCATCTGCCAATACAATATTAATTTCATTAGAATGGCTTCATGTTATCTTCTGGTATCTAGCATGGCATTTTAAAATTTTTTAATTATTATGGATATATAATTGTTGTATATATTTATTGGGTACATGTGATGTTTTGATACATGGTATGATTTTTTCATATTTTTTTCTCAATGATTGTCCAAAAAATCATTGAGATTTAGTGTAATTCCAAAAGAAGTACATATAAATTATGTGTTTCTTGTCAGTATGGAGAACAGCTCTTGATTTTGGTACCCTGCCTTCTTAGAAAAGTTAACCCAAAAAATAATTAGAGTCTTTTCATTTATTGGTGTACAACCATATCATCAGTAAAAATGGATAGTTTTATCTTTTCTGCTGTTTATACCAATTCATTTCTTTTTATTGCCTTCACTGGAATCTCTAAGACAATATTGAATTCCTGATTTTAAAAAATGGCTTTGGCATAATATATGCTTTGGGGTTTGGGTTAAATAAAATTTTTTTTTAAGAAAAACCTCTTTAAGTGGTTACCATCTATTACAATGTAAATTAACACATTCTATGAAATGCCTTCTCAGTATCTGTTGAGAGTTCATATGATTCTTCTCCTTTAAGCTGTTAATTTGATTGATGTATTTCCTATTACTGAACTGGCTTGGCATTCTTGGGATGACTCTTACTATGTTACTCTTTGGGTATATGGCTGAATTCTATTTGCTAGTATTTTAATTATAATTTTTGTTTCTATATTCATGAGTAAGGCTGGTCTGAAGTTTTCTTTCTTTTTTTTTTTTTTTTTGACGGAGTTTCACTCTTGTCACCCAGCCTGGATGGCACAATCTCGGCTCACCGCAACCTCTACCTCCCGGGTACAAGCAATTCTCCTGCCTCATGCCTCAACCTCCCGAGTAGCTGGGACTACAGGCATGTGCCACCACACCTGGCTAATTTTTGTATTTTTAGTAGAGATGGGGTTTCACCATCTCGAACTCCTGACCTCATGATCCACCTGCCTCGGCCTCCCAAAGTGTTGGAATTACAGGCGTGAGCCACTGCGCCCAGCAGAAGTTTTCTTTTTTTCAACTATCTGTATTTGATTTTGGTGTTAAAACTTATTCTGACTTAATAAAATAAATGAGTACAGTTTATGGATTGTATTATATCCATATAATAAATAACACTGGTATTACTCTTTCTTTAAAAGATAGAACTAAGTATAAACTCTTCTGAGCCTGGAGCATTTTCCCATTATAGATCTTTAATAACTTTTTTGAGTTTTTCAATGGTAATTATTCTACCAAGTTTTCTACTTCTTATTGCAGTTTTCATAACTTAAAGTTTATTAGAAAAGCATCCACCTCCTCTGTTTAAAAAATATGTTGATTAGAGTTGTATGAGGTATCTTTTTATCACTTAAAAAATCATATCGATATCTGTGGTTATGTCTCCTTTCTCATTCTGGATCAGGCAGTCTTACATGGAGGAAAATCTTGAAAAATGTAGATTCCACATGGCCATTTCTTTTCTTATATGGATGACATAGCAACTCAGGGAAGCAGACTTCTTTCCAAACATTGAAATAATGAAAACCTTGGGATTTAGTGTCCAGGACACTCGCAAGGAAATTTATATGAAAAAAAATGAATATTCTTGAATTAATTTGCAGAGGGATAGAGAGAAAAGAAATTCTCCTTCAGTGGTCTATGCATGAAACATTTCTGAGTTATACAACCTGTATATAGAATAGTGTATCTAGAATAGTGTATCTATGCTACTAATTTGCTACAAGATATTTTAAGCAAGACTAAGGAACTATGAACAGTGTACTGTACACCAGGGTGACACTACA